>NW_026973899.1:180000-780000 GCF_034640455.1 Diachasmimorpha longicaudata | reverse complement strand
AGCAGCTGTCAACTGTTGCGAGTGAGTTATATGCAAGTTTAGCTATTACTATGAAAAATTGTCTGATATGAACGAAGTTATCTCGAGAACCGTTGATCACACATCGAAAATTTTTGTTCCATCCGCTTCAGCTCGTCGAAATACCCCCGGAAGCCAATTTTCAAACGGCTGCATTCAGTTGTCGGGGAAATAATTGCAGTCTTATCCGTTTTAGTGAAAATCGTGCGTTTCAGCAGCTGAAAAACACTTTTTTAAGAAAAATTTTTTGAAATCTTGCATTTTGACGCTGTACGACACCGTCGATGGCTGCATGGCATCATTTTGTAGTACCGCACGCATTTTTTATACCGATCTGACGCTGTTTTTTGATTCACATCTTTCGCCCTATGGTCGACGTTCTCTGAAGAACCGTTGATCGCACCTGAAAAATTCCTGTTTCATCGGTTTCAGTAGGACGAAATACACCTAGTAAGATGTTTAGCAACGGCTGTGAACTGTTGCGGGCGAGTTACAGCCAACTTTATCTTCTACTATGAAAAATTTTCTGATATGAACGAAGTTATCTCGAGAACCGTTGATCGCACCTGGAAAATTCCGGTGCCATCGGCTTCAGCTCGTCCAAATACACGTAGTAAAGAAGTTTGAAACAGCTGTGAACTGTTGCGGGTGAGTTATATCCAAGTTTAGCTATTACTATGAAAAATTTTCTGTTATGAACGAAGTTATCTCGAGAACCGTTGATCGCACATCTAAAATTTTTGTTCCATCCGCTTCAGCTCGTCGAAATACCCCCGGAAGGCAATTTTCAAACGGCTGCATTCGGTTGTCGGGGAAATAATTGCAGTCTTATCCGTTTTAGTGAAAATCATGCGTTTCAGCAGCTGAAAAACACTTTTTTTGAGAAAAATTTTTTGAAATCTTGCATTTTGACGCTGTACGACACCGTCGATGGCTGCATGGCATCATTTTGTAGTACCGCACGCATTTTTTATACCGATCTGACGCTGTTTTTTGATTCACATCTTTCGCCCTATGGTCGACGTTCTCTGAAGAACCGTTGATCGCACCTGAAAAATTCCTGTTTCAACGGCCTCAGTAGGACGAAATACACCTAGCAAGATTTTTAGCAACGGCTATGAACTGTTGCGGGTGAGTTACAGCCAACTTTATCTTTTATTATGGAAAATTTTCTGATATGAACGAAGTTATCTCGAGAACCGTTGATCGCACATCTAAAATTTTTGTTCCATCCGCTTCAGCTCGTCGAAATACACCTAGTAAAGAAGTTAGAAGCAGCTGTGAACTGTTGCGAGTGAGTTATATGCAAGTTTAGCAATTACTATGAAAAATTTTCTGATATGAACGAAGTTATCTCGAGGACCGTTGATCGCACCTGAAAAATTCCTGTTTCATCGGCTTCAGTAGGACGGAATACACCTAGTAAGATGTTTAGCAACGGCTGTGAACTGTTGCGGGTGAGTTACAGCCAACTTTATCTTTTACTATGAAAAATTTTCTGATATGAACGAAGTTATCTCGAGAACCGTTGATCGCACCTGGAAAATTCCGGTGCCATCGGCTTCAGCTCGTCGAAATACACCTAGTAAAGAAGTTTGAAACAGCTGTGAACTGTTGCGGGTGAGTTCTATCCAAGTTCTGCTATTACTATGAAAAATTTTCTGATATGAACGAAATTATCTCGAGAACCGTTGATCGCACCTAGAAAATTCCGGTGCCATCGGCTTCAGCTCGTCGAAATACACCTAGTTAAGAAGTTAGAAGCAGCTGTGAACTGTTGCGGGTGAGTTATATGCAAGTTTAGCTATTACTATGAAAAATTTTCTGATATGAACGAAGTTATCTCGAGAACCGTTGATCGCACCTGGAAAATTTCGATGCCTTCGGCTTCAGCCCGTCGACATACACCTAGTAAAGAAGTTTGAAGGAGCTGTCAACTGTTGCGAGTGAGTTATATGCAAGTTTAGCTATTACTATGAAAAATTTTCTGATATGAACGAAGTTATCTCGAGGACCGTTGATCGCACCTGAAAAATTCCTGTTTCATCGGCTTCAGTAGGACGAAATACACCTAGTAAGATGTTTAGCAACGGCTGTGAACTGTTGCGGGTGAGTTACAGCCAACTTTATCTTTTACGATGAAAAATTTTCTGATATAAACGAAGTTATCTCGAGAACCGTTGATCGCACCCGGAAAATTCCTGTTTCATCGGCTTCAGCTCGTCGAAATACACCTAGTAAAGAAGTTTGCAGCAGCTGTGAACTGTTGCGGGCGAGTTACAGCCAACTTTATCTTTTACTATGAAAAATTTTCTGATATGAACGAAGTTATCTCGAGAACCGTTGATCGCACCCGGAAAATTCCTGTTTCATCGGCTTCAGCTCGTCGAAATACACCTAGTAAAGAAGTTTGAAGCAGCTGTGAACTGTTGCGAGTGAGTTATATGCAAGTTTAGCAATTACTATGAAAAATTTTCTGATATGAACGAAGTTATCTCGAGGACCGTTGATCGCACCTGAAAAATTCCTATTTCATCGGCTTCAGTAGGACGGAATACACCTAGTAAGATGTTTAGCAACGGCTGTGAACTGTTGCGGGTGAGTTACAGCCAACTTTATCTTTTACTATGAAAAATTTTCTGATATGAACGAAGTTATCTCGAGAACCGTTGATCGCACCTGGAAAATTCCGGTGCCATCGGCTTCAGCTCGTCGAAATACACCTAGTAAAGAAGTTTGAAACAGCTGTGAACTGTTGCGGGTGAGTTCTATCCAAGTTCTGCTATTACTATGAAAAATTTTCTGATATGAACGAAGTTATCTCGAGAACCGTTGATCGCACCTAGAAAATTCCGGTGCCATCGGCTTCAGCTCGTCGAAATACACCTAGTTAAGAAGTTAGAAGCAGCTGTGAACTGTTGCGGGTGAGTTATATGCAAGTTTAGCTATTACTATGAAAAATTTTCTGATATGAACGAAGTTATCTCGAGAACCGTTGATCGCACCTGGAAAATTTCGATGCCTTCGGCTTCAGCCCGTCGACATACACCTAGTAAAGAAGTTTGAAGCAGCTGTCAACTGTTGCGAGTGAGTTATATGCAAGTTTAGCTATTACTATGAAAAATTTTCTGATATGAACGAAGTTATCTCGAGGACCGTTGATCGCACCTGAAAAATTCCTGTTTCATCGGCTTCAGTAGGACGAAATACACCTAGTAAGATGTTTAGCAACGGCTGTGAACTGTTGCGGGTGAGTTACAGCCAACTTTATCTTTTACGATGAAAAATTTTCTGATATAAACGAAGTTATCTCGAGAACCGTTGATCGCACCCGGAAAATTCCTGTTTCATCGGCTTCAGCTCGTCGAAATACACCAAGTAAAGAAGTTTGCAGCAGCTGTGAACTGTTGCGGGTGAGTTATATGCAAGTTTAGCTATTACTATGAAAAATTTTCTGATATGAACGAAGTTATCTCGAGAACCGTTGATCGCACCTGGAAAAGTCCGGTGCCATCGGCTTCAGCTCGTCGAAATACACCTAGTAAGGAAGTTTGAAACAGCTGTGAACTATTGCGGGTGAGTTATATCCAAGTTTAGCTATTACTATGAAAAATTTTCTGATATGAACGAAGTTATCTCGAGAACCGTTGATCGCACCTAGAAAATTCCGATGCCTTCGGCTTCAGCTCGTCGACATACACCTAGTAAATAAGTTTGAAGCAGCTGTCAACTGTTGCGAGTGAGTTATATGCAAGTTTAGCTATTACTATGAAAAATTGTCTGATATGAACGAAGTTATCTCGAGAACCGTTGATCACACATCGAAAATTTTTGTTCCATCCGCTTCAGCTCGTCGAAATACCCCCGGAAGCCAATTTTCAAACGGCTGCATTCAGTTGTCGGGGAAATAATTGCAGTCTTATCCGTTTTAGTGAAAATCGTGCGTTTCAGCAGCTGAAAAACACTTTTTTAAGAAAAATTTTTTGAAATCTTGCATTTTGACGCTGTACGACACCGTCGATGGCTGCATGGCATCATTTTGTAGTACCGCACGCATTTTTTATACCGATCTGACGCTGTTTTTTGATTCACATCTTTCGCCCTATGGTCGACGTTCTCTGAAGAACCGTTGATCGCACCTGAAAAATTCCTGTTTCATCGGTTTCAGTAGGACGAAATACACCTAGTAAGATGTTTAGCAACGGCTGTGAACTGTTGCGGGCGAGTTACAGCCAACTTTATCTTCTACTATGAAAAATTTTCTGATATGAACGAAGTTATCTCGAGAACCGTTGATCGCACCTGGAAAATTCCGGTGCCATCGGCTTCAGCTCGTCCAAATACACGTAGTAAAGAAGTTTGAAACAGCTGTGAACTGTTGCGGGTGAGTTATATCCAAGTTTAGCTATTACTATGAAAAATTTTCTGTTATGAACGAAGTTATCTCGAGAACCGTTGATCGCACATCTAAAATTTTTGTTCCATCCGCTTCAGCTCGTCGAAATACCCCCGGAAGGCAATTTTCAAACGGCTGCATTCGGTTGTCGGGGAAATAATTGCAGTCTTATCCGTTTTAGTGAAAATCATGCGTTTCAGCAGCTGAAAAACACTTTTTTTGAGAAAAATTTTTTGAAATCTTGCATTTTGACGCTGTACGACACCGTCGATGGCTGCATGGCATCATTTTGTAGTACCGCACGCATTTTTTATACCGATCTGACGCTGTTTTTTGATTCACATCTTTCGCCCTATGGTCGACGTTCTCTGAAGAACCGTTGATCGCACCTGAAAAATTCCTGTTTCAACGGCCTCAGTAGGACGAAATACACCTAGCAAGATTTTTAGCAACGGCTATGAACTGTTGCGGGTGAGTTACAGCCAACTTTATCTTTTATTATGGAAAATTTTCTGATATGAACGAAGTTATCTCGAGAACCGTTGATCGCACATCTAAAATTTTTGTTCCATCCGCTTCAGCTCGGCGAAATACACCTAGTAAAGAAGTTAGAAGCAGCTGTGAACTGTTGCGAGTGAGTTATATGCAAGTTTAGCAATTACTATGAAAAATTTTCTGATATGAACGAAGTTATCTCGAGGACCGTTGATCGCACCTGAAAAATTCCTGTTTCATCGGCTTCAGTAGGACGGAATACACCTAGTAAGATGTTTAGCAACGGCTGTGAACTGTTGCGGGTGAGTTACAGCCAACTTTATCTTTTACTATGAAAAATTTTCTGATATGAACGAAGTTATCTCGAGAACCGTTGATCGCACCTGGAAAATTCCGGTGCCATCGGCTTCAGCTCGTCGAAATACACCTAGTAAAGAAGTTTGAAACAGCTGTGAACTGTTGCGGGTGAGTTCTATCCAAGTTCTGCTATTACTATGAAAAATTTTCTGATATGAACGAAATTATCTCGAGAACCGTTGATCGCACCTAGAAAATTCCGGTGCCATCGGCTTCAGCTCGTCGAAATACACCTAGTTAAGAAGTTAGAAGCAGCTGTGAACTGTTGCGGGTGAGTTATATGCAAGTTTAGCTATTACTATGAAAAATTTTCTGATATGAACGAAGTTATCTCGAGAACCGTTGATCGCACCTGGAAAATTTCGATGCCTTCGGCTTCAGCCCGTCGACATACACCTAGTAAAGAAGTTTGAAGCAGCTGTCAACTGTTGCGAGTGAGTTATATGCAAGTTTAGCTATTACTATGAAAAATTTTCTGATATGAACGAAGTTATCTCGAGGACCGTTGATCGCACCTGAAAAATTCCTGTTTCATCGGCTTCAGTAGGACGAAATACACCTAGTAAGATGTTTAGCAACGGCTGTGAACTGTTGCGGGTGAGTTACAGCCAACTTTATCTTTTACGATGAAAAATTTTCTGATATAAACGAAGTTATCTCGAGAACCGTTGATCGCACCCGGAAAATTCCTGTTTCATCGGCTTCAGCTCGTCGAAATACACCTAGTAAAGAAGTTTGCAGCAGCTGTGAACTGTTGCGGGCGAGTTACAGCCAACTTTATCTTTTACTATGAAAAATTTTCTGATATGAACGAAGTTATCTCGAGAACCGTTGATCGCACCCGGAAAATTCCTGTTTCATCGGCTTCAGCTCGTCGAAATACACCTAGTAAAGAAGTTTGAAGCAGCTGTGAACTGTTGCGAGTGAGTTATATGCAAGTTTAGCAATTACTATGAAAAATTTTCTGATATGAACGAAGTTATCTCGAGGACCGTTGATCGCACCTGAAAAATTCCTATTTCATCGGCTTCAGTAGGACGGAATACACCTAGTAAGATGTTTAGCAACGGCTGTGAACTGTTGCGGGTGAGTTACAGCCAACTTTATCTTTTACTATGAAAAATTTTCTGATATGAACGAAGTTATCTCGAGAACCGTTGATCGCACCTGGAAAATTCCGGTGCCATCGGCTTCAGCTCGTCGAAATACACCTAGTAAAGAAGTTTGAAACAGCTGTGAACTGTTGCGGGTGAGTTCTATCCAAGTTCTGCTATTACTATGAAAAATTTTCTGATATGAACGAAGTTATCTCGAGAACCGTTGATCGCACCTAGAAAATTCCGGTGCCATCGGCTTCAGCTCGTCGAAATACACCTAGTTAAGAAGTTAGAAGCAGCTGTGAACTGTTGCGGGTGAGTTATATGCAAGTTTAGCTATTACTATGAAAAATTTTCTGATATGAACGAAGTTATCTCGAGAACCGTTGATCGCACCTGGAAAATTTCGATGCCTTCGGCTTCAGCCCGTCGACATACACCTAGTAAAGAAGTTTGAAGCAGCTGTCAACTGTTGCGAGTGAGTTATATGCAAGTTTAGCTATTACTATGAAAAATTTTCTGATATGAACGAAGTTATCTCGAGGACCGTTGATCGCACCTGAAAAATTCCTGTTTCATCGGCTTCAGTAGGACGAAATACACCTAGTAAGATGTTTAGCAACGGCTGTGAACTGTTGCGGGTGAGTTACAGCCAACTTTATCTTTTACGATGAAAAATTTTCTGATATAAACGAAGTTATCTCGAGAACCGTTGATCGCACCCGGAAAATTCCTGTTTCATCGGCTTCAGCTCGTCGAAATACACCAAGTAAAGAAGTTTGCAGCAGCTGTGAACTGTTGCGGGTGAGTTATATGCAAGTTTAGCTATTACTATGAAAAATTTTCTGATATGAACGAAGTTATCTCGAGAACCGTTGATCGCACCTGGAAAAGTCCGGTGCCATCGGCTTCAGCTCGTCGAAATACACCTAGTAAGGAAGTTTGAAACAGCTGTGAACTATTGCGGGTGAGTTATATCCAAGTTTAGCTATTACTATGAAAAATTTTCTGATATGAACGAAGTTATCTCGAGAACCGTTGATCGCACCTAGAAAATTCCGATGCCTTCGGCTTCAGCTCGTCGACATACACCTAGTAAATAAGTTTGAAGCAGCTGTCAACTGTTGCGAGTGAGTTATATGCAAGTTTAGCTATTACTATGAAAAATTGTCTGATATGAACGAAGTTATCTCGAGAACCGTTGATCACACATCGAAAATTTTTGTTCCATCCGCTTCAGCTCGTCGAAATACCCCCGGAAGCCAATTTTCAAACGGCTGCATTCAGTTGTCGGGGAAATAATTGCAGTCTTATCCGTTTTAGTGAAAATCGTGCGTTTCAGCAGCTGAAAAACACTTTTTTAAGAAAAATTTTTTGAAATCTTGCATTTTGACGCTGTACGACACCGTCGATGGCTGCATGGCATCATTTTGTAGTACCGCACGCATTTTTTATACCGATCTGACGCTGTTTTTTGATTCACATCTTTCGCCCTATGGTCGACG
Organism: Diachasmimorpha longicaudata; assembly: GCF_034640455.1. NCBI lineage: Eukaryota > Metazoa > Arthropoda > Insecta > Hymenoptera > Braconidae > Diachasmimorpha > Diachasmimorpha longicaudata. The sequence continues at coordinate 772,132 of NW_026973899.1, read as the reverse complement.
TTCTCTGAAGAACCGTTGATCGCACCTGAAAAATTCCTGTTTCATCGGTTTCAGTAGGACGAAATACACCTAGTAAGATGTTTAGCAACGGCTGTGAACTGTTGCGGGCGAGTTACAGCCAACTTTATCTTCTACTATGAAAAATTTTCTGATATGAACGAAGTTATCTCGAGAACCGTTGATCGCACCTGGAAAATTCCGGTGCCATCGGCTTCAGCTCGTCCAAATACACGTAGTAAAGAAGTTTGAAACAGCTGTGAACTGTTGCGGGTGAGTTATATCCAAGTTTAGCTATTACTATGAAAAATTTTCTGTTATGAACGAAGTTATCTCGAGAACCGTTGATCGCACATCTAAAATTTTTGTTCCATCCGCTTCAGCTCGTCGAAATACCCCCGGAAGGCAATTTTCAAACGGCTGCATTCGGTTGTCGGGGAAATAATTGCAGTCTTATCCGTTTTAGTGAAAATCATGCGTTTCAGCAGCTGAAAAACACTTTTTTTGAGAAAAATTTTTTGAAATCTTGCATTTTGACGCTGTACGACACCGTCGATGGCTGCATGGCATCATTTCGTAGTACCGCACGCATTTTTTATACCGATCCGACGCTGTTTTTTGATTCACATCTTTCGCCCTATGGTCGACGTTCTCCGAAGAACCGTTGATCGCACCTGGAAAATTCCGGTGCCATCGGCTTCAGCTCGTCGAAATACACCGAGCAAAGAAGTTTGAAACAGCTGTGAACTGTTGCGGGTGAGTTATATCCAAGTTTAGCTATTACTAAGAAAAATTTTCTGATATGAACGAAGCTATCTGGAGAACCGTTGATAGCACCTGGAAAATTCCGGTGCCATCGGCTTCAGCTCGTCGAAATACACCTAGTACAGAAGTTTAAAACAGCTGTGAATTGTTGCGGGGGAGTTATATCCGAGATTAGCTATTACTATGAAATTTTTTCTGATATGAACGAAGCTATCTCGAGAACCGTTGATCGCACCTGGAAAATTCCGGTGCCATCGGCTTCGGCTCGTCGGAATACACCTAGTAAAGAAGTTTAAAACAGCTGTGAACGGTTGCGGGTGAGTTATATCCAAGATTAGCTATTACTATGAAAAATTTTCTGATATGAACGAAGTTATCTCGAGAACCGTTGATCGCACATCTAAAATTTTTGTTCCATTGGCTTCAGCTCGTCGAAATACCCCCGGAAGGAAATTTTCAAACGGCTGCATTCACTTGTCGGGGAAATAATTGCAGTCTTATCCGTTTTAGTGAAAATCGTGCGTTTCAGCAGCTGTAAAACACGTTTTGACGAAAAATTTGTTGAAATCTTGCATTTTGACGCTGTACGACACCGTCGATGGCTGCATGGCATCATTTCGTAGTACCGCACGCATTTTTTATACCGATCCGACGCTGTTTTTTGATTCACATATTTCGCCCTATGGTCGACGTTCTCCGAAGAACCGTTGATCGCACCTGGAAAATTCCGGTGCCATCGGCTTCAGCTCGTCGAAATACACCGAGCAAAGAAGTTTGAAACAGCTGTGAACTGTTGCGGGTGAGTTATATCCAAGTTTAGCTATTACTAAGAAAAATTTTCTGATATGAACGAAGCTATCTGGAGAACCGTTGATAGCACCTGGAAAATTCCGGTGCCATCGGCTTCAGCTCGTCGAAATACACCTAGTAAAGAAGTTTAAAACAGCTGTGAACTGTTGCGGGGGAGTTATATCCGAGATTAGCTATTACTATGAAATTTTTTCTGATATGAACGAAGCTATCTCGAGAACCGTTGATCGCACCTGGAAAATTCCGGTGCCATCGGCTTCGGCTCGTCGGAATACACCTAGTAAAGAAGTTTAAAACAGCTGTGAACGGTTGCGGGTGAGTTATATCCAAGATTAGCTATTACTATGAAAAATTTTCTGATATGAACGAAGTTATCTCGAGAACCGTTGATCGCACATCTAAAATTTTTGTTCCATCGGCTTCAGCTCGTCGAAATACACCTAGTAACGAAGTTTGAAACAGCTGTGAACTGTTGCGGGTGTGTTATATCCAAGTTTAGCTATTACTAAGAAAAATTTTCTGATATGAACGAAGCTATCTCGAGAACCGTTGATCGCGCCTGGAAAATTCCGGTGCCATCGGCTTCAGTTCGTCGAAATACACCTAGTAAAGAAGTTTAAAACAGCTGTGAACTGTTGCGGGTGAGTTATATCTAAGATTAGCTATTACTATGAAAAATTTTCTGATATGAACGAAGTTATCTCGAGAACCGTTGATCGCACATCTAAAATTTTTGTTCCATCGGCTTCAGCTCGTCGAAATACCCCCGGAAGGAAATTTTCAAACGACTGCTTTCAGTTGTCGGGGAAATAATTGCAGTCTTATCCGTTTTACTGAAAATCGTGCGTTTCAGCAGCTGAAAAACACGTTTTGACGAAAAATTTGTTGAAATCTTGCATTTTGACGCTGCACGACACCGTCGATGGCTGCATGGCATCATTTTGTAGTACTGCACGCATTTTTTATACCGATCCGACGCTGTTTGTTGATTCACATCTTTCGCCCTATGATCGACGTTCTCCGAAGAACCGTTGATCGCGCCTGAAAAACTCCTGTTTCATCGGCTTCGGTAGGACGAAATACACCTAGTAAGATGTTTAGCAACGGCTGTGAATTGTTGTGGGTGAGTTACAGCCAACTTTATCTTTTACTATGAAAAATTTTCTGATATGAACGAAGTTATCTCGAGAGCCGTTGATCGCACCTGGAAAATTCCATTGCCATCGGCTTCAGCTCATCGAAATACACCTAGTAAAGAAGTTTGAAACAGCTGTGAACTGTTGCGGGTGAGTTATATCCAAGTTTAGCTATTACTAAGAAAAATTTTGTGATATGAACGAAACTATCTCGAGAACCGTTCATCGCACATCTAAAATTTTTGTTCCATTGGCTTCAGCTCGTCGAAATACCCCCGGAAGGAAATTTTCAAACGGCTGCATTCACTTGTCGGGGAAATAATTGCAGTCTTATCCGTTTTAGTGAAAATCGTGCGTTTCAGCAGCTGTAAAACACGTTTTGACGAAAAATTTGTTGAAATCTTGCATTTTGACGCTGTACGACACCGTCGATGGCTGCATGGCATCATTTCGTAGTACCGCACGCATTTTTTATACCGATCCGACGCTGTTTTTTGATTCACATCTTTCGCCCTATGGTCGACGTTCTCCGAAGAACCGTTGATCGCACCTGGAAAATTCCGGTGCCATCGGCTTCAGCTCGTCGAAATACACCTAGTAAAGAAGTTTAAAACAGCTGTGAACTGTTGCGGGTGAGTTATATCCAAGTTTAGCTATTACTAAGAAAAATTTTCTGATATGAACGAAGCTATCTCGAGAACCGTTGATCGCACCTGGAAAATTCCGGTGCCATCGGCTTCAGCTCGTCGGAATACACCTAGTAAAGAAGTTTAAAACAGCTGTGAACTGTTGCGGGTGAGTTATATCCAAGATTAGCTATTACTATGAAAAATTTTCTGATATGAACGAAGTTATCTCGAGAACCGTTGATCGCACATCTAAAATTTTTGTTCCATCGGCTTCAGCTCGTCGAAATACACCTAGTAACGAAGTTTGAAACAGCTGTGAACTGTTGCGGGTGTGTTATATCCAAGTTTAGCTATTACTAAGAAAAATTTTCTGATATGAACGAAGCTATCTCGAGAACCGTTGATCGCGCCTGGAAAATTCCGGTGCCATCGGCTTCAGCTCGTCGAAATACACCTAGTAAAGAAGTTTAAAACAGCTGTGAACTGTTGCGGGTGAGTTATATCTAAGATTAGCTATTACTATGAAAAATTTTCTGATATGAACGAAGTTATCTCGAGAACCGTTGATCGCACATCTAAAACTTTTGTTCCATCGGCTTCAGCTCGTCGAAATACCCCCGGAAGGAAATTTTCAAACGGCTGCTTTCAGTTGTCGGGGAAATAATTGCAGTCTTATCCGTTTTACTGAAAATCGTGCGTTTCAGCAGCTGAAAAACACGTTTTGACGAAAAATTTGTTGAAATCTTGCATTTTGACGCTGCACGACACCGTCGATGGCTGCATGGCATCATTTTGTAGTACCGCACGCATTTTTTATACCGATCCGACGCTGTTTGTTGATTCACATCTTTCGCCCTATGGTCGACGTTCTCCGAAGAACCGTTGATCGCGCCTGAAAAACTCCTGTTTCATCGGCTTCGGTAGGACGAAATACACCTAGTAAGATGTTTAGCAACGGCTGTGAATTGTTGTGGGTGAGTTACAGCCAACTTTATCTTTTACTATGAAAAATTTTCTGATATGAACGAAGTTATCTCGAGAGCCGTTGATCGCACCTGGAAAATTCCATTGCCATCGGCTTCAGCTCATCGAAATACACCTAGTAAAGAAGTTTGAAACAGCTGTGAACTGTTGCGGGTGAGTTATATCCAAGTTTAGCTATTACTAAGAAAAATTTTGTGATATGAACGAAGCTATCTCGAGAACCGTTCATCGCACATCTAAAATTTTTGTTCCATTGGCTTCAGCTCGTCGAAATACCCCCGGAAGGAAATTTTCAAACGGCTGCATTCACTTGTCGGGGAAATAATTGCAGTCTTATCCGTTTTAGTGAAAATCGTGCGTTTCAGCAGCTGTAAAACACGTTTTGACGAAAAATTTGTTGAAATCTTGCATTTTGACGCTGTACGACACCGTCGATGGCTGCATGGCATCATTTCGTAGTACCGCACGCATTTTTTATACCGATCCGACGCTGTTTTTTGATTCACATCTTTCGCCCTATGGTCGACGTTCTCCGAAGAACCGTTGATCGCACCTGGAAAATTCCGGTGCCATCGGCTTCAGCTCATCGAAATACACCTAGTAAAGAAGTTTAAAACAGCTGTGAACTGTTGCGGGTGAGTTATATCCAAGTTTAGCTATTACTAAGAAAAATTTTCTGATATGAACGAAGCTATCTCGAGAACCGTTGATCGCACCTGGAAAATTCCGGTGCCATCGGCTTCAGCTCGTCGAAATACACCTAGTAAAGAAGTTTAAAACAGCTGTGAACTGTTGCGGGGGAGTTATATCCAAGATTAGCTATTACTATGAAAAATTTTCTGATATGAACGAAGTTATCTCGAGAACCGTTGATCGCACATCTAAAATTTTTGTTCCATCGGCTTCAGCTCGTCGAAATACACCTAGTAACGAAGTTTGAAACAGCTGTGAACTGTTGCGGGTGTGTTATATCCAAGTTTAGCTATTACTAAGAAAAATTTTCTGATATGAACGAAGCTATCTCGAGAACCGTTGATCGCGCCTGGAAAATTCCGGTGCCATCGGCTTCAGCTCGTCGAAATACACCTAGTAAAGAAGTTTAAAACAGCTGTGAACTGTTGCGGGTGAGTTATATCTAAGATTAGCTATTACTATGAAAAATTTTCTGATATGAACGAAGTTATCTCGAGAACCGTTGATCGCACATCTAAAACTTTTGTTCCATCGGCTTCAGCTCGTCGAAATACCCCCGGAAGGAAATTTTCAAACGGCTGCTTTCAGTTGTCGGGGAAATAATTGCAGTCTTATCCGTTTTACTGAAAATCGTGCGTTTCAGCAGCTGAAAAACACGTTTTGACGAAAAATTTGTTGAAATCTTGCATTTTGACGCTGCACGACACCGTCGATGGCTGCATGGCATAATTTTGTAGTACCGCACGCATTTTTTATACCGATCCGACGCTGTTTGTTGATTCACATCTTTCGCCCTATGGTCGACGTTCCCCGAAGAACCGTTGATCGCACCTGGAAAATTCCGGTGCCATCGGCTTCAGCTCATCGAAATACACCTAGTAAAGAAGTTTAAAACAGCTGTGAACTGTTGCGGGTGAGTTATATCCAAATTTAGCTATTACTAAGAAAAATTTTCTGATATGAACGAAGCTATCTCGAGAACCGTTGATCGCACCTGGAAAATTCCGGTGCCATCGGCTTCAGCTCATCGAAATACACCTAGTAAAGAAGTTTAAAACAGCTGTGAACTGTTGCGGGTGAGTTATATCCAAGTTTAGCTATTACTAAGAAAAATTTTCTGATATGAACGAAGCTATCTCGAGAACCGTTGATCGCACCTGGAAAATTCCGGTGCCATCGGCTTCAGCTCGTCGAAATACACCTAGTAAAGAAGTTTAAAACAGCTGTGAACTGTTGCGGGGGAGTTATATCCAAGATTAGCTATTACTATGAAAAATTTTCTGATATGACCGAAGCTATCTCGAGAACCGTTGATCGCACCTGGAAAATTCCGGTGCCATCGGCTTCAGCTCGTCGGAATACACCTAGTAAAGAAGTTTAAAACAGCTGTGAACTGTTGCGGGTGAGTTATATCCAAGATTAGCTATTACTATGAAAAATTTTCTGATATGAACGAAGCTATCTCGAGAACCGTTCATCGCACATCTAAAATTTTTGTTCCATTGGCTTCAGCTCGTCGAAATACCCCCGGAAGGAAATTTTCAAACGGCTGCATTCACTTGTCGGGGAAATAAATGCAGTCTTATCCGTTTTAGTGAAAATCGTGCGTTTCAGCAGCTGTAAAACACTTTTTGACGAAAAATTTGTTGAAATCTTGCATTTTGACGCTGTACGACACCGTCGATGGCTGCATGGCATCATTTCGTAGTACCGCACGCATTTTTTATACCGATCCGACGCTGTTTTTTGATTCACATCTTTCGCCCTATGGTCGACGTTCTCCGAAGAACCGTTGATCGCACCTGGAAAATTCCGGTGCCATCGGCTTCAGCTCGTCGAAATACACCTAGTAAAGAAGTTTGAAACAGCTGTGAACTGTTGCGGGTGAGTTATATCCAAGTTTAGCTATTACTAAGAAAAATTTTCTGATATGAACGAAGCTATCTGGAGAACCGTTGATAGCACCTGGAAAATTCCGGTGCCATCGGCTTCAGCTCGTCGAAATACACCTAGTAAAGAAGTTTAAAACAGCTGTGATCTGTTGCGGGGGAGTTATATCCAAGATTAGCTATTACTATGAAAAATTTTCTGATATGAACGAAGCTATCTCGAGAACCGTTGATCGCACCTGGAAAATTCCGGTGCCATCGGCTTCAGCTCGTCGGAATACACCTAGTAAAGAAGTTTAAAACAGCTGTGAACTGTTGCGGGTGAGTTATATCCAAGTTTAGCTATTACTAGGAAAAATTTTCTGATATGAACGAAGCTATCTCGAGAACCGTTGATCGCACCTGGAAAATTCCGGTGCCATCAGCTTCAGCTCGTCGAAATACACCTAGTAAAGAAGTTTAAAACAGCTGTGAACTGTTGCGGGGGAGTTATATCCAAGATTAGCTATTACTATGAAAAATTTTCTGATATGAACGAAGCTATCTCGAGAACCGTTGATCGCACCTGGAAAATTCCGGTGCCATCGGCTTCAGCTCGTCGGAATACACCTAGTAAAGAAGTTTAAAACAGCTGTGAACTGTTGCGGGTGAGTTATATCCAAGATTAGCTATTACTATGAAAAATTTTCTGATATGAACGAAGTTATCTCGAGAACCGTTGATCGCACATCTAAAATTTTTGTTCCATCGGCTTCAGCTCGTCGAAATACACCTAGTAACGAAGTTTGAAACAGCTGTGAACTGTTGCGGGTGTGTTATATCCAAGTTTAGCTATTACTAAGAAAAATTTTCTGATATGAACGAAGCTATCTCGAGAACCGTTGATCGCGCCTGGAAAATTCCGGTGCCATCGGCTTCAGCTCGTCGAAATACACCTAGTAAAGAAGTTTAAAACAGCTGTGAACTGTTGCGGGTGAGTTATATCTAAGATTAGCTATTACTATGAAAAATTTTCTGATATGAACGAAGTTATCTCGAGAACCGTTGATCGCACATCTAAAACTTTTGTTCCATCGGCTTCAGCTCGTCGAAATACCCCCGGAAGGAAATTTTCAAACGGCTGCTTTCAGTTGTCGGGGAAATAATTGCAGTCTTATCCGTTTTACTGAAAATCGTGCGTTTCAGCAGCTGAAAAACACGTTTTGACGAAAAATTTGTTGAAATCTTGCATTTTGACGCTGCACGACACCGTCGATGGCTGCATGGCATCATTTTGTAGTACCGCACGCATTTTTTATACCGATCCGACGCTGTTTGTTGATTCACATCTTTCGCCCTATGGTCGACGTTCTCCGAAGAACCGTTGATCGCGCCTGAAAAACTCCTGTTTCATCGGCTTCGGTAGGACGAAATACACCTAGTAAGATGTTTAGCAACGGCTGTGAATTGTTGTGGGTGAGTTACAGCCAACTTTATCTTTTACTATGAAAAATTTTCTGATATGAACGAAGTTATCTCGAGAGCCGTTGATCGCACCTGGAAAATTCCATTGCCATCGGCTTCAGCTCATCGAAATACACCTAGTAAAGAAGTTTGAAACAGCTGTGAACTGTTGCGGGTGAGTTATATCCAAGTTTAGCTATTACTAAGAAAAATTTTGTGATATGAACGAAGCTATCTCGAGAACCGTTCATCGCACATCTAAAATTTTTGTTCCATTGGCTTCAGCTCGTCGAAATACCCCCGGAAGGAAATTTTCAAACGGCTGCATTCACTTGTCGGGGAAATAATTGCAGTCTTATCCGTTTTAGTGAAAATCGTGCGTTTCAGCAGCTGTAAAACACGTTTTGACGAAAAATTTGTTGAAATCTTGCATTTTGACGCTGTACGACACCGTCGATGGCTGCATGGCATCATTTCGTAGTACCGCACGCATTTTTTATACCGATCCGACGCTGTTTTTTGATTCACATCTTTCGCCCTATGGTCGACGTTCTCCGAAGAACCGTTGATCGCACCTGGAAAATTCCGGTGCCATCGGCTTCAGCTCATCGAAATACACCTAGTAAAGAAGTTTAAAACAGCTGTGAACTGTTGCGGGTGAGTTATATCCAAGTTTAGCTATTACTAAGAAAAATTTTCTGATATGAACGAAGCTATCTCGAGAACCGTTGATCGCACCTGGAAAATTCCGGTGCCATCGGCTTCAGCTCGTCGAAATACACCTAGTAAAGAAGTTTAAAACAGCTGTGAACTGTTGCGGGGGAGTTATATCCAAGATTAGCTATTACTATGAAAAATTTTCTGATATGAACGAAGTTATCTCGAGAACCGTTGATCGCACATCTAAAATTTTTGTTCCATCGGCTTCAGCTCGTCGAAATACACCTAGTAACGAAGTTTGAAACAGCTGTGAACTGTTGCGGGTGTGTTATATCCAAGTTTAGCTATTACTAAGAAAAATTTTCTGATATGAACGAAGCTATCTCGAGAACCGTTGATCGCGCCTGGAAAATTCCGGTGCCATCGGCTTCAGCTCGTCGAAATACACCTAGTAAAGAAGTTTAAAACAGCTGTGAACTGTTGCGGGTGAGTTATATCTAAGATTAGCTATTACTATGAAAAATTTTCTGATATGAACGAAGTTATCTCGAGAACCGTTGATCGCACATCTAAAACTTTTGTTCCATCGGCTTCAGCTCGTCGAAATACCCCCGGAAGGAAATTTTCAAACGGCTGCTTTCAGTTGTCGGGGAAATAATTGCAGTCTTATCCGTTTTACTGAAAATCGTGCGTTTCAGCAGCTGAAAAACACGTTTTGACGAAAAATTTGTTGAAATCTTGCATTTTGACGCTGCACGACACCGTCGATGGCTGCATGGCATAATTTTGTAGTACCGCACGCATTTTTTATACCGATCCGACGCTGTTTGTTGATTCACATCTTTCGCCCTATGGTCGACGTTCCCCGAAGAACCGTTGATCGCACCTGGAAAATTCCGGTGCCATCGGCTTCAGCTCATCGAAATACACCTAGTAAAGAAGTTTAAAACAGCTGTGAACTGTTGCGGGTGAGTTATATCCAAATTTAGCTATTACTAAGAAAAATTTTCTGATATGAACGAAGCTATCTCGAGAACCGTTGATCGCACCTGGAAAATTCCGGTGCCATCGGCTTCAGCTCATCGAAATACACCTAGTAAAGAAGTTTGAAACAGCTGTGAACTGTTGCGGGTGAGTTATATCCAAGTTTAGCTATTACTAAGAAAAATTTTCTGATATGAACGAAGCTATCTGGAGAACCGTTGATAGCACCTGGAAAATTCCGGTGCCATCGGCTTCAGCTCGTCGAAATACACCTAGTAAAGAAGTTTAAAACAGCTGTGATCTGTTGCGGGGGAGTTATATCCAAGATTAGCTATTACTATGAAAAATTTTCTGATATGAACGAAGCTATCTCGAGAACCGTTGATCGCACCTGGAAAATTCCGGTGCCATCGGCTTCAGCTCGTCGGAATACACCTAGTAAAGAAGTTTAAAACAGCTGTGAACTGTTGCGGGTGAGTTATATCCAAGTTTAGCTATTACTAAGAAAAATTTTCTGATATGAACGAAGCTATCTCGAGAACCGTTGATCGCACCTGGAAAATTCCGGTGCCATCAGCTTCAGCTCGTCGAAATACACCTAGTAAAGAAGTTTAAAACAGCTGTGAACTGTTGCGGGGGAGTTATATCCAAGATTAGCTATTACTATGAAAAATTTTCTGATATGAACGAAGCTATCTCGAGAACCGTTGATCGCACCTGGAAAATTCCGGTGCCATCGGCTTCAGCTCGTCGGAATACACCTAGTAAAGAAGTTTAAAACAGCTGTGAACTGTTGCGGGTGAGTTATATCCAAGATTAGCTATTACTATGAAAAATTTTCTGATATGAACGAAGTTATCTCGAGAACCGTTGATCGCACATCTAAAATTTTTGTTCCATCGGCTTCAGCTCGTCGAAATACACCTAGTAACGAAGTTTGAAACAGCTGTGAACTGTTGCGGGTGTGTTATATCCAAGTTTAGCTATTACTAAGAAAAATTTTCTGATATGAACGAAGCTATCTCGAGAACCGTTGATCGCGCCTGGAAAATTCCGGTGCCATCGGCTTCAGCTCGTCGAAATACACCTAGTAAAGAAGTTTAAAACAGCTGTGAACTGTTGCGGGTGAGTTATATCTAAGATTAGCTATTACTATGAAAAATTTTCTGATATGAACGAAGTTATCTCGAGAACCGTTGATCGCACATCTAAAACTTTTGTTCCATCGGCTTCAGCTCGTCGAAATACCCCCGGAAGGAAATTTTCAAACGGCTGCTTTCAGTTGTCGGGGAAATAATTGCAGTCTTATCCGTTTTACTGAAAATCGTGCGTTTCAGCAGCTGAAAAACACGTTTTGACGAAAAATTTGTTGAAATCTTGCATTTTGACGCTGCACGACACCGTCGATGGCTGCATGGCATAATTTTGTAGTACCGCACGCATTTTTTATACCGATCCGACGCTGTTTGTTGATTCACATCTTTCGCCCTATGGTCGACGTTCCCCGAAGAACCGTTGATCGCACCTGGAAAATTCCGGTGCCATCGGCTTCAGCTCATCGAAATACACCTAGTAAAGAAGTTTAAAACAGCTGTGAACTGTTGCGGGTGAGTTATATCCAAATTTAGCTATTACTAAGAAAAATTTTCTGATATGAACGAAGCTATCTCGAGAACCGTTGATCGCACCTGGAAAATTCCGGTGCCATCGGCTTCAGCTCATCGAAATACACCTAGTAAAGAAGTTTAAAACAGCTGTGAACTGTTGCGGGTGAGTTATATCCAAGTTTAGCTATTACTAAGAAAAATTTTCTGATATGAACGAAGCTATCTCGAGAACCGTTGATCGCACCTGGAAAATTCCGGTGCCATCGGCTTCAGCTCGTCGAAATACACCTAGTAAAGAAGTTTAAAACAGCTGTGAACTGTTGCGGGGGAGTTATATCCAAGATTAGCTATTACTATGAAAAATTTTCTGATATGACCGAAGCTATCTCGAGAACCGTTGATCGCACCTGGAAAATTCCGGTGCCATCGGCTTCAGCTCGTCGGAATACACCTAGTAAAGAAGTTTAAAACAGCTGTGAACTGTTGCGGGTGAGTTATATCCAAGATTAGCTATTACTATGAAAAATTTTCTGATATGAACGAAGCTATCTCGAGAACCGTTCATCGCACATCTAAAATTTTTGTTCCATTGGCTTCAGCTCGTCGAAATACCCCCGGAAGGAAATTTTCAAACGGCTGCATTCACTTGTCGGGGAAATAAATGCAGTCTTATCCGTTTTAGTGAAAATCGTGCGTTTCAGCAGCTGTAAAACACTTTTTGACGAAAAATTTGTTGAAATCTTGCATTTTGACGCTGTACGACACCGTCGATGGCTGCATGGCATCATTTCGTAGTACCGCACGCATTTTTTATACCGATCCGACGCTGTTTTTTGATTCACATCTTTCGCCCTATGGTCGACGTTCTCCGAAGAACCGTTGATCGCACCTGGAAAATTCCGGTGCCATCGGCTTCAGCTCGTCGAAATACACCTAGTAAAGAAGTTTGAAACAGCTGTGAACTGTTGCGGGTGAGTTATATCCAAGTTTAGCTATTACTAAGAAAAATTTTCTGATATGAACGAAGCTATCTGGAGAACCGTTGATAGCACCTGGAAAATTCCGGTGCCATCGGCTTCAGCTCGTCGAAATACACCTAGTAAAGAAGTTTAAAACAGCTGTGATCTGTTGCGGGGGAGTTATATCCAAGATTAGCTATTACTATGAAAAATTTTCTGATATGAACGAAGCTATCTCGAGAACCGTTGATCGCACCTGGAAAATTCCGGTGCCATCGGCTTCAGCTCGTCGGAATACACCTAGTAAAGAAGTTTAAAACAGCTGTGAACTGTTGCGGGTGAGTTATATCCAAGTTTAGCTATTACTAAGAAAAATTTTCTGATATGAACGAAGCTATCTCGAGAACCGTTGATCGCACCTGGAAAATTCCGGTGCCATCAGCTTCAGCTCGTCGAAATACACCTAGTAAAGAAGTTTAAAACAGCTGTGAACTGTTGCGGGGGAGTTATATCCAAGATTAGCTATTACTATGAAAAATTTTCTGATATGAACGAAGCTATCTCGAGAACCGTTGATCGCACCTGGAAAATTCCGGTGCCATCGGCTTCAGCTCGTCGGAATACACCTAGTAAAGAAGTTTAAAACAGCTGTGAACTGTTGCGGGTGAGTTATATCCAAGATTAGCTATTACTATGAAAAATTTTCTGATATGAACGAAGTTATCTCGAGAACCGTTGATCGCACATCTAAAATTTTTGTTCCATCGGCTTCAGCTCGTCGAAATACACCTAGTAACGAAGTTTGAAACAGCTGTGAACTGTTGCGGGTGTGTTATATCCAAGTTTAGCTATTACTAAGAAAAATTTTCTGATATGAACGAAGCTATCTCGAGAACCGTTGATCGCGCCTGGAAAATTCCGGTGCCATCGGCTTCAGCTCGTCGAAATACACCTAGTAAAGAAGTTTAAAACAGCTGTGAACTGTTGCGGGTGAGTTATATCTAAGATTAGCTATTACTATGAAAAATTTTCTGATATGAACGAAGTTATCTCGAGAACCGTTGATCGCACATCTAAAACTTTTGTTCCATCGGCTTCAGCTCGTCGAAATACCCCCGGAAGGAAATTTTCAAACGGCTGCTTTCAGTTGTCGGGGAAATAATTGCAGTCTTATCCGTTTTACTGAAAATCGTGCGTTTCAGCAGCTGAAAAACACGTTTTGACGAAAAATTTGTTGAAATCTTGCATTTTGACGCTGCACGACACCGTCGATGGCTGCATGGCATCATTTTGTAGTACCGCACGCATTTTTTATACCGATCCGACGCTGTTTGTTGATTCACATCTTTCGCCCTATGGTCGACGTTCTCCGAAGAACCGTTGATCGCGCCTGAAAAACTCCTGTTTCATCGGCTTCGGTAGGACGAAATACACCTAGTAAGATGTTTAGCAACGGCTGTGAATTGTTGTGGGTGAGTTACAGCCAACTTTATCTTTTACTATGAAAAATTTTCTGATATGAACGAAGTTATCTCGAGAGCCGTTGATCGCACCTGGAAAATTCCATTGCCATCGGCTTCAGCTCGTCGAAATACACCTAGTAAAGAAGTTTAAAACAGCTGTGAACTGTTGCGGGTGAGTTATATCCAAGTTTAGCTATTACTAAGAAAAATTTTGTGATATGAACGAAGCTATCTCGAGAACCGTTGATCGCACATCTAAAATTTTTGTTCCATCGGCTTCAGCTCGTCGAAATACCGCCGGAAGGGAATTTTCAAACGGCTGCATTCACTTGTCGGGGAAATAATTGCAGTCTTATCCGTTTTAGTGAAAATCGTGCGTTTCAGCAGCTGAAAAACACCTTTTGACGAAAAATTTGTTGAAATCTTGCATTTTGACGCTGTACGACACCGTCGATGGCTGCATGGCATCATTTCGTAGTACCGCACGCATTTTTTATACCGATCTGACGCTGTTTTTTGATTCACATCTTTCGCCCTATGGTCGACGTTCTCCGAAGAACCGTTGATCGCACCTGGAAAATTCCGGTGCCATCGGCTTCAGCTCATCGAAATACACCTAGTAAAGAAGTTTAAAACAGCTGTGAACTGTTGCGGGTGAGTTATATCCAAGTTTAGCTATTACTAAGAAAAATTTTCTGATATGAACGAAGCTATCTCGAGAACCGTTGATTGCACCTGGAAAATTCCGGTGCCATCGGCTTCAGCTCGTCGAAATACACCTAGTAAAGAAGTTTAAAACAGCTGTGAACTGTTGCGGGGGAGTTATATCCAAGATTAGCTATTACTATGAAAAATTTTCTGATATGAACGAAGCTATCTCGAGAACCGTTGATCGCACCTGGAAAATTCCGGTGCCATCGGCTTCACCTCGTCGGAATACACCTAGTAAAGAAGTTTAAAACAGCTGTGAACTGTTGCGGGTGAGTTATATCCAAGTTTAGCTATTACTAAGAAAAATTTTCTGATATGAACGAAGCTATCTCGAGAACCGTTGATCGCACCTGGAAAATTCCGGTGCCTTCGGCTTCAGCTCGTCGAAATACACCGAGCAAAGAAGTTTGAAACAGCTGTGAACTGTTGCGGGTGAGTTATATCCAAGTTTAGCTATTACTAAGAAAAATTTTCTGATATGAACGAAGCTATCTCGAGAACCGTTGATAGCACGTGGAAAATTCCGGTGCCATCGGCTTCAGCTCGTCGAAATACACCTAGTGAAGAAGTTTAAAACAGCTGTGAACTGTTGCGGGGGAGTTATATCCAAGATTAGCCATTACTATGAAAAATTTTCTGATATGAACGAAGCTATCTCGAGAACCGTTGATCGCACCTGGAAAATTCCGGTGCCATCGGCTTCAGCTCGTCGGAATACACCTAGTAAAGAAGTTTAAAACAGCTGTGAACTGTTGCGGGTGAGTTATATCTAAGATTAGCTATTACTATGAAAAATTTTCTGATATGAACGAAGTTATCTCGAGAACCGTTGATCGCACATCTAAAACTTTTGTTCCATCGGCTTCAGCTCGTCGAAATACCCCCGGAAATTTTCAAACGGCTGCTTTCAGTTGTCGGGGAAATAATTGCAGTCTTATCCGTTTTACTGAAAATCGTGCGTTTCAGCAGCTGAAAAACAGGTTTTGACGAAAAATTTGTTGAAATCTTGCATTTTGACGCTGCACGACACCGTCGATGGCTGCATGGCATCATTTCGTAGTACCGCACGCATTTTTTATACCGATCCGACGCTGTTTTTTGATTCACATCTTTCGCCCTATGGTCGACGTTCTCCGAAGAACCGTTGATCGCACCTGGAAAATTCCGGTGCCATCGGCTTCAGCTCATCGAAATACACCTAGTAAAGAAGTTTAAAACAGCTGTGAACTGTTGCGGGTGAGTTATATCCAAGTTTAGCTATTACTAAGAAAAATTTTCTGTTATGAACGAAGCTATCTCGAGAACCGTTGATCGCGCCTGGAAAATTCCGGTGCCATCGGCTTCAGCTCGTCGAAATACACCTAGTGAAGAAGTTTAAAACAGCTGTGAACTGTTGCGGGTGAGTTATATCTAAGATTAGCTATTACTATGAAAAATTTTCTGATATGAACGAAGTTATCTCGAGAACCGTTGATCGCACATCTAAAACTTTTGTTCCATCGGCTTCAGCTCGTCGAAATACCCCCGGAAGGAAATTTTCAAACGGCTGCTTTCAGTTGTCGGGGAAATAATTGCAGTCTTATCCGTTTTACTGAAAATCGTGCGTTTCAGCAGCTGAAAAACACGTTTTGACGAAAAATTTGTTGAAATCTTGCATTTTGACGCTGCACGACACCGTCGATGGCTGCATGGCATCATTTTGTAGTACCGCACGCATTTTTTATACCGATCCGACGCTGTTTGTTGATTCACATCTTTCGCCCTATGGTCGACGTTCTCCGAAGAACCGTTGATCGCGCCTGAAAAACTCCTGTTTCATCGGCTTCGGTAGGACGAAATACACCTAGTAAGATGTTTAGCAACGGCTGTGAATTGTTGTGGGTGAGTTACAGCCAACTTTATCTTTTACTATGAAAAATTTTCTGATATGAAGGAAGTTATCTCGAGAGCCGTTGATCGCACCTGGAAAATTCCATTGCCATCGGCTTCAGCTCATCGAAATACACCTAGTAAAGAAGTTTGAAACAGCTGTGAACTGTTGCGGGTGAGTTATAACCAAGTTTAGCCATTACTAAGAAAAATTTTGTGATATGAACGAAGCTATCTCGAGAACCGTTCATCGCACATCTAAAATTTTTGTTCCATTGGCTTCAGCTCGTCGAAATACCCCCGGAAGGAAATTTTCAAACGGCTGCATTCACTTGTCGGGGAAATAATTGCAGTCTTATCCGTTTTAGTGAAAATCGTGCGTTTCAGCAGCTGAAAAACACGTTTTGACGAAAAATTTGTTGAAATCTTGCATTTTGACGCTGTACGACACCGTCGATGGCTGCATGGCATCATTTCGTAGTACCGCACGCATTTTTTATACCGATCCGACGCTGTTTTTTGATTCACATCTTTCGCCCTATGGTCGACGTTCTCCGAAGAACCGTTGATCGCACCTGGCAAATTCCGGTGCCATCGGCTTCAGCTCGTCGAAATACCCCCGGAAGGAAATTTTCAAACGGCTGCTTTCAGTTGTCGGGGAAATAATTGCAGTCTTATCCGTTTTACTGAAAATCGTGCGTTTCAGCAGCTGAAAAACACGTTTTGACGAAAAATTTGTTGAAATCTTGCATTTTGACGCTGCACGACACCGTCGATGGCTGCATGGCATCATTTTGTAGCACCGCACGCATTTTTTATACCGATCCGACGCTGTTTGTTGATTCACATCTTTCGCCCTATGGTCGACGTTCTCCGAAGAACCGTTGATCGCGCCTGAAAAACTCCTGTTTCATCGGCTTCGGTAGGACGAAATACACCTAGTAAGATGTTTAGCAACGGCTGTGAATTGTTGTGGGTGAGTTACAGCCAACTTTATCTTTTACTATGAAAAATTTTCTGATATGAACGAAGTTATCTCGAGAGCCGTTGATCGCACCTGGAAAATTCCATTGCCATCGGCTTCAGCTCATCGAAATACACCTAGTAAAGAAGTTTGAAACAGCTGTGAACTGTTGCGGGTGAGTTATATCCAAGTTTAGCTATTACTAAGAAAAATTTTGTGATATGAACGAAGCTATCTCGAGAACCGTTCATCGCACATCTAAAATTTTTGTTCCATTGGCTTCAGCTCGTCGAAATACCCCCGGAAGGAAATTTTCAAACGGCTGCATTCACTTGTCGGGGAAATAATTGCAGTCTTATCCGTTTTAGTGAAAATCGTGCGTTTCAGCAGCTGAAAAACACGTTTTGACGAAAAATTTGTTGAAATCTTGCATTTTGACGCTGTACGACACCGTCGATGGCTGCATGGCATCATTTCGTAGTACCGCACGCATTTTTTATACCGATCCGACGCTGTTTTTTGATTCACATCTTTCGCCCTATGGTCGACGTTCTCCGAAGAACCGTTGATCGCACCTGGCAAATTCCGGTGCCATCGGCTTCAGCTCATCGAAATACACCTAGTAAAGAAGTTTAAAACAGCTGTGAACTGTTGCGGGTGAGTTATATCCAAGTTTAGCTATTACTAAGAAAAATTTTCTGATATGAACGAAGCTATCTCGAGAACCGTTGATCGCACCTGGAAAATTCCGGTGCCATCGGCTTCAGCTGGTCGAAATACACCGAGCAAAGAAGTTTGAAACAGTTGTGAACTGTTGCGGGTGAGTTATATCCAAGTTTAGCTATTACTAAGAAAAATTTTCTGATATGAACGAAGCTATCTCGAGAACCGTTGATAGCACGTGCAAAATTCCGGTGCCATCGGCTTCAGCTCGTCGAAATACACCTAGTGAAGAAGTTTAAAACAGCTGTGAACTGTTGCGGGGGAGTTATATCCAAGATTAGCCATTACTATGAAAAATTTTCTGATATGAACGAAGCTATCTCGAGAACCGTTGATCGCACCTGGAAAATTCCGGTGCCATCGGCTTCAGCTCGTCGGAATACACCTAGTAAAGAAGTTTAAAACAGCTGTGAACTGTTGCGGGTGAGTTATATCCAAGATTAGCTATTACTATGAAAAATTTTCTGATATGAACGAAGTTATCTCGAGAACCGTTGATCGCACATCTAAAATTTTTGTTCCATCGGCTTCAGCTCATCGAAATACACCTAGTAACGAAGTTTGAAACAGCTGTGAACTGTTGCGGGTGTGTTATATCCAAGTTTAGCTATTACTAAGAAAAATTTTCTGATATGAACGAAGCTATCTCGAGAACCGTTGATCGCGCCTGGAAAATTCCGGTGCCATCGGCTTCAGCTCGTCGAAATACACCTAGTAAAGAAGTTTAAAACAGCTGTGAACTGTTGCGGGTGAGTTATATCTAAGATTAGCTATTACTATGAAAAATTTTCTGATATGAACGAAGTTATCTCGAGAACCGTTGATCGCACATCTAAAACTTTTGTTCCATCGGCTTCAGCTCGTCGAAATACCCCCGGAAGGAAATTTTCAAACGGCTGCTTTCAGTTGTCGGGGAAATAATTGCAGTCTTATCCGTTTTACTGAAAATCGTGCGTTTCAGCAGCTGAAAAACAGGTTTTGACGAAAAATTTGTTGAAATCTTGCATTTTGACGCTGCACGACACCGTCGATGGCTGCATGGCATCATTTCGTAGTACCGCACGCATTTTTTATACCGATCCGACGCTGTTTTTTGATTCACATCTTTCGCCCTATGGTCGACGTTCTCCGAAGAACCGTTGATCGCACCTGGAAAATTCCGGTGCCATCGGCTTCAGCTCATCGAAATACACCTAGTAAAGAAGTTTAAAACAGCTGTGAACTGTTGCGGGTGAGTTATATCCAAGTTTAGCTATTACTAAGAAAAATTTTCTGATATGAACGAAGCTATCTCGAGAACCGTTGATCGCGCCTGGAAAATTCCGGTGCCATCGGCTTCAGCTCGTCGAAATACACCTAGTAAAGAAGTTTAAAACAGCTGTGAACTGTTGCGGGTGAGTTATATCTAAGATTAGCTATTACTATGAAAAATTTTCTGATATGAACGAAGTTATCTCGAGAACCGTTGATCGCACATCTAAAACTTTTGTTCCATCGGCTTCAGCTCGTCGAAATACCCCCGGAAGGAAATTTTCAAACGGCTGCTTTCAGTTGTCGGGGAAATAATTGCAGTCTTATCCGTTTTACTGAAAATCGTGCGTTTCAGCAGCTGAAAAACACGTTTTGACGAAAAATTTGTTGAAATCTTGCATTTTGACGCTGCACGACACCGTCGATGGCTGCATGGCATCATTTCGTAGTACCGCACGCATTTTTTATACCGATCCGACGCTGTTTGTTGATTCACATCTTTCGCCCTATGGTCGACGTTCTCCGAAGAACCGTTGATCGCGCCTGAAAAACTCCTGTTTCATCGGCTTCGGTAGGACGAAATACACCTAGTAAGATGTTTAGCAACGGCTGTGAATTGTTGTGGGTGAGTTACAGCCAACTTTATCTTTTACTATGAAAAATTTTCTGATATGAACGAAGTTATCTCGAGAGCCGTTGATCGCACCTGGAAAATTCCATTGCCATCGGCTTCAGCTCATCGAAATACACCTAGTAAAGAAGTTTGAAACAGCTGTGAACTGTTGCGGGTGAGTTATATCCAAGTTTAGCTATTACTAAGAAAAATTTTCTGATATCAACGAAGCTATCTCGAGAACCGTTCATCGCACATCTAAAATTTTTGTTCCATCGGCTTCAGCTCGTCGAAATACCCCCGGAAGGAAATTTTCAAACGGCTGCATTCACTTGTCGGGGAAATAATTGCAGTCTTATCCGTTTTAGTGAAAATCGTGCGTTTCAGCAGCTGAAAAACACGTTTTGACGAAAAATTTGTTGAAATCTTGCATTTTGACGCTGTACGACACCGTCGATGGCTGCATGGCATCATTTCGTAGTACCGCACGCATTTTTTATACCGATCCGACGCTGTTTTTTGATTCACATCTTTCGCCCTATGGTCGACGTTCTCCGAAGAACCGTTGATCGCACCTGGAAAATTCCGGTGCCATCGGCTTCAGCTCATCGAAATACACCTAGTAAAGAAGTTTAAAACAGCTGTGAACTGTTGCGGGTGAGTTATATCCAAGTTTAGCTATTACTAAGAAAAATTTTCTGATATGAACGAAGCTATCTCGAGAACCGTTGATCGCACCTGGAAAATTCCGGTGCCATCGGCTTCAGCTCGTCCAAATACACCTAGTAAAGAAGTTTAAAACAGCTGTGAACTGTTGCGGGGGAGTTATATCCAAGATTAGCTATTACTATGAAAAATTTTCTGATATGAACGAAGCTATCTCGAGAACCGTTGATCGCACCTGGAAAATTCCGGTGCCATCGGCTTCAGCTCGTCGGAATACACCTAGTAAAGAAGTTTAAAACAGCTGTGAACTGTTGCGGGTGAGTTATATCCAAGATTAGCTATTACTATGAAAAATTTTCTGATATGAACGAAGTTATCTCGAGAACCGTTGATCGCACATCTAAAATTTTTGTTCCATCGGCTTCAACTCGTCGAAATACACCTAGTAACGAAGTTTGAAACAGCTGTGAACTGTTGCGGGTGTGTTATATCCAAGTTTAGCTATTACTAAGAAAAATTTTCTGATATGAACGAAGCTATCTCGAGAACCGTTGATCGCGCCTGGAAAATTCCGGTGCCATCGGCTTCAGCTCGTCGAAATACACCTAGTAAAGACGTTTCAAACAGCTGTGAACCGTTGTGGGTGCGTTATATCCAAGTTTAGCTATTACTAAGAAAAATTTTCTGATATGAACGAAGATATCTCGAGAACCGTTGATCGCACCTGGAAAATTCCGGTGCCATCGGCTTCAGCTCGTCAAAATACACCTAGTAAAGAAGTTTAAAACAGCTGTGAACTGTTGCGGGTGAGTTATATCCAAGATTAGCTATTACTATGAAAAATTTTCTGATATGAACGAAGTTATCTCGAGAACCGTTGATCGCACATCTAAAATTTTTGTTCCATCGGCTTCAGCTCGTCGAAATACCCCCGGAAGGAAATTTTCAAACGGCTGCTTTCAGTTGTCGGGGAAATAATTGCAGTCTTATCCGTTTTACTGAAAATCGTGCGTTTCAGCAGCTGAAAAACACGTTTTGACGAAAAATTTGTTGAAATCTTGCATTTTGACGCTGCACGACACCGTCGATGGCTGCATGGCATCATTTTGTAGTACCGCACGCATTTTTTATACCGATCCGACGCTGTTTGTTGATTCACATCTTTCGCCCTATGGTCGACGTTCTCCGAAGAACCGTTGATCGCGCCTGAAAAACTCCTGTTTCATCGGCTTCGGTAGGACGAAATACACCTAGTAAGATGTTTAGCAACGGCTGTGAATTGTTGTGGGTGAGTTACAGCCAACTTTATCTTTTACTATGAAAAATTTTCTGATATGAACGAAGTTATCTCGAGAGCCGTTGATCGCACCTGGAAAATTCCATTGCCATCGGCTTCAGCTCATCGAAATACACCTAGTAAAGAAGTTTGAAACAGCTGTGAACTGTTGCGGGTGAGTTATATCCAAGTTTAGCCATTACTAAGAAAAATTTTGTGATATGAACGAAGCTATCTCGAGAACCGTTCATCGCACATCTAAAATTTTTGTTCCATTGGCTTCAGCTCGTCGAAATACCCCCGGAAGGAAATTTTCAAACGGCTGCATTCACTTGTCGGGGAAATAATTGCAGTCTTATCCGTTTTAGTGAAAATCGTGCGTTTCAGCAGCTGAAAAACACGTTTTGACGAAAAATTTGTTGAAATCTTGCATTTTGACGCTGTACGACACCGTCGATGGCTGCATGGCATCATTTCGTAGTACCGCACGCATTTTTTATACCGATCCGACGCTGTTTGTTGATTCACATCTTTCGCCCTATGGTCGACGTTCTCCGAAGAACCGTTGATCGCGCCTGAAAAACTCCTGTTTCATCGGCTTCGGTAGGACGAAATACACCTAGTAAGATGTTTAGCAACGGCTGTGAATTGTTGTGGGTGAGTTACAGCCAACTTTATCTTTTACTATGAAAAATTTTCTGATATGAACGAAGTTATCTCGAGAGCCGTTGATCGCACCTGGAAAATTCCATTGCCATCGGCTTCAGCTCATCGAAATACACCTAGTAAAGAAGTTTGAAACAGCTGTGAACTGTTGCGGGTGAGTTATATCCAAGTTTAGCTATTACTAAGAAAAATTTTGTGATATGAACGAAGCTATCTCGAGAACCGTTCATCGCACATCTAAAATTTTTGTTCCATTGGCTTCAGCTCGTCGAAATACCCCCGGAAGGAAATTTTCAAACGGCTGCATTCACTTGTCGGGGAAATAATTGCAGTCTTATCCGTTTTAGTGAAAATCGTGCGTTTCAGCAGCTGAAAAACACGTTTTGACGAAAAATTTGTTGAAATCTTGCATTTTGACGCTGTACGACACCGTCGATGGCTGCATGGCATCATTTCGTAGTACCGCACGCATTTTTTATACCGATCCGACGCTGTTTTTTGATTCACATCTTTCGCCCTATGGTCGACGTTCTCCGAAGAACCGTTGATCGCACCTGGCAAATTCCGGTGCCATCGGCTTCAGCTCATCGAAATACACCTACTAAAGAAGTTTAAAACAGCTGTGAACTGTTGCGGGTGAGTTATATCCAAGTTTAGCTATTACTAAGAAAAATTTTCTGATATGAACGAAGCTATCTCGAGAACCGTTGATCGCACCTGGAAAATTCCGGTGCCATCGGCTTCAGCTGGTCGAAATACACCGAGCAAAGAAGTTTGAAACAGCTGTGAACTGTTGCGGGTGAGTTATATCCAAGTTTAGCTATTACTAAGAAAAATTTTCTGATATGAACGAAGCTATCTCGAGAACCGTTGATAGCACGTGCAAAATTCCGGTGCCATCGGCTTCAGCTCGTCGAAATACACCTAGTGAAGAAGTTTAAAACAGCTGTGAACTGTTGCGGGGGAGTTATATCCAAGATTAGCCATTACTATGAAAAATTTTCTGATATGAACGAAGCTATCTCGAGAACCGTTGATCGCACCTGGAAAATTCCGGTGCCATCGGCTTCAGCTCGTCGGAATACACCTAGTAAAGAAGTTTAAAACAGCTGTGAACTGTTGCGGGTGAGTTATATCCAAGATTAGCTATTACTATGAAAAATTTTCTGATATGAACGAAGTTATCTCGAGAACCGTTGATCGCACATCTAAAATTTTTGTTCCATCGGCTTCAGCTCGTCGAAATACACCTAGTAACGAAGTTTGAAACAGCTGTGAACTGTTGCGGGTGTGTTATATCCAAGTTTAGCTATTACTAAGAAAAATTTTCTGATATGAACGAAGCTATCTCGAGAACCGTTGATCGCGCCTGGAAAATTCCGGTGCCATCGGCTTCAGCTCGTCGAAATACACCTAGTAAAGAAGTTTAAAACAGCTGTGAACTGTTGCGGGTGAGTTATATCTAAGATTAGCTATTACTATGAAAAATTTTCTGATATGAACGAAGTTATCTCGAGAACCGTTGATCGCACATCTAAAACTTTTGTTCCATCGGCTTCAGCTCGTCGAAATACCCCCGGAAGGAAATTTTCAAACGGCTGCTTTCAGTTGTCGGGGAAATAATTGCAGTCTTATCCGTTTTACTGAAAATCGTGCGTTTCAGCAGCTGAAAAACAGGTTTTGACGAAAAATTTGTTGAAATCTTGCATTTTGACGCTGCACGACACCGTCGATGGCTGCATGGCATCATTTCGTAGTACCGCACGCATTTTTTATACCGATCCGACGCTGTTTTTTGATTCACATCTTTCGCCCTATGGTCGACGTTCTCCGAAGAACCGTTGATCGCACCTGGAAAATTCCGGTGCCATCGGCTTCAGCTCATCGAAATACACCTAGTAAAGAAGTTTAAAACAGCTGTGAACTGTTGCGGGTGAGTTATATCCAAGTTTAGCTATTACTAAGAAAAATTTTCTGATATGAACGAAGCTATCTCGAGAACCGTTGATCGCGCCTGGAAAATTCCGGTGCCATCGGCTTCAGCTCGTCGAAATACACCTAGTAAAGAAGTTTAAAACAGCTGTGAACTGTTGCGGGTGAGTTATATCTAAGATTAGCTATTACTATGAAAAATTTTCTGATATGAACGAAGTTATCTCGAGAACCGTTGATCGCACATCTAAAACTTTTGTTCCATCGGCTTCAGCTCGTCGAAATACCCCCGGAAGGAAATTTTCAAACGGCTGCTTTCAGTTGTCGGGGAAATAATTGCAGTCTTATCCGTTTTACTGAAAATCGTGCGTTTCAGCAGCTGAAAAACACGTTTTGACGAAAAATTTGTTGAAATCTTGCATTTTGACGCTGCACGACACCGTCGATGGCTGCATGGCATCATTTTGTAGTACCGCACGCATTTTTTATACCGATCCGACGCTGTTTGTTGATTCACATCTTTCGCCCTATGGTCGACGTTCTCCGAAGAACCGTTGATCGCGCCTGAAAAACTCCTGTTTCATCGGCTTCGGTAGGACGAAATACACCTAGTAAGATGTTTAGCAACGGCTGTGAATTGTTGTGGGTGAGTTACAGCCAACTTTATCTTTTACTATGAAAAATTTTCTGATATGAACGAAGTTATCTCGAGAGCCGTTGATCGCACCTGGAAAATTCCATTGCCATCGGCTTCAGCTCATCGAAATACACCTAGTAAAGAAGTTTGAAACAGCTGTGAACTGTTGCGGGTGAGTTATATCCAAGTTTAGCTATTACTAAGAAAAATTTTCTGATATGAACGAAGCTATCTCGAGAACCGTTGATCGCGCCTGGAAAATTCCGGTGCCATCGGCTTCAGCTCGTCGAAATACACCTAGTAAAGAAGTTTAAAACAGCTGTGAACTGTTGCGGGTGAGTTATATCTAAGATTAGCTATTACTATGAAAAATTTTCTGATATGAACGAAGTTATCTCGAGAACCGTTGATCGCACATCTAAAACTTTTGTTCCATCGGCTTCAGCTCGTCGAAATACCCCCGGAAGGAAATTTTCAAACGGCTGCTTTCAGTTGTCGGGGAAATAATTGCAGTCTTATCCGTTTTACTGAAAATCGTGCGTTTCAGCAGCTGAAAAACAGGTTTTGACGAAAAATTTGTTGAAATCTTGCATTTTGACGCTGCACGACACCGTCGATGGCTGCATGGCATCATTTCGTAGTACCGCACGCATTTTTTATACCGATCCGACGCTGTTTTTTGATTCACATCTTTCGCCCTATGGTCGACGTTCTCCGAAGAACCGTTGATCGCACCTGGAAAATTCCGGTGCCATCGGCTTCAGCTCATCGAAATACACCTAGTAAAGAAGTTTAAAACAGCTGTGAACTGTTGCGGGTGAGTTATATCCAAGTTTAGCTATTACTAAGAAAAATTTTCTGATATGAACGAAGCTATCTCGAGAACCGTTGATCGCGCCTGGAAAATTCCGGTGCCATCGGCTTCAGCTCGTCGAAATACACCTAGTAAAGAAGTTTAAAACAGCTGTGAACTGTTGCGGGTGAGTTATATCTAAGATTAGCTATTACTATGAAAAATTTTCTGATATGAACGAAGTTATCTCGAGAACCGTTGATCGCACATCTAAAACTTTTGTTCCATCGGCTTCAGCTCGTCGAAATACCCCCGGAAGGAAATTTTCAAACGGCTGCTTTCAGTTGTCGGGGAAATAATTGCAGTCTTATCCGTTTTACTGAAAATCGTGCGTTTCAGCAGCTGAAAAACACGTTTTGACGAAAAATTTGTTGAAATCTTGCATTTTGACGCTGCACGACACCGTCGATGGCTGCATGGCATCATTTTGTAGTACCGCACGCATTTTTTATACCGATCCGACGCTGTTTGTTGATTCACATCTTTCGCCCTATGGTCGACGTTCTCCGAAGAACCGTTGATCGCGCCTGAAAAACTCCTGTTTCATCGGCTTCGGTAGGACGAAATACACCTAGTAAGATGTTTAGCAACGGCTGTGAATTGTTGTGGGTGAGTTACAGCCAACTTTATCTTTTACTATGAAAAATTTTCTGATATGAACGAAGTTATCTCGAGAGCCGTTGATCGCACCTGGAAAATTCCATTGCCATCGGCTTCAGCTCATCGAAATACACCTAGTAAAGAAGTTTGAAACAGCTGTGAACTGTTGCGGGTGAGTTATATCCAAGTTTAGCTATTACTAAGAAAAATTTTGTGATATGAACGAAGCTATCTCGAGAACCGTTCATCGCACATCTAAAATTTTTGTTCCATTGGCTTCAGCTCGTCGAAATACCCCCGGAAGGAAATTTTCAAACGGCTGCATTCACTTGTCGGGGAAATAATTGCAGTCTTATCCGTTTTAGTGAAAATCGTGCGTTTCAGCAGCTGAAAAACACGTTTTGACGAAAAATTTGTTGAAATCTTGCATTTTGACGCTGTACGACACCGTCGATGGCTGCATGGCATCATTTCGTAGTACCGCACGCATTTTTTATACCGATCCGACGCTGTTTTTTGATTCACATCTTTCGCCCTATGGTCGACGTTCTCCGAAGAACCGTTGATCGCACCTGGCAAATTCCGGTGCCATCGGCTTCAGCTCATCGAAATACACCTAGTAAAGAAGTTTAAAACAGCTGTGAACTGTTGCGGGTGAGTTATATCCAAGTTTAGCTATTACTAAGAAAAATTTTCTGATATCAACGAAGCTATCTCGAGAACCGTTGATCGCACATCTAAAATTTTTGTTCCATCGGCTTCAGCTCGTCGAAATACCCCCGGAAGGAAATTTTCAAACGGCTGCATTCACTTGTCGGGGAAATAATTGCAGTCTTATCCGTTTTAGTGAAAATCGTGCGTTTCAGCAGCTGAAAAACACGTTTTGACGAAAAATTTGTTGAAATCTTGCATTTTGACGCTGTACGACACCGTCGATGGCTGCATGGCATCATTTCGTAGTACCGCACGCATTTTTTATACCGATCCGACGCTGTTTTTTGATTCACATCTTTCGCCCTATGGTCGACGTTCTCCGAAGAACCGTTGATCGCACCTGGCAAATTCCGGTGCCATCGGCTTCAGCTCATCGAAATACACCTAGTAAAGAAGTTTAAAACAGCTGTGAACTGTTGCGGGTGAGTTATATCCAAGTTTAGCTATTACTAAGAAAAATTTTCTGAAATCAACGAAGCTATCTCGAGAACCGTTGATCGCACATTTAAAATTTTTGTTCCATCGGCTTCAGCTCGTCGAAATACCCCCGGAAGGAAATTTTCAAACGGCTGCATTCACTTGTCGGGGAAATAATTGCAGTCTTATCCGTTTTAGTGAAAATCGTGCGTTTCAGCAGCTGAAAAACACGTTTTGACGAAAAATTTGTTGAAATCTTGCATTTTGACGCTGTACGACACCGTCGATGGCTGCATGGCATCATTTCGTAGTACCGCACGCATTTTTTATACCGATCCGACGCTGTTTGTTGATTCACATCTTTCGCCCTATGGTCGACGTTCTCCGAAGAACCGTTGATCGCGCCTGAAAAACTCCTGTTTCATCGGCTTCGGTAGGACGAAATACACCTAGTAAGATGTTTAGCAACGGCTGTGAATTGTTGTGGGTGAGTTACAGCCAACTTTATCTTTTACTATGAAAAATTTTCTGATATGAACGAAGTTATCTCGAGAGCCGTTGATCGCACCTGGAAAATTCCATTGCCATCGGCTTCAGCTCATCGAAATACACCTAGTAAAGAAGTTTGAAACAGCTGTGAACTGTTGCGGGTGAGTTATATCCAAGTTTAGCTATTACTAAGAAAAATTTTCTGATATCAACGAAGCTATCTCGAGAACCGTTGATCGCACATCTAAAATTTTTGTTCCATCGGCTTCAGCTCGTCGAAATACCCCCGGAAGGAAATTTTCAAACGGCTGCATTCACTTGCCGGGGAAATAATTGCAGTCTTATCCGTTTTAGTGAAAATCGTGCGTTTCAGCAGCTGAAAAACACGTTTTGACGAAAAATTTGTTGAAATCTTGCATTTTGACGCTGTACGACACCGTCGATGGCTGCATGGCATCATTTCGTAGTACCGCACGCATTTTTTATACCGATCCGACGCTGTTTTTTGATTCACATCTTTCGCCCTATGGTCGACGTTCTCCGAAGAACCGTTGATCGCACCTGGAAAATTCCGGTGCCATCGGCTTCAGCTCATCGAAATACACCTAGTAAAGAAGTTTAAAACAGCTGTGAACTGTTGCGGGTGAGTTATATCCAAGTTTAGCTATTACTAAGAAAAATTTTCTGATATGAACGAAGCTATCTCGAGAACCGTTGATCGCACCTGGAAAATTCCGGTGCCATCGGCTTCAGCTCGTCGAAATACACCTAGTAAAGAAGTTTAAAACAGCTGTGAACTGTTGCGGGGGAGTTATATCCAAGATTAGCTATTACTATGAAAAATTTTCTGATATGAACGAAGCTATCTCGAGAACCGTTGATCGCACCTGGAAAATTCCGGTGCCATCGGCTTCAGCTCGTCGGAATACACCTAGTAAAGAAGTTTAAAACAGCTGTGAACTGTTGCGGGTGAGTTATATCCAAGATTAGCGATTACTATGAAAAATTTTCTGATATGAACGAAGTTATCTCGAGAACCGTTGATCGCACATCTAAAATTTTTGTTCCATTGGCTTCAGCTCGTCGAAATACCCCCGGAAGGAAATTTTCAAACGGCTGCATTCACTTGTCGGGGAAATAATTGCAGTCTTATCCGTTTGAGTGAAAATCGTGCGTTTCAGCAGCTGAAAAACACGTTTTGACGAAAAATTTGTTGAAATCTTGCATTTTGACGCTGTACGACACCGTCGATGGCTGCATGGCATCATTTTGTAGTACCGCACGCATTTTTTATACCGATCCGACGCTGTTTTTTGATTCACATCTTTCGCCCTATGGTCGACGTTCTCCGAAGAACCGTTGATCGCACCTGGAAAATTCCGGTGCCATCGGCTTCAGCTCGTCAAAATACACCTAGTAAAGAAGTTTAAAACAGCAGTGAACTGTTGCGGGTGAGTTACAGCCAACTTTATCTTTTACTATGAAAAATTTTCTGATATGAACGAAGTTATCTCGAGAGCCGTTGATCGCACCTGGAAAATTCCATTGCCATCGGCTTCAGCTCATCGAAATACACCTAGTAAAGAAGTTTGAAACAGCTGTGAACTGTTGCGGGTGAGTTATATCCAAGTTTAGCTATTACTAAGAAAAATTTTCTGATATCAACGAAGCTATCTCGAGAACCGTTGATCGCACATCTAAAATTTTTGTTCCATCGGCTTCAGCTCGTCGAAATACCCCCGGAAGGAAATTTTCAAACGGCTGCATTCACTTGCCGGGGAAATAATTGCAGTCTTATCCGTTTTAGTGAAAATCGTGCGTTTCAGCAGCTGAAAAACACGTTTTGACGAAAAATTTGTTGAAATCTTGCATTTTGACGCTGTACGACACCGTCGATGGCTGCATGGCATCATTTCGTAGTACCGCACGCATTTTTTATACCGATCCGACGCTGTTTTTTGATTCACATCTTTCGCCCTATGGTCGACGTTCTCCGAAGAACCGTTGATCGCACCTGGAAAATTCCGGTGCCATCGGCTTCAGCTCATCGAAATACACCTAGTAAAGAAGTTTAAAACAGCTGTGAACTGTTGCGGGTGAGTTATATCCAAGTTTAGCTATTACTAAGAAAAATTTTCTGATATGAACGAAGCTATCTCGAGAACCGTTGATCGCACCTGGAAAATTCCGGTGCCATCGGCTTCAGCTCGTCGAAATACACCTAGTAAAGAAGTTTAAAACAGCTGTGAACTGTTGCGGGGGAGTTATATCCAAGATTAGCTATTACTATGAAAAATTTTCTGATATGAACGAAGCTATCTCGAGAACCGTTGATCGCACCTGGAAAATTCCGGTGCCATCGGCTTCAGCTCGTCGGAATACACCTAGTAAAGAAGTTTAAAACAGCTGTGAACTGTTGCGGGTGAGTTATATCCAAGATTAGCGATTACTATGAAAAATTTTCTGATATGAACGAAGTTATCTCGAGAACCGTTGATCGCACATCTAAAATTTTTGTTCCATTGGCTTCAGCTCGTCGAAATACCCCCGGAAGGAAATTTTCAAACGGCTGCATTCACTTGTCGGGGAAATAATTGCAGTCTTATCCGTTTGAGTGAAAATCGTGCGTTTCAGCAGCTGAAAAACACGTTTTGACGAAAAATTTGTTGAAATCTTGCATTTTGACGCTGTACGACACCGTCGATGGCTGCATGGCATCATTTTGTAGTACCGCACGCATTTTTTATACCGATCCGACGCTGTTTTTTGATTCACATCTTTCGCCCTATGGTCGACGTTCTCCGAAGAACCGTTGATCGCACCTGGAAAATTCCGGTGCCATCGGCTTCAGCTCGTCAAAATACACCTAGTAAAGAAGTTTAAAACAGCTGTGAACTGTTGCGGGTGAGTTATATCCAAGATTATCTATTACTATGAAAAATTTTCTGATATGAACGAAGCTATCTCGAGAACCGTTGATCGCACCTGGAAAATTCCGGTGCCATCGGCTTCAGCTCGTCGAAATACATCGAGCAAAGACGTTTCAAACAGCTGTGAACCGTTGTGGGTGCGTTATATCCAAGTTTAGTTATTACTAAGAAAAATTTTCTGATATGAACGAAGATATCTCGAGAACCGTTGATCGCACCTGGAAAATTCCGGTGCCATCGGCTTCAGCTCGTCAAAATACACCTAGTAAAGAAGTTTAAAACAGCTGTGAACTGTTGCGGGTGAGTTATATCCAAGATTAGCTATTACTATGAAAAATTTTCTGATATGAACGAAGCTATCTCGAGAACCGTTGATCGCACCTGGAAAATTCCGGTGCCATCGGCTTCAGCTCATCGGAATACACCTAGTGAAGAAGTTTAAAACAGCTGTGAACTGTTGCGGGTGAGTTATATCCAAGATTAGCTATTACTATGAAAAATTTTCTGATATGAACGAAGCTATCTCGAGAACCGTTGATCGCACCTGGAAAATTCCGGTGCCATCGGCTTCAGCTCGTCGAAATACATTGAGCAAAGACGTTTCAAACAGCTGTGAACCGTTGTGGGTGCGTTATATCCAAGTTTAGCTATTACTAAGAAAAATTTTCTGATATGAACGAAGCTATCTCGAGAACCGTTGATCGCACCTGGAATATTCCGGTGCCATCGGCTTCAGCTCATCGAAATACACCTAGTAGAGAAGTTTAAAACAGCTGTGAACTGTTGCGGGTGAGTTATATCCAAGTTTAGCTATTACTAAGAAAAATTTTCTGATATGAACGAAGCTATCTCGAGAACCGTTGATCGCACCTGGAAAATTCCGGTGCCATCGGCTTCAGCTCGTCGAAATACACCGAGCAAAGAAGTTTGAAACAGCTGTGAACTGTTGCGGGTGAGTTATATCCAAGATTAGCTATTACTATGAAAAATTTTCTGATATGAACGAAGCTATCTCGAGAACCGTTGATCGCACCTGGAAAATTCCGGTGCCATCGGCTTCAGCTCGTCGGAATACACCTAGTAAAGAAGTTTAAAACAGCTGTGAACTGTTGCGGGTGAGTTATATCCAAGATTAGCTATTACTATGAAAAATTTTCTGATATGAACGAAGCTATCTCGAGAACCGTTGATCGCACCTGGAAAATTCCGGTGCCATCGGCTTCAGCTCGTCGGAATACACCTAGTAAAGAAGTTTAAAACAGCTGTGAACTGTTGCGGGTGAGTTATATCCAAGATTAGCTATTACTATGAAAAATTTTCTGATATGAACGAAGCTATCTCGAGAACCGTTGATCGCACCTGGAAAATTCCGGTGCCATCGGCTTCAGCTCGTCGAAATACATTGAGCAAAGACGTTTCAAACAGCTGTGAACCGTTGTGGGTGCGTTATATCCAAGTTTAGCTATTACTAAGAAAAATTTTCTGATATGAACGAAGCTATCTCGAGAACCGTTGATCGCGCCTGGAAAATTCCGGTGCCATCGGCTTCAGCTCGTCGAAATACATTGAGCAAAGACGTTTCAAACAGCTGTGAACCGTTGTGGGTGCGTTATATCCAAGTTTAGCTATTACTAAGAAAAATTTTCTGTTATGAACGAAGCTATCTCGAGAACCGTTGATCGCACCTGGAAAATTCCGGTGCCATCGGCTTCAGCTCATCGAAATACACCTAGTAGAGAAGTTTAAAACAGCTGTGAACTGTTGCGGGTGAGTTATATCCAAGTTTAGCTATTACTAAGAAAAATTTTCTGATATGAACGAAGCTATCTCGAGAACCGTTGATCGCACCTGGAAAATTCCGGTGCCATCGGCTTCAGCTCGTCGAAATACACCTAGTAAAGAAGTTTAAAACAGCTGTGAACTGTTGCGGGGGAGTTATATCCAAGATTAGCTATTACTATGAAAAATTTTCTGATATGAACGAAGCTATCTCGAGAACCGTTGATCGCACCTGGAAAATTCCGGTGCCATCGGCTTCAGCTCGTCGGAATACACCTAGTAAAGAAGTTTAAAACAGCTGTGAACTGTTGCGGGTGAGTTATATCCAAGATTAGCGATTACTATGAAAAATTTTCTGATATGAACGAAGTTATCTCGAGAACCGTTGATCGCACATCTAAAATTTTTGTTCCATTGGCTTCAGCTCGTCGAAATACCCCCGGAAGGAAATTTTCAAACGGCTGCATTCACTTGTCGGGGAAATAATTGCAGTCTTATCCGTTTGAGTGAAAATCGTGCGTTTCAGCAGCTGAAAAACACGTTTTGACGAAAAATTTGTTGAAATCTTGCATTTTGACGCTGTACGACACCGTCGATGGCTGCATGGCATCATTTTGTAGTACCGCACGCATTTTTTATACCGATCCGACGCTGTTTTTTGATTCACATCTTTCGCCCTATGGTCGACGTTCTCCGAAGAACCGTTGATCGCACCTGGAAAATTCCGGTGCCATCGGCTTCAGCTCGTCAAAATACACCTAGTAAAGAAGTTTAAAACAGCAGTGAACTGTTGCGGGTGAGTTATATCCAAGTTTAGCTATTACTAAGAAAAATTTTGTGATATGAACGAAGCTATCTCGAGAACCGTTGATCGCACCTGGAAAATTCCGGTGCCATCGGCTTCAGCTCGTCGAAATACATCGAGCAAAGACGTTTCAAACAGCTGTGAACCGTTGTGGGTGCGTTATATCCAAGTTTAGCTATTACTAAGAAAAATTTTCTGATATGAACGAAGCTATCTCGAGAACCGTTGATCGCACCTGGAAAATTCCGGTGCCATTGGCTTCAGCTCGTCGAAATACATCGAGCAAAGACGTTTCAAACAGCTGTGAACCGTTGTGGGTGCGTTATATCCAAGTTTAGCTATTACTAAGAAAAATTTTCTGATATGAACGAAGCTATCTCGAGAACCGTTGATCGCACCTGGAAAATTCCGGTGCCATCGGCTTCAGCTCGTCAAAATACACCTAGTAAAGAAGTTTAAAACAGCTGTGAACTGTTGCGGGTGAGTTATATCCAAGATTATCTATTACTATGAAAAATTTTCTGATATGAACGAAGCTATCTCGAGAACCGTTGATCGCACCTGGAAAATTCCGGTGCCATCGGCTTCAGCTCGTCGAAATACATCGAGCAAAGACGTTTCAAACAGCTGTGAACCGTTGTGGGTGCGTTATATCCAAGTTTAGTTATTACTAAGAAAAATTTTCTGATATGAACGAAGATATCTCGAGAACCGTTGATCGCACCTGGAAAATTCCGGTGCCATCGGCTTCAGCTCGTCAAAATACACCTAGTAAAGAAGTTTAAAACAGCTGTGAACTGTTGCGGGTGAGTTATATCCAAGATTAGCTATTACTATGAAAAATTTTCTGATATGAACGAAGCTATCTCGAGAACCGTTGATCGCACCTGGAAAATTCCGGTGCCATCGGCTTCAGCTCATCGGAATACACCTAGTGAAGAAGTTTAAAACAGCTGTGAACTGTTGCGGGTGAGTTATATCCAAGATTAGCTATTACTATGAAAAATTTTCTGATATGAACGAAGCTATCTCGAGAACCGTTGATCGCACCTGGAAAATTCCGGTGCCATCGGCTTCAGCTCGTCGAAATACATTGAGCAAAGACGTTTCAAACAGCTGTGAACCGTTGTGGGTGCGTTATATCCAAGTTTAGCTATTACTAAGAAAAATTTTCTGATATGAACGAAGCTATCTCGAGAACCGTTGATCGCACCTGGAATATTCCGGTGCCATCGGCTTCAGCTCATCGAAATACACCTAGTAGAGAAGTTTAAAACAGCTGTGAACTGTTGCGGGTGAGTTATATCCAAGTTTAGCTATTACTAAGAAAAATTTTCTGATATGAACGAAGCTATCTCGAGAACCGTTGATCGCACCTGGAAAATTCCGGTGCCATCGGCTTCAGCTCGTCGAAATACACCGAGCAAAGAAGTTTGAAACAGCTGTGAACTGTTGCGGGTGAGTTATATCCAAGTTTAGCTATTACTAAGAAAAATTTTCTGATATGAACGAAGCTATCTTGAGAACCGTTGATAGCACCTGGAAAATTCCGGTGCCATCGGCTTCAGCTCATCGACATACACCTAGTAGAGAAGTTTAAAACAGCTGTGAACTGTTGCGGGGGAGTTATATCCAAGTTTAGCTATTACTAAGAAAAATTTTCTGATATGAACGAAGCTATCTCGAGAACCGTTGATCGCACCTGGAAAATTCCGGTGCCATCGGCTTCAGCTCGTCGAAATACACCGAGCAAAGAAGTTTGAAACAGCTGTGAACTGTTGCGGGTGAGTTATATCCAAGTTTAGCTATTACTAAGAAAAATTTTCTGATATGAACGAAGCTATCTTGAGAACCGTTGATCGCACCTGGAAAATTCCGGTGCCATCGGCTTCAGCTCGTCGAAATACACCGAGCAAAGAAGTTTGAAACAGCTGTGAACTGTTGCGGGTGAGTTATATCCAAGATTAGCTATTACTATGAAAAATTTTCTGATATGAACGAAGCTATCTCGAGAACCGTTGATCGCACCTGGAAAATTCCGGTGCCATCGGCTTCAGCTCGTCGGAATACACCTAGTAAAGAAGTTTAAAACAGCTGTGAACTGTTGCGGGTGAGTTATATCCAAGATTAGCTATTACTATGAAAAATTTTCTGATATGAACGAAGCTATCTCGAGAACCGTTGATCGCACCTGGAAAATTCCGGTGCCATCGGCTTCAGCTCGTCGGAATACACCTAGTAAAGAAGTTTAAAACAGCTGTGAACTGTTGCGGGTGAGTTATATCCAAGATTAGCTATTACTATGAAAAATTTTCTGATATGAACGAAGCTATCTCGAGAACCGTTGATCGCACCTGGAAAATTCCGGTGCCATCGGCTTCAGCTCGTCGAAATACATTGAGCAAAGACGTTTCAAACAGCTGTGAACCGTTGTGGGTGCGTTATATCCAAGTTTAGCTATTACTAAGAAAAATTTTCTGATATGAACGAAGCTATCTCGAGAACCGTTGATCGCGCCTGGAAAATTCCGGTGCCATCGGCTTCAGCTCGTCGAAATACACCTAGTAAAGAAGTTTAAAAAGCTGTGAACTGTTGCGGGTGAGTTATATCTAAGATTAGCTATTACTATGAAAAATTTTCTGATATGAACGAAGTTATCTCGAGAACCGTTGATCGCACATCTAAAACTTTTGTTCCATCGGCTTCAGCTCTTCGAAATACCCCCGGAAGGAAATTTTTAAACGGCTGCTTTCAGTTGTCGGGGAAATAATTGCAGTCTTATCCGTTTTACTGAAAATCGTGCGTTTCAGCAGCTGAAAAACACGTTTTGACGAAAAATTTGTTGAAATCTTGCATTTTGACGCTGTACGACACCGTCGATGGCTGCATGGCATCATTTTGTAGTACCGCACGCATTTTTTATACCGATCCGACGCTGTTTGTTGATTCACATCTTTCGCCCTATGGTCGACGTTCTCCGAAGAACCGTTGATCGCGCCTGAAAAACTCCTGTTTCATCGGCTTCGGTAGGACGAAATACACCTAGTAAGATGTTTAGCAACGGCTGTGAATTGTTGTGGGTGAGTTACAGCCAACTTTATCTTTTACTATGAAAAATTTTCTGATATGAACGAAGTTATCTCGAGAACCGTTGATCGCACATCTAAAATTTTTGTTCCATCGGCTTCAGCTCGTCGAAATACACCTAGTAACGACGTTTGAAACAGCTGTGAACTGTTGCGGGTGTGTTATATCCAAGTTTAGCTATTACTAGGAAAAATTTTTTGATATGAACGAAGCTAGCTCGAGAACCGTTGATCGCACCTGGAAAATTCCGGTGCCATCGGCTTCAGCTCGTCGAAATACACCTAGTAAAGAAGTTTAAAACAGCTGTGAACTGTTGCGGGGGAGTTATATCCAAGATTAGCTATTACTATGAAAAATTTTCTGATATGAACGAAGTTATCTCGAGAACCGTTGATCGCACATCTAAAATTTTTGTTCCATTGGCTTCAGCTCGTCGAAATACCCCCGGAAGGAAATTTTCAAACGGCTGCATTCACTTCTCGGGGAAATAATTGCAGTCTTATCCGTTTGAGTGAAAATCGTGCGTTTCAGCAGCTGAAAAACACGTTTTGACGAAAAATTTGTTGAAATCTTGCATTTTGACGCTGTACGACACCGTCGATGGCTGCATGGCATCATTTTGTAGTACCGCACGCATTTTTTATACCGATCCGACGCTGTTTTTTGATTCACATCTTTCGCCCTATGGTCGACGTTCTCCGAAGAACCGTTGATCGCACCTGGAAAATTCCGGTGCCATCGGCTTCAGCTCATCGAAATACACCTAGTAAAGAAGTTTAAAACAGCTGTGAACTGTTGCGGGTGAGTTATATCCAAGTTTAGCTATTACTAAGAAAAATTTTCTGATATGAACGAAGCTATCTCGAGAACCGTTGATCGCACCTGGAAAATTCCGGTGCCATCGGCTTCAGCTCGTCGAAATACACCGAGCAAAGAAGTTTGAAACAGCTGTGAACTGTTGCGGGTGAGTTATATCCAAGATTAGCTATTACTATGAAAAATTTTCTGATATGAACGAAGCTATCTCGAGAACCGTTGATCGCACCTGGAAAATTCCGGTGCCATCGGCTTCAGCTCATCGAAATACACCTAGTAGAGAAGTTTAAAACAGCTGTGAACTGTTGCGGGTGAGTTATATCCAAGTTTAGCTATTACTAAGAAAAATTTTCTGATATGAACGAAGCTATCTCGAGAACCGTTGATCGCACCTGGAAAATTCCGGTGCCATCGGCTTCAGCTCGTCGAAATACACCGAGCAAAGAAGTTTGAAACAGCTGTGAACTGTTGCGGGTGAGTTATATCCAAGATTAGCTATTACTATGAAAAATTTTCTGATATGAACGAAGCTATCTCGAGAACCGTTCATCGCACATCTAAAATTTTTGTTCCATTGGCTTCAGCTCGTCGAAATACCCCCGGAAGGAAATTTTCAAACGGCTGCATTCACTTGTCGGGGAAATAATTGCAGTCTTATCCGTTTTAGTGAAAATCGTGCGTTTCAGCAGCTGAAAAACACGTTTTGACGAAAAATTTGTTGAAATCTTGCATTTTGACGCTGTACGACACCGTCGATGGCTGCATGGCATCATTTCGTAGTACCGCACGCATTTTTTATACCGATCCGACGCTGTTTTTTGATTCACATCTTTCGCCCTATGGTCGACGTTCTCCGAAGAACCGTTGATCGCACCTGGCAAATTCCGGTGCCATCGGCTTCAGCTCATCGAAATACACCTAGTAAAGAAGTTTAAAACAGCTGTGAACTGTTGCGGGTGAGTTATATCCAAGATTAGCTATTACTATGAAAAATTTTCTGATATGAACGAAGTTATCTCGAGAACCGTTGATCGCACATCTAAAACTTTTGTTCCATCGGCTTCAGCTCGTCGAAATACACCGAGCAAAGAAGTTTGAAACAGCTGTGAACTGTTGCGGGTGAGTTATATCCAAGTTTAGCTATTACTAAGAAAAATTTTCTGATATGAACGAAGCTATCTTGAGAACCGTTGATAGCACCTGGAAAATTCCGGTGCCATCGGCTTCAGCTCGTCGAAATACACCTAGTAAAGAAGTTTAAAACAGCTGTGAACTGTTGCGGGGGAGTTATATCCAAGATTAGCTATTACTATGAAAAATTTTCTGATATGAACGAAGTTATCTCGAGAACCGTTGATCGCACATCTAAAATTTTTGTTCCATTGGCTTCAGCTCGTCGAAATACCCCCGGAAGGAAATTTTCAAACGGCTGCATTCACTTGTCGGGGAAATAATTGCAGTCTTATCCGTTTGAGTGAAATTCGTGCGTTTCAGCAGCTGAAAAACACGTTTTGACGAAAAATTTGTTGAAATCTTGCATTTTGACGCTGTACGACACCGTCGATGGCTGCATGGCATCATTTTGTAGTACCGCACGCATTTTTTATACCGATCCGACGCTGTTTTTTGATTCACATCTTTCGCCCTATGGTCGACGTTCTCCGAAGAACCGTTGATCGCACCTGGAAAATTCCGGTGCCATCGGCTTCAGCTCATCGAAATACACCTAGTAAAGAAGTTTAAAACAGCTGTGAACTGTTGCGGGTGAGTTATATCCAAGTTTAGCTATTACTAAGAAAAATTTTCTGATATGAACGAAGCTATCTCGAGAACCGTTGATCGCACCTGGAAAATTCCGGTGCCATCGGCTTCAGCTCGTCGAAATACACCGAGCAAAGAAGTTTGAAACAGCTGTGAACTGTTGCGGGTGAGTTATATCCAAGATTAGCTATTACTATGAAAAATTTTCTGATATGAACGAAGCTATCTCGAGAACCGTTGATCGCACCTGGAAAATTCCGGTGCCATCGGCTTCAGCTCATCGAAATACACCTAGTAGAGAAGTTTAAAACAGCTGTGAACTGTTGCGGGTGAGTTATATCCAAGTTTAGCTATTACTAAGAAAAATTTTCTGATATGAACGAAGCTATCTCGAGAACCGTTGATCGCACCTGGAAAATTCCGGTGCCATCGGCTTCAGCTCGTCGAAATACACCGAGCAAAGAAGTTTGAAACAGCTGTGAACTGTTGCGGGTGAGTTATATCCAAGATTAGCTATTACTATGAAAAATTTTCTGATATGAACGAAGCTATCTCGAGAACCGTTGATCGCACCTGGAAAATTCCGGTGCCATCGGCTTCAGCTCGTCGAAATACATCGAGCAAAGACGTTTCAAACAGCTGTGAACCGTTGTGGGTGCGTTATATCCAAGTTTAGTTATTACTAAGAAAAATTTTCTGATATGAACGAAGATATCTCGAGAACCGTTGATCGCACCTGGAAAATTCCGGTGCCATCGGCTTCAGCTCGTCAAAATACACCTAGTAAAGAAGTTTAAAACAGCTGTGAACTGTTGCGGGTGAGTTATATCCAAGATTAGCTATTACTATGAAAAATTTTCTGATATGAACGAAGCTATCTCGAGAACCGTTGATCGCACCTGGAAAATTCCGGTGCCATCGGCTTCAGCTCATCGGAATACACCTAGTGAAGAAGTTTAAAACAGCTGTGAACTGTTGCGGGTGAGTTATATCCAAGATTAGCTATTACTATGAAAAATTTTCTGATATGAACGAAGCTATCTCGAGAACCGTTGATCGCACCTGGAAAATTCCGGTGCCATCGGCTTCAGCTCGTCGAAATACATTGAGCAAAGACGTTTCAAACAGCTGTGAACCGTTGTGGGTGCGTTATATCCAAGTTTAGCTATTACTAAGAAAAATTTTCTGATATGAACGAAGCTATCTCGAGAACCGTTGATCGCACCTGGAATATTCCGGTGCCATCGGCTTCAGCTCATCGAAATACACCTAGTAGAGAAGTTTAAAACAGCTGTGAACTGTTGCGGGTGAGTTATATCCAAGTTTAGCTATTACTAAGAAAAATTTTCTGATATGAACGAAGCTATCTCGAGAACCGTTGATCGCACCTGGAAAATTCCGGTGCCATCGGCTTCAGCTCGTCGAAATACACCGAGCAAAGAAGTTTGAAACAGCTGTGAACTGTTGCGGGTGAGTTATATCCAAGTTTAGCTATTACTAAGAAAAATTTTCTGATATGAACGAAGCTATCTTGAGAACCGTTGATAGCACCTGGAAAATTCCGGTGCCATCGGCTTCAGCTCATCGAAATACACCTAGTAGAGAAGTTTAAAACAGCTGTGAACTGTTGCGGGGGAGTTATATCCAAGTTTAGCTATTACTAAGAAAAATTTTCTGATATGAACGAAGCTATCTCGAGAACCGTTGATCGCACCTGGAAAATTCCGGTGCCATCGGCTTCAGCTCGTCGAAATACACCGAGCAAAGAAGTTTGAAACAGCTGTGAACTGTTGCGGGTGAGTTATATCCAAGTTTAGCTATTACTAAGAAAAATTTTCTGATATGAACGAAGCTATCTTGAGAACCGTTGATAGCACCTGGAAAATTCTGGTGCCATCGGCTTCAGCTCGTCGAAATACACCTAGTAAAGAAGTTTAAAACAGCTGTGAACTGTTGCGGGGGAGTTATATCCAAGATTAGCTATTACTATGAAAAATTTTCTGATATGAACGAAGTTATCTCGAGAACCGTTGATCGCACATCTAAAATTTTTGTTCCATTGGCTTCAGCTCGTCGAAATACCCCCGGAAGGAAATTTTCAAACGGCTGCATTCACTTCTCGGGGAAATAATTGCAGTCTTATCCGTTTGAGTGAAAATCGTGCGTTTCAGCAGCTGAAAAACACGTTTTGACGAAAAATTTGTTGAAATCTTGCATTTTGACGCTGTACGACACCGTCGATGGCTGCATGGCATCATTTTGTAGTACCGCACGCATTTTTTATACCGATCCGACGCTGTTTTTTGATTCACATCTTTCGCCCTATGGTCGACGTTCTCCGAAGAACCGTTGATCGCACCTGGAAAATTCCGGTGCCATCGGCTTCAGCTCATCGAAATACACCTAGTAAAGAAGTTTAAATCAGCTGTGAACTGTTGCGGGTGAGTTATATCCAAGTTTAGCTATTACTAAGAAAAATTTTCTGATATGAACGAAGCTATCTCGAGAACCGTTGATCGCACCTGGAAAATTCCGGTGCCATCGGCTTCAGCTCGTCGAAATACACCGAGCAAAGAAGTTTGAAACAGCTGTGAACTGTTGCGGGTGAGTTATATCCAAGATTAGCTATTACTATGAAAAATTTTCTGATATGAACGAAGCTATCTCGAGAACCGTTGATCGCACCTGGAAAATTCCGGTGCCATCGGCTTCAGCTCGTCGGAATACACCTAGTAAAGAAGTTTAAAACAGCTGTGAACTGTTGCGGGTGAGTTATATCCAAGATTAGCTATTACTATGAAAAATTTTCTGATATGAACGAAGCTATCTCGAGAACCGTTGATCGCACCTGGAAAATTCCGGTGCCATCGGCTTCAGCTCGTCGGAATACACCTAGTAAAGAAGTTTAAAACAGCTGTGAACTGTTGCGGGTGAGTTATATCCAAGATTAGCTATTACTATGAAAAATTTTCTGATATGAACGAAGCTATCTCGAGAACCGTTGATCGCACCTGGAAAATTCCGGTGCCATCGGCTTCAGCTCGTCGAAATACATTGAGCAAAGACGTTTCAAACAGCTGTGAACCGTTGTGGGTGCGTTATATCCAAGTTTAGCTATTACTAAGAAAAATTTTCTGATATGAACGAAGCTATCTCGAGAACCGTTGATCGCGCCTGGAAAATTCCGGTGCCATCGGCTTCAGCTCGTCGAAATACACCTAGTAAAGAAGTTTAAAAAGCTGTGAACTGTTGCGGGTGAGTTATATCTAAGATTAGCTATTACTATGAAAAATTTTCTGATATGAACGAAGTTATCTCGAGAACCGTTGATCGCACATCTAAAACTTTTGTTCCATCGGCTTCAGCTCTTCGAAATACCCCCGGAAGGAAATTTTTAAACGGCTGCTTTCAGTTGTCGGGGAAATAATTGCAGTCTTATCCGTTTTACTGAAAATCGTGCGTTTCAGCAGCTGAAAAACACGTTTTGACGAAAAATTTGTTGAAATCTTGCATTTTGACGCTGTACGACACCGTCGATGGCTGCATGGCATCATTTTGTAGTACCGCACGCATTTTTTATACCGATCCGACGCTGTTTGTTGATTCACATCTTTCGCCCTATGGTCGACGTTCTCCGAAGAACCGTTGATCGCGCCTGAAAAACTCCTGTTTCATCGGCTTCGGTAGGACGAAATACACCTAGTAAGATGTTTAGCAACGGCTGTGAATTGTTGTGGGTGAGTTACAGCCAACTTTATCTTTTACTATGAAAAATTTTCTGATATGAACGAAGTTATCTCGAGAACCGTTGATCGCACATCTAAAATTTTTGTTCCATCGGCTTCAGCTCGTCGAAATACACCTAGTAACGACGTTTGAAACAGCTGTGAACTGTTGCGGGTGTGTTATATCCAAGTTTAGCTATTACTAGGAAAAATTTTTTGATATGAACGAAGCTAGCTCGAGAACCGTTGATCGCACCTGGAAAATTCCGGTGCCATCGGCTTCAGCTCGTCGAAATACACCTAGTAAAGAAGTTTAAAACAGCTGTGAACTGTTGCGGGGGAGTTATATCCAAGATTAGCTATTACTATGAAAAATTTTCTGATATGAACGAAGTTATCTCGAGAACCGTTGATCGCACATCTAAAATTTTTGTTCCATTGGCTTCAGCTCGTCGAAATACCCCCGGAAGGAAATTTTCAAACGGCTGCATTCACTTCTCGGGGAAATAATTGCAGTCTTATCCGTTTGAGTGAAAATCGTGCGTTTCAGCAGCTGAAAAACACGTTTTGACGAAAAATTTGTTGAAATCTTGCATTTTGACGCTGTACGACACCGTCGATGGCTGCATGGCATCATTTTGTAGTACCGCACGCATTTTTTATACCGATCCGACGCTGTTTTTTGATTCACATCTTTCGCCCT
Source organism: Diachasmimorpha longicaudata (assembly GCF_034640455.1). Classification (NCBI taxonomy): domain Eukaryota; kingdom Metazoa; phylum Arthropoda; class Insecta; order Hymenoptera; family Braconidae; genus Diachasmimorpha; species Diachasmimorpha longicaudata. The sequence goes on along the minus strand of NW_026973899.1, from coordinate 728,126 downwards.
ATGGTCGACGTTCTCCGAAGAACCGTTGATCGCACCTGGAAAATTCCGGTGCCATCGGCTTCAGCTCATCGAAATACACCTAGTAAAGAAGTTTAAAACAGCTGTGAACTGTTGCGGGTGAGTTATATCCAAGTTTAGCTATTACTACGAAAAATTTTCTGATATGAACGAAGCTATCTCGAGAACCGTTGATCGCACCTGGAAAATTCCGGTGCCATCGGCTTCAGCTCGTCGAAATACACCGAGCAAAGAAGTTTGAAACAGCTGTGAACTGTTGCGGGTGAGTTATATCCAAGATTAGCTATTACTATGAAAAATTTTCTGATATGAACGAAGCTATCTCGAGAACCGTTGATCGCACCTGGAAAATTCCGGTGCCATCGGCTTCAGCTCATCGAAATACACCTAGTAGAGAAGTTTAAAACAGCTGTGAACTGTTGCGGGTGAGTTATATCCAAGTTTAGCTATTACTAAGAAAAATTTTCTGATATGAACGAAGCTATCTCGAGAACCGTTGATCGCACCTGGAAAATTCCGGTGCCATCGGCTTCAGCTCGTCGAAATACACCGAGCAAAGAAGTTTGAAACAGCTGTGAACTGTTGCGGGTGAGTTATATCCAAGATTAGCTATTACTATGAAAAATTTTCTGATATGAACGAAGCTATCTCGAGAACCGTTCATCGCACATCTAAAATTTTTGTTCCATTGGCTTCAGCTCGTCGAAATACCCCCGGAAGGAAATTTTCAAACGGCTGCATTCACTTGTCGGGGAAATAATTGCAGTCTTATCCGTTTGAGTGAAATTCGTGCGTTTCAGCAGCTGAAAAACACGTTTTGACGAAAAATTTGTTGAAATCTTGCATTTTGACGCTGTACGACACCGTCGATGGCTGCATGGCATCATTTTGTAGTACCGCACGCATTTTTTATACCGATCCGACGCTGTTTTTTGATTCACATCTTTCGCCCTATGGTCGACGTTCTCCGAAGAACCGTTGATCGCACCTGGAAAATTCCGGTGCCATCGGCTTCAGCTCATCGAAATACACCTAGTAAAGAAGTTTAAAACAGCTGTGAACTGTTGCGGGTGAGTTATATCCAAGTTTAGCTATTACTAAGAAAAATTTTCTGATATGAACGAAGCTATCTCGAGAACCGTTGATCGCACCTGGAAAATTCCGGTGCCATCGGCTTCAGCTCGTCGAAATACACCGAGCAAAGAAGTTTGAAACAGCTGTGAACTGTTGCGGGTGAGTTATATCCAAGATTAGCTATTACTATGAAAAATTTTCTGATATGAACGAAGTTATCTCGAGAACCGTTGATCGCACCTGGAAAATTCCGGTGCCATCGGCTTCAGCTCGTCGAAATACACCTAGTAAAGAAGTTTAAAACAGCTGTGAACTGTTGCGGGGGAGTTATATCCAAGTTTAGCTATTACTAAGAAAAATTTTCTGATATGAACGAAGCTATCTCGAGAACCGTTGATCGCACCTGGAAAATTCCGGTGCCATCGGCTTCAGCTCGTCGAAATACACCGAGCAAAGAAGTTTGAAACAGCTGTGAACTGTTGCGGGTGAGTTATATCCAAGATTAGCTATTACTATGAAAAATTTTCTGATATGAACGAAGCTATCTCGAGAACCGTTCATCGCACATCTAAAATTTTTGTTCCATTGGCTTCAGCTCGTCGAAATACCCCCGGAAGGAAATTTTCAAACGGCTGCATTCACTTGTCGGGGAAATAATTGCAGTCTTATCCGTTTTAGTGAAAATCGTGCGTTTCAGCAGCTGAAAAACACGTTTTGACGAAAAATTTGTTGAAATCTTGCATTTTGACGCTGTACGACACCGTCGATGGCTGCATGGCATCATTTCGTAGTACCGCACGCATTTTTTATACCGATCCGACGCTGTTTTTTGATTCACATCTTTCGCCCTATGGTCGACGTTCTCCGAAGAACCGTTGATCGCACCTGGCAAATTCCGGTGCCATCGGCTTCAGCTCATCGAAATACACCTAGTAAAGAAGTTTAAAACAGCTGTGAACTGTTGCGGGTGAGTTATATCCAAGATTAGCTATTACTATGAAAAATTTTCTGATATGAACGAAGTTATCTCGAGAACCGTTGATCGCACATCTAAAACTTTTGTTCCATCGGCTTCAGCTCGTCGAAATACACCGAGCAAAGAAGTTTGAAACAGCTGTGAACTGTTGCGGGTGAGTTATATCCAAGTTTAGCTATTACTAAGAAAAATTTTCTGATATGAACGAAGCTATCTTGAGAACCGTTGATAGCACCTGGAAAATTCCGGTGCCATCGGCTTCAGCTCGTCGAAATACACCTAGTAAAGAAGTTTAAAACAGCTGTGAACTGTTGCGGGGGAGTTATATCCAAGATTAGCTATTACTATGAAAAATTTTCTGATATGAACGAAGTTATCTCGAGAACCGTTGATCGCACATCTAAAATTTTTGTTCCATTGGCTTCAGCTCGTCGAAATACCCCCGGAAGGAAATTTTCAAACGGCTGCATTCACTTGTCGGGGAAATAATTGCAGTCTTATCCGTTTGAGTGAAAATCGTGCGTTTCAGCAGCTGAAAAACACGTTTTGACGAAAAATTTGTTGAAATCTTGCATTTTGACGCTGTACGACACCGTCGATGGCTGCATGGCATCATTTTGTAGTACCGCACGCATTTTTTATACCGATCCGACGCTGTTTTTTGATTCACATCTTTCGCCCTATGGTCGACGTTCTCCGAAGAACCGTTGATCGCACCTGGAAAATTCCGGTGCCATCGGCTTCAGCTCATCGAAATACACCTAGTAAAGAAGTTTAAAACAGCTGTGAACTGTTGCGGGTGAGTTATATCCAAGTTTAGCTATTACTAAGAAAAATTTTCTGATATGAACGAAGCTATCTCGAGAACCGTTGATCGCACCTGGAAAATTCCGGTGCCATCGGCTTCAGCTCGTCGAAATACACCGAGCAAAGAAGTTTGAAACAGCTGTGAACTGTTGCGGGTGAGTTATATCCAAGATTAGCTATTACTATGAAAAATTTTCTGATATGAACGAAGTTATCTCGAGAACCGTTGATCGCACCTGGAAAATTCCGGTGCCATCGGCTTCAGCTCGTCGAAATACACCTAGTAAAGAAGTTTAAAACAGCTGTGAACTGTTGCGGGGGAGTTATATCCAAGTTTAGCTATTACTAAGAAAAATTTTCTGATATGAACGAAGCTATCTCGAGAACCGTTGATCGCGCCTGAAAAACTCCTGTTTCATCGGCTTCGGTAGGACGAAATACACCCAGTAAGATGTTTAGCAACGGCTGTGAATTGTTGTGGGTGAGTTACAGCCAACTTTATCTTTTACTATGAAAAATTTTCTGATATGAACGAAGTTATCTCGAGAGCCGTTGATCGCACCTGGAAAATTCCATTGCCATCGGCTTCAGCTCGTCGAAATACACCTAGTAAAGAAGTTTGAAACAGCTGTGAACTGTTGCGGGTGAGTTATATCCAAGATTAGCTATTACTATGAAAAATTTTCTGATATGAACGAAGTTATCTCGAGAACCGTTGATCGCACCTGGAAAATTCCGGTGCCATCGGCTTCAGCTCGTCGAAATACATCGAACAAAGACGTTTCAAACAGCTGTGAACCGTTGTGGGTGCGTTATATCCAAGTTTAGTTATTACTAAGAAAAATTTTCTGATATGAACGAAGATATCTCGAGAACCGTTGATCGCACCTGGAAAATTCCGGTGCCATCGGCTTCAGCTCGTCAAAATACACCTAGTAAAGAAGTTTAAAACAGCTGTGAACTGTTGCGGGTGAGTTATATCCAAGATTAGCTATTACTATGAAAAATTTTCTGATATGAACGAAGCTATCTCGAGAACCGTTGATCGCACCTGGAAAATTCCGGTGCCATCGGCTTCAGCTCGTCGGAATACACCTAGTAAAGAAGTTTAAAACAGCTGTGAACTGTTGCGGGTGAGTTATATCCAAGATTAGCTATTACTATGAAAAATTTTCTGATATGAACGAAGCTATCTCGAGAACCGTTGATCGCACCTGGAAAATTCCGGTGCCATCGGCTTCAGCTCGTCGGAATACATTGAGCAAAGACGTTTCAAACAGCGGTGAACCGTTGTGGGTGCGTTATATCCAAGTTTAGCTATTACTAAGAAAAATTTTCTGATATGAACGAAGCTATCTCGAGAACCGTTGATCGCACCTGGAAAATTCCGGTGCCATCGGCTTCAGCTCATCGAAATACACCTAGTAGAGAAGTTTAAAACAGCTGTGAACTGTTGCGGGTGAGTTATATCCAAGTTTAGCTATTACTAAGAAAAATTTTCTGATATGAACGAAGCTATCTCGAGAACCGTTGATCGCACCTGGAGAATTCCGGTGCCATCGGCTTCAGCTCGTCGAAATACACCGAGCAAAGAAGTTTGAAACAGCTGTGAACTGTTGCGGGTGAGTTATATCCAAGTTTAGCTATTACTAAGAAAAATTTTCTGATATGAACGAAGCTATCTTGAGAACCGTTGATAGCACCTGGAAAATTCCGGTGCCATCGGCTTCAGCTCGTCGAAATACACCTAGTAAAGAAGTTTAAAACAGCTGTGAACTGTTGCGGGGGAGTTATATCCAAGATTAGCTATTACTATGAAAAATTTTCTGATATGAACGAAGTTATCTCGAGAACCGTTGATCGCACATCTAAAATTTTTGTTCCATTGGCTTCAGCTCGTCGAAATACCCCCGGAAGGAAATTTTCAAACGGCTGCATTCACTTGTCGGGGAAATAATTGCAGTCTTATCCGTTTGAGTGAAAATCGTGCGTTTGAGCAGCTGAAAAACACGTTTTGACGAAAAATTTGTTGAAATCTTGCATTTTGACGCTGTACGACACCGTCGATGGCTGCATGGCATCATTTTGTAGTACCGCACGCATTTTTTATACCGATCCGACGCTGTTTTTTGATTCACATCTTTCGCCCTATGGTCGACGTTCTCCGAAGAACCGTTGATCGCACCTGGAAAATTCCGGTGCCATCGGCTTCAGCTCATCGAAATACACCTAGTAAAGAAGTTTAAAACAGCTGTGAACTGTTGCGGGTGAGTTATATCCAAGTTTAGCTATTACTAAGAAAAATTTTCTGATATGAACGAAGCTATCTCGAGAACCGTTGATCGCACCTGGAAAATTCCGGTGCCATCGGCTTCAGCTCGTCGAAATACACCGAGCAAAGAAGTTTGAAACAGCTGTGAACTGTTGCGGGTGAGTTATATCCAAGATTAGCTATAACTATGAAAAATTTTCTGATATGAACGAAGTTATCTCGAGAACCGTTGATCGCACCTGGAAAATTCCGGTGCCATCGGCTTCAGCTCGTCGAAATACACCTAGTAAAGAAGTTTAAAACAGCTGTGAACTGTTGCGGGGGAGTTATATCCAAGTTTAGCTATTACTAAGAAAAATTTTCTGATATGAACGAAGCTATCTCGAGAACCGTTGATCGCGCCTGAAAAACTCCTGTTTCATCGGCTTCGGTAGGACGAAATACACCCAGTAAGATGTTTAGCAACGGCTGTGAATTGTTGTGGGTGAGTTACAGCCAACTTTATCTTTTACTATGAAAAATTTTCTGATATGAACGACGTTATCTCGAGAGCCGTTGATCGCACCTGGAAAATTCCATTGCCATCGGCTTCAGCTCGTCGAAATACACCTAGTAAAGAAGTTTGAAACAGCTGTGAACTGTTGCGGGTGAGTTATATCCAACAGTAGCTATTACCAAGAAAAATTTTCTGATATGAACGAAGCTATCTCGAGAACCGTTGATCGCGCCTGGAAAATTCCGGTGCCATCGGCTTCAGCTCGTCGAAATACACCTAGTAAAGAAGTTTAAAACAGCTGTGAACTGTTGCGGGGGAGTTATATCCAAGATTAGCTATTACTATGAAAAATTTTCTGATATGAACGAAGTTATCTCGAGAACCGTTGATCGCACATCTAAAATTTTTGTTCCATTGGCTTCAGCTCGTCGAAATACCCCCGGAAGGAAATTTTCAAACGGCTGCATTCACTTGTCGGGGAAATAATTGCAGTCTTATCCGTTTGAGTGAAAATCGTGCGTTTGAGCAGCTGAAAAACACGTTTTGACGAAAAATTTGTTGAAATCTTGCATTTTGACGCTGTACGACACCGTCGATGGCTGCATGGCATCATTTTGTAGTACCGCACGCATTTTTTATACCGATCCGACGCTGTTTTTTGATTCACATCTTTCGCCCTATGGTCGACGTTCTCCGAAGAACCGTTGATCGCACCTGGAAAATTCCGGTGCCATCGGCTTCAGCTCATCGAAATACACCTAGTAAAGAAGTTTAAAACAGCTGTGAACTGTTGCGGGTGAGTTATATCCAAGTTTAGCTATTACTAAGAAAAATTTTCTGATATGAACGAAGCTATCTCGAGAACCGTTGATCGCACCTGGAAAATTCCGGTGCCATCGGCTTCAGCTCGTCGAAATACACCGAGCAAAGAAGTTTGAAACAGCTGTGAACTGTTGCGGGTGAGTTATATCCAAGATTAGCTATAACTATGAAAAATTTTCTGATATGAACGAAGTTATCTCGAGAACCGTTGATCGCACCTGGAAAATTCCGGTGCCATCGGCTTCAGCTCGTCGAAATACACCTAGTAAAGAAGTTTAAAACAGCTGTGAACTGTTGCGGGGGAGTTATATCCAAGTTTAGCTATTACTAAGAAAAATTTTCTGATATGAACGAAGCTATCTCGAGAACCGTTGATCGCGCCTGAAAAACTCCTGTTTCATCGGCTTCGGTAGGACGAAATACACCCAGTAAGATGTTTAGCAACGGCTGTGAATTGTTGTGGGTGAGTTACAGCCAACTTTATCTTTTACTATGAAAAATTTTCTGATATGAACGACGTTATCTCGAGAGCCGTTGATCGCACCTGGAAAATTCCATTGCCATCGGCTTCAGCTCGTCGAAATACACCTAGTAAAGAAGTTTGAAACAGCTGTGAACTGTTGCGGGTGAGTTATATCCAACAGTAGCTATTACCAAGAAAAATTTTCTGATATGAACGAAGCTATCTCGAGAACCGTTGATCGCGCCTGGAAAATTCCGGTGCCATCGGCTTCAGCTCGTCGAAATACACCTAGTAAAGAAGTTTAAAACAGCTGTGAACTGTTGCGGGTGAGTTATATCTAAGATTAGCTATTACTATGAAAAATTTTCTGATATGAACGAAGTTATCTCGAGAACCGTTGATCGCACATCTAAAACTTTTGTTCCATCGGCTTCAGCTCTTCGAAATACCCCCGGAAGGAAATTTTTAAACGGCTGCTTTCAGTTGTCGGGGAAATAATTGCAGTCTTATCCGTTTTACTGAAAATCGTGCGTTTCAGCAGCTGAAAAACACGTTTTGACGAAAAATTTGTTGAAATCTCGCATTTTGACGCTGTACGACACCGTCGATGGCTGCATGGCATCATTTTGTAGTACCGCACGCATTTTTTATACCGATCCGACGCTGTTTGTTGATTCACATCTTTCGCCCTATGGTCGACGTTCTCCGAAGAACCGTTGATCGCGCCTGAAAAACTCCTGTTTCATCGGCTTCGGTAGGACGAAATACACCTAGTAAGATGTTTAGCAACGGCTGTGAATTGTTGTGGGTGAGTTACAGCCAACTTTATCTTTTACTATGAAAAATTTTCTGATATGAACGAAGTTATCTCGAGAGCCGTTGATCGCACCTGGAAAATTCCATTGCCATCGGCTTCAGCTCATCGAAATACACCTAGTAAAGAAGTTTGAAACAGCTGTGAACTGTTGCGGGTGAGTTATATCCAAGTTTAGCTATTACTAACAAAAATTTTGTGATATGAACGAAGCTATCTCGAGAACCGTTCATCGCACATCTAAAATTTTTGTTCCATCGGCTTCAGCTCGTCGAAATACCCCCGGAAGGAAATTTTCAAACGGCTGCTTTCAGTTGTCGGGGAAATAATTGCAGTCTTATCCGTTTTACTGAAAATCGTGCGTTTCAGCAGCTGAAAAACACGTTTTGACGAAAAATTTGTTGAAATCTTGCATTTTGACGCTGTACGACACCGTCGATGGCTGCATGGCATCATTTTGTAGTACCGCACGCATTTTTTATACCGATCCGACGCTGTTTGTTGATTCACATCTTTCGCCCTATGGTCGACGTTCTCCGAAGAACCGTTGATCGCGCCTGAAAAACTCCTGTTTCATCGGCTTCGGTAGGACGAAATACACCTAGTAAGATGTTTAGCAACGGCTGTGAATTGTTGTGGGTGAGTTACAGCCAACTTTATCTTTTACTATGAAAAATTTTCTGATATGAACGAAGTTATCTCGAGAGCCGTTGATCGCACCTGGAAAATTCCATTGCCATCGGCTTCAGCTCATCGAAATACACCTAGTAAAGAAGTTTGAAACAGCTGTGAACTGTTGCGGGTGAGTTATATCCAAGATTAGCTATTACTATGAAAAATTTTCTGATATGAACGAAGTTATCTCGAGAACCGTTGATCGCACCTGGAAAATTCCGGTGCCATCGGCTTCAGCTCGTCGAAATACACCTAGTAAAGAAGTTTAAAACAGCTGTGAACTGTTGCGGGGGAGTTATATCCAAGTTTAGCTATTACTAAGAAAAATTTTCTGATATGAACGAAGCTATCTCGAGAACCGTTGATCGCGCCTGAAAAACTCCTGTTTCATCGGCTTCGGTAGGACGAAATACACCCAGTAAGATGTTTAGCAACGGCTGTGAATTGTTGTGGGTGAGTTACAGCCAACTTTATCTTTTACTATGAAAAATTTTCTGATATGAACGAAGTTATCTCGAGAGCCGTTGATCGCACCTGGAAAATTCCATTGCCATCGGCTGCAGCTCGTCGAAATACACCTAGTAAAGAAGTTTGAAACAGCTGTGAACTGTTGCGGGGGAGTTATATCCAAGATTAGCTATTACTATGAAAAATTTTCTGATATGAACGAAGTTATCTCGAGAACCGTTGATCGCACATCTAAAATTTTTGTTCCATTGGCTTCAGCTCGTCGAAATACCCCCGGAAGGAAATTTTCAAACGGCTGCATTCACTTGTCGGGGAAATAATTGCAGTCTTATCCGTTTGAGTGAAAATCGTGCGTTTCAGCAGCTGAAAAACACGTTTTGACGAAAAATTTGTTGAAATCTTGCATTTTGACGCTGTACGACACCGTCGATGGCTGCATGGCATCATTTTGTAGTACCGCACGCATTTTTTATACCGATCCGACGCTGTTTTTTGATTCACATCTTTCGCCCTATGGTCGACGTTCTCCGAAGAACCGTTGATCGCACCTGGAAAATTCCGGTGCCATCGGCTTCAGCTCATCGAAATACACCTAGTAAAGAAGTTTAAAACAGCTGTGAACTGTTGCGGGTGAGTTATATCCAAGTTTAGCTATTACTAAGAAAAATTTTCTGATATGAACGAAGATATCTCGAGAACCGTTGATCGCACCTGGAAAATTCCGGTGCCATCGGCTTCAGCTCGTCAAAATACACCTAGTAAAGAAGTTTAAAACAGCTGTGAACTGTTGCGGGTGAGTTATATCCAAGATTAGCTATTACTATGAAAAATTTTCTGATATGAACGAAGATATCTCGAGAACCGTTGATCGCACCTGGAAAATTCCGGTGCCATCGGCTTCAGCTCGTCAAAATACACCTAGTAAAGAAGTTTAAAACAGCTGTGAACTGTTGCGGGTGAGTTATATCCAAGATTAGCTATTACTATGAAAAATTTTCTGATATGAACGAAGCTATCTCGAGAACCGTTGATCGCACCTGGAAAATTCCGGTGCCATCGGCTTCAGCTCGTCGGAATACACCTAGTAAAGAAGTTTAAAACAGCTGTGAACTGTTGCGGGTGAGTTATATCCAAGATTAGCTATTACTATGAAAAATTTTCTGATATGAACGAAGCTATCTCGAGAACCGTTGATCGCACCTGGAAAATTCCGGTGCCATCGGCTTCAGCTCGTCGGAATACATTGAGCAAAGACGTTTCAAACAGCGGTGAACCGTTGTGGGTGCGTTATATCCAAGTTTAGCTATTACTAAGAAAAATTTTCTGATATGAACGAAGCTATCTCGAGAACCGTTGATCGCACCTGGAAAATTCCGGTGCCATCGGCTTCAGCTCATCGAAATACACCTAGTAGAGAAGTTTAAAACAGCTGTGAACTGTTGCGGGTGAGTTATATCCAAGTTTAGCTATTACTAAGAAAAATTTTCTGATATGAACGAAGCTATCTCGAGAACCGTTGATCGCACCTGGAGAATTCCGGTGCCATCGGCTTCAGCTCGTCGAAATACACCGAGCAAAGAAGTTTGAAACAGCTGTGAACTGTTGCGGGTGAGTTATATCCAAGTTTAGCTATTACTAAGAAAAATTTTCTGATATGAACGAAGCTATCTTGAGAACCGTTGATAGCACCTGGAAAATTCCGGTGCCATCGGCTTCAGCTCGTCGAAATACACCTAGTAAAGAAGTTTAAAACAGCTGTGAACTGTTGCGGGGGAGTTATATCCAAGATTAGCTATTACTATGAAAAATTTTCTGATATGAACGAAGTTATCTCGAGAACCGTTGATCGCACATCTAAAATTTTTGTTCCATTGGCTTCAGCTCGTCGAAATACCCCCGGAAGGAAATTTTCAAACGGCTGCATTCACTTGTCGGGGAAATAATTGCAGTCTTATCCGTTTGAGTGAAAATCGTGCGTTTCAGCAGCTGAAAAACACGTTTTGACGAAAAATTTGTTGAAATCTTGCATTTTGACGCTGTACGACACCGTCGATGGCTGCATGGCATCATTTTGTAGTACCGCACGCATTTTTTATACCGATCCGACGCTGTTTTTTGATTCACATCTTTCGCCCTATGGTCGACGTTCTCCGAAGAACCGTTGATCGCACCTGGAAAATTCCGGTGCCATCGGCTTCAGCTCATCGAAATACACCTAGTAAAGAAGTTTAAAACAGCTGTGAACTGTTGCGGGTGAGTTATATCCAAGTTTAGCTATTACTAAGAAAAATTTTCTGATATGAACGAAGCTATCTCGAGAACCGTTGATCGCACCTGGAAAATTCCGGTGCCATCGGCTTCAGCTCGTCGAAATACACCGAGCAAAGAAGTTTGAAACAGCTGTGAACTGTTGCGGGTGAGTTATATCCAAGATTAGCTATAACTATGAAAAATTTTCTGATATGAACGAAGTTATCTCGAGAACCGTTGATCGCACCTGGAAAATTCCGGTGCCATCGGCTTCAGCTCGTCGAAATACACCTAGTAAAGAAGTTTAAAACAGCTGTGAACTGTTGCGGGGGAGTTATATCCAAGTTTAGCTATTACTAAGAAAAATTTTCTGATATGAACGAAGCTATCTCGAGAACCGTTGATCGCGCCTGAAAAACTCCTGTTTCATCGGCTTCGGTAGGACGAAATACACCCAGTAAGATGTTTAGCAACGGCTGTGAATTGTTGTGGGTGAGTTACAGCCAACTTTATCTTTTACTATGAAAAATTTTCTGATATGAACGAAGTTATCTCGAGAGCCGTTGATCGCACCTGGAAAATTCCATTGCCATCGGCTTCAGCTCGTCGAAATACACCTAGTAAAGAAGTTTGAAACAGCTGTGAACTGTTGCGGGTGAGTTATATCCAACAGTAGCTATTACCAAGAAAAATTTTCTGATATGAACGAAGCTATCTCGAGAACCGTTGATCGCGCCTGAAAAACTCCTGTTTCATCGGCTTCGGTAGGACGAAATACACCTAGTAAGATGTTTAGCAACGGCTGTGAATTGTTGTGGGTGAGTTACAGCCAACTTTATCTTTTACTAAGAAAAATTTTGTGATATGAACGAAGCTATCTCGAGAACCGTTGATCGCACCTGGAAAATTCCGGTGCCATCGGCTTCAGCTCGTCAAAATACACCTAGTAAAGAAGTTTAAAACAGCTGTGAACTGTTGCGGGTGAGTTATATCCAAGATTATCTATTACTATGAAAAATTTTCTGATATGAACGAAGTTATCTCGAGAACCGTTGATCGCACCTGGAAAATTCCGGTGCCATCGGCTTCAGCTCGTCGAAATACACCCAGTAAAGAAGTTTAAAACAGCTGTGAACTGTTGCGGGGGAGTTATATCCAAGTTTAGCTATTACTAAGAAAAATTTTCTGATATGAACGAAGCTATCTCGAGAACCGTTGATCGCGCCTGAAAAACTCCTGTTTCATCGGCTTCGGTAGGACGAAATACACCTAGTAAGATGTTTAGCAACGGCTGTGAATTGTTGTGGGTGAGTTACAGCCAACTTTATCTTTTACTATGAAAAATTTTCTGATATGAACGAAGCTATCTCGAGAACCGTTGATCGCACCTGGAAAATTCCGGTGCCATCGGCTTCAGCTCGTCGAAATACACCTAGTAAAGAAGTTTGAAACAGCTGTGAACTGTTGCGGGTGAGTTATATCCAAGTTGAGCTATTACTAAGAACAATTTTGTGATATGAACGAAGCTATCTCGAGAACCGTTGATCGCACCTGGAAAATTCCGGTGCCATCTACTTCAGCTCATCGAAATACACCTAGTAAAGAAGTTTAAAACAGCTGTGATCTGTTGCGGGTGAGTTATATCCAAGTTTAGCTATTACTAAGAAAAATTTTCTGATATGCACGAAGCTATCTCGAGAACCGTTGATCGCACCTGGAAAATTCCGGTGCCATCGGCTTCAGCTCGTCGGAATACACCGAGCAAAGAAGTTTGAAACAGCTGTGAACTGTTGCGGGTGAGTTATATCCAAGTTTAGCTATTACTAAGAAAAAGTTTCTGATATGAACGAAGCTATCTCGAGAACCGTTAATCGCACCTGGAAAATTCCGGTGCCATCGGCTTCAGCTCGTCGAAATACACCTAGTAAAGAAGTTTAAAACAGCTGTGAACTGTTGCGGGGGAGTTATATCCAAGTTTAGCTATTACTAAGAAAAATTTTCTGATATGAACGAAGCTATCTCGAGAACCGTTGATCGCGCCTGAAAAACTCCCGTTTCATCGGCTTCGGTAGGACGAAATACACCTAGTAAGATGTTTAGCAACGGCTGTGAATTGTTGTGGGTGAGTTACAGCCAACTTTATCTTTTACTATGAAAAATTTTCTGATATGAACGAAGTTATCTCGAGAGCCGTTGATCGCACATCTAAAATTTTTGTTCCATCGGCTTCAGCTCGTCGAAATACCCCCGGAAGGAAATTTTCAAACGGCTGCATTCACTTGTCGGGGAAATAATTGCAGTCTTATCCGTTTTGGTGAAAATCGTGCGTTTCAGCAGTTGAAAAACACGTTTTGACGAAAAATTTGTTGAAATCTTGCATTTTGACGCTGTACGACACCGTCGATGGCTGCATGGCATCATTTTGTAGTACCGCACGCATTTTTTATACCGATCCGACGCTGTTTGTTGATTCACATCTTTCGCCCTATGGTCGACGTTCTCCGAAGAACCGTTGATCGCGCCTGAAAAACTCCTGTTTCATCGGCTTCGGTAGGACGAAATACACCTAGTAAGATGTTTAGCAACGGCTGTGAATTGTTGTGGGTGAGTTATATCCAAGTTTAGCTATTACTAAGAAAAATTTTGTGATATGAACGAAGCTATCTCGAGAACCGTTGATCGCACCTCGAAAATTCCGGTGCCATCGGCTTCAGCTCGTCGAAATACGTTGAGCAAAGACGTTTCAAACAGCTGTGAACCGTTGTGGGTGCGTTATATCCAAGTTTAGCTATTACTAAGAAAAATTTTCTGATATGAACGAAGCTATCTCGAGAACCGTTGATCGCACCTGGAAAATTCCGGTGCCATCGGCTTCAGCTCGTCGAAACACATCGAGCAAAGACGTTTCAAACAGCTGTGAACCGTTGTGGGTGCGTTATATCCAAGTTTAGCTATTACTAAGAAAAATTTTCTGATATGAACGAAGCTATCTCGAGAACCGTTGATCGCACCTGGAAAATTCCGGTGCCATCGGCTTCAGCTCGTCGAAATACATCGAGCAAAGACGTTTCAAACAGCTGTGAACCGTTGTGGGTGCGTTATATCCAAGTTTAGCTATTACTAAGAAAAATTTTCTGATATGAACGAAGCTATCGCGAGAACCGTTGATCGCACCTGGAAAATTCCGGTGCCATCGGCTTCAGCTCGTCAAAATACACCTAGTAAAGAAGTTTAAAACAGCTGTGAACTGTTGCGGGTGAGTTATATCCAAGATTATCTATTACTATGAAAAATTTTCTGATATGAACGAAGCTATCTCGAGAACCGTTGATCGCACCTGGAAAATTCCGGTGCCATCGGCTTCAGCTCGTCGAAATACACCTAGTAAAGAAGTTTGAAACAGCTGTGAACTGTTGCGGGTGAGTTATATCCAAGTTTAGCTATTACTAAGAACAATTTTGTGATATGAACGAAGCTATCTCGAGAACCGTTGATCGCACCTGGAAAATTCCGGTGCCATCGACTTCAGCTCATCGAAATACACCTAGTAAAGAAGTATAAAACAGCTGTGATCTGTTGCGGGTGAGTTATATCCAAGATTAGCTATTACTAAGAAAAATTTTCTGATATGCACGAAGCTATCTCGAGAACCGTTGATCGCACCTGGAAAATTCCGGTGCCATCGGCTTCAGCTCGTCGAAATACATTGAGCAAAGACGTTTCAAACAGCTGTGAACCGTTGTGGGTGCGTTATATCCAAGTTTAGCTATTACTAAGAAAAATTTTCTGATATGAACGAAGCTATCTCGAGAACCGTTGATCGCACCTGCAAAATTCCGGTGCCGTCGGCTTCAGCTCGTCAAAATACACCTAGTAAAGAAGTTTAAAACAGCTGTGAACTGTTGCGGGTGAGTTATATCCAAGATTATCTATTACTATGAAAAATTTTCTGATATGAACGAAGCTATCTCGAGAACCGTTGATCGCACCTGGACAATTCCGGTGCCATCGGCTTCAGCTCGTCGAAATACACCGAGCAAAGAAGTTTGAAAAAGCTGTGAACTGTTGCGGGTGAGTTATATCCAAGATTAGCTATTACTATGAAAAATTTTCTGATATGAACGAAGCTATCTCGAGAACCGTTGATCGCGCCTGAAAAACTCCTGTTTCATCGGCTTCGGTAGGACGAAATACACCTAGTAAGATGTTTAGCAACGGCTGTGAATTGTTGTGGGTGAGTTACAGCCAACTTTATCTTTTACTATGAAAAATTTTCTGATATGAACGAAGCTATCTCGAGAACCGTTGATCGCACCTGGAAAATTCCGGTGCCATCGGCTTCAGCTCGTCGAAATACACCTAGTAAAGAAGTTTGAAACAGCTGTGAACTGTTGCGGGTGAGTTATATCCAAGTTGAGCTATTACTAAGAACAATTTTGTGATATGAACGAAGCTATCTCGAGAACCGTTGATCGCACCTGGAAAATTCCGGTGCCATCTACTTCAGCTCATCGAAATACACCTAGTAAAGAAGTTTAAAACAGCTGTGATCTGTTGCGGGTGAGTTATATCCAAGTTTAGCTATTACTAAGAAAAATTTTCTGATATGCACGAAGCTATCTCGAGAACCGTTGATCGCACCTGGAAAATTCCGGTGCCATCGGCTTCAGCTCGTCGGAATACACCGAGCAAAGAAGTTTGAAACAGCTGTGAACTGTTGCGGGTGAGTTATATCCAAGTTTAGCTATTACTAAGAAAAAGTTTCTGATATGAACGAAGCTATCTCGAGAACCGTTAATCGCACCTGGAAAATTCCGGTGCCATCGGCTTCAGCTCGTCGAAATACACCTAGTAAAGAAGTTTAAAACAGCTGTGAACTGTTGCGGGGGAGTTATATCCAAGTTTAGCTATTACTAAGAAAAATTTTCTGATATGAACGAAGCTATCTCGAGAACCGTTGATCGCGCCTGAAAAACTCCCGTTTCATCGGCTTCGGTAGGACGAAATACACCTAGTAAGATGTTTAGCAACGGCTGTGAATTGTTGTGGGTGAGTTACAGCCAACTTTATCTTTTACTATGAAAAATTTTCTGATATGAACGAAGTTATCTCGAGAGCCGTTGATCGCACCTGGAAAATTCCATTGCCATCGGCTTCAGCTCGTCGAAATACACCTAGTAAAGAAGTTTGAAACAGCTGTGAACTGTTGCGGGTGAGTTATATCCAAGTTTAGCTATTACTAAGAAAAATTTTCTGATATGAACGAAGCTATCGCGAGAACCGTTGATCGCACCTGGAAAATTCCGGTGCCATCGGCTTCAGCTCGTCAAAATACACCTAGTAAAGAAGTTTAAAACAGCTGTGAACTGTTGCGGGTGAGTTATATCCAAGATTATCTATTACTATGAAAAATTTTCTGATATGAACGAAGCTATCTCGAGAACCGTTGATCGCACCTGGAAAATTCCGGTGCCATCGGCTTCAGCTCGTCGAAATACATCGAGCAAAGACGTTTCAAACAGCTGTGAACCGTTGTGGGTGCGTTATATCCAAGTTTAGCTATTACTAAGAAAAATTTTCTGATATGAACGAAGATATCTCGAGAACCGTTGATCGCACCTGGAAAATTCCGGTGCCATCGGCTTCAGCTCGTCAAAATACACCTAGTAAAGAAGTTTAAAACAGCTGTGAACTGTTGCGGGTGAGTTATATCCAAGATTAGCTATTACTATGAAAAATTTTCTGATATGAACGAAGTTATCTCGAGAACCGTTGATCGCACATCTAAAATTTTTGTTCCATCGGCTTCAGCTCGTCGAAATACCCCCGGAAGGAAATTTTCAAACGGCTGCATTCACTTGTCGGGGAAATAATTGCAGTCTTATCCGTTTTGGTGAAAATCGTGCGTTTCAGCAGTTGAAAAACACGTTTTGACGAAAAATTTGTTGAAATCTTGCATTTTGACGCTGTACGACACCGTCGATGGCTGCATGGCATCATTTTGTAGTACCGCACGCATTTTTTATACCGATCCGACGCTGTTTGTTGATTCACATCTTTCGCCCTATGGTCGACGTTCTCCGAAGAACCGTTGATCGCGCCTGAAAAACTCCTGTTTCATCGGCTTCGGTAGGACGAAATACACCTAGTAAGATGTTTAGCAACGGCTGTGAATTGTTGTGGGTGAGTTATATCCAAGTTTAGCTATTACTAAGAAAAATTTTGTGATATGAACGAAGCTATCTCGAGAACCGTTGATCGCACCTGGAAAATTCCGGTGCCATCGGCTTCAGCTCGTCGAAATACGTTGAGCAAAGACGTTTCAAACAGCTGTGAACCGTTGTGGGTGCGTTATATCCAAGTTTAGCTATTACTAAGAAAAATTTTCTGATATGAACGAAGCTATCTCGAGAACCGTTGATCGCACCTGGAAAATTCCGGTGCCATCGGCTTCAGCTCGTCGAAACACATCGAGCAAAGACGTTTCAAACAGCTGTGAACCGTTGTGGGTGCGTTATATCCAAGTTTAGCTATTACTAAGAAAAATTTTCTGATATGAACGAAGCTATCTCGAGAACCGTTGATCGCACCTGGAAAATTCCGGTGCCATCGGCTTCAGCTCGTCGAAATACATCGAGCAAAGACGTTTCAAACAGCTGTGAACCGTTGTGGGTGCGTTATATCCAAGTTTAGCTATTACTAAGAAAAATTTTCTGATATGAACTAAGCTATCGCGAGAACCGTTGATCGCACCTGGAAAATTCCGGTGCCATCGACTTCAGCTCGTCAAAATACACCTAGTAAAGAAGTTTAAAACAGCTGTGAACTGTTGCGGGTGAGTTATATCCAAGATTATCTATTACTATGAAAAATTTTCTGATATGAACGAAGCTATCTCGAGAACCGTTGATCGCACCTGGAAAATTCCGGTGCCATCGGCTTCAGCTCGTCGAAATACACCTAGTAAAGAAGTTTGAAACAGCTGTGAACTGTTGCGGGTGAGTTATATCCAAGTTTAGCTATTACTAAGAACAATTTTGTGATATGAACGAAGCTATCTCGAGAACCGTTGATCGCACCTGGAAAATTCCGGTGCCATCGACTTCAGCTCATCGAAATACACCTAGTAAAGAAGTATAAAACAGCTGTGATCTGTTGCGGGTGAGTTATATCCAAGATTAGCTATTACTAAGAAAAATTTTCTGATATGCACGAAGCTATCTCGAGAACCGTTGATCGCACCTGGAAAATTCCGGTGCCATCGGCTTCAGCTCGTCGAAATACATTGAGCAAAGACGTTTCAAACAGCTGTGAACCGTTGTGGGTGCGTTATATCCAAGTTTAGCTATTACTAAGAAAAATTTTCTGATATGAACGAAGCTATCTCGAGAACCGTTGATCGCACCTGCAAAATTCCGGTGCCGTCGGCTTCAGCTCGTCGAAATACACCTAGTAAAGAAGTTTAAAACAGCTGTGAACTGTTGCGGGGGAGTTATATCCAAGTTTAGCTATTACTAAGAAAAATTTTCTGATATGAACGAAGCTATCTCGAGAACCGTTGATCGCGCCTGAAAAACTCCTGTTTCATCGGCTTCGGTAGGACGAAATACACCTAGTAAGATGTTTAGCAACGGCTGTGAATTGTTGTGGGTGAGTTACAGCCAACTTTATCTTTTACTATGAAAAATTTTCTGATATGAACGAAGTTATCTCGAGAGCCGTTGATCGCACCTGGAAAATTCCATTGCCATCCGCTTCAGCTCGTCGAAATACACCTAGTAAAGAAGTTTGAAACAGCTGTGAACTGTTGCGGGTGAGTTATATCCAAGATTAGCTATTACTATGAAAAATTTTCTGATATGAACGAAGTTATCTCGAGAACCGTTGATCGCACATCTAAAATTTTTGTTCCATCGGCTTCAGCTCGTCGAAATACACATAGTAACGAAGTTTGAAACAGCTGTGAACTGTTGCGGGTTTGTTATATCCAAGTTTAGCTATTACTAAGAAAAAATTTCTGATATGAACGAAGCTATCTCGAGAACCGTTGATCGCGCCTGGAAAATTCCGGTGCCATCGGCTTCAGCTCGTCGAAATACACCTAGTAAAGAAGTTTAAAACAGCTGTGAACTGTTGCGGGTGAGTTATATCTAAGATTAGCTATTACTATGAAAAATTTTCTGATATGAACGAAGTTATCTCGAGAACCGTTGATCGCACATCTAAAACTTTTGTTCCATCGGCTTCAGCTCTTCGAAATACCCCCGGAAGGAAATTTTTAAACGGCTGCTTTCAGTTGTCGGGGAAATAATTGCAGTCTTATCCGTTTTACTGAAAATCGTGCGTTTCAGCAGCTGAAAAACACGTTTTGACGAAAAATTTGTTGAAATCTTGCATTTTGACGCTGTACGACACCGTCGATGGCTGCATGGCATCATTTTGTAGTACCGCACGCATTTTTTATACCGATCCGACGCTGTTTGTTGATTCACATCTTTCGCCCTATGGTCGACGTTCTCCGAAGAACCGTTGATCGCGCCTGAAAAACTCCTGTTTCATCGGCTTCGGTAGGACGAAATACACCTAGTAAGATGTTTAGCAACGGCTGTGAATTGTTGTGGGTGAGTTACAGCCAACTTTATCTTTTACTATGAAAAATTTTCTGATATGAACGAAGCTATCTCGAGAACCGTTGATCGCACCTGGAAAATTCCGGTGCCATCGGCTTCAGCTCGTCAAAATACACCTAGTAAAGAAGTTTAAAACAGCTGTGAACTGTTGCGGGTGAGTTATATCCAAGATTATCTATTACTATGAAAAATTTTCTGATATGAACGAAGTTATCTCGAGAACCGTTGATCGCACCTGGAAAATTCCGGTGCCATCGGCTTCAGCTCGTCGAAATACACCCAGTAAAGAAGTTTAAAACAGCTGTGAACTGTTGCGGGGGAGTTATATCCAAGTTTAGCTATTACTAAGAAAAATTTTCTGATATGAACGAAGCTATCTCGAGAACCGTTGATCGCGCCTGAAAAACTCCTGTTTCATCGGCTTCGGTAGGACGAAATACACCTAGTAAGATGTTTAGCAACGGCTGTGAATTGTTGTGGGTGAGTTACAGCCAACTTTATCTTTTACTATGAAAAATTTTCTGATATGAACGAAGCTATCTCGAGAACCGTTGATCGCACCTGGAAAATTCCGGTGCCATCGGCTTCAGCTCGTCGAAATACACCTAGTAAAGAAGTTTGAAACAGCTGTGAACTGTTGCGGGTGAGTTATATCCAAGTTGAGCTATTACTAAGAACAATTTTGTGATATGAACGAAGCTATCTCGAGAACCGTTGATCGCACCTGGAAAATTCCGGTGCCATCTACTTCAGCTCATCGAAATACACCTAGTAAAGAAGTTTAAAACAGCTGTGATCTGTTGCGGGTGAGTTATATCCAAGTTTAGCTATTACTAAGAAAAATTTTCTGATATGCACGAAGCTATCTCGAGAACCGTTGATCGCACCTGGAAAATTCCGGTGCCATCGGCTTCAGCTCGTCGGAATACACCGAGCAAAGAAGTTTGAAACAGCTGTGAACTGTTGCGGGTGAGTTATATCCAAGTTTAGCTATTACTAAGAAAAATTTTCTGATATGAACGAAGCTATCTCGAGAACCGTTGATCGCGCCTGAAAAACTCCCGTTTCAGCGGCTTCGGTAGGACGAAATACACCTAGTAAGATGTTTAGCAACGGCTGTGAATTGTTGTGGGTGAGTTACAGCCAACTTTATCTTTTACTATGAAAAATTTTCTGATATGAACGAAGTTATCTCGAGAGCCGTTGATCGCACCTGGAAAATTCCATTGCCATCGGCTTCAGCTCGTCGAAATACACCTAGTAAAGAAGTTTGAAACAGCTGTGAACTGTTGCGGGTGAGTTATATCCAAGTTTAGCTATTACTAAGAAAAAGTTTCTGATATGAACGAAGCTATCGCGAGAACCGTTGATCGCACCTGGAAAATTCCGGTGCCATCGGCTTCAGCTCGTCAAAATACACCTAGTAAAGAAGTTTAAAACAGCTGTGAACTGTTGCGGGTGAGTTATATCCAAGATTATCTATTACTATGAAAAATTTTCTGATATGAACGAAGCTATCTCGAGAACCGTTGATCGCACCTGGAAAATTCCGGTGCCATCGGCTTCAGCTCGTCGAAATACATCGAGCAAAGACGTTTCAAACAGCTGTGAACCGTTGTGGGTGCGTTATATCCAAGTTTAGCTATTACTAAGAAAAATTTTCTGATATGAACGAAGATATCTCGAGAACCGTTGATCGCACCTGGAAAATTCCGGTGCCATCGGCTTCAGCTCGTCAAAATACACCTAGTAAAGAAGTTTAAAACAGCTGTGAACTGTTGCGGGTGAGTTATATCCAAGATTAGCTATTACTATGAAAAATTTTCTGATATGAACGAAGTTATCTCGAGAACCGTTGATCGCACATCTAAAATTTTTGTTCCATCGGCTTCAGCTCGTCGAAATACCCCCGGAAGGAAATTTTCAAACGGCTGCATTCACTTGTCGGGGAAATAATTGCAGTCTTATCCGTTTTGGTGAAAATCGTGCGTTTCAGCAGTTGAAAAACACGTTTTGACGAAAAATTTGTTGAAATCTTGCATTTTGACGCTGTACGACACCGTCGATGGCTGCATGGCATCATTTTGTAGTACCGCACGCATTTTTTATACCGATCCGACGCTGTTTGTTGATTCACATCTTTCGCCCTATGGTCGACGTTCTCCGAAGAACCGTTGATCGCGCCTGAAAAACTCCTGTTTCATCGGCTTCGGTAGGACGAAATACACCTAGTAAGATGTTTAGCAACGGCTGTGAATTGTTGTGGGTGAGTTATATCCAAGTTTAGCTATTACTAAGAAAAATTTTGTGATATGAACGAAGCTATCTCGAGAACCGTTGATCGCACCTGGAAAATTCCGGTGCCATCGGCTTCAGCTCGTCGAAATACGTTGAGCAAAGACGTTTCAAACAGCTGTGAACCGTTGTGGGTGCGTTATATCCAAGTTTAGCTATTACTAAGAAAAATTTTCTGATATGAACGAAGCTATCTCGAGAACCGTTGATCGCACCTGGAAAATTCCGGTGCCATCGGCTTCAGCTCGTCGAAACACATCGAGCAAAGACGTTTCAAACAGCTGTGAACCGTTGTGGGTGCGTTATATCCAAGTTTAGCTATTACTAAGAAAAATTTTCTGATATGAACGAAGCTATCTCGAGAACCGTTGATCGCACCTGGAAAATTCCGGTGCCATCGGCTTCAGCTCGTCGAAATACATCGAGCAAAGACGTTTCAAACAGCTGTGAACCGTTGTGGGTGCGTTATATCCAAGTTTAGCTATTACTAAGAAAAATTTTCTGATATGAACGAAGCTATCGCGAGAACCGTTGATCGCACCTGGAAAATTCCGGTGCCATCGGCTTCAGCTCGTCGAAATACACCTAGTAAAGAAGTTTGAAACAGCTGTGAACTGTTGCGGGTGAGTTATATCCAAGTTTAGCTATTACTAAGAACAATTTTGTGATATGAACGAAGCTATCTCGAGAACCGTTGATCGCACCTGGAAAATTCCGGTGCCATCGACTTCAGCTCATCGAAATACACCTAGTAAAGAAGTATAAAACAGCTGTGATCTGTTGCGGGTGAGTTATATCCAAGATTAGCTATTACTAAGAAAAATTTTCTGATATGCACGAAGCTATCTCGAGAACCGTTGATCGCACCTGGAAAATTCCGGTGCCATCGGCTTCAGCTCGTCGAAATACATCGAGCAAAGACGTCTCAAACAGCTGTGAACCGTTGTGGGTGC
Organism: Diachasmimorpha longicaudata; assembly: GCF_034640455.1. Classification (NCBI taxonomy): domain Eukaryota; kingdom Metazoa; phylum Arthropoda; class Insecta; order Hymenoptera; family Braconidae; genus Diachasmimorpha; species Diachasmimorpha longicaudata. Next base: position 705,113 of record NW_026973899.1, on the reverse strand, counting down.
GTTATATCCAAGTTTAGCTATTACTAAGAAAAATTTTCTGATATGAACGAAGCTATCTCGAGAACCGTTGATCCCACCTGGAAAATTCCGCTGCCATCGGCTTCAGCTCGTCGAAATACACCTAGTAAAGAAGTTTAAAACAGCTGTGAACTGTTGCGGGTGAGTTATATCCAAGATTAGCTATTACTATGAATAATTTTCTGATATGAACGAAGTTATCTCGAGAACCGTTGATCGCACATCTAAAACGTTTGTTCCATCGGCTTCAGCTCGTCGAAATACCCCCGGAAGGAAATTTTCAAACGGCTGCTTTCAGTTGTCGGGGAAATAATTGCAGTCTTATCCGTTTTAGTGAAAATCGTGCGTTTCAGCAGCTGAAAAACACGTTTTGACGAAAAATTTGTTGAAATCTTGCATTTTGACGCTGTACGACACCGTCGATGGCTGCATGGCATCATTTTGTAGTACCGCACGCATTTTTTATACCGATCCGACGCTGTTTGTTGATTCACATCTTTCGCCCTATGGTCGACGTTCTCCGAAGAACCGTTGATCGCGCCTGAAAAACTCCTGTTTCATCGGCTTCGGTAGGACGAAATACACCTAGTAAGATGTTTAGCAACGGCTGTGAATTGTTGTGGGTGAGTTACAGCCAAATTTATCTTTTACTAAGAAAAATTTTGTGATATGAACGAAGCTATCTCGAGAACCGTTGATCGCACCTGGAAAATTCCGGTGCCATCGGCTTCAGCTCGTCAAAATACACCTAGTAAAGAAGTTTAAAACAGCTGTGAACTGTTGCGGGTGAGTTATATCCAAGATTATCTATTACTATGAAAAATTTTCTGATATGAACGAAGTTATCTCGAGAACCGTTGATCGCACCTGGAAAATTCCGGTGCCATCGGCTTCAGCTCGTCGAAATACACCCAGTAAAGAAGTTTAAAACAGCTGTGAACTGTTGCGGGGGAGTTATATCCAAGTTTAGCTATTACTAAGAAAAATTTTCTGATATGAACGAAGCTATCTCGAGAACCGTTGATCGCGCCTGAAAAACTCCTGTTTCATCGGCTTCGGTAGGATGAAATACACCTAGTAAGATGTTTAGCAACGGCTGTGAATTGTTGTGGGTGAGTTACAGCCAACTTTATCTTTTACTATGAAAAATTTTCTGATATGAACGAAGCTATCTCGAGAACCGTTGATCGCACCTGGAAAATTCCGGTGCCATCGGCTTCAGCTCGTCGAAATACACCTAGTAAAGAAGTTTGAAACAGCTGTGAACTGTTGCGGGTGAGTTATATCCAAGTTGAGCTATTACTAAGAACAATTTTGTGATATGAACGAAGCTATCTCGAGAACCGTTGATCGCACCTGGAAAATTCCGGTGCCATCTACTTCAGCTCATCGAAATACACCTAGTAAAGAAGTTTAAAACAGCTGTGATCTGTTGCGGGTGCGTTATATCCAAGTTTAGCTATTACTAAGAAAAATTTTCTGATATGCACGAAGCTATCTCGAGAACCGTTGATCGCACCTGGAAAATTCCGGTGCCATCGGCTTCAGCTCGTCGGAATACACCGAGCAAAGAAGTTTGAAACAGCTGTGAACTGTTGCGGGTGAGTTATATCCAAGTTTAGCTATTACTAAGAAAAAGTTTCTGATATGAACGAAGCTATCTCGAGAACCGTTAATCGCACCTGGAAAATTCCGGTGCCATCGGCTTCAGCTCGTCGAAATACACCTAGTAAAGAAGTTTAAAACAGCTGTGAACTGTTGCGGGGGAGTTATATCCAAGTTTAGCTATTACTAAGAAAAATTTTCTGATATGAACGAAGCTATCTCGAGAACCGTTGATCGCGCCTGAAAAACTCCCGTTTCATCGGCTTCGGTAGGACGAAATACACCTAGTAAGATGTTTAGCAACGGCTGTGAATTGTTGTGGGTGAGTTACAGCCAACTTTATCTTTTACTATGAAAAATTTTCTGATATGAACGAAGTTATCTCGAGAGCCGTTGATCGCACCTGGAAAATTCCATTGCCATCGGCTTCAGCTCGTCGAAATACACCTAGTAAAGAAGTTTGAAACAGCTGTGAACTGTTGCGGGTGAGTTATATCCAAGATTATCTATTACTATGAAAAATTTTCTGATATGAACGAAGCTATCTCGAGAACCGTTGATCGCACCTGGAAAATTCCGGTGCCATCGGCTTCAGCTCGTCGAAATACATCGAGCAAAGACGTTTCAAACAGCTGTGAACCGTTGTGGGTGCGTTATATCCAAGTTTAGCTATTACTAAGAAAAATTTTCTGATATGAACGAAGATATCTCGAGAACCGTTGATCGCACCTGGAAAATTCCGGTGCCATCGGCTTCAGCTCGTCAAAATACACCTAGTAAAGAAGTTTAAAACAGCTGTGAACTGTTGCGGGTGAGTTATATCCAAGATTAGCTATTACTAAGAAAAATTTTCTGATATGAACGAAGATATCTCGAGAACCGTTGATCGCACCTGGAAAATTCCGGTGCCATCGGCTTCAGCTCGTCAAAATACACCTAGTAAAGAAGTTTAAAACAGCTGTGAACTGTTGCGGGTGAGTTATATCCAAGATTAGCTATTACTATGAAAAATTTTCTGATATGAACGAAGTTATCTCGAGAACCGTTGATCGCACATCTAAAATTTTTGTTCCATCGGCTTCAGCTCGTCGAAATACCCCCGGAAGGAAATTTTCAAACGGCTGCATTCACTTGTCGGGGAAATAATTGCAGTCTTATCCGTTTTGGTGAAAATCGTGCGTTTCAGCAGTTGAAAAACACGTTTTGACGAAAAATTTGTTGAAATCTTGCATTTTGACGCTGTACGACACCGTCGATGGCTGCATGGCATCATTTTGTAGTACCGCACGCATTTTTTATACCGATCCGACGCTGTTTGTTGATTCACATCTTTCGCCCTATGGTCGACGTTCTCCGAAGAACCGTTGATCGCGCCTGAAAAACTCCTGTTTCATCGGCTTCGGTAGGACGAAATACACCTAGTAAGATGTTTAGCAACGGCTGTGAATTGTTGTGGGTGAGTTATATCCAAGTTTAGCTATTACTAAGAAAAATTTTGTGATATGAACGAAGCTATCTCGAGAACCGTTGATCGCACCTGGAAAATTCCGGTGCCATCGGCTTCAGCTCGTCGAAATACGTTGAGCAAAGACGTTTCAAACAGCTGTGAACCGTTGTGGGTGCGTTATATCCAAGTTTAGCTATTACTAAGAAAAATTTTCTGATATGAACGAAGCTATCTCGAGAACCGTTGATCGCACCTGGAAAATTCCGGTGCCATCGGCTTCAGCTCGTCGAAACACATCGAGCAAAGACGTTTCAAACAGCTGTGAACCGTTGTGGGTGCGTTATATCCAAGTTTAGCTATTACTAAGAAAAATTTTCTGATATGAACGAAGCTATCTCGAGAACCGTTGATCGCACCTGGAAAATTCCGGTGCCATCGGCTTCAGCTCGTCGAAATACATCGAGCAAAGACGTTTCAAACAGCTGTGAACCGTTGTGGGTGCGTTATATCCAAGTTTAGCTATTACTAAGAAAAATTTTCTGATATGAACGAAGCTATCGCGAGAACCGTTGATCGCACCTGGAAAATTCCGGTGCCATCGGCTTCAGCTCGTCAAAATACACCTAGTAAAGAAGTTTAAAACAGCTGTGAACTGTTGCGGGTGAGTTATATCCAAGATTATCTATTACTATGAAAAATTTTCTGATATGAACGAAGCTATCTCGAGAACCGTTGATCGCACCTGGAAAATTCCGGTGCCATCGGCTTCAGCTCGTCGAAATACACCTAGTAAAGAAGTTTGAAACAGCTGTGAACTGTTGCGGGTGAGTTATATCCAAGTTTAGCTATTACTAAGAACAATTTTGTGATATGAACGAAGCTATCTCGAGAACCGTTGATCGCACCTGGAAAATTCCGGTGCCATCGACTTCAGCTCATCGAAATACACCTAGTAAAGAAGTATAAAACAGCTGTGATCTGTTGCGGGTGAGTTATATCCAAGATTAGCTATTACTAAGAAAAATTTTCTGATATGCACGAAGCTATCTCGAGAACCGTTGATCGCACCTGGAAAATTCCGGTGCCATCGGCTTCAGCTCGTCGAAATACATTGAGCAAAGACGTTTCAAACAGCTGTGAACCGTTGTGGGTGCGTTATATCCAAGTTTAGCTATTACTAAGAAAAATTTTCTGATATGAACGAAGCTATCTCGAGAACCGTTGATCGCACCTGCAAAATTCCGGTGCCGTCGGCTTCAGCTCGTCAAAATACACCTAGTAAAGAAGTTTAAAACAGCTGTGAACTGTTGCGGGTGAGTTATATCCAAGATTATCTATTACTATGAAAAATTTTCTGATATGAACGAAGCTATCTCGAGAACCGTTGATCGCACCTGGAAAATTCCGGTGCCATCGGCTTCAGCTCGTCGAAATACACCGAGCAAAGAAGTTTGAAACAGCTGTGAACTGTTGCGGGTGAGTTATATCCAAGATTAGCTATTACTATGAAAAATTTTCTGATATGAACGAAGTTATCTCGAGAACCGTTGATCGCACCTGGAAAATTCCGGTGCCATCGGCTTCAGCTCGTCGAAATACACCTAGTAAAGAAGTTTAAAACAGCTGTGAACTGTTGCGGGGGAGTTATATCCAAGTTTAGCTATTACTAAGAAAAATTTTCTGATATGAACGAAGCTATCTCGAGAACCGTTGATCGCGCCTGAAAAACTCCTGTTTCATCGGCTTCGGTAGGACGAAATACACCTAGTAAGATGTTTAGCAACGGCTGTGAATTGTTGTGGGTGAGTTACAGCCAACTTTATCTTTTACTATGAAAAATTTTCTGATATGAACGAAGTTATCTCGAGAGCCCTTGATCGCACCTGGAAAATTCCATTGCCATCGGCTTCAGCTCGTCGAAATACACCTAGTAAAGAAGTTTGAAACAGCTGTGAACTGTTGCGGGTGAGTTATATCCAAGATTAGCTATTACTATGAAAAATTTTCTGATATGAACGAAGTTATCTCGAGAACCGTTGATCGCACATCTAAAATTTTTGTTCCATCGGCTTCAGCTCGTCGAAATACACATAGTAACGAAGTTTGAAACAGCTGTGAACTGTTGCGGGTTTGTTATATCCAAGTTTAGCTATTACTAAGAAAAAATTTCTGATATGAACGAAGCTATCTCGAGAACCGTTGATCGCGCCTGGAAAATTCCGGTGCCATCGGCTTCAGCTCGTCGAAATACACCTAGTAAAGAAGTTTAAAACAGCTGTGAACTGTTGCGGGTGAGTTATATCTAAGATTAGCTATTACTATGAAAAATTTTCTGATATGAACGAAGTTATCTCGAGAACCGTTGATCGCACATCTAAAACTTTTGTTCCATCGGCTTCAGCTCTTCGAAATACCCCCGGAAGGAAATTTTTAAACGGCTGCTTTCAGTTGTCGGGGAAATAATTGCAGTCTTATCCGTTTTACTGAAAATCGTGCGTTTCAGCAGCTGAAAAACACGTTTTGACGAAAAATTTGTTGAAATCTTGCATTTTGACGCTGTACGACACCGTCGATGGCTGCATGGCATCATTTTGTAGTACCGCACGCATTTTTTATACCGATCCGACGCTGTTTGTTGATTCACATCTTTCGCCCTATGGTCGACGTTCTCCGAAGAACCGTTGATCGCGCCTGAAAAACTCCTGTTTCATCGGCTTCGGTAGGACGAAATACACCTAGTAAGATGTTTAGCAACGGCTGTGAATTGTTGTGGGTGAGTTACAGCCAACTTTATCTTTTACTATGAAAAATTTTCTGATATGAACGAAGCTATCTCGAGAACCGTTGATCGCACCTGGAAAATTCCGGTGCCATCGGCTTCAGCTCGTCGAAATACATCGAGCAAAGACGTTTCAAACAGCTGTGAACCGTTGTGGGTGCGTTATATCCAAGTTTAGCTATTACTAAGAAAAATTTTCTGATATGAACGAAGATATCTCGAGAACCGTTGATCGCACCTGGAAAATTCCGGTGCCATCGGCTTCAGCTCGTCAAAATACACCTAGTAAAGAAGTTTAAAACAGCTGTGAACTGTTGCGGGTGAGTTATATCCAAGATTAGCTATTACTATGAAAAATTTTCTGATATGAACGAAGTTATCTCGAGAACCGTTGATCGCACATCTAAAATTTTTGTTCCATCGGCTTCAGCTCGTCGAAATACCCCCGGAAGGAAATTTTCAAACGGCTGCATTCACTTGTCGGGGAAATAATTGCAGTCTTATCCGTTTTGGTGAAAATCGTGCGTTTCAGCAGTTGAAAAACACGTTTTGACGAAAAATTTGTTGAAATCTTGCATTTTGACGCTGTACAACACCGTCGATGGCTGCATGGCATCATTTTGTAGTACCGCACGCATTTTTTATACCGATCCGACGCTGTTTGTTGATTCACATCTTTCGCCCTATGGTCGACGTTCTCCGAAGAACCGTTGATCGCGCCTGAAAAACTCCTGTTTCATCGGCTTCGGTAGGACGAAATACACCTAGTAAGATGTTTAGCAACGGCTGTGAATTGTTGTGGGTGAGTTATATCCAAGTTTAGCTATTACTAAGAAAAATTTTGTGATATGAACGAAGCTATCTCGAGAACCGTTGATCGCACCTGGAAAATTCCGGTGCCATCGGCTTCAGCTCGTCGAAATACGTTGAGCAAAGACGTTTCAAACAGCTGTGAACCGTTGTGGGTGCGTTATATCCAAGTTTAGCTATTACTAAGAAAAATTTTCTGATATGAACGAAGCTATCTCGAGAACCGTTGATCGCACCTGGAAAATTCCGGTGCCATCGGCTTCAGCTCGTCGAAACACATCGAGCAAAGACGTTTCAAACAGCTGTGAACCGTTGTGGGTGCGTTATATCCAAGTTTAGCTATTACTAAGAAAAATTTTCTGATATGAACGAAGCTATCTCGAGAACCGTTGATCGCACCTGGAAAATTCCGGTGCCATCGGCTTCAGCTCGTCGAAATACATCGAGCAAAGACGTTTCAAACAGCTGTGAACCGTTGTGGGTGCGTTATATCCAAGTTTAGCTATTACTAAGAAAAATTTTCTGATATGAACGAAGCTATCGCGAGAACCGTTGATCGCACCTGGAAAATTCCGGTGCCATCGGCTTCAGCTCGTCAAAATACACCTAGTAAAGAAGTTTAAAACAGCTGTGAACTGTTGCGGGTGAGTTATATCCAAGATTATCTATTACTATGAAAAATTTTCTGATATGAACGAAGCTATCTCGAGAACCGTTGATCGCACCTGGAAAATTCCGGTGCCATCGGCTTCAGCTCGTCGAAATACACCTAGTAAAGAAGTTTGAAACAGCTGTGAACTGTTGCGGGTGAGTTATATCCAAGTTTAGCTATTACTAAGAACAATTTTGTGATATGAACGAAGCTATCTCGAGAACCGTTGATCGCACCTGGAAAATTCCGGTGCCATCGACTTCAGCTCATCGAAATACACCTAGTAAAGAAGTATGTTACAAAAAAAAAACAAACAGCCGTTTGTTTTAAAAAAACCCGCCAAGTCAATTTATCGATTGTTCTCTTCCTACAGAATAGGAAACTCGGGGAAAGGAGATTTGTTCGTAAGCCAATAAATGTAAAAATAAACAAAATCAAGAAACGAGCACCAAGCCAAAAATGCTTACGGAAAAAAAACAGTAGAGGCATAATCGAAGACTTGGCGCGGTTTTTTTGATTATCGCAGATAACTGCTGATCAGTATTCGATCCATTGAATCGCAACCTTACTCACTGAGTCTCGTTGTCTTGATCCTCTCAACCGCGCCAAGTCTTCTATTATGCCTCTACTGTTTTTTTTCCGTAAGCATTTTTGGCTTGGTGCTCGTTTCTTGATTTTGTTTATTTTTACATTTATTGGCTTACGAACAAATCTCCTTTCCCCGAGTTTCCTATTCTGTAGGAAGAGAACAATCGATAAATTGACTTGGCGGGTTTTTTTAAAACAAACGGCTGTTTGTTTTTTTTTTGTAACATTTCACTAATTTTTTTCAAATCTGAGTGAGGTAGTCTCGTTCCGATCTCACTCGGTAACGTGAAGCTCTAGTCTGCTATGACTGGCAATGTCCTTCATCGTACTAAGATATTATTTTATTTTAGTTTGTTCTAATAAGAAGAGATAGACATCCTTAGAATTACGGGGCCACCGCATTTTTGTAATGCGTGAATCATCGACATGAATCCATTCGGTCTTGCTATCTCGTAACAAACTGCTGTAATGATCAGTCGTCTCCACATTACAGTGTAACACGGCACTGTTGACAACATAGGATCTATTATATAGATCAACCGTAGTTGTTGGGGCTGCTTTAACTTTCCAAATGTTACATTTTATTCTTCTATTTCTTGCATCGAAGGAAAATATTTCCATTCTGACAATAAGTACACCATTAGTACTACTTATGTTTGTCCTTCGTGAAAATTTGGTGACTTCGCCACAAGTATCACAATGTTGAAAAACGTCAGACCACCGTAATAGTGATTTTTTGATCAATTCATTCAAATCCAATGACTGTTTGCTATCATTTGGCGATAAAGTTATCACGTAATTGGTCTCATGATCAGTTTTCGAATAATCACATACTGTACATCGATCAAGATGAGTTTGTTCGTGCTGGACATGTTTTTGTAGTCTACTGACCCTGGCGCACATGTGCTTCAAATATATAGCCGGATCTTGTTCATTATCAATACAGAATTCATCCCCTACAAACCGCCTGAGTACGCTTACATCCATAATGTGTGATCCTTCCATGTAATCGCGGAGGAAATCATTCATCACCGTACGCTCATCTTCAGGTGCTGACAGAAGTTCTCGGCGTATAATGGAAGAGTGGAAAATGCATTGAATTACTGCGTTTGCATAGCTGGAACAACCGTCGCAATTGGATAAACCGTGGACGGTCGCTTTGACGTTGTCTTTGTTGCTTTTGACATCTGTCGGTTCAATCGATCCAGTTTCGAAAGCCCATTGAATATCCCATTTCTTTGGCCAGTATTTATGAGGCAGAGGAATTTGGGCCAAGTTGGACCTGTAGCCTGCTCTAAGTCTATTGTATTCTTGAATTGCTGGCGTGGATGCTTTCGCTGAGGACGGATCAAAATTTATCAAGTGAACGCCTTCTAGCGTGGTTACTCTTGAAAGAGCTACATACGTTTGGCCACAAGAAAATATAGTTTGCCCCACGTCTATAACCGCATTTTGTAAGCTCAAGCCTTGACTCTTATGGATTGTAATTCCATAACTCAAAGAAATCGGAAACTGTCGTCTTGTAATATAGGTTTCATTCATAATTTCGAATTTCACGTCCATACGTTCTATTTCACATTCTTCTCCAGATGCTAAACGGATTTTTATAGACTTTACAAGTTCCACTGCCTTGTCAATGGATTTCGTGACCGATGTTACGATTCCAATCGTTCCATTAACCAAACCAATAGTCACATCAATGTTTCGTCTTACCATGACTTTGGCGCCTATTTTGATCGTTATCATTTTGGCTAAGCCAGCAGACGAACGGTCATCTTTCTCCGCCTTGTCGAGAATTTTCATGGCTTTTGTCTTGAGTCGAGGGTTTCGACAATCTACTGAGTCTTCGGCCATGAGCACTATCGTCTCGGTAGGAAGCTCATCGAGCATGGTGAGATTCAAGCATTCGCATTGCTTACGTGTTGCGAGTAAGCATACAGCATCAAGCGGTAAATGTTGTATATATAGAGATAAGAGACGGACTCGTTCTGCTGTTTTTGGTGATTCAATATCGAACTTCCGTGTTTCTAGTAAATTCACATCATCAGCAGTAAGTGCGCCAACTCTCAAACGAGAAAGGAGATCCCCATAGTTTTGGTCTTTCTTCTGCCGCATGTTAATGGTCAACTCATCATAGCTGAATAAATTCACCCAGAGATTTATACTACACATGGATCCTAACCGCTTCTCCACTTCAACTGATGTTAATTTCACATATGGTGGATCTTGGCGAACAGGTGGGAGCTGTAATAAATCTCCAAAAAGGAGAATATGTTTCTTCCCGAACCAACCATCATTCTCTTCGAATGTATCGAATATTTCCATAAGTCTTTGGTTGATATACAGCAAAGTTGTGTTGGAAACCATCGATATTTCATCGATGATAATAAGTTCAACATCGTGCATTTCGTCACGCATCACTTTCAACACATTATCAGATAGTTGTCTAAATTTCGGAGTATCGTCGTGCTCTATCGGAAGTTGGAAATATCTATGAATGGTCAATCCATTGATATTGAAAGCTGCGATACCCGTGGGAGCTGTAACTGCTGTTTTGCGATCCATTTCCTTTCGAATCCAAGTTCTTATCACATCAATTAAGAAACTTTTCCCCGTTCCACCTTCACCGCTGACATAAAGACGTAGTATTTTATTTTTGGAAGATAGGACATTTTTTACGGTATCAAATATCCTCCTTTGATCGATATTCATTTGTGCAATCATAGCATTAATATCTACACTCTTCACTACTTTTGTCTCAATATCGTTAAATTCCTTCATAGCCATTTCCCCTTGTTTCGGATCACGACCAGCTTCCATACCAGGTGATTGAGTCGACTCTTCCTGGGATTTTTCGAGTTCCCCACGAATTTTTTCCTCAATGTAGTCCAATCCTCGTTGAAATGCTTCTGATTCTCGGTGATATTCACATGCTTTAACGAGGAAGTCCTTTCCATTTTCAAAAGCCTCGGTATAGGATGCAAAACCTCTCCTCAAGTCATCCGTATCCCTCCATGGTTTAAAAAGTAGTAATAAGCTGAAGAAATAGTTTTCTGGCTCAGTATTGACGTTGAATCTCCAGTGATTTATCAAGTACCGGCGTTCACGTTTTTTCAGAAATACAGAAGGTTTCAGAGTGTAGCATTCAACTCCTTCAGTTTTCGGTTTTGTCCTAACAATATCATACCATTGACAAAATTCATAAAGACATAGAGATTCAAGTTCCTTTGGACGATTTGGATAGTAATCATCAACGAATGAGGGACAAAAGAGATCTGTGGATTCCGCGTTTAATTGCTGAATGTCTTCGTGCTTTTTAACTTTTCGATTGCGGATCATTCTCACATCTATCCATTTAATGGTAGTGTTAGAATCAGTTCCGTGCAAGGAGATTCCTAATACCGTATCTGCAGCTTCCAGAGCCCCGAGTTCACGATTCTGGAGAGCACGCATTCCTAAATTCCATAGTTTTTGTCTCACTGTTTTTGTGGAGGTCGCTTCCTGGATGACAGTCGACGTTTTTGATGTTTCATATTTTGTGGAATATTTGGTACAATATTGAGTTAACAGTGATGAACTTTCTCCAATGAACTGAATATCCATATTACCTTCCCATGCAACGAGAATCGCAGGATTGTAATCATTTATAAGAACTTCTCCTTTGCTCCGCGGGAGGTCGTAGAACCTTGACTTTGTTTTCAATTTTTTTCGTCCAGCAATAGAAATAGCAGGATCACGCAATATAAACGTATCAGTTTCGGAGCGAGGAAAACCAAAACGACATTTCTTTGTGACTTTTCCAGATTTTTCTTTTTTGGTGCGTAGACAATAATTGTTATCGTTATGCTTTTGAAATGTTGTCACTCGACGGTGTAATGTTGGGGAAATTGTTTTTTCTGGGATCGTGCAAGTAGCGTATTTCATTATGAATCTCGCTACTTCATCATTAGAATTTATACCAACAACTGGCGCATTCTCGACCCATATCAATAAATGAAAATGTTGGATTCCACGTCCTTGGTACTCTCTTCGCCAGAAATAATGTTCAATCTTGCCTATAGGATTATCGACGGACAGAAGGAAATCGAGTAGAGCATGGAACTTCGTGTCGAGGAATCTAGAGACCGAGACAGGGTCCGCGGCTATGACTTCCCCATCAGATAATTTGTCCAGATATGGAGCATTAACTCTGCGAATATGCAAGATCATGTCTTGCCAATTCCATTCTGAAGGACTGACAGTCAGGAACCATGTGGCTGGCCCATAATGTCTAGCCATACACTTCAAATTATTACGGGGCTTGCGCCAATATTGCTCCGAATTACGGAGACGTTCGAAAATCGTGTTCATGTTTCCTTCTGCCCCTCCATTTCGTATCTGTTCTAAATAAACCGCGGCTGTATATTTGTTGCGAGCATTTGTCACATGCAATGTATGATAAATACCACTATTGATTTGTCTTATGTTAGTATTATGCAACAAGAAAAACAAATACTGCTGATTCAACCGAAAACGAGCTGTTCTCGAGCAAAGACGCATTTTGATGTATTCCTGGTCCGTAATATGTGTGTTCCGTTCCTCACCTTGTCCATTTTCACCATATGGGTATAAATCCGGGAAACATAGCAAATCTAAATTTTTCATGTTATAATTTAACGGAACATCTCGAACTTTTTTCATTTGATATAAATTGCATGCGGTGTCATGGATTCTTTTATCGTGCATGGGATAGATTGTGTATTGCTCAAAGCGCGCTGTAGAATCAAAAATTTGAGTGACCATTGGAGACTTCATAGGAGCATTCTCGTCCCGATCTGATGATAAAATTTGCCCTCTTACATTGTCCATTTCATTCCTACCATTCAACGATTGTGATTCGTCATCGATCACATGAACCAGCGGTCCGACTACTTTTGATTCTGTTCCGTCAACTTCTGTGGCTCCCTCAGTCGGACCTATTGGATCCATTTCTTGATTATCGACTTCTATGTCTGTGTTATCAATTACCTGGGGGTTGTCTTCGCAATCATCATCAGGATCACTTTCACCTGATTCTATATTATATTCAATATCGTCATCAGTTATCCATTTCATCAAATGCTCAGCTGATTCTGGCAATTCAATATTAGCATAAAGTGGATTATTACATCGTAACCATCTCAGAGCTCTAAAAACTTTTTCCAGATTGACTAATTTTTGCCAAACGGCACTCGCCTTGGAAGGAATTCCTCGGATCAAAATATGCAATTCATGATCTTTATTGATAGGATCGGTGGTTGAAGCTATTTTATTAAGAGTTTCTTCCATTGGTAATGGTAAGTAAAATGTTTGGCCCACTAATTTCTGAATTCGCATAGTATGTGGTATGTTTTTTTTCTGAACCGTTCCGGCTCTCTGCACAACTTGGAATACCTTCGCCCTTTGGATAAGTATTTTCTCATAATCATTCAGATTCTTCATTTCGTCAGGGATGTTACCTACAACCTGATTATTCAATATACAAGTTGGTGGTAGCTGATCCTTCCGAAATTTTCCTAAACAATAGTCGCATACGTATTCACTAAAGTAGGAGATATCTTTCTCCACGAAGGCCATCAAATTTTGCCAATGCAGGCATTTGATATCTTTCCGTAGATTTTTAACTGCTCTAACAGCAGTCGGGGGGTAGAGTTTCTGGCACGAAATGCAAGGGTATTCAGCCATACCTCGTTTAGCCATAGCGAGAAACGCATTTTTATATTTTATCTGTATCATATCTTCATCTAGGTTATCAATTCCCGTCACGGGAGACTCAAAAGATTGTCCTGACCTCTTCATTCCCTCGGATATCTTCCTCAACAAATCCAAGTTCATTGATTCTAAAGCCTCATCCAAATGGGTCAATTTCCCGAATGTTTCATTGAGTTTATATAAGAGTCTCTTAATATTTCGCACCACAGGGAAGTGCGATACCAACATTTCGACAGCAAAAAACAAGGATTTACATGGATTCAATTCTGTATAACAATGGACCAAGTGGCCTAACTTATCTTTTGAATGTTCAAAGAAACAATTTCTCAAAAATTCTGGGAGAGTACGTAACTTCTGTACTGCAAGAAGTTCAAGAAACTTCTGATAGTCCCCAAGAATACCTTCATTGCGTATGACTTGGCAATATAGGTCACATTCCCATTTTTTGCGATGCAGCCTGTCTTTAATCAAAGGCAATATATTAGTTGCTTGCCCCTTCGAATTGATTTCAATTTTGAATTTTATCGGTATATTAAATGTATATATCATTTCGTAAAAATACGATTCTGTCGATGATGTATGTCTCGACAATCCACACAGGTTCGTTACTTTGTGTTCCTTCTTATTACCACGCATTTTAGTAAGATGATGGTCTGCAGTTTTATGGAGTGTATCCAACCAGCGATTCAAACCTTTCACATAACTTTTCCGTTGTTCCAAAGACCATTTGACTATTTTTTGGGCTTCCAGACTACTTTCTGCCGAACTGGTTTTATCAGTTGCCGTGATAACATTCGTCAATGCTTCTACGTAATATTCAGGACGGGACTTGGTTGGAATAACTTCTTGTTTCACTGCTTGAGTTTTGAAATTCGCTTTTCCAGTCTTCTTACTGATAAGTTGTTTTTTTTCAGCTTTCCTTGATTTTTGATTCCAAGGATTTTTGACATGTCCCGACAGTGGTATCGATTTGTTGAAAACAGTCCATTGCTTTTTATTTAAATCAGCAGTAGCATTTTTGGAATTTATCTTTGAATGATCATGTCCATCTGGACCAACTCCTTCGGTTCTATCATTCTTTTCCGTTTCTCCCATAGCATCATTGCCAAAATGATTTGACAGTAACGTCTCAGCACATTTTTTTTTATGAATCACATTAGAATGCTTCCTAGAAAGAGAACCGTCTACGTTCCTTCTCTCACCAGCAACGTTCTCCACGATCTCTTTTTCGAAACTTTTACCGCAATCATTGATTTGTAAAGCCTTTCGATCTCTGAGACTGCGCGAATGATATGCTAGTCGTTCCTTTCGTCGAATCTCTTGTAGAGATAAAGATTTTGATTTATTAAAATTGGAAGAGGTCGGAAATGGTGTGATTTGCATTGTTTTGAACATATCGAGCAAATGATCCCGCATGAGGGATCTATCATATTCAATATATTCTGGTTTTTCTCTGAATAGTAAGGTAACAGCGAAAGCTATGGCAAATATGCCACAGTCAACAGAGTTGTTTTGAGTTTGTACATTCCTAAATCGTACTGACTTGTTCGAGACATTATAAAATGGATAGAGATGTTGTAGAAATACCAGATGATCATTATGTAACGAATGACTATTCAAAGAGTCATATATGTAGATGTGCTTCGCATCATAAAAACTACAAATCCAATGTCCCAATTTCCCGCTCTGTTCAACATCATTGCTAAACAAAATCTGAAGATGTTTTCTTGCAGGAGGTATTGGCGTGATTCTCTGCGGTGCTTGAACTAACAACGAACTTTGATGAACATAATCGGAGTGTTTAGACAGCATTTCTCCAAAAAATGAGATATGCTCGTCTTTTAATCTTTCATTATTACCGATCATATCCAGCCATTGATCATGCAACGGTATTAATTCACGATTGCCAAGAATTCGACGTTTCTTCAGCAAGGGATCACCTTCATCACCATCAGAAGGTATTTCAGAGAGGAACCGTTCCATTAGAGGTTTCTGCGTTCTGTTGGAATCATCGTCTTCCACATAGGATACATTCCGATCCTTCTGCAATTGATTGAAAATTTGATTTCGATAACGCTTCTGGCTATTCACTTTCATATTTTCCTTGTTCTCATTCCATACGAATCTTTTTTTCGGCATTCGATTACCGAACGTTGATGTTGGTCGTTTCCGAGGCGGCTTTGAGTGCGTAGGAATTGTAACTGTTGGGAATTTAGAAATTGTTCTGGTGTCAAATATATGCAATAAATGCTCGCGCATTCTCGATACGTCATACCTAATTTCTTCTGGATTCTCTCCAAGAGCAATTGAAACGGCAAAAGCTATGGCAAAAACTCCGCAGTCATACCCATTAGGTTGTTGTTGGACTGTGCAAAATTTGATGTTTGTGTCATCAATCGTGAGCCAAGGGTATAAGAGTCGTAAGTATGTTTTGTGACGTATCTCGAGCTTATGTGAATTTGAAGAATCGTACACATGAATGAATTTAGTGTCAAACCATGTACAAATCCAGTGTCCACCACGCATCTCTCCAGCATATTTACTGGACAGTTCATCACTTGAATAATGTAACAGATGAATATGCTTCTTATTGGGATTGATAGGTTCCATAAATTCTGGGATCATAAATTTCCATGATGCACGAAATTCAAATTGGAATTGGTCATGTAAAATTTGGGCAAAGTAATCGATTTCGTCATCAGATAACCAACCCTCTTGTCCATTGGTTAATATGATGCGACGATCAAATGAAGGCATTGTGAATAAGAATATCAATAAAAAATATGATTTACTTGTTGATTTATTTATTGTATTGATCTAATCATGAAATACAATGATACGTTATTTAACAATACACTACAGTCCTCAATGATATCAGTAACAGCTTTAATGAACTGGAAAGAACGACTGAGGTAGATCTGAATGTTGGCAGAGAAAAACTCCGGAGACAACCCGACAGTAAAAAACAAGTACAGCTCGGAGAAGCTGACAAAATAGCTTTTAGGAAGCTGAGTGGTCAACGCACAGCTCAGGGAAGCTGATTGTGAAAGGTAATAGCTCTTAAATAACTGAATATTCAAGAGACAGCTCAGAGAAGCTGATTGGAAAAGAGACAACGCTCCGATGAGCTGATTGTAAAATATAACAGCTTTCGATAAGCTTAATCTAGAGGCAGCTGAGATAGGCTGATTGGCAAGTGTAATATTTCTTAGATAACTTAATATCCAAGAAACAGCTTAAATCAGCTGATTGTAAAATATAACAGCTTTCGATAAGCTTAATCTAGAGACAGCTGAGATGGGCTGATTGAGAAGTGTAATATTTCTTAAACTACTTAATATCCAAGAAACAGCTTGAATGAGCTGATTGTAAAATATATCAACTCTCGATAAGCTGAATGGTCTAGAGACAGCTGAAATGAGTTGATCGGAAAAGATAATATACAAATCTTTTGATGAGCTAAATGGTCGAAAGACACAACTCCCAGCAGCTGACTGTAAAATATAACAGTTTTGACAAAGCTGAATGGCGAAAGGACAGCTCAGATAAGCTGATTGTGAAAGATTACACCTTTTGATCAGCTGAATATGTGAGAAACAGTCCAAACGAGCTGATTCTACAAGATAATAGCTCTTGATAATCGTAATTTTTAAATTGAATCACTAGAAAAAATACTGGTGGAAAATTTGACCACAATACGAAAATCTATTAAAAACTAATTAATAATACCAAAGAAAATGAAATAAACTTGAAGTATAGAAGAAACTAGAGAGCACGGAAGAAATAGATAATGAAAAAGACGAAGAAAGACGAAGGGATGATAAAAATAAATAGAGAAGGAAAATCAAGAGAGAAATACAAAAGGGGTAGATGCTGATAGAAAGGGGAGAGCAAGAAGAATATCGTCGATATAATTGAAGAGGATACAGAGATAGAGAGTTAAGGAGGAAGAAAAAGTCAAAGGGAGAGAAGATAAATTACCGAAATTATTAGAGGTTAGAAATCAGCGAACAATCCTATCAAGCGCTCCGTCACAGGGAGTATCCTGGAATCGACGAAAATGTGTTAAAACCTATTTTTGAGGATATTCTACAATATCATAGGCAACAACTTACTAAAAATGCTAATTTTCAATGGATTTTTCAAGAATTCAGGTTAGGAACAACTTCACGAGTAAGACATCAGACACGAGTAAGACATCGACGATAATTTGACGAGAATTGACTGAGAATAGCCAAGATTCGATCGTAATGATCACTGATTACCATCTGGCGGCGGAAATGGTAAATAAATGAAAGAACAACACATTAAGGGGTTTAATGAAATTTTGTGCATGAAACAAAACGGAAAACTTCATGAAAAAAAGATTTTACAATACTTTTACAAGTTTTTAGCATGAGCACAATCAATAAACTGGAGAATTAGCTCTTACAGTTAACATAATACTATGCTCACATTTTTGTTGATGTAAGAGAATTTCTTTTCCCTATAAAAAGAAAACAGAACTAAATACTCAATACAAATCGTTTTTAAATGCATATTTTTCGAGGTGGACTGGTTTTCCTCTGCTTATTTTATAATACTTTGAAAACTTTTTATCATAAACACAATCACTAAACTGCAGAATTAGCTCTTACAGTTAACATAATACTATGCTCACATTTTTGTTAATATAAGAGAAATTTTCTTCCCTATAAAAAAAAAACAGAACTAAATACTCAATACAAATCGTTTTTAAATGCATATTTTTCGAGGTGGACTGGTTTTCCTCTGCTTATTTTATAATACTTTGAAAACTTTTTATCATAAACACAATCACTAAACTGCAGAATTAGCTCTTACAGTTAACATAATACTATGCTCACATTTTTGTTAATATAAGAGAATTTTTTTTCCCTATAAAAAGAAAACAGAACTAAATACTCAATACAAATCCTTTTTAAATGCATATTTATCGAGGTGGACTGGTTTTCCTCTGTTTATTTTATAATACTTTGAGAACTTTTTATCATGAACACAATCACTAAACTGCAGAATTAGCTCTTACAGTTAACATAATACTATGCTCACATTTTTGTTGTTATAAGAGATTTTTTTTTCCCTATAAAAATAAAACAGAACTAAATACTCAATACCAATAGTTTTTAAATGCATATTTTTCCAGATGGAATAGTTTTCCTCTGCTTATGTTATAATACCTTCAAAACTCTTTATCATGAACACAATCACTAAACTGCATAATTAGCTCTTACAGTTAACATAATACTATGCTCACTTTTTTGTTAATATAAGAGAAATTTGTTTCCCTATAAAAAGAAAACACAACACAATACTCACTAGAAAACGTTTTTGAATATATATATTTTTCGAGATGGAATGCTTCTCCTCTGTTTATTATCACAGAATCCTGAATGAAGAATTCAGAATGAATCCATGGATGAATCTAGGGAGAGCGAAAAAAAATTAATTTTATGATTTTAAACGTACATTGAATAAACATATTCATTCAATTACCTTTGTGAACCGTCGAAAAAACAGTTTCGACGAGGGACTACTCTCAAGTCCTTATAGGAAAATCTGTAAAACATAAAAAAATGTCAATTGATTATTTATCGCCTATTTTATTTGGCAAGAACAACCAGAGATGGAAAACCTCAGGAACTCGAGGTCTGTCTGTGAATAACGCGCTGAGAAACGCCGGAAATTTCGACAGAAGCGGTGAAAAGAATCACCATTAGTAAATTTAGCGATTGATGAGAATAAAAACTTTTTGAATGCACCCAAAGGGAGAACCGAATACCTACATTATTGAGAGGCATAGTAGTGATTGATCACTGGAGGACCACCCTTGCCCCTCTGAGATCGACGATTTTTCAATTGGAAGAATTGACTCTTCCAATATCTGAAAGGGAGACATTCGTAGTTATGAACGGAAGGACATTTAGTGATAAGAATGATTGAAGAAAAAATTAGCAGAAAGGGAGGTCACAAGCTTTAGAAAATTGACCATGAGAACTGCAGTAAATTCTAAATTATTGGAAAAACTCACATCGCGTTACGATGATCAAGGTTTTGCCCAGCTCTTCGTCTCCTACCATTCTCTTTCGCCTGTCCATTTCCCACGTTCCATCCATCTAGTCGCCCCCGTTGACTCCTTCCACCTGCTCCATAGCCACCTGTGCCTCCTCTGTTACTTGCATTACCGCCTCTATTACCTCGATTACCCCCTCTGTTACCTCGACTACCTCCTCTACGTTGCTCATTCACACGATTGTAATTGCCAACAAACAATTGTTCCAAGACATCCATGCGTTCATTAATATTTCCAAAGAGATCATGGATATCGTACTGGGATGGCTGCTGAGGCTGTTGAGGTTGGTGTTGAGGCTCTTGGGGCTGCTGAGGATTCTGAGGTTGTTGGGGTTGTAGGTGATACTGGTGGGACTGTGCGGGTGAATGTTGATCTTGTTGTATATCGGGTGGTTGTTGCTCTAGCTGTGAGGATTGTTGCTGAAGCTGTTGGGGCTGGTGAGGATGCTGCAGCTGTTGGTCATATTGTTGGAGGTGTTGGGGCTGCTGAGGCTGCTGGATATTGGGTGGTTGCTGGTCGTCAGCCATTATTGGTGGTGGTGGTGGTGGTGGTGGTGGTGGTGGTGGTGGTGGTGATGCAGGTAGAGGCGGGGCTGAGCGTTGATCCAACTCAATCTATGGAAAAAATAAAGATTTAATCAATAATCTTTGAATCGGAATCTACAAAAAGAGCTGTCAGGAGAGATTTTAGTAATAAATATGAGAAAAACTTGTTCTTAGTTGACGAAAGTACCAACGAAAAATCTCCCCTGACATTTTCAAAAAAGATAGCACAACTTTTTAAACATTCATTTGGGTAAATGTTTCAGAAGTTGTACTTTTCATAACCTCAAAATGTCCGGTGGACCGAAGATCGAATTTTCAATAGATCTAATGGATCAGAAGAATAATTCGATATTCAATTACGTTTGGCACTAGAACTTTCTGCCAAAAAATAAAATGAGAAATCGAGTAAATTCGATAATTGAATTGCGTAATATCAACTCTTGAGACATTTATTCATTGATATCTCCGAATCTAGAGAAGATAGAGCAATTGTAAAAATGACCCTTTTGTAGAGCACGATGAGATCTACAAAGAAGTCCTCTTTAAAAGTTCTTCATCTGTTCATGATTTAAAAATATCAATGAATGAAGATACGCGGTAGCGTAAATCTTTCAAGAGTTGAGATTCCTTGTAGAGATATTCATTACTGAAGAATCTTCTAAGTATTTCGGAAGTTACGGAAGATACTACAATTGTGGCAACATTTATTTGGATAAATCTGTCAAAAGTTGTGCTTTCCATAACCTCGAAAATTTCACATGGACCAACGATGTAAATTTCGATACATCTGATGGAAATCCCGAGAGAACTTTGATAAAAATGAAAGCCGGTGATTCTAAATAATTTTTTTCTACATAAAAGAATATTTTAATATTGGTTTTACTTACTGGATTGTCGTTGAAATCTGGATCGTTAAGAAAATCACTAATGAGATCCAGCGACATATCGAACATGAGAGAGAGGGGATGAATTCACTCATTGTCTGGTCACTGGCACCACTCAACACGCATGCGCACCGCTCGATCAAAACAAATTTAACCAACGGTGGAACACCAATGGATCGTTATTATTAAGAAAGTCACTAATAAGATCCAGCGACATATCGAACATGAGAGAGAGGAGATATGCTCTCTCATTGTCTAGTCGCTGGCACCACTCAATGCGCATGCGCACCGCTCGATCGAAACAAATTTGGCCAACGGTGGAACACCAATAGAAGCATTATTTTTTGGTTCTCAAATGACGTCACACAATGCTGCCAATATCGGAAACAAAAAATGATTGAAATAATCATCTGAATCAAGAAATAGAAAATGTAATAACACAATTAATGAACGTATCTCTTAATTAAAAGATTAATGAGAAACAAGAAATACGGCCGGAAATGGGTAGATTTTGCGCGATTTATATTATGGTTCTCCCGTAATCTTGTGCATTTGCATTTGCATTTTATAGCATTACTATAATTCGGGAGTAGTGGAGGGGGTAGTTGTGTCGTGTATATATACGCGGTAGCTCGGCCCGATTTTCGGACATTCGAAATGTCTCGAAAATTGCCTTGGCCGATACGCTACCGCGTATCTCGATAAAACAGCTGTGATCTGTTGCGGGTGAGTTATATCCAAGATTAGCTATTACTAAGAAAAATTTTCTGATATGCACGAAGCTATCTCGAGAACCGTTGATCGCACCTGGAAAATTCCGGTGCCATCGGCTTCAGCTCGTCGAAATACATTGAGCAAAGACGTTTCAAACAGCTGTGAACCGTTGTGGGTGCGTTATATCCAAGTTTAGCTATTACTAAGAAAAATTTTCTGATATGAACGAAGCTATCTCGAGAACCGTTGATCGCACCTGCAAAATTCCGGTGCCGTCGGCTTCAGCTCGTCAAAATACACCTAGTAAAGAAGTTTAAAACAGCTGTGAACTGTTGCGGGTGAGTTATATCCAAGATTATCTATTACTATGAAAAATTTTCTGATATGAACGAAGCTATCTCGAGAACCGTTGATCGCACCTGGAAAATTCCGGTGCCATCGGCTTCAGCTCGTCGAAATACACCGAGCAAAGAAGTTTGAAACAGCTGTGAACTGTTGCGGGTGAGTTATATCCAAGATTAGCTATTACTATGAAAAATTTTCTGATATGAACGAAGTTATCTCGAGAACCGTTGATCGCACCTGGAAAATTCCGGTGCCATCGGCTTCAGCTCGTCGAAATACACCTAGTAAAGAAGTTTAAAACAGCTGTGAACTGTTGCGGGGGAGTTATATCCAAGTTTAGCTATTACTAAGAAAAATTTTCTGATATGAACGAAGCTATCTCGAGAACCGTTGATCGCGCCTGAAAAACTCCTGTTTCATCGGCTTCGGTAGGACGAAATACACCTAGTAAGATGTTTAGCAACGGCTGTGAATTGTTGTGGGTGAGTTACAGCCAACTTTATCTTTTACTATGAAAAATTTTCTGATATGAACGAAGTTATCTCGAGAGCCCTTGATCGCACCTGGAAAATTCCATTGCCATCGGCTTCAGCTCGTCGAAATACACCTAGTAAAGAAGTTTGAAACAGCTGTGAACTGTTGCGGGTGAGTTATATCCAAGATTAGCTATTACTATGAAAAATTTTCTGATATGAACGAAGTTATCTCGAGAACCGTTGATCGCACATCTAAAATTTTTGTTCCATCGGCTTCAGCTCGTCGAAATACACATAGTAACGAAGTTTGAAACAGCTGTGAACTGTTGCGGGTTTGTTATATCCAAGTTTAGCTATTACTAAGAAAAAATTTCTGATATGAACGAAGCTATCTCGAGAACCGTTGATCGCGCCTGGAAAATTCCGGTGCCATCGGCTTCAGCTCGTCGAAATACACCTAGTAAAGAAGTTTAAAACAGCTGTGAACTGTTGCGGGTGAGTTATATCTAAGATTAGCTATTACTATGAAAAATTTTCTGATATGAACGAAGTTATCTCGAGAACCGTTGATCGCACATCTAAAACTTTTGTTCCATCGGCTTCAGCTCTTCGAAATACCCCCGGAAGGAAATTTTTAAACGGCTGCTTTCAGTTGTCGGGGAAATAATTGCAGTCTTATCCGTTTTACTGAAAATCGTGCGTTTCAGCAGCTGAAAAACACGTTTTGACGAAAAATTTGTTGAAATCTTGCATTTTGACGCTGTACGACACCGTCGATGGCTGCATGGCATCATTTTGTAGTACCGCACGCATTTTTTATACCGATCCGACGCTGTTTGTTGATTCACATCTTTCGCCCTATGGTCGACGTTCTCCGAAGAACCGTTGATCGCGCCTGAAAAACTCCTGTTTCATCGGCTTCGGTAGGACGAAATACACCTAGTAAGATGTTTAGCAACGGCTGTGAATTGTTGTGGGTGAGTTACAGCCAACTTTATCTTTTACTATGAAAAATTTTCTGATATGAACGAAGCTATCTCGAGAACCGTTGATCGCACCTGGAAAATTCCGGTGCCATCGGCTTCAGCTCGTCGAAATACATCGAGCAAACACGTTTCAAACAGCTGTGAACCGTTGTGGGTGCGTTATATCCAAGTTTAGCTATTACTAAGAAAAATTTTCTGATATGAACGAAGCTATCGCGAGAACCGTTGATCGCACCTGGAAAATTCCGGTGCCATCGGCTTCAGCTCGTCAAAATACACCTAGTAAAGAAGTTCAAAACAGCTGTGAACTGTTGCGGGTGAGTTATATCCAAGATTATCTATTACTATGAAAAATTTTCTGATATGAACGAAGCTATCTCGAGAACCGTTGATCGCACCTGGAAAATTCCGGTGCCATCGGCTTCAGCTCGTCGAAATACATCGAGCAAAGACGTTTCAAACAGCTGTGAACCGTTGTGGGTGCGTTATATCCAAGTTTAGCTATTACTAAGAAAAATTTTCTGATATGAACGAAGATATCTCGAGAACCGTTGATCGCACCTGGAAAATTCCGGTGCCATCGGCTTCAGCTCGTCAAAATACACCTAGTAAAGAAGTTTAAAACAGCTGTGAACTGTTGCGGGTGAGTTATATCCAAGATTAGCTATTACTATGAAAAATTTTCTGATATGAACGAAGTTATCTCGAGAACCGTTGATCGCACATCTAAAATTTTTGTTCCATCGGCTTCAGCTCGTCGAAATACCCCCGGAAGGAAATTTTCAAACGGCTGCATTCACTTGTCGGGGAAATAATTGCAGTCTTATCCGTTTTGGTGAAAATCGTGCGTTTCAGCAGTTGAAAAACACGTTTTGACGAAAAATTTGTTGAAATCTTGCATTTTGACGCTGTACAACACCGTCGATGGCTGCATGGCATCATTTTGTAGTACCGCACGCATTTTTTATACCGATCCGACGCTGTTTGTTGATTCACATCTTTCGCCCTATGGTCGACGTTCTCCGAAGAACCGTTGATCGCGCCTGAAAAACTCCTGTTTCATCGGCTTCGGTAGGACGAAATACACCTAGTAAGATGTTTAGCAACGGCTGTGAATTGTTGTGGGTGAGTTATATCCAAGTTTAGCTATTACTAAGAAAAATTTTGTGATATGAACGAAGCTATCTCGAGAACCGTTGATCGCACCTGGAAAATTCCGGTGCCATCGGCTTCAGCTCGTCGAAATACGTTGAGCAAAGACGTTTCAAACAGCTGTGAACCGTTGTGGGTGCGTTATATCCAAGTTTAGCTATTACTAAGAAAAATTTTCTGATATGAACGAAGCTATCTCGAGAACCGTTGATCGCACCTGGAAAATTCCGGTGCCATCGGCTTCAGCTCGTCGAAACACATCGAGCAAAGACGTTTCAAACAGCTGTGAACCGTTGTGGGTGCGTTATATCCAAGTTTAGCTATTACTAAGAAAAATTTTCTGATATGAACGAAGCTATCTCGAGAACCGTTGATCGCACCTGGAAAATTCCGGTGCCATCGGCTTCAGCTCGTCGAAATACATCGAGCAAAGACGTTTCAAACAGCTGTGAACCGTTGTGGGTGCGTTATATCCAAGTTTAGCTATTACTAAGAAAAATTTTCTGATATGAACGAAGCTATCGCGAGAACCGTTGATCGCACCTGGAAAATTCCGGTGCCATCGGCTTCAGCTCGTCAAAATACACCTAGTAAAGAAGTTTAAAACAGCTGTGAACTGTTGCGGGTGAGTTATATCCAAGATTATCTATTACTATGAAAAATTTTCTGATATGAACGAAGCTATCTCGAGAACCGTTGATCGCACCTGGAAAATTCCGGTGCCATCGGCTTCAGCTCGTCGAAATACACCTAGTAAAGAAGTTTGAAACAGCTGTGAACTGTTGCGGGTGAGTTATATCCAAGTTTAGCTATTACTAAGAACAATTTTGTGATATGAACGAAGCTATCTCGAGAACCGTTGATCGCACCTGGAAAATTCCGGTGCCATCGACTTCAGCTCATCGAAATACACCTAGTAAAGAAGTATAAAACAGCTGTCATCTGTTGCGGGTGAGTTATATCCAAGATTAGCTATTACTAAGAAAAATTTTCTGATATGCACGAAGCTATCTCGAGAACCGTTGATCGCACCTGGAAAATTCCGGTGCCATCGGCTTCAGCTCGTCGAAATACATTGAGCAAAGACGTTTCAAACAGCTGTGAACCGTTGTGGGTGCGTTATATCCAAGTTTAGCTATTACTAAGAAAAATTTTCTGATATGAACGAAGCTATCTCGAGAACCGTTGATCGCACCTGCAAAATTCCGGTGCCGTCGGCTTCAGCTCGTCAAAATACACCTAGTAAAGAAGTTTAAAACAGCTGTGAACTGTTGCGGGTGAGTTATATCCAAGATTATCTATTACTATGAAAAATTTTCTGATATGAACGAAGCTATCTCGAGAACCGTTGATCGCACCTGGAAAATTCCGGTGCCATCGGCTTCAGCTCGTCGAAATACACCGAGCAAAGAAGTTTGAAACAGCTGTGAACTGTTGCGGGTGAGTTATATCCAAGATTAGCTATTACTATGAAAAATTTTCTGATATGAACGAAGTTATCTCGAGAACCGTTGATCGCACCTGGAAAATTCCGGTGCCATCGGCTTCAGCTCGTCGAAATACACCTAGTAAAGAAGTTTAAAACAGCTGTGAACTGTTGCGGGGGAGTTATATCCAAGTTTAGCTATTACTAAGAAAAATTTTCTGATATGAACGAAGCTATCTCGAGAACCGTTGATCGCGCCTGAAAAACTCCTGTTTCATCGGCTTCGGTAGGACGAAATACACCTAGTAAGATGTTTAGCAACGGCTGTGAATTGTTGTGGGTGAGTTACAGCCAACTTTATCTTTTACTATGAAAAATTTTCTGATATGAACGAAGTTATCTCGAGAGCCGTTGATCGCACCTGGAAAATTCCATTGCCATCGGCTTCAGCTCGTCGAAATACACCTAGTAAAGAAGTTTGAAACAGCTGTGAACTGTTGCGGGTGAGTTATATCCAAGATTAGCTATTACTATGAAAAATTTTCTGATATGAACGAAGTTATCTCGAGAACCGTTGATCGCACATCTAAAATTTTTGTTCCATCGGCTTCAGCTCGTCGAAATACACATAGTAACGAAGTTTGAAACAGCTGTGAACTGTTGCGGGTTTGTTATATCCAAGTTTAGCTATTACTAAGAAAAAATTTCTGATATGAACGAAGCTATCTCGAGAACCGTTGATCGCGCCTGGAAAATTCCGGTGCCATCGGCTTCAGCTCGTCGAAATACACCTAGTAAAGAAGTTTAAAACAGCTGTGAACTGTTGCGGGTGAGTTATATCTAAGATTAGCTATTACTATGAAAAATTTTCTGATATGAACGAAGTTATCTCGAGAACCGTTGATCGCACATCTAAAACTTTTGTTCCATCGGCTTCAGCTCTTCGAAATACCCCCGGAAGGAAATTTTTAAACGGCTGCTTTCAGTTGTCGGGGAAATAATTGCAGTCTTATCCGTTTTACTGAAAATCGTGCGTTTCAGCAGCTGAAAAACACGTTTTGACGAAAAATTTGTTGAAATCTTGCATTTTGACGCTGTACGACACCGTCGATGGCTGCATGGCATCATTTTGTAGTACCGCACGCATTTTTTATACCGATCCGACGCTGTTTGTTGATTCACATCTTTCGCCCTATGGTCGACGTTCTCCGAAGAACCGTTGATCGCGCCTGAAAAACTCCTGTTTCATCGGCTTCGGTAGGACGAAATACACCTAGTAAGATGTTTAGCAACGGCTGTGAATTGTTGTGGGTGAGTTACAGCCAACTTTATCTTTAACTATGAAAAATTTTCTGATATGAACGAAGCTATCTCGAGAACCGTTGATCGCACCTGGAAAATTCCGGTGCCATCGGCTTCAGCTCGTCGAAATACGTTGAGCAAAGACGTTTCAAACAGCTGTGAACCGTTGTGGGTGCGTTATATCCAAGTTTAGCTATTACTAAGAAAAATTTTCTGATATGAACGAAGCTATCTCGAGAACCGTTGATCGCACCTGGAAAATTCCGGTGCCATCGGCTTCAGCTCGTCGAAATACACCGAGCAAAGAAGTTTGAAACAGCTGTGAACTGTTGCGGGTGAGTTATATCCAAGATTAGCTATTACTATGAAAAATTTTCTGATATGAACGAAGTTATCTCGAGAACCGTTGATCGCACCTGGAAAATTCCGGTGCCATCGGCTTCAGCTCGTCGAAATACACCTAGTAAAGAAGTTTAAAACAGCTGTGAACCGTTGTGGGTGCGTTATATCCAAGTTTAGCTATTACTAAGAAAAATTTTCTGATATGAACGAAGCTATCTCGAGAACCGTTGATCGCACCTGGAAAATTCCGGTGCCATCGGCTTCAGCTCGTCGAAATACATCGAGCAAAGACGTTTCAAACAGCTGTGAACCGTTGTGGGTGCGTTATATCCAAGTTTAGCTATTACTAAGAAAAATTTTCTGATATGAACGAAGCTATCGCGAGAACCGTTGATCGCACCTGGAAAATTCCGGTGCCATCGGCTTCAGCTCGTCAAAATACACCTAGTAAAGAAGTTTAAAACAGCTGTGAACTGTTGCGGGTGAGTTATATCCAAGATTATCTATTACTATGAAAAATTTTCTGATATGAACGAAGCTATCTCGAGAACCGTTGATCGCACCTGGAAAATTCCGGTGCCATCGGCTTCAGCTCGTCGAAATACACCTAGTAAAGAAGTTTGAAACAGCTGTGAACTGTTGCGGGTGAGTTATATCCAAGTTTAGCTATTACTAAGAACAATTTTGTGATATGAACGAAGCTATCTCGAGAACCGTTGATCGCACCTGGAAAATTCCGGTGCCATCGACTTCAGCTCATCGAAATACACCTAGTAAAGAAGTATAAAACAGCTGTGATCTGTTGCGGGTGAGTTATATCCAAGATTAGCTATTACTAAGAAAAATTTTCTGATATGCACGAAGCTATCTCGAGAACCGTTGATCGCACCTGGAAAATTCCGGTGCCATCGGCTTCAGCTCGTCGAAATACACCTAGTAAAGAAGTTTAAAACAGCTGTGAACCGTTGTGGGTGCGTTATATCCAAGTTTAGCTATTACTAAGAAAAATTTTCTGATATGAACGAAGCTATCTCGAGAACCGTTGATCGCACCTGCAAAATTCCGGTGCCGTCGGCTTCAGCTCGTCAAAATACACCTAGTAAAGAAGTTTAAAACAGCTGTGAACTGTTGCGGGTGAGTTATATCCAAGATTATCTATTACTATGAAAAATTTTCTGATATGAACGAAGCTATCTCGAGAACCGTTGATCGCACCTGGAAAATTCCGGTGCCATCGGCTTCAGCTCGTCGAAATACACCGAGCAAAGAAGTTTGAAACAGCTGTGAACTGTTGCGGGTGAGTTATATCCAAGATTAGCTATTACTATGAAAAATTTTCTGATATGAACGAAGTTATCTCGAGAACCGTTGATCGCACCTGGAAAATTCCGGTGCCATCGGCTTCAGCTCGTCGAAATACACCTAGTAAAGAAGTTTAAAACAGCTGTGAACTGTTGCGGGGGAGTTATATCCAAGTTTAGCTATTACTAAGAAAAATTTTCTGATATGAACGAAGCTATCTCGAGAACCGTTGATCGCGCCTGAAAAACTCCTGTTTCATCGGCTTCGGTAGGACGAAATACACCTAGTAAGATGTTTAGCAACGGCTGTGAATTGTTGTGGGTGAGTTACAGCCAACTTTATCTTTTACTATGAAAAATTTTCTGATATGAACGAAGTTATCTCGAGAGCCGTTGATCGCACCTGGAAAATTCCATTGCCATCGGCTTCAGCTCGTCGAAATACACCTAGTAAAGAAGTTTGAAACAGCTGTGAACTGTTGCGGGTGAGTTATATCCAAGATTATCTATTACTATGAAAAATTTTCTGATATGAACGAAGCTATCTCGAGAACCGTTGATCGCACCTGGACAATTCCGGTGCCATCGGCTTCAGCTCGTCGAAATACACCGAGCAAAGAAGTTTGAAAAAGCTGTGAACTGTTGCGGGTGAGTTATATCCAAGATTAGCTATTACTATGAAAAATTTTCTGATATGAACGAAGTTATCTCGAGAACCGTTGATCGCACCTGGAAAATTCCGGTGCCATCGGCTTCAGCTCGTCGAAATACACCTAGTAAAGAAGTTTAAAACAGCTGTGAACTGTTGCGGGGGAGTTATATCCAAGTTTAGCTATTACTAAGAAAAATTTTCTGATATGAACGAAGCTATCTCGAGAACCGTTGATCGCGCCTGAAAAACTCCTGTTTCATCGGCTTCGGTAGGACGAAATACACCTAGTAAGATGTTTAGCAACGGCTGTGAATTGTTGTGGGTGAGTTACAGCCAACTTTATCTTTTACTATGAAAAATTTTCTGATATGAACGAAGCTATCTCGAGAACCGTTGATCGCACCTGGAAAATTCCGGTGCCATCGGCTTCAGCTCGTCGAAATACATCGAGCAAAGACGTTTCAAACAGCTGTGAACCGTTGTGGGTGCGTTATATCCAAGTTTAGCTATTACTAAGAAAAATTTTCTGATATGAACGAAGATATCTCGAGAACCGTTGATCGCACCTGGAAAATTCCGGTGCCATCGGCTTCAGCTCGTCAAAATACACCTAGTAAAGAAGTTTAAAACAGCTGTGAACTGTTGCGGGTGAGTTATATCCAAGATTAGCTATTACTATGAAAAATTTTCTGATATGAACGAAGTTATCTCGAGAACCGTTGATCGCACATCTAAAATTTTTGTTCCATCGGCTTCAGCTCGTCGAAATACCCCCGGAAGGAAATTTTCAAACGGCTGCATTCACTTGTCGGGGAAATAATTGCAGTCTTATCCGTTTTGGTGAAAATCGTGCGTTTCAGCAGTTGAAAAACACGTTTTGACGAAAAATTTGTTGAAATCTTGCATTTTGACGCTGTACGACACCGTCGATGGCTGCATGGCATCATTTTGTAGTACCGCACGCATTTTTTATACCGATCCGACGCTGTTTGTTGATTCACATCTTTCGCCCTATGGTCGACGTTCTCCGAAGAACCGTTGATCGCGCCTGAAAAACTCCTGTTTCATCGGCTTCGGTAGGACGAAATACACCTAGTAAGATGTTTAGCAACGGCTGTGAATTGTTGTGGGTGAGTTATATCCAAGTTTAGCTATTACTAAGAAAAATTTTGTGATATGAACGAAGCTATCTCGAGAACCGTTGATCGCACCTGGAAAATTCCGGTGCCATCGGCTTCAGCTCGTCGAAATACGTTGAGCAAAGACGTTTCAAACAGCTGTGAACCGTTGTGGGTGCGTTATATCCAAGTTTAGCTATTACTAAGAAAAATTTTCTGATATGAACGAAGCTATCTCGAGAACCGTTGATCGCACCTGGAAAATTCCGGTGCCATCGGCTTCAGCTCGTCGAAACACATCGAGCAAAGACGTTTCAAACAGCTGTGAACCGTTGTGGGTGCGTTATATCCAAGTTTAGCTATTACTAAGAAAAATTTTCTGATATGAACGAAGCTATCTCGAGAACCGTTGATCGCACCTGGAAAATTCCGTTGCCATCGGCTTCAGCTCGTCGAAATACATCGAGCAAAGACGTTTCAAACAGCTGTGAACCGTTGTGGGTGCGTTATATCCAAGTTTAGCTATTACTAAGAAAAATTTTCTGATATGAACGAAGCTATCGCGAGAACCGTTGATCGCACCTGGAAAATTCCGGTGCCATCGGCTTCAGCTCGTCAAAATACACCTAGTAAAGAAGTTTAAAACAGCTGTGAACTGTTGCGGGTGAGTTATATCCAAGATTATCTATTACTATGAAAAATTTTCTGATATGAACGAAGCTATCTCGAGAACCGTTGATCGCACCTGGAAAATTCCGGTGCCATCGGCTTCAGCTCGTCGAAATACACCTAGTAAAGAAGTTTGAAACAGCTGTGAACTGTTGCGGGTGAGTTATATCCAAGTTTAGCTATTACTAAGAACAATTTTGTGATATGAACGAAGCTATCTCGAGAACCGTTGATCGCACCTGGAAAATTCCGGTGCCATCGACTTCAGCTCATCGAAATACACCTAGTAAAGAAGTATAAAACAGCTGTGATCTGTTGCGGGTGCGTTATATCCAAGTTTAGCTATTACTAAGAAAAATTTTCTGATATGAACGAAGCTATCTCGAGAACCGTTGATCGCACCTGGAAAATTCCGGTGCCATCGGCTTCAGCTCGTCGAAATACATCGAGCAAAGACGTTTCAAACAGCTGTGAACCGTTGTGGGTGCGTTATATCCAAGTTTAGCTATTACTAAGAAAAATTTTCTGATATGAACGAAGCTATCGCGAGAACCGTTGATCGCACCTGGAAAATTCCGGTGCCATCGGCTTCAGCTCGTCAAAATACACCTAGTAAAGAAGTTTAAAACAGCTGTGAACTGTTGCGGGTGAGTTATATCCAAGATTATCTATTACTATGAAAAATTTTCTGATATGAACGAAGCTATCTCGAGAACCGTTGATCGCACCTGGAAAATTCCGGTGCCATCGGCTTCAGCTCGTCGAAATACACCTAGTAAAGAAGTTTGAAACAGCTGTGAACTGTTGCGGGTGAGTTATATCCAAGTTTAGCTATTACTAAGAACAATTTTGTGATATGAACGAAGCTATCTCGAGAACCGTTGATCGCACCTGGAAAATTCCGGTGCCATCGACTTCAGCTCATCGAAATACACCTAGTAAAGAAGTATAAAACAGCTGTGATCTGTTGCGGGTGAGTTATATCCAAGATTAGCTATTACTAAGAAAAATTTTCTGATATGCACGAAGCTATCTCGAGAACCGTTGATCGCACCTGGAAAATTCCGGTGCCATCGGCTTCAGCTCGTCGAAATACATTGAGCAAAGACGTTTCAAACAGCTGTGAACCGTTGTGGGTGCGTTATATCCAAGTTTAGCTATTACTAAGAAAAATTTTCTGATATGAACGAAGCTATCTCGAGAACCGTTGATCGCACCTGCAAAATTCCGGTGCCGTCGGCTTCAGCTCGTCAAAATACACCTAGTAAAGAAGTTTAAAACAGCTGTGAACTGTTGCGGGTGAGTTATATCCAAGATTATCTATTACTATGAAAAATTTTCTGATATGAACGAAGCTATCTCGAGAACCGTTGATCGCACCTGGAAAATTCCGGTGCCATCGGCTTCAGCTCGTCGAAATACACCGAGCAAAGAAGTTTGAAACAGCTGTGAACTGTTGCGGGTGAGTTATATCCAAGATTAGCTATTACTATGAAAAATTTTCTGATATGAACGAAGTTATCTCGAGAACCGTTGATCGCACCTGGAAAATTCCGGTGCCATCGGCTTCAGCTCGTCGAAATACACCTAGTAAAGAAGTTTAAAACAGCTGTGAACTGTTGCGGGGGAGTTATATCCAAGTTTAGCTATTACTAAGAAAAATTTTCTGATATGAACGAAGCTATCTCGAGAACCGTTGATCGCGCCTGAAAAACTCCTGTTTCATCGGCTTCGGTAGGACGAAATACACCTAGTAAGATGTTTAGCAACGGCTGTGAATTGTTGTGGGTGAGTTACAGCTAACTTTATCTTTTACTATGAAAAATTTTCTGATATGAACGAAGTTATCTCGAGAGCCGTTGATCGCACCTGGAAAATTCCATTGCCATCGGCTTCAGCTCGTCGAAATACACCTAGTAAAGAAGTTTGAAACAGCTGTGAACTGTTGCGGGTGAGTTATATCCAAGTTTAGCTATTACTAAGAAAAATTTTCTGATATGAACGAAGCTATTTCGAGAACCGTTGATCGCACCTGGAAAATTCCGGTGCCATCGGCTTCAGCTCGTCGAAATACATCGAGCAAAGACGTCTCAAACAGCTGTGAACCGTTGTGGGCGCGTTATATCCAAGTTTAGCTATTACTAAGAAAAATTTTCTGATATGAACGAAGCTATCTCGAGAACCGTTGATCCCACCTGGAAAATTCCGCTGCCATCGGCTTCAGCTCGTCGAAATACACCTAGTAAAGAAGTTTAAAACAGCTGTGAACTGTTGCGGGTGAGTTATATCCAAGTTTAGCTATTACTAAGAAAAAGTTTCTGATATGAACGAAGCTATCTCGAGAACCGTTAATCGCACCTGGAAAATTCCGGTGCCATCGGCTTCAGCTCGTCGAAATACACCTAGTAAAGAAGTTTAAAACAGCTGTGAACTGTTGCGGGGGAGTTATATCCAAGTTTAGCTATTACTAAGAAAAATTTTCTGATATGAACGAAGCTATCTCGAGAACCGTTGATCGCGCCTGAAAAACTCCCGTTTCATCGGCTTCGGTAGGACGAAATACACCTAGTAAGATGTTTAGCAACGGCTGTGAATTGTTGTGGGTGAGTTACAGCCAACTTTATCTTTTACTATGAAAAATTTTCTGATATGAACGAAGTTATCTCGAGAGCCGTTGATCGCACCTGGAAAATTCCATTGCCATCGGCTTCAGCTCGTCGAAATACACCTAGTAAAGAAGTTTGAAACAGCTGTGAACTGTTGCGGGTGAGTTATATCCAAGTTTAGCTATTACTAAGAAAAATTTTCTGATATGAACGAAGCTATCTCGAGAACCGTTGATCGCACCTGGAAAATTCCGGTGCCATCGACTTCAGCTCATCGAAATACACCTAGTAAAGAAGTTTGAAACAGCTGTGAACTGTTGCGGGTGAGTTATATCCAAGTTTAGCTATTACTAAGAAAAATTTTCTGATATGCACGAAGCTATCTCGAGAACCGTTGATCGCACCTGGAAAATTCCGGTGCCATCGGCTTCAGCTCGTCGAAATACATTGAGCAAAGACGTTTCAAACAGCTGTGAACCGTTGTGGGTGCGTTATATCCAAGTTTAGCTATTACTAAGAAAAATTTTCTGATATGAACGAAGCTATCTCGAGAACCGTTGATCGCACCTGCAAAATTCCGGTGCCGTCGGCTTCAGCTCGTCAAAATACACCTAGTAAAGAAGTTTAAAACAGCTGTGAACTGTTGCGGGTGAGTTATATCCAAGATTATCTATTACTATGAAAAATTTTCTGATATGAACGAAGCTATCTCGAGAACCGTTGATCGCACCTGGAAAATTCCGGTGCCATCGGCTTCAGCTCGTCGAAATACACCGAGCAAAGAAGTTTGAAACAGCTGTGAACTGTTGCGGGTGAGTTATATCCAAGATTAGCTATTACTATGAAAAATTTTCTGATATGAACGAAGTTATCTCGAGAACCGTTGATCGCACCTGGAAAATTCCGGTGCCATCGGCTTCAGCTCGTCGAAATACATCGAGCAAAGACGTCTCAAACAGCTGTGAACCGTTGTGGGTGCGTTATATCCAAGTTTAGCTATTACTAAGAAAAATTTTCTGATATGAACGAAGCTATCTCGAGAACCGTTGATCCCACCTGGAAAATTCCGCTGCCATCGGCTTCAGCTCGTCGAAATACACCTAGTAAAGAAGTTTAAAACAGCTGTGAACTGTTGCGGGTGAGTTATATCCAAGATTAGCTATTACTATGAATAATTTTCTGATATGAACGAAGTTATCTCGAGAACCGTTGATCGCACATCTAAAACGTTTGTTCCATCGGCTTCAGCTCGTCGAAATACCCCCGGAAGGAAATTTTC
The DNA here is from genome assembly GCF_034640455.1 of Diachasmimorpha longicaudata. NCBI lineage: Eukaryota > Metazoa > Arthropoda > Insecta > Hymenoptera > Braconidae > Diachasmimorpha > Diachasmimorpha longicaudata. The sequence continues at coordinate 669,596 of NW_026973899.1, read as the reverse complement.
AAACGGCTGCTTTCAGTTGTCGGGGAAATAATTGCAGTCTTATCCGTTTTAGTGAAAATCGTGCGTTTCAGCAGCTGAAAAACACGTTTTGACGAAAAATTTGTTGAAATCTTGCATTTTGACGCTGTACGACACCGTCGATGGCTGCATGGCATCATTTTGTAGTACCGCACGCATTTTTTATACCGATCCGACGCTGTTTGTTGATTCACATCTTTCGCCCTATGGTCGACGTTCTCCGAAGAACCGTTGATCGCGCCTGAAAAACTCCTGTTTCATCGGCTTCGGTAGGACGAAATACACCTAGTAAGATGTTTAGCAACGGCTGTGAATTGTTGTGGGTGAGTTACAGCCAACTTTATCTTTTACTAAGAAAAATTTTGTGATATGAACGAAGCTATCTCGAGAACCGTTGATCGCACCTGGAAAATTCCGGTGCCATCGGCTTCAGCTCGTCAAAATACACCTAGTAAAGAAGTTTAAAACAGCTGTGAACTGTTGCGGGTGAGTTATATCCAAGATTATCTATTACTATGAAAAATTTTCTGATATGAACGAAGTTATCTCGAAAACCGTTGATCGCACCTGGAAAATTCCGGTGCCATCGGCTTCAGCTCGTCGAAATACACCCAGTAAAGAAGTTTAAAACAGCTGTGAACTGTTGCGGGGGAGTTATATCCAAGTTTAGCTATTACTAAGAAAAATTTTCTGATATGAACGAAGCTATCTCGAGAACCGTTGATCGCGCCTGAAAAACTCCTGTTTCATCGGCTTCGGTAGGACGAAATACACCTAGTAAGATGTTTAGCAACGGCTGTGAATTGTTGTGGGTGAGTTACAGCCAACTTTATCTTTTACTATGAAAAATTTTCTGATATGAACGAAGCTATCTCGAGAACCGTTGATCGCACCTGGAAAATTCCGGTGCCATCGGCTTCAGCTCGTCGAAATACATCGAGCAAAGACGTTTCAAACAGCTGTGAACCGTTGTGGGTGCGTTATATCCAAGTTTAGCTATTACTAAGAAAAATTTTCTGATATGAACGAAGCTATCGCGAGAACCGTTGATCGCACCTGGAAAATTCCGGTGCCATCGGCTTCAGCTCGTCAAAATACACCTAGTAAAGAAGTTTAAAACAGCTGTGAACTGTTGCGGGTGAGTTATATCCAAGATTATCTATTACTATGAAAAATTTTCTGATATGAACGAAGCTATCTCGAGAACCGTTGATCGCACCTGGAAAATTCCGGTGCCATCGGCTTCAGCTCGTCGAAATACACCTAGTAAAGAAGTTTGAAACAGCTGTGAACTGTTGCGGGTGAGTTATATCCAAGTTTAGCTATTACTAAGAACAATTTTGTGATATGAACGAAGCTATCTCGAGAACCGTTGATCGCACCTGGAAAATTCCGGTGCCATCGACTTCAGCTCATCGAAATACACCTAGTAAAGAAGTATAAAACAGCTGTGATCTGTTGCGGGTGAGTTATATCCAAGATTAGCTATTACTAAGAAAAATTTTCTGATATGCACGAAGCTATCTCGAGAACCGTTGATCGCACCTGGAAAATTCCGGTGCCATCGGCTTCAGCTCGTCGAAATACATTGAGCAAAGACGTTTCAAACAGCTGTGAACCGTTGTGGGTGCGTTATATCCAAGTTTAGCTATTACTAAGAAAAATTTTCTGATATGAACGAAGCTATCTCGAGAACCGTTGATCGCACCTGCAAAATTCCGGTGCCGTCGGCTTCAGCTCGTCAAAATACACCTAGTAAAGAAGTTTAAAACAGCTGTGAACTGTTGCGGGTGAGTTATATCCAAGATTATCTATTACTATGAAAAATTTTCTGATATGAACGAAGCTATCTCGAGAACCGTTGATCGCACCTGGAAAATTCCGGTGCCATCGGCTTCAGCTCGTCGAAATACACCGAGCAAAGAAGTTTGAAACAGCTGTGAACTGTTGCGGGTGAGTTATATCCAAGATTAGCTATTACTATGAAAAATTTTCTGATATGAACGAAGTTATCTCGAGAACCGTTGATCGCACCTGGAAAATTCCGGTGCCATCGGCTTCAGCTCGTCGAAATACACCTAGTAAAGAAGTTTAAAACAGCTGTGAACTGTTGCGGGGGAGTTATATCCAAGTTTAGCTATTACTAAGAAAAATTTTCTGATATGAACGAAGCTATCTCGAGAACCGTTGATCGCGCCTGAAAAACTCCTGTTTCATCGGCTTCGGTAGGACGAAATACACCTAGTAAGATGTTTAGCAACGGCTGTGAATTGTTGTGGGTGAGTTACAGCTAACTTTATCTTTTACTATGAAAAATTTTCTGATATGAACGAAGTTATCTCGAGAGCCGTTGATCGCACCTGGAAAATTCCATTGCCATCGGCTTCAGCTCGTCGAAATACACCTAGTAAAGAAGTTTGAAACAGCTGTGAACTGTTGCGGGTGAGTTATATCCAAGTTTAGCTATTACTAAGAAAAATTTTCTGATATGAACGAAGCTATTTCGAGAACCGTTGATCGCACCTGGAAAATTCCGGTGCCATCGGCTTCAGCTCGTCGAAATACATCGAGCAAAGACGTCTCAAACAGCTGTGAACCGTTGTGGGTGCGTTATATCCAAGTTTAGCTATTACTAAGAAAAATTTTCTGATATGAACGAAGCTATCTCGAGAACCGTTGATCCCACCTGGAAAATTCCGCTGCCATCGGCTTCAGCTCGTCGAAATACACCTAGTAAAGAAGTTTAAAACAGCTGTGAACTGTTGCGGGTGAGTTATATCCAAGTTTAGCTATTACTAAGAAAAAGTTTCTGATATGAACGAAGCTATCTCGAGAACCGTTAATCGCACCTGGAAAATTCCGGTGCCATCGGCTTCAGCTCGTCGAAATACACCTAGTAAAGAAGTTTAAAACAGCTGTGAACTGTTGCGGGGGAGTTATATCCAAGTTTAGCTATTACTAAGAAAAATTTTCTGATATGAACGAAGCTATCTCGAGAACCGTTGATCGCGCCTGAAAAACTCCCGTTTCATCGGCTTCGGTAGGACGAAATACACCTAGTAAGATGTTTAGCAACGGCTGTGAATTGTTGTGGGTGAGTTACAGCCAACTTTATCTTTTACTATGAAAAATTTTCTGATATGAACGAAGTTATCTCGAGAGCCGTTGATCGCACCTGGAAAATTCCATTGCCATCGGCTTCAGCTCGTCGAAATACACCTAGTAAAGAAGTTTGAAACAGCTGTGAACTGTTGCGGGTGAGTTATATCCAAGTTTAGCTATTACTAAGAAAAATTTTCTGATATGAACGAAGCTATCTCGAGAACCGTTGATCGCACCTGGAAAATTCCGGTGCCATCGACTTCAGCTCATCGAAATACACCTAGTAAAGAAGTTTGAAACAGCTGTGAACTGTTGCGGGTGAGTTATATCCAAGTTTAGCTATTACTAAGAAAAATTTTCTGATATGAACGAAGCTATCTCCAGAACCGTTGATCGCACCTGGAAAATTCCGGTGCCATCGGCTTCAGCTCGTCGAAATACATTGAGCAAAGACGTTTCAAACAGCTGTGAACCGTTGTGGGTGCGTTATATCCAAGTTTAGCTATTACTAAGAAAAATTTTCTGATATGAACGAAGCTATCTCGAGAACCGTTGATCGCACCTGCAAAATTCCGGTGCCGTCGGCTTCAGCTCGTCAAAATACACCTAGTAAAGAAGTTTAAAACAGCTGTGAACTGTTGCGGGTGAGTTATATCCAAGATTATCTATTACTATGAAAAATTTTCTGATATGAACGAAGCTATCTCGAGAACCGTTGATCGCACCTGGAAAATTCCGGTGCCATCGGCTTCAGCTCGTCGAAATACACCGAGCAAAGAAGTTTGAAACAGCTGTGAACTGTTGCGGGTGAGTTATATCCAAGATTAGCTATTACTATGAAAAATTTTCTGATATGAACGAAGTTATCTCGAGAACCGTTGATCGCACCTGGAAAATTCCGGTGCCATCGGCTTCAGCTCGTCGAAATACACCTAGTAAAGAAGTTTAAAACAGCTGTGAACTGTTGCGGGGGAGTTATATCCAAGTTTAGCTATTACTAAGAAAAATTTTCTGATATGAACGAAGCTATCTCGAGAACCGTTGATCGCGCCTGAAAAACTCCTGTTTCATCGGCTTCGGTAGGACGAAATACACCTAGTAAGATGTTTAGCAACGGCTGTGAATTGTTGTGGGTGAGTTACAGCCAACTTTATCTTTTACTATGAAAAATTTTCTGATATGAACGAAGTTATCTCGAGAGCCGTTGATCGCACCTGGAAAATTCCATTGCCATCGGCTTCAGCTCGTCGAAATACACCTAGTAAAGAAGTTTGAAACAGCTGTGAACTGTTGCGGGTGAGTTATATCCAAGTTTAGCTATTACTAAGAAAAAGTTTCTGATATGAACGAAGCTATCTCGAGAACCGTTGATCGCACCTGGAAAATTCCGGTGCCATCGGCTTCAGCTCGTCGAAATACACCTAGTAAAGAAGTTTGAAACAGCTGTGAACTGTTGCGGGTGAGTTATATCCAAGTTTAGCTATTACTAAGAACAATTTTGTGATATGAACGAAGCTATCTCGAGAACCGTTGATCGCACCTGGAAAATTCCGGTGCCATCGACTTCAGCTCATCGAAATACACCTAGTAAAGAAGTTTAAAACAGCTGTGATCTGTTGCGGGTGAGTTATATCCAAGATTAGCTATTACTAAGAAAAATTTTCTGATATGCACGAAGCTATCTCGAGAACCGTTGATCGCACCTGGAAAATTCCGGTGCCATCGGCTTCAGCTCGTCGAAATACATTGAGCAAAGACGTTTCAAACAGCTGTGAACCGTTGTGGGTGCGTTATATCCAAGTTTAGCTATTACTAAGAAAAATTTTCTGATATGAACGAAGCTATCTCGAGAACCGTTGATCGCACCTGCAAAATTCCGGTGCCGTCGGCTTCAGCTCGTCAAAATACACCTAGTAAAGAAGTTTAAAACAGCTGTGAACTGTTGCGGGTGAGTTATATCCAAGATTATCTATTACTATGAAAAATTTTCTGATATGAACGAAGCTATCTCGAGAACCGTTGATCGCACCTGGAAAATTCCGGTGCCATCGGCTTCAGCTCGTCAAAATACACCTAGTAAAGAAGTTTAAAACAGCTGTGAACTGTTGCGGGTGAGTTATATCCAAGATTATCTATTACTATGAAAAATTTTCTGATATGAACGAAGTTATCTCGAAAACCGTTGATCGCACCTGGAAAATTCCGGTGCCATCGGCTTCAGCTCGTCGAAATACACCCAGTAAAGAAGTTTAAAACAGCTGTGAACTGTTGCGGGGGAGTTATATCCAAGTTTAGCTATTACTAAGAAAAATTTTCTGATATGAACGAAGCTATCTCGAGAACCGTTGATCGCGCCTGAAAAACTCCTGTTTCATCGGCTTCGGTAGGACGAAATACACCTAGTAAGATGTTTAGCAACGGCTGTGAATTGTTGTGGGTGAGTTACAGCCAACTTTATCTTTTACTATGAAAAATTTTCTGATATGAACGAAGCTATCTCGAGAACCGTTGATCGCACCTGGAAAATTCCGGTGCCATCGGCTTCAGCTCGTCGAAATACACCGAGCAAAGAAGTTTGAAACAGCTGTGAACTGTTGCGGGTGAGTTATATCCAAGATTAGCTATTACTATGAAAAATTTTCTGATATGAACGAAGTTATCTCGAGAACCGTTGATCGCACCTGGAAAATTCCGGTGCCATCGGCTTCAGCTCGTCGAAATACACCTAGTAAAGAAGTTTAAAACAGCTGTGAACTGTTGCGGGGGAGTTATATCCAAGTTTAGCTATTACTAAGAAAAATTTTCTGATATGAACGAAGCTATCTCGAGAACCGTTGATCGCGCCTGAAAAACTCCTGTTTCATCGGCTTCGGTAGGACGAAATACACCTAGTAAGATGTTTAGCAACGGCTGTGAATTGTTGTGGGTGAGTTACAGCCAACTTTATCTTTTACTATGAAAAATTTTCTGATATGAACGAAGTTATCTCGAGAGCCGTTGATCGCACCTGGAAAATTCCATTGCCATCGGCTTCAGCTCGTCGAAATACACCTAGTAAAGAAGTTTGAAACAGCTGTGAACTGTTGCGGGTGAGTTATATCCAAGTTTAGCTATTACTAAGAAAAAGTTTCTGATATGAACGAAGCTATCTCGAGAACCGTTGATCGCACCTGGAAAATTCCGGTGCCATCGGCTTCAGCTCGTCGAAATACACCTAGTAAAGAAGTTTGAAACAGCTGTGAACTGTTGCGGGTGAGTTATATCCAAGTTTAGCTATTACTAAGAACAATTTTGTGATATGAACGAAGCTATCTCGAGAACCGTTGATCGCACCTGGAAAATTCCGGTGCCATCGACTTCAGCTCATCGAAATACACCTAGTAAAGAAGTTTAAAACAGCTGTGATCTGTTGCGGGTGAGTTATATCCAAGATTAGCTATTACTAAGAAAAATTTTCTGATATGCACGAAGCTATCTCGAGAACCGTTGATCGCACCTGGAAAATTCCGGTGCCATCGGCTTCAGCTCGTCGAAATACATTGAGCAAAGACGTTTCAAACAGCTGTGAACCGTTGTGGGTGCGTTATATCCAAGTTTAGCTATTACTAAGAAAAATTTTCTGATATGAACGAAGCTATCTCGAGAACCGTTGATCGCACCTGCAAAATTCCGGTGCCGTCGGCTTCAGCTCGTCAAAATACACCTAGTAAAGAAGTTTAAAACAGCTGTGAACTGTTGCGGGTGAGTTATATCCAAGATTATCTATTACTATGAAAAATTTTCTGATATGAACGAAGCTATCTCGAGAACCGTTGATCGCACCTGGAAAATTCCGGTGCCATCGGCTTCAGCTCGTCGAAATACACCGAGCAAAGAAGTTTGAAACAGCTGTGAACTGTTGCGGGTGAGTTATATCCAAGATTAGCTATTACTATGAAAAATTTTCTGATATGAACGAAGTTATCTCGCGAACCGTTGATCGCACCTGGAAAATTCCGGTGCCATCGGCTTCAGCTCGTCGAAATACACCTAGTAAAGAAGTTTAAAACAGCTGTGAACTGTTGCGGGGGAGTTATATCCAAGTTTAGCTATTACTAAGAAAAATTTTCTGATATGAACGAAGCTATCTCGAGAACCGTTGATCGCGCCTGAAAAACTCCTGTTTCATCGGCTTCGGTAGGACGAAATACACCTAGTAAGATGTTTAGCAACGGCTGTGAATTGTTGAGGGTGAGTTACAGCCAACTTTATCTTTTACTATGAAAAATTTTCTGATATGAACGAAGTTATCTCGAGAGCCGTTGATCGCACCTGGAAAATTCCATTACCATCGGCTTCAGCTCGTCGAAATACACCTAGTAAAGAAGTTTGAAACAGCTGTGAACTGTTGCGGGTGAGTTATATCCAAGTTTAGCTATTACTAAGAAAAATTTTCTGATATGAACGAAGCTATCTCGAGAACCGTTGATCGCACCTGGAAAATTCCGGTGCCATCGGCTTCAGCTCGTCGAAATACATTGAGCAAAGACGTTTCAAACAGCTGTGAACCGTTGTGGGTGCGTTATATCCAAGTTTAGCTATTACTAAGAAAAATTTTCTGATATGAACGAAGCTATCTCGAGAACCGTTGATCGCAGCTGCAAAATTCCGGTGCCGTCGGCTTCAGCTCGTCAAAATACACCTAGTAAAGAAGTTTAAAACAGCTGTGAACTGTTGCGGGTGAGTTATATCCAAGATTATCTATTACTATGAAAAATTTTCTGATATGAACGAAGCTATTTCGAGAACCGTTGATCGCACCTGGAAAATTCCGGTGCCATCGGCTTCAGCTCGTCGAAATACATCGAGCAAAGACGTCTCGAACAGCTGTGAACCGTTGTGGGTGCGTTATATCCAAGTTTAGCTATTACTAAGAAAAATTTTCTGATATGAACGAAGCTATCTCGAGAACCGTTGATCCCACCTGGAAAATTCCGCTGCCATCGGCTTCAGCTCGTCGAAATACACCTAGTAAAGAAGTTTAAAACAGCTGTGAACTGTTGCGGGTGAGTTATATCCAAGATTAGCTATTACTATGAATAATTTTCTGATATGAACGAAGTTATCTCGAGAACCGTTGATCGCACATCTAAAACGTTTGTTCCATCGGCTTCAGCTCGTCGAAATACCCCCGGAAGGAAATTTTCAAACGGCTGCTTTCAGTTGTCGGGGAAATAATTGCAGTCTTATCCGTTTTAGTGAAAATCGTGCGTTTCAGCAGCTGAAAAACACGTTTTGACGAAAAATTTGTTGAAATCTTGCATTTTGACGCTGTACGACACCGTCGATGGCTGCATGGCATCATTTTGTAGTACCGCACGCATTTTTTATACCGATCCGACGCTGTTTGTTGATTCACATCTTTCGCCCTATGGTCGACGTTCTCCGAAGAACCGTTGATCGCGCCTGAAAAACTCCTGTTTCATCGGCTTCGGTAGGACGAAATACACCTAGTAAGATGTTTAGCAACGGCTGTGAATTGTTGTGGGTGAGTTACAGCCAACTTTATCTTTTACTAAGAAAAATTTTGTGATATGAACGAAGCTATCTCGAGAACCGTTGATCGCACCTGGAAAATTCCGGTGCCATCGGCTTCAGCTCGTCAAAATACACCTAGTAAAGAAGTTTAAAACAGCTGTGAACTGTTGCGGGTGAGTTATATCCAAGATTATCTATTACTATGAAAAATTTTCTGATATGAACGAAGTTATCTCGAGAACCGTTGATCGCACCTGGAAAATTCCGGTGCCATCGGCTTCAGCTCGTCGAAATACACCCAGTAAAGAAGTTTAAAACAGCTGTGAACTGTTGCGGGGGAGTTATATCCAAGTTTAGCTATTACTAAGAAAAATTTTCTGATATGAACGAAGCTATCTCGAGAACCGTTGATCGCGCCTGAAAAACTCCTGTTTCATCGGCTTCGGTAGGACGAAATACACCTAGTAAGATGTTTAGCAACGGCTGTGAATTGTTGTGGGTGAGTTACAGCCAACTTTATCTTTTACTATGAAAAATTTTCTGATATGAACGAAGCTATCTCGAGAACCGTTGATCGCACCTGGAAAATTCCGGTGCCATCGGCTTCAGCTCGTCGAAATACACCTAGTAAAGAAGTTTGAAACAGCTGTGAACTGTTGCGGGTGAGTTATATCCAAGTTGAGCTATTACTAAGAACAATTTTGTGATATGAACGAAGCTATCTCGAGAACCGTTGATCGCACCTGGAAAATTCCGGTGCCATCTACTTCAGCTCATCGAAATACACCTAGTAAAGAAGTTTAAAACAGCTGTGATCTGTTGCGGGTGAGTTATATCCAAGTTTAGCTATTACTAAGAAAAATTTTCTGATATGCACGAAGCTATCTCGAGAACCGTTGATCGCACCTGGAAAATTCCGGTGCCATCGGCTTCAGCTCGTCGGAATACACCGAGCAAAGAAGTTTGAAACAGCTGTGAACTGTTGCGGGTGAGTTATATCCAAGTTTAGCTATTACTAAGAAAAAGTTTCTGATATGAACGAAGCTATCTCGAGAACCGTTAATCGCACCTGGAAAATTCCGGTGCCATCGGCTTCAGCTCGTCGAAATACACCTAGTAAAGAAGTTTAAAACAGCTGTGAACTGTTGCGGGGGAGTTATATCCAAGTTTAGCTATTACTAAGAAAAATTTTCTGATATGAACGAAGCTATCTCGAGAACCGTTGATCGCGCCTGAAAAACTCCCGTTTCATCGGCTTCGGTAGGACGAAATACACCTAGTAAGATGTTTAGCAACGGCTGTGAATTGTTGTGGGTGAGTTACAGCCAACTTTATCTTTTACTATGAAAAATTTTCTGATATGAACGAAGTTATCTCGAGAGCCGTTGATCGCACCTGGAAAATTCCATTGCCATCGGCTTCAGCTCGTCGAAATACACCTAGTAAAGAAGTTTGAAACAGCTGTGAACTGTTGCGGGTGAGTTATATCCAAGTTTAGCTATTACTAAGAAAAATTTTCTGATATGAACGAAGCTATCGCGAGAACCGTTGATCGCACCTGGAAAATTCCGGTGCCATCGGCTTCAGCTCGTCAAAATACACCTAGTAAAGAAGTTTAAAACAGCTGTGAACTGTTGCGGGTGAGTTATATCCAAGATTATCTATTACTATGAAAAATTTTCTGATATGAACGAAGCTATCTCGAGAACCGTTGATCGCACCTGGAAAATTCCGGTGCCATCGGCTTCAGCTCGTCGAAATACATCGAGCAAAGACGTTTCAAACAGCTGTGAACCGTTGTGGGTGCGTTATATCCAAGTTTAGCTATTACTAAGAAAAATTTTCTGATATGAACGAAGCTATCTCCAGAACCGTTGATCGCACCTGGAAAATTCCGGTGCCATCGGCTTCAGCTCGTCGAAATACACCTAGTACAGAAGTTTGAAACAGCTGTGAACTGTTGCGGGTGAGTTATATCCAAGTTTAGCAATTACTAAGAAAAATTTTCTGATATGAACGAAGCTATCTCGAGAACCGTTGATCGCACCTGGAAAATTCCGGTGCCATCGGCTTCAGCTCGTCGAAATACATCGAGCAAAGACGTTTCAAACAGCTGTGAACCGTTGTGGGTGCGTTATATCCAAGTTTAGCTATTACTAAGAAAAATTTTCTGATATGAACGAAGCTATCTCGAGAACCGTTGATCGCACCTGGAAAATTCCGGTGCCATCGGCTTCAGCTCGTCGAAACACATCGAGCAAAGACGTTTCAAACAGCTGTGAACCGTTGTGGGTGCGTTATATCCAAGTTTAGCTATTACTAAGAAAAATTTTCTGATATGAACGAAGCTATCTCGAGAACCGTTGATCGCACCTGGAAAATTCCGGTGCCATCGGCTTCAGCTCGTCAAAATACACCTAGTAAAGAAGTTTAAAACAGCTGTGAACTGTTGCGGGTGAGTTATATCCAAGATTATCTATTACTATGAAAAATTTTCTGATATGAACGAAGCTATCTCGAGAACCGTTGATCGCACCTGGAAAATTCCGGTGCCATCGGCTTCAGCTCGTCGAAATACATCGAGCAAAGACGTTTCAAACAGCTGTGAACCGTTGTGGGTGCGTTATATCCAAGTTTAGCTATTACTAAGAAAAATTTTCTGATATGAACGAAGATATCTCGAGAACCGTTGATCGCACCAGGAAAATTCCGGTGCCATCGGCTTCAGCTCGTCAAAATACACCTAGTAAAGAAGTTTAAAACAGCTGAGAACTGTTGCGGGTGAGTTATATCCAAGATTAGCTATTACTATGAAAAATTTTCTGATATGAACGAAGCTATCTCGAGAACCGTTGATCGCACCTGGAAAATTCCGGTGCCATCGGCTTCAGCTCGTCGAAATACATCGAGCAAAGACGTTTCAAACAGCTGTGAACCGTTGTGGGTGCGTTATATCCAAGTTTAGCTATTACTAAGAAAAATTTTCTGATATGAACGAAGCTATCTCGAGAACCGTTGATCGCACCTGGAAAATTCCGGTGCCATCGGCTTCAGCTCGTCGAAACACATCGAGCAAAGACGTTTCAAACAGCTGTGAACCGTTGTGGGTGCGTTATATCCAAGTTTAGCTATTACTAAGAAAAATTTTCTGATATGAACGAAGCTATCTCGAGAACCGTTGATCGCGCCTGAAAAACTCCTGTTTCATCGGCTTCGGTAGGACGAAATACACCTAGTAAGATGTTTAGCAACGGCTGTGAATTGTTGTGGGTGAGTTACAGCCAACTTTATCTTTTACTATGAAAAATTTTCTGATATGAACGAAGTTATCTCAAGAGCCGTTGATCGCACCTGGAAAATTCCATTACCATCGGCTTCAGCTCGTCGAAATACACCTAGTAAAGAAGTTTGAAACAGCTGTGAACTGTTGCGGGTGAGTTATATCCAAGTTTAGCTATTACTAAGAAAAATTTTCTGATATGAACGAAGCTATCTCGAGAACCGTTGATCGCACCTGGAAAATTCCGGTGCCATCGGCTTCAGCTCGTCGAAATACATTGAGCAAAGACGTTTCAAACAGCTGTGAACCGTTGTGGGTGCGTTATATCCAAGTTTAGCTATTACTAAGAAAAATTTTCTGATATGAACGAAGCTATCTCGAGAACCGTTGATCGCAGCTGCAAAATTCCGGTGCCGTCGGCTTCAGCTCGTCAAAATACACCTAGTAAAGAAGTTTAAAACAGCTGTGAACCGTTGCGGGTGAGTTATATCCAAGATTAGCTATTACTATGAATAATTTTCTGATATGAACGAAGTTATCTCGAGAACCGTTGATCGCACATCTAAAACGTTTGTTCCATCGGCTTCAGCTCGTCGAAATACCCCCGGAAGGAAATTTTCAAACGGCTGCTTTCAGTTGTCGGGGAAATAATTGCAGTCTTATCCGTTTTAGTGAAAATCGTGCGTTTCAGCAGCTGAAAAACACGTTTTGACGAAAAATTTGTTGAAATCTTGCATTTTGACGCTGTACGACACCGTCGATGGCTGCATGGCATCATTTTGTAGTACCGCACGCATTTTTTATACCGATCCGACGCTGTTTGTTGATTCACATCTTTCGCCCTATGGTCGACGTTCTCCGAAGAACCGTTGATCGCGCCTGAAAAACTCCTGTTTCATCGGCTTCGGTAGGACGAAATACACCTAGTAAGATGTTTAGCAACGGCTGTGAATTGTTGTGGGTGAGTTACAGCCAACTTTATCTTTTACTAAGAAAAATTTTGTGATATGAACGAAGCTATCTCGAGAACCGTTGATCGCACCTGGAAAATTCCGGTGCCATCGGCTTCAGCTCGTCGAAATACACCTAGTAAAGAAGTTTGAAACAGCTGTGAACTGTTGCGGGTGAGTTATATCCAAGTTGAGCTATTACTAAGAACAATTTTGTGATATGAACGAAGCTATCTCGAGAACCGTTGATCGCACCTGGAAAATTCCGGTGCCATCTACTTCAGCTCATCGAAATACACCTAGTAAAGAAGTTTAAAACAGCTGTGATCTGTTGCGGGTGAGTTATATCCAAGTTTAGCTATTACTAAGAAAAATTTTCTGATATGCACGAAGCTATCTCGAGAACCGTTGATCGCACCTGGAAAATTCCGGTGCCATCGGCTTCAGCTCGTCGGAATACACCGAGCAAAGAAGTTTGAAACAGCTGTGAACTGTTGCGGGTGAGTTATATCCAAGTTTAGCTATTACTAAGAAAAAGTTTCTGATATGAACGAAGCTATCTCGAGAACCGTTAATCGCACCTGGAAAATTCCGGTGCCATCGGCTTCAGCTCGTCGAAATACACCTAGTAAAGAAGTTTAAAACAGCTGTGAACTGTTGCGGGGGAGTTATATCCAAGTTTAGCTATTACTAAGAAAAATTTTCTGATATGAACGAAGCTATCTCGAGAACCGTTGATCGCGCCTGAAAAACTCCCGTTTCATCGGCTTCGGTAGGACGAAATACACCTAGTAAGATGTTTAGCAACGGCTGTGAATTGTTGTGGGTGAGTTACAGCCAACTTTATCTTTTACTATGAAAAATTTTCTGATATGAACGAAGTTATCTCGAGAGCCGTTGATCGCACCTGGAAAATTCCATTGCCATCGGCTTCAGCTCGTCGAAATACACCTAGTAAAGAAGTTTGAAACAGCTGTGAACTGTTGCGGGTGAGTTATATCCAAGTTTAGCTATTACTAAGAAAAATTTTCTGATATGAACGAAGCTATCGCGAGAACCGTTGATCGCACCTGGAAAATTCCGGTGCCATCGGCTTCAGCTCGTCAAAATACACCTAGTAAAGAAGTTTAAAACAGCTGTGAACTGTTGCGGGTGAGTTATATCCAAGATTACCTATTACTATGAAAAATTTTCTGATATGAACGAAGCTATCTCGAGAACCGTTGATCGCACCTGGAAAATTCCGGTGCCATCGGCTTCAGCTCGTCGAAATACATCGAGCAAAGACGTTTCAAACAGCTGTGAACCGTTGTGGGTGCGTTATATCCAAGTTTAGCTATTACTAAGAAAAATTTTCTGATATGAACGAAGCTATCTCGAGAACCGTTGATCGCACCTGGAAAATTCCGGTGCCATCGGCTTCAGCTCGTCGAAATACACCTAGTACAGAAGTTTGAAACAGCTGTGAACTGTTGCGGGTGAGTTATATCCAAGTTTAGCTATTACTAAGAAAAATTTTCTGATATGAACGAAGCTATCTCGAGAACCGTTGATCGCACCTGGAAAATTCCGGTGCCATCGGCTTCAGCTCGTCGAAATACATCGAGCAAAGACGTTTCAAACAGCTGTGAACCGTTGTGGGTGCGTTATATCCAAGTTTAGCTATTACTAAGAAAAATTTTCTGATATGAACGAAGCTATCTCGAGAACCGTTGATCGCACCTGGAAAATTCCGGTGCCATCGGCTTCAGCTCGTCGAAACACATCGAGCAAAGACGTTTCAAACAGCTGTGAACCGTTGTGGGTGCGTTATATCCAAGTTTAGCTATTACTAAGAAAAATTTTCTGATATGAACGAAGCTATCTCGAGAACCGTTGATCGCGCCTGAAAAACTCCTGTTTCATCGGCTTCGGCTCGTCAAAATACACCTAGTAAAGAAGTTTAAAACAGCTGTGAACTGTTGCGGGTGAGTTATATCCAAGATTAGCTATTACTATGAAAAATTTTCTGATATGAACGAAGCTATCTCGAGAACCGTTGATCGCACCTGGAAAATTCCGGTGCCATCGGCTTCAGCTCGTCGAAATACATCGAGCAAAGACGTTTCAAACAGCTGTGAACCGTTGTGGGTGCGTTATATCCAAGTTTAGCTATTACTAAGAAAAATTTTCTGATATGAACGAAGCTATCTCGAGAACCGTTGATCGCACCTGGAAAATTCCGGTGCCATCGGCTTCAGCTCGTCGAAATACACCTAGTAAAGAAGTTTGAAACAGCTGTGAACTGTTGCGGGTGAGTTATATCCAAGTTGAGCTATTACTAAGAACAATTTTGTGATATGAACGAAGCTATCTCGAGAACCGTTGATCGCACCTGGAAAATTCCGGTGCCATCTACTTCAGCTCATCGAAATACACCTAGTAAAGAAGTTTAAAACAGCTGTGATCTGTTGCGGGTGAGTTATATCCAAGTTTAGCTATTACTAAGAAAAATTTTCTGATATGCACGAAGCTATCTCGAGAACCGTTGATCGCACCTGGAAAATTCCGGTGCCATCGGCTTCAGCTCGTCGGAATACACCGAGCAAAGAAGTTTGAAACAGCTGTGAACTGTTGCGGGTGAGTTATATCCAAGTTTAGCTATTACTAAGAAAAAGTTTCTGATATGAACGAAGCTATCTCGAGAACCGTTAATCGCACCTGGAAAATTCCGGTGCCATCGGCTTCAGCTCGTCGAAATACACCTAGTAAAGAAGTTTAAAACAGCTGTGAACTGTTGCGGGGGAGTTATATCCAAGTTTAGCTATTACTAAGAAAAATTTTCTGATATGAACGAAGCTATCTCGAGAACCGTTGATCGCGCCTGAAAAACTCCCGTTTCATCGGCTTCGGTAGGACGAAATACACCTAGTAAGATGTTTAGCAACGGCTGTGAATTGTTGTGGGTGAGTTACAGCCAACTTTATCTTTTACTATGAAAAATTTTCTGATATGAACGAAGTTATCTCGAGAGCCGTTGATCGCACCTGGAAAATTCCATTGCCATCGGCTTCAGCTCGTCGAAATACACCTAGTAAAGAAGTTTGAAACAGCTGTGAACTGTTGCGGGTGAGTTATATCCAAGTTTAGCTATTACTAAGAAAAATTTTCTGATATGAACGAAGCTATCGCGAGAACCGTTGATCGCACCTGGAAAATTCCGGTGCCATCGGCTTCAGCTCGTCAAAATACACCTAGTAAAGAAGTTTAAAACAGCTGTGAACTGTTGCGGGTGAGTTATATCCAAGATTATCTATTACTATGAAAAATTTTCTGATATGAACGAAGCTATCTCGAGAACCGTTGATCGCACCTGGAAAATTCCGGTGCCATCGGCTTCAGCTCGTCGAAATACATCGAGCAAAGACGTTTCAAACAGCTGTGAACCGTTGTGGGTGCGTTATATCCAAGTTTAGCTATTACTAAGAAAAATTTTCTGATATGAACGAAGCTATCTCCAGAACCGTTGATCGCACCTGGAAAATTCCGGTGCCATCGGCTTCAGCTCGTCGAAATACACCTAGTACAGAAGTTTGAAACAGCTGTGAACTGTTGCGGGTGAGTTATATCCAAGTTTAGCAATTACTAAGAAAAATTTTCTGATATGAACGAAGCTATCTCGAGAACCGTTGATCGCACCTGGAAAATTCCGGTGCCATCGGCTTCAGCTCGTCGAAATACATCGAGCAAAGACGTTTCAAACAGCTGTGAACCGTTGTGGGTGCGTTATATCCAAGTTTAGCTATTACTAAGAAAAATTTTCTGATATGAACGAAGCTATCTCGAGAACCGTTGATCGCACCTGGAAAATTCCGGTGCCATCGGCTTCAGCTCGTCGAAACACATCGAGCAAAGACGTTTCAAACAGCTGTGAACCGTTGTGGGTGCGTTATATCCAAGTTTAGCTATTACTAAGAAAAATTTTCTGATATGAACGAAGCTATCTCGAGAACCGTTGATCGCACCTGGAAAATTCCGGTGCCATCGGCTTCAGCTCGTCAAAATACACCTAGTAAAGAAGTTTAAAACAGCTGTGAACTGTTGCGGGTGAGTTATATCCAAGATTATCTATTACTATGAAAAATTTTCTGATATGAACGAAGCTATCTCGAGAACCGTTGATCGCACCTGGAAAATTCCGGTGCCATCGGCTTCAGCTCGTCGAAATACATCGAGCAAAGACGTTTCAAACAGCTGTGAACCGTTGTGGGTGCGTTATATCCAAGTTTAGCTATTACTAAGAAAAATTTTCTGATATGAACGAAGATATCTCGAGAACCGTTGATCGCACCAGGAAAATTCCGGTGCCATCGGCTTCAGCTCGTCAAAATACACCTAGTAAAGAAGTTTAAAACAGCTGTGAACTGTTGCGGGTGAGTTATATCCAAGATTAGCTATTACTATGAAAAATTTTCTGATATGAACGAAGCTATCTCGAGAACCGTTGATCGCACCTGGAAAATTCCGGTGCCATCGGCTTCAGCTCGTCGAAATACATCGAGCAAAGACGTTTCAAACAGCTGTGAACCGTTGTGGGTGCGTTATATCCAAGTTTAGCTATTACTAAGAAAAATTTTCTGATATGAACGAAGCTATCTCGAGAACCGTTGATCGCACCTGGAAAATTCCGGTGCCATCGGCTTCAGCTCGTCGAAACACATCGAGCAAAGACGTTTCAAACAGCTGTGAACCGTTGTGGGTGCGTTATATCCAAGTTTAGCTATTACTAAGAAAAATTTTCTGATATGAACGAAGCTATCTCGAGAACCGTTGATCGCGCCTGAAAAACTCCTGTTTCATCGGCTTCGGTAGGACGAAATACACCTAGTAAGATGTTTAGCAACGGCTGTGAATTGTTGTGGGTGAGTTACAGCCAACTTTATCTTTTACTATGAAAAATTTTCTGATATGAACGAAGTTATCTCAAGAGCCGTTGATCGCACCTGGAAAATTCCATTACCATCGGCTTCAGCTCGTCGAAATACACCTAGTAAAGAAGTTTGAAACAGCTGTGAACTGTTGCGGGTGAGTTATATCCAAGTTTAGCTATTACTAAGAAAAATTTTCTGATATGAACGAAGCTATCTCGAGAACCGTTGATCGCACCTGGAAAATTCCGGTGCCATCGGCTTCAGCTCGTCGAAATACATTGAGCAAAGACGTTTCAAACAGCTGTGAACCGTTGTGGGTGCGTTATATCCAAGTTTAGCTATTACTAAGAAAAATTTTCTGATATGAACGAAGCTATCTCGAGAACCGTTGATCGCAGCTGCAAAATTCCGGTGCCGTCGGCTTCAGCTCGTCAAAATACACCTAGTAAAGAAGTTTAAAACAGCTGTGAACTGTTGCGGGTGAGTTATATCCAAGATTATCTATTACTATGAAAAATTTTCTGATATGAACGAAGCTATTTCGAGAACCGTTGATCGCACCTGGAAAATTCCGGTGCCATCGGCTTCAGCTCGTCGAAATACATCGAGCAAAGACGTCTCAAACAGCTGTGAACCGTTGTGGGTGCGTTATATCCAAGTTTAGCTATTACTAAGAAAAATTTTCTGATATGAACGAAGCTATCTCGAGAACCGTTGATCCCACCTGGAAAATTCCGGTGCCATCGGCTTCAGCTCGTCGAAATACACCTAGTAAAGAAGTTTAAAACAGCTGTGAACCGTTGCGGGTGAGTTATATCCAAGATTAGCTATTACTATGAATAATTTTCTGATATGAACGAAGCTATCTCGAGAACCGTTGATCGCACCTGGAAAATTCCGGTGCCATCGGCTTCAGCTCGTCAAAATACACCTAGTAAAGAAGTTTAAAACAGCTGTGAACTGTTGCGGGTGAGTTATATCCAAGATTATCTATTACTATGAAAAATTTTCTGATATGAACGAAGCTATCTCGAGAACCGTTGATCGCACCTGGAAAATTCCGGTGCCATCGGCTTCAGCTCGTCGAAATACATCGAGCAAAGACGTTTCAAACAGCTGTGAACCGTTGTGGGTGCGTTATATCCAAGTTTAGCTATTACTAAGAAAAATTTTCTGATATGAACGAAGATATCTCGAGAACCGTTGATCGCACCAGGAAAATTCCGGTGCCATCGGCTTCAGCTCGTCAAAATACACCTAGTAAAGAAGTTTAAAACAGCTGTGAACTGTTGCGGGTGAGTTATATCCAAGATTAGCTATTACTATGAAAAATTTTCTGATATGAACGAAGCTATCTCGAGAACCGTTGATCGCACCTGGAAAATTCCGGTGCCATCGGCTTCAGCTCGTCGAAATACATCGAGCAAAGACGTTTCAAACAGCTGTGAACCGTTGTGGGTGCGTTATATCCAAGTTTAGCTATTACTAAGAAAAATTTTCTGATATGAACGAAGCTATCTCGAGAACCGTTGATCGCACCTGGAAAATTCCGGTGCCATCGGCTTCAGCTCGTCGAAACACATCGAGCAAAGACGTTTCAAACAGCTGTGAACCGTTGTGGGTGCGTTATATCCAAGTTTAGCTATTACTAAGAAAAATTTTCTGATATGAACGAAGCTATCTCGAGAACCGTTGATCGCGCCTGAAAAACTCCTGTTTCATCGGCTTCGGTAGGACGAAATACACCTAGTAAGATGTTTAGCAACGGCTGTGAATTGTTGTGGGTGAGTTACAGCCAACTTTATCTTTTACTATGAAAAATTTTCTGATATGAACGAAGTTATCTCAAGAGCCGTTGATCGCACCTGGAAAATTCCATTACCATCGGCTTCAGCTCGTCGAAATACACCTAGTAAAGAAGTTTGAAACAGCTGTGAACTGTTGCGGGTGAGTTATATCCAAGTTTAGCTATTACTAAGAAAAATTTTCTGATATGAACGAAGCTATCTCGAGAACCGTTGATCGCACCTGGAAAATTCCGGTGCCATCGGCTTCAGCTCGTCGAAATACATTGAGCAAAGACGTTTCAAACAGCTGTGAACCGTTGTGGGTGCGTTATATCCAAGTTTAGCTATTACTAAGAAAAATTTTCTGATATGAACGAAGCTATCTCGAGAACCGTTGATCGCAGCTGCAAAATTCCGGTGCCGTCGGCTTCAGCTCGTCAAAATACACCTAGTAAAGAAGTTTAAAACAGCTGTGAACTGTTGCGGGTGAGTTATATCCAAGATTATCTATTACTATGAAAAATTTTCTGATATGAACGAAGCTATTTCGAGAACCGTTGATCGCACCTGGAAAATTCCGGTGCCATCGGCTTCAGCTCGTCGAAATACATCGAGCAAAGACGTCTCAAACAGCTGTGAACCGTTGTGGGTGCGTTATATCCAAGTTTAGCTATTACTAAGAAAAATTTTCTGATATGAACGAAGCTATCTCGAGAACCGTTGATCCCACCTGGAAAATTCCGGTGCCATCGGCTTCAGCTCGTCGAAATACACCTAGTAAAGAAGTTTAAAACAGCTGTGAACCGTTGCGGGTGAGTTATATCCAAGATTAGCTATTACTATGAATAATTTTCTGATATGAACGAAGTTATCTCGAGAACCGTTGATCGCACATCTAAAACGTTTGTTCCATCGGCTTCAGCTCGTCGAAATACCCCCGGAAGGAAATTTTCAAACGGCTGCTTTCAGTTGTCGGGGAAATAATTGCAGTCTTATCCGTTTTAGTGAAAATCGTGCGTTTCAGCAGCTGAAAAACACGTTTTGACGAAAAATTTGTTGAAATCTTGCATTTTGACGCTGTACGACACCGTCGATGGCTGCATGGCATCATTTTGTAGTACCGCACGCATTTTTTATACCGATCCGACGCTGTTTGTTGATTCACATCTTTCGCCCTATGGTCGACGTTCTCCGAAGAACCGTTGATCGCGCCTGAAAAACTCCTGTTTCATCGGCTTCGGTAGGACGAAATACACCTAGTAAGATGTTTAGCAACGGCTGTGAATTGTTGTGGGTGAGTTACAGCCAACTTTATCTTTTACTAAGAAAAATTTTGTGATATGAACGAAGCTATCTCGAGAACCGTTGATCGCACCTGGAAAATTCCGGTGCCATCGGCTTCAGCTCGTCGAAATACACCTAGTAAAGAAGTTTGAAACAGCTGTGAACTGTTGCGGGTGAGTTATATCCAAGTTGAGCTATTACTAAGAACAATTTTGTGATATGAACGAAGCTATCTCGAGAACCGTTGATCGCACCTGGAAAATTCCGGTGCCATCTACTTCAGCTCATCGAAATACACCTAGTAAAGAAGTTTAAAACAGCTGTGATCTGTTGCGGGTGAGTTATATCCAAGTTTAGCTATTACTAAGAAAAATTTTCTGATATGCACGAAGCTATCTCGAGAACCGTTGATCGCACCTGGAAAATTCCGGTGCCATCGGCTTCAGCTCGTCGGAATACACCGAGCAAAGAAGTTTGAAACAGCTGTGAACTGTTGCGGGTGAGTTATATCCAAGTTTAGCTATTACTAAGAAAAAGTTTCTGATATGAACGAAGCTATCTCGAGAACCGTTAATCGCACCTGGAAAATTCCGGTGCCATCGGCTTCAGCTCGGCGAAATACACCTAGTAAAGAAGTTTAAAACAGCTGTGAACTGTTGCGGGGGAGTTATATCCAAGTTTAGCTATTACTAAGAAAAATTTTCTGATATGAACGAAGCTATCTCGAGAACCGTTGATCGCGCCTGAAAAACTCCCGTTTCATCGGCTTCGGTAGGACGAAATACACCTAGTAAGATGTTTAGCAACGGCTGTGAATTGTTGTGGGTGAGTTACAGCCAACTTTATCTTTTACTATGAAAAATTTTCTGATATGAACGAAGTTATCTCGAGAGCCGTTGATCGCACCTGGAAAATTCCATTGCCATCGGCTTCAGCTCGTCGAAATACACCTAGTAAAGAAGTTTGAAACAGCTGTGAACTGTTGCGGGTGAGTTATATCCAAGTTTAGCTATTACTAAGAAAAATTTTCTGATATGAACGAAGCTATCGCGAGAACCGTTGATCGCACCTGGAAAATTCCGGTGCCATCGGCTTCAGCTCGTCAAAATACACCTAGTAAAGAAGTTTAAAACAGCTGTGAACTGTTGCGGGTGAGTTATATCCAAGATTACCTATTACTATGAAAAATTTTCTGATATGAACGAAGCTATCTCGAGAACCGTTGATCGCACCTGGAAAATTCCGGTGCCATCGGCTTCAGCTCGTCGAAATACATCGAGCAAAGACGTTTCAAACAGCTGTGAACCGTTGTGGGTGCGTTATATCCAAGTTTAGCTATTACTAAGAAAAATTTTCTGATATGAACGAAGCTATCTCGAGAACCGTTGATCGCACCTGGAAAATTCCGGTGCCATCGGCTTCAGCTCGTCGAAATACACCTAGTACAGAAGTTTGAAACAGCTGTGAACTGTTGCGGGTGAGTTATATCCAAGTTTAGCTATTACTAAGAAAAATTTTCTGATATGAACGAAGCTATCTCGAGAACCGTTGATCGCACCTGGAAAATTCCGGTGCCATCGGCTTCAGCTCGTCGAAATACATCGAGCAAAGACGTTTCAAACAGCTGTGAACCGTTGTGGGTGCGTTATATCCAAGTTTAGCTATTACTAAGAAAAATTTTCTGATATGAACGAAGCTATCTCGAGAACCGTTGATCGCACCTGGAAAATTCCGGTGCCATCGGCTTCAGCTCGTCGAAACACATCGAGCAAAGACGTTTCAAACAGCTGTGAACCGTTGTGGGTGCGTTATATCCAAGTTTAGCTATTACTAAGAAAAATTTTCTGATATGAACGAAGCTATCTCGAGAACCGTTGATCGCGCCTGAAAAACTCCTGTTTCATCGGCTTCGGCTCGTCAAAATACACCTAGTAAAGAAGTTTAAAACAGCTGTGAACTGTTGCGGGTGAGTTATATCCAAGATTAGCTATTACTATGAAAAATTTTCTGATATGAACGAAGCTATCTCGAGAACCGTTGATCGCACCTGGAAAATTCCGGTGCCATCGGCTTCAGCTCGTCGAAATACATCGAGCAAAGACGTTTCAAACAGCTGTGAACCGTTGTGGGTGCGTTATATCCAAGTTTAGCTATTACTAAGAAAAATTTTCTGATATGAACGAAGCTATCTCGAGAACCGTTGATCGCACCTGGAAAATTCCGGTGCCATCGGCTTCAGCTCGTCGAAACACATCGAGCAAAGACGTTTCAAACAGCTGTGAACCGTTGTGGGTGCGTTATAGCCAAGTTTAGCTATTACTAAGAAAAATTTTCTGATATGAACGAAGCTATCTCGAGAACCGTTGATCGCGCCTGAAAAACTCCTGTTTCATCGGCTTCGGTAGGACGAAATACACCTAGTAAGATGTTTAGCAACGGCTGTGAATTGTTGTGGGTGAGTTACAGCCAACTTTATCTTTTACTATGAAAAATTTTCTGATATGAACGAAGTTATCTCAAGAGCCGTTGATCGCACCTGGAAAATTCCATTACCATCGGCTTCAGCTCGTCGAAATACACCTAGTAAAGAAGTTTGAAACAGCTGTGAACTGTTGCGGGTGAGTTATATCCAAGTTTAGCTATTACTAAGAAAAATTTTCTGATATGAACGAAGCTATCTCGAGAACCGTTGATCGCACCTGGAAAATTCCGGTGCCATCGGCTTCAGCTCGTCGAAATACATCGAGCAAAGACGTCTCAAACAGCTGTGAACTGTTGCGGGTGAGTTATATCCAAGTTGAGCTATTACTAAGAACAATTTTGTGATATGAACGAAGCTATCTCGAGAACCGTTGATCGCACCTGGAAAATTCCGGTGCCATCTACTTCAGCTCATCGAAATACACCTAGTAAAGAAGTTTAAAACAGCTGTGATCTGTTGCGGGTGAGTTATATCCAAGTTTAGCTATTACTAAGAAAAATTTTCTGATATGCACGAAGCTATCTCGAGAACCGTTGATCGCACCTGGAAAATTCCGGTGCCATCGGCTTCAGCTCGTCGGAATACACCGACCAAAGAAGTTTGAAACAGCTGTGAACTGTTGCGGGTGAGTTATATCCAAGTTTAGCTATTACTAAGAAAAAGTTTCTGATATGAACGAAGCTATCTCGAGAACCGTTAATCGCACCTGGAAAATTCCGGTGCCATCGGCTTCAGCTCGTCGAAATACACCTAGTAAAGAAGTTTAAAACAGCTGTGAACTGTTGCGGGGGAGTTATATCCAAGTTTAGCTATTACTAAGAAAAATTTTCTGATATGAACGAAGCTATCTCGAGAACCGTTGATCGCGCCTGAAAAACTCCCGTTTCATCGGCTTCGGTAGGACGAAATACACCTAGTAAGATGTTTAGCAACGGCTGTGAATTGTTGTGGGTGAGTTACAGCCAACTTTATCTTTTACTATGAAAAATTTTCTGATATGAACGAAGTTATCTCGAGAGCCGTTGATCGCACCTGGAAAATTCCATTGCCATCGGCTTCAGCTCGTCGAAATACACCTAGTAAAGAAGTTTGAAACAGCTGTGAACTGTTGCGGGTGAGTTATATCCAAGTTTAGCTATTACTAAGAAAAATTTTCTGATATGAACGAAGCTATCGCGAGAACCGTTGATCGCACCTGGAAAATTCCGGTGCCATCGGCTTCAGCTCGTCAAAATACACCTAGTAAAGAAGTTTAAAACAGCTGTGAACTGTTGCGGGTGAGTTATATCCAAGATTACCTATTACTATGAAAAATTTTCTGATATGAACGAAGCTATCTCGAGAACCGTTGATCGCACCTGGAAAATTCCGGTGCCATCGGCTTCAGCTCGTCGAAATACATCGAGCAAAGACGTTTCAAACAGCTGTGAACCGTTGTGGGTGCGTTATATCCAAGTTTAGCTATTACTAAGAAAAATTTTCTGATATGAACGAAGCTATCTCGAGAACCGTTGATCGCACCTGGAAAATTCCGGTGCCATCGGCTTCAGCTCGTCGAAATACACCTAGTACAGAAGTTTGAAACAGCTGTGAACTGTTGCGGGTGAGTTATATCCAAGTTTAGCTATTACTAAGAAAAATTTTCTGATATGAACGAAGCTATCTCGAGAACCGTTGATCGCACCTGGAAAATTCCGGTGCCATCGGCTTCAGCTCGTCGAAATACATCGAGCAAAGACGTTTCAAACAGCTGTGAACCGTTGTGGGTGCGTTATATCCAAGTTTAGCTATTACTAAGAAAAATTTTCTGATATGAACGAAGCTATCTCGAGAACCGTTGATCGCACCTGGAAAATTCCGGTGCCATCGGCTTCAGCTCGTCAAAATACACCTAGTAAAGAAGTTTAAAACAGCTGTGAACTGTTGCGGGTGAGTTATATCCAAGATTATCTATTACTATGAAAAATTTTCTGATATGAACGAAGCTATCTCGAGAACCGTTGATCGCACCTGGAAAATTCCGGTGCCATCGGCTTCAGCTCGTCGAAATACATCGAGCAAAGACGTTTCAAACAGCTGTGAACCGTTGTGGGTGCGTTATATCCAAGTTTAGCTATTACTAAGAAAAATTTTCTGATATGAACGAAGCTATCTCGAGAACCGTTGATCGCACCTGGAAAATTCCGGTGCCATCGGCTTCAGCTCGTCAAAATACACCTAGTAAAGAAGTTTAAAACAGCTGTGAACTGTTGCGGGTGAGTTATATCCAAGATTATCTATTACTATGAAAAATTTTCTGATATGAACGAAGCTATCTCGAGAACCGTTGATCGCACCTGGAAAATTCCGGTGCCATCGGCTTCAGCTCGTCGAAATACATCGAGCAAAGACGTTTCAAACAGCTGTGAACCGTTGTGGGTGCGTTATATCCAAGTTTAGCTATTACTAAGAAAAATTTTCTGATATGAACGAAGATATCTCGAGAACCGTTGATCGCACCTGGAAAATTCCGGTGCCATCGGCTTCAGCTCGTCAAAATACACCTAGTAAAGAAGTTTAAAACAGCTGTGAACTGTTGCGGGTGAGTTATATCCAAGATTAGCTATTACTATGAAAAATTTTCTGATATGAACGAAGTTATCTCGAGAACCGTTGATCGCGCCTGAAAAACTCCCGTTTCATCGGCTTCGGTAGGACGAAATACACCTAGTAAGATGTTTAGCAACGGCTGTGAATTGTTGTGGGTGAGTTACAGCCAACTTTATCTTTTACTATGAAAAATTTTCTGATATGAACGAAGTTATCTCGAGAGCCGTTGATCGCACCTGGAAAATTCCATTGCCATCGGCTTCAGCTCGTCGAAATACACCTAGTAAAGAAGTTTGAAACAGCTGTGAACTGTTGCGGGTGAGTTATATCCAAGTTTAGCTATTACTAAGAAAAATTTTCTGATATGAACGAAGCTATCGCGAGAACCGTTGATCGCACCTGGAAAATTCCGGTGCCATCGGCTTCAGCTCGTCAAAATACACCTAGTAAAGAAGTTTACAACAGCTGTGAACTGTTGCGGGTGAGTTATATCCAAGATTATCTATTACTATGAAAAATTTTCTGATATGAACGAAGCTATCTCGAGAACCGTTGATCGCACCTGGAAAATTCCGGTGCCATCGGCTTCAGCTCGTCGAAATACATCGAGCAAAGACGTTCCAAACAGCTGTGAACCGTTGTGGGTGCGTTATATCCAAGTTTAGCTATTACTAAGAAAAATTTTCTGATATGAACGAAGCTATCTCGAGAACCGTTGATCGCACCTGGAAAATTCCGGTGCCATCGGCTTCAGCTCGTCGAAATACATCGAGCAAAGACGTTTCAAACAGCTGTGAACCGTTGTGGGTGCGTTATATCCAAGTTTAGCTATTACTAAGAAAAATTTTCTGATATGAACGAAGCTATCTCGAGAACCGTTGATCGCACCTGGAAAATTCCGGTGCCATCGGCTTCAGCTCGTCAAAATACACCTAGTAAAGAAGTTTAAAACAGCTGTGAACTGTTGCGGGTGAGTTATATCCAAGATTATCTATTACTATGAAAAATTTTCTGATATGAACGAAGCTATCTCGAGAACCGTTGATCGCACCTGGAAAATTCCGGTGCCATCGGCTTCAGCTCGTCGAAATACATCGAGCAAAGACGTTTCAAACAGCTGTGAACCGTTGTGGGTGCGTTATATCCAAGTTTAGCTATTACTAAGAAAAATTTTCTGATATGAACGAAGCTATCTCGAGAACCGTTGATCCCACCTGGAAAATTCCGGTGCCATCGGCTTCAGCTCGTCGAAATACACCTAGTAAAGAAGTTTAAAACAGCTGTGAACTGTTGCGGGTGAGTTATATCCAAGATTAGCTATTACTATGAATAATTTTCTGATATGAACGAAGTTATCTCGAGAACCGTTGATCGCACATCTAAAACGTTTGTTCCATCGGCTTCAGCTCGTCGAAATACCCCCGGAAGGAAATTTTCAAACGGCTGCTTTCAGTTGTCGGGGAAATAATTGCAGTCTTATCCGTTTTAGTGAAAATCGTGCGTTTCAGCAGCTGAAAAACACGTTTTGACGAAAAATTTGTTGAAATCTTGCATTTTGACGCTGTACGACACCGTCGATGGCTGCATGGCATCATTTTGTAGTACCGCACGCATTTTTTATACCGATCCGACGCTGTTTGTTGATTCACATCTTTCGCCCTATGGTCGACGGTCTCCGAAGAACCGTTGATCGCACCTGAAAAACTCCTGTTTCATCGACTTCGGTAGGACGAAATACACCTAGTAAGATGTTTAGCAACGGCTGTGAATTGTTGTGGGTGAGTTACAGCCAACTTTATCTTTTACTAAGAAAAATTTTGTGATATGAACGAAGCTATCTCGAGAACCGTTGATCGCACCTGGAAAATTCCGGTGCCATCGGCTTCAGCTCGTCAAAATACACCTAGTAAAGAAGTTTAAAACAGCTGTGAACTGTTGCGGGTGAGTTATATCCAAGATTATCTATTACTATGAAAAATTTTCTGATATGAACGAAGCTATCTCGAGAACCGTTCATCGCACATCTAAAATTTTTGTTCCATTGGCTTCAGCTCGTCACGTTTTGACGAAAAATTTGTTGAAATCTTGCATTTTGACGCTGTAAGACACCGTCGATGGCTGCATGGCATCATTTCGTAGTACCGCACGCATTTTTTATACCGATCCGACGCTGTTTTTTGATTCACATCTTTCGCCCTATGGTCGACGTTCTCCGAAGAACCGTTGATCGCACCTGGCAAATTCCGGTGCCATCGGCTTCAGCTCATCGAAATACACCTAGTAAAGAAGTTTAAAACAGCTGTGAACTGTTGCGGGTGAGTTATATCCAAGTTTAGCTATTACTAAGAAAAATTTTCTGATATCAACGAAGCTATCTCGAGAACCGTTGATCGCACCTGGAAAATTCCGGTGCCATCGGCTTCAGCTCGTCGGAATACACCGAGCAAAGAAGTTTGAAACAGCTGTGAACTGTTGCGGGTGAGTTATATCCAAGTTTAGCTATTACTATGAAAAATTTCCTGATATGAACGAAGTTATCTCGAGAACCGTTGATCGCACCTGGAAAATTCCGGTGCCATCGGCTTCAGCTCGTCGAAATACACCTAGTAAAGAAGTTTAAAACAGCTGTGAACTGTTGCGGGGGAGTTATATCCAAGTTTAGCTATTAGTAAGAAAAATTTTCTGATATGAACGAAGCAATCTCGAGAACCGTTGATCGCGCCTGAAAAACTCCTGTTTCATCGGCTTCGGTAGGACGAAATACACCTAGTAAGATGTTCAGCAACGGCTGTGAATTGTTGTGGGTGAGTTACAGCCAACTTTATCTTTTACTATGAAAAATTTTCTGATATGAACGAAGTTATCTCGAGAGCCGTTGATCGCACCTGGAAAATTCCATTGCCATCGGCTTCAGCTCGTCGAAATACACCTAGTAAAGAAGTTTGAAACAGCTGTGAACTGTTGCGGGTGAGTTATATCCAAGTTTAGCTATTACTAAGAAAAAGTTTCTGATATGAACGAAGCTATCTCGAGAACCGTTGATCGCACCTGGAAAATTCCGGTGCCATCGGCTTCAGCTCGTCGAAATACACCTAGTAAAGAAGTTTGAAACAGCTGTGAACTGTTGCGGGTGAGTTATATCCAAGTTTAGCTATTACTAAGAACAATTTTGTGATATGAACGAAGCTATCTCGAGAACCGTTGATCGCACCTGGAAAATTCCGGTGCCATCGACTTCAGCTCATCGAAATACACCTAGTAAAGAAGTTTAAAACAGCTGTGATCTGTTGCGGGTGAGTTATATCCAAGATTAGCTATTACTAAGAAAAATTTTCTGATATGCACGAAGCTATCTCGAGAACCGTTGATCGCACCTGGAAAATTCCGGTGCCATCGGCTTCAGCTCGTCGAAATACATTGAGCAAAGACGTTTCAAACAGCTGTGAACCGTTGTGGGTGCGTTATATCCAAGTTTAGCTATTACTAAGAAAAATTTTCTGATATGAACGAAGCTATCTCGAGAACCGTTGAGCGCACCTGGAAAATTCCGGTGCCATCGGCTTCAGCTCGTCGAAATACACCTAGTAAAGAAGTTTGAAACAGCTGTGAACTGTTGCGGGTGAGTTATATCCAAGATTATCTATTACTATGAAAAATTTTCTGGTATGAACGAAGCTATCTCGAGAACCGTTGATCGCACCTGGAAAATTCCGGTGCCATCGGCTTCAGCTCGTCGAAATACATCGAGCAAAGACGTTTCAAACAGCTGTGAACCGTTGTGGGTGCGTTATATCCAAGTTTAGCTATTACTAAGAAAAATTTTCTGATATGAACGAAGCTATCTCGAGAACCGTTGATCGCACCTGGAAAATTCCGGTGCCATCGGCTTCAGCTCGTCGAAATACATCGAGCAAAGACGTTTCAAACAGCTGTGAACCGTTGTGGGTGCGTTATATCCAAGTTTAGCTATTACTAAGAAAAATTTTCTGATATGAACGAAGCTATCTCGAGAACCGTTGATCGCACCTGGAAAATTCCGGTGCCATCGGCTTCAGCTCGTCGAAATACATCGAGCAAAGACGTTTCAAACAGCTGTGAACCGTTGTGGGTGCGTTATATCCAACTTTAGCTATTACTAAGAAAAATTTTCTGATATGAACGAAGCTATCTCGAGAACCGTTGATCGCACCTGGAAAATTCCGGTGCCATCGGCTTCAGCTCGTCAAAATACACCTAGTAAAGAAGTTTAAAACAGCTGTGAACTGTTGCGGGTGAGTTATATCCAAGATTATCTATTACTATGAAAAATTTTCTGATATGAACGAAGCTATCTCGAGAACCGTTGATCGCACCTGGAAAATTCCGGTGCCATCGGCTTCAGCTCGTCGAAATACATCGAGCAAAGACGTTTCAAACAGCTGTGAACCGTTGTGGGTGCGTTATATCCAAGTTTAGCTATTACTAAGAAAAATTTTCTGATATGAACGAAGCTATCTCGAGAACCGTTGATCCCACCTGGAAAATTCCGGTGCCATCGGCTTCAGCTCGTCGAAATACACCTAGTAAAGAAGTTTAAAACAGCTGTGAACTGTTGCGGGTGAGTTATATCCAAGATTAGCTATTACTATGAATAATTTTCTGATATGAACGAAGTTATCTCGAGAACCGTTGATCGCACATCTAAAACGTTTGTTCCATCGGCTTCAGCTCGTCGAAATACCCCCGGAAGGAAATTTTCAAACGGCTGCTTTCAGTTGTCGGGGAAATAATTGCAGTCTTATCCGTTTTAGTGAAAATCGTGCGTTTCAGCAGCTGAAAAACACGTTTTGACGAAAAATTTGTTGAAATCTTGCATTTTGACGCTGTACGACACCGTCGATGGCTGCATGGCATCATTTTGTAGTACCGCACGCATTTTTTATACCGATCCGACGCTGTTTGTTGATTCACATCTTTCGCCCTATGGTCGACGTTCTCCGAAGAACCGTTGATCGCACCTGAAAAACTCCTGTTTCATCGACTTCGGTAGGACGAAATACACCTAGTAAGATGTTTAGCAACGGCTGTGAATTGTTGTGGGTGAGTTACAGCCAACTTTATCTTTTACTAAGAAAAATTTTGTGATATGAACGAAGCTATCTCGAGAACCGTTGATCGCACCTGGAAAATTCCGGTGCCATCGGCTTCAGCTCGTCAAAATACACCTAGTAAAGAAGTTTAAAACAGCTGTGAACTGTTGCGGGTGAGTTATATCCAAGATTATCTATTACTATGAAAAATTTTCTGATATGAACGAAGCTATCTCGAGAACCGTTGATCGCACCTGGAAAATTCCGGTGCCATCGGCTTCAGCTCGTCGAAATACATCGAGCAAAGACGTTTCAAACAGCTGTGAACCGTTGTGGGTGCGTTATATCCAAGTTTAGCTATTACTAAGAAAAATTTTCTGATATGAACGAAGCTATCTCGAGAACCGTTGATCCCACCTGGAAAATTCCGGTGCCATCGGCTTCAGCTCGTCGAAATACACCTAGTAAAGAAGTTTAAAACAGCTGTGAACTGTTGCGGGTGAGTTATATCCAAGATTAGCTATTACTATGAATAATTTTCTGATATGAACGAAGTTATCTCGAGAACCGTTGATCGCACATCTAAAACGTTTGTTCCATCGGCTTCAGCTCGTCGAAATACCCCCGGAAGGAAATTTTCAAACGGCTGCTTTCAGTTGTCGGGGAAATAATTGCAGTCTTATCCGTTTTAGTGAAAATCGTGCGTTTCAGCAGCTGAAAAACACGTTTTGACGAAAAATTTGTTGAAATCTTGCATTTTGACGCTGTACGACACCGTCGATGGCTGCATGGCATCATTTTGTAGTACCGCACGCATTTTTTATACCGATCCGACGCTGTTTGTTGATTCACATCTTTCGCCCTATGGTCGACGTTCTCCGAAGAACCGTTGATCGCACCTGAAAAACTCCTGTTTCATCGACTTCGGTAGGACGAAATACACCTAGTAAGATGTTTAGCAACGGCTGTGAATTGTTGTGGGTGAGTTACAGCCAACTTTATCTTTTACTAAGAAAAATTTTGTGATATGAACGAAGCTATCTCGAGAACCGTTGATCGCACCTGGAAAATTCCGGTGCCATCGGCTTCAGCTCGTCAAAATACACCTAGTAAAGAAGTTTAAAACAGCTGTGAACTGTTGCGGGTGAGTTATATCCAAGATTATCTATTACTATGAAAAATTTTCTGATATGAACGAAGCTATCTCGAGAACCGTTGATCGCACCTGGAAAATTCCGGTGCCATCGGCTTCAGCTCGTCGAAATACATCGAGCAAAGACGTTTCAAACAGCTGTGAACCGTTGTGGGTGCGTTATATCCAAGTTTAGCTATTACTAAGAAAAATTTTCTGATATGAACGAAGCTATCTCGAGAACCGTTGATCCCACCTGGAAAATTCCGGTGCCATCGGCTTCAGCTCGTCGAAATACACCTAGTAAAGAAGTTTAAAACAGCTGTGAACTGTTGCGGGTGAGTTATATCCAAGATTAGCTATTACTATGAATAATTTTCTGATATGAACGAAGTTATCTCGAGAACCGTTGATCGCACATCTAAAACGTTTGTTCCATCGGCTTCAGCTCGTCGAAATACCCCCGGAAGGAAATTTTCAAACGGCTGCTTTCAGTTGTCGGGGAAATAATTGCAGTCTTATCCGTTTTAGTGAAAATCGTGCGTTTCAGCAGCTGAAAAACACGTTTTGACGAAAAATTTGTTGAAATCTTGCATTTTGACGCTGTACGACACCGTCGATGGCTGCATGGCATCATTTTGTAGTACCGCACGCATTTTTTATACCGATCCGACGCTGTTTGTTGATTCACATCTTTCGCCCTATGGTCGACGTTCTCCGAAGAACCGTTGATCGCACCTGAAAAACTCCTGTTTCATCGACTTCGGTAGGACGAAATACACCTAGTAAGATGTTTAGCAACGGCTGTGAATTGTTGTGGGTGAGTTACAGCCAACTTTATCTTTTACTAAGAAAAATTTTGTGATATGAACGAAGCTATCTCGAGAACCGTTGATCGCACCTGGAAAATTCCGGTGCCATCGGCTTCAGCTCGTCAAAATACACCTAGTAAAGAAGTTTAAAACAGCTGTGAACTGTTGCGGGTGAGTTATATCCAAGATTATCTATTACTATGAAAAATTTTCTGATATGAACGAAACTATCTCGAGAACCGTTCATCGCACATCTAAAATTTTTGTTCCATTGGCTTCAGCTCGTCACGTTTTGACGAAAAATTTGTTGAAATCTTGCATTTTGACGCTGTAAGACACCGTCGATGGCTGCATGGCATCATTTCGTAGTACCGCACGCATTTTTTATACCGATCCGACGCTGTTTTTTGATTCACATCTTTCGCCCTATGGTCGACGTTCTCCGAAGAACCGTTGATCGCACCTGGCAAATTCCGGTGCCATCGGCTTCAGCTCATCGAAATACACCTAGTAAAGAAGTTTAAAACAGCTGTGAACTGTTGCGGGTGAGTTATATCCAAGTTTAGCTATTACTAAGAAAAATTTTCTGATATCAACGAAGCTATCTCGAGAACCGTTGATCGCACCTGGAAAATTCCGGTGCCATCGGCTTCAGCTCGTCGGAATACACCGAGCAAAGAAGTTTGAAACAGCTGTGAACTGTTGCGGGTGAGTTATATCCAAGTTTAGCTATTACTATGAAAAATTTTCTGATATGAACGAAGTTATCTCGAGAACCGTTGATCGCACCTGGAAAATTCCGGTGCCATCGGCTTCAGCTCGTCGAAATACACCTAGTAAAGAAGTTTAAAACAGCTGTGAACTGTTGCGGGGGAGTTATATCCAAGTTTAGCTATTACTAAGAAAAATTTTCTGATATGAACGAAGCAATCTCGAGAACCGTTGATCGCGCCTGAAAAACTCCTGTTTCATCGGCTTCGGTAGGACGAAATACACCTAGTAAGATGTTTAGCAACGGCTGTGAATTGTTGTGGGTGAGTTACAGCCAACTTTATCTTTTACTATGAAAAATTTTCTGATATGAACGAAGTTATCTCGAGAGCCGTTGATCGCACCTGGAAAATTCCATTGCCATCGGCTTCAGCTCGTCGAAATACACCTAGTAAAGAAGTTTGAAACAGCTGTGAACTGTTGCGGGTGAGTTATATCCAAGTTTAGCTATTACTAAGAAAAAGTTTCTGATATGAACGAAGCTATCTCGAGAACCGTTGATCGCACCTGGAAAATTCCGGTGCCATCGGCTTCAGCTCGTCGAAATACACCTAGTAAAGAAGTTTGAAACAGCTGTGAACTGTTGCGGGTGAGTTATATCCAAGTTTAGCTATTACTAAGAACAATTTTGTGATATGAACGAAGCTATCTCGAGAACCGTTGATCGCACCTGGAAAATTCCGGTGCCATCGACTTCAGCTCATCGAAATACACCTAGTAAAGAAGTTTAAAACAGCTGTGATCTGTTGCGGGTGAGTTATATCCAAGATTAGCTATTACTAAGAAAAATTTTCTGATATGCACGAAGCTATCTCGAGAACCGTTGATCGCACCTGGAAAATTCCGGTGCCATCGGCTTCAGCTCGTCGAAATACATTGAGCAAAGACGTTTCAAACAGCTGTGAACCGTTGTGGGTGCGTTATATCCAAGTTTAGCTATTACTAAGAAAAATTTTCTGATATGAACAAAGCTATCTCGAGAACCGTTGATCGCACCTGGAAAATTCCGGTGCCATCGGCTTCAGCTCGTCGAAATACATCGAGCAAAGACGTCTCAAACAGCTGTGAACCGTTGTGGGTGCGTTATATCCAAGTTTAGCTATTACTAAGAAAAATTTTCTGATATGAACGAAGCTATCTCGAGAACCGTTGATCCCACCTGGAAAATTCCGGTGCCATCGGCTTCAGCTCATCGAAATACACCTAGTAAAGAAGTTTAAAACAGCTGTGAACTGTTGCGGGTGAGTTATATCCAAGTTTAGCTATTACTAAGAAAAATTTTCTGATATCAACGAAGCTATCTCGAGAACCGTTGATCGCACCTGGAAAATTCCGGTGCCATCGGCTTCAGCTCGTCGGAATACACCGAGCAAAGAAGTTTGAAACAGCTGTGAACTGTTGCGGGTGAGTTATATCCAAGTTTAGCTATTACTAAGAAAAATTTTCTGATATGAACGAAGCTATCTCGAGAACCGTTGATCGCACCTGGAAAATTCCGGTGCCATCGGCTTCAGCTCGTCGAAATACAGCGAGCAAAGAAGTTTGAAACAGCTGTGAACTGTTGCGGGTGAGTTATATCCAAGATTAGCTATTACTATGAAAAATTTTCTGATATGAACGAAGTTATCTCGAGAACCGTTGATCGCACCTGGAAAATTCCGGTGCCATCGGCTTCAGCTCGTCGAAATACACCTAGTAAAGAAGTTTAAAACAGCTGTGAACTGTTGCGGGGGAGTTATATCCAAGTTTAGCTATTACTAAGAAAAATTTTCTGATATGAACGAAGCTATCTCGAGAACCGTTGATCGCGCCTGAAAAACTCCTGTTTCATCGGCTTCGGTAGGACGAAATACACCTAGTAAGATGTTTAGCAACGGCTGTGAATTGTTGTGGGTGAGTTACAGCCAACTTTATCTTTTACTATGAAAAATTTTCTGATATGAACGAAGTTATCTCGAGAGCCGTTGATCGCACCTGGAAAATTCCATTGCCATCGGCTTCAGCTCGTCGAAATACACCTAGTAAAGAAGTTTGAAACAGCTGTGAACTGTTGCGGGTGAGTTATATCCAAGTTTAGCTATTACTAAGAAAAAGTTTCTGATATGAACGAAGCTATCTCGAGAACCGTTGATCGCACCTGGAAAATTCCGGTGCCATCGGCTTCAGCTCGTCGAAATACACCTAGTAAAGAAGTTTGAAACAGCTGTCAACTGTTGCGGGTGAGTTATATCCAAGTTTAGCTATTACTAAGAACAATTTTGTGATATGAACGAAGCTATCTCGAGAACCGTTGATCGCACCTGGAAAATTCCGGTGCCATCGACTTCAGCTCATCGAAATACACCTAGTAAAGAAGTTTAAAACAGCTGTGATCTGTTGCGGGTGAGTTATATCCAAGATTAGCTATTACTAAGAAAAATTTTCTGATATGCACGAAGCTATCTCGAGAACCGTTGATCGCACCTGGAAAATTCCGGTGCCATCGGCTTCAGCTCGTCGAAATACATTGAGCAAAGACGTTTCAAACAGCTGTGAACCGTTGTGGGTGCGTTATATCCAAGTTTAGCTATTACTAAGAAAAATTTTCTGATATGAACGAAGCTATCTCGAGAACCGTTGATCGCACCTGGAAAATTCCGGTGCCGTCGGCTTCAGCTCGTCAAAATACACCTAGTAAAGAAGTTTAAAACAGCTGTGAACTGTTGCGGGTGAGTTATATCCAAGATTATCTATTACTATGAAAAATTTTCTGATATGAACGAAGCTATCTCGAGAACCGTTGATCGCACCTGGAAAATTCCGGTGCCATCGGCTTCAGCTCGTCGAAATACATCGAGCAAAGACGTCTCAAACAGCTGTGAACCGTTGTGGGTGCGTTATATCCAAGTTTAGCTATTACTAAGAAAAAGTTTCTGATATGAACGAAGCTATCTCGAGAACCGTTGATCGCACCTGGAAAATTCCGGTGCCATCGGCTTCAGCTCGTCGAAATACACCTAGTAAAGAAGTTTGAAACAGCTGTGAACTGTTGCGGGTGAGTTATATCCAAGTTTAGCTATTACTAAGAACAATTTTGTGATATGAACGAAGCTATCTCGAGAACCGTTGATCGCACCTGGAAAATTCCGGTGCCATCGACTTCAGCTCATCGAAATACACCTAGTAAAGAAGTTTAAAACAGCTGTGATCTGTTGCGGGTGAGTTATATCCAAGATTAGCTATTACTAAGAAAAATTTTCTGATATGCACGAAGCTATCTCGAGAACCGTTGATCGCACCTGGAAAATTCCGGTGCCATCGACTTCAGCTCGTCGAAATACATTGAGCAAAGACGTTTCAAACAGCTGTGAACCGTTGTGGGTGCGTTATATCCAAGTTTAGCTATTACTAAGAAAAATTTTCTGATATGAACGAAGCTATCTCGAGAACCGTTGATCGCACCTGGAAAATTCCGGTGCCGTCGGCTTCAGCTCGTCAAAATACACCTAGTAAAGAAGTTTAAAACAGCTGTGAACTGTTGCGGGTGAGTTATATCCAAGATTATCTATTACTATGAAAAATTTTCTGATATGAACGAAGCTATCTCGAGAACCGTTGATCGCACCTGGAAAATTCCGGTGCCATCGGCTTCAGCTCGTCGAAATACA
This sequence comes from Diachasmimorpha longicaudata, assembly GCF_034640455.1. Classification (NCBI taxonomy): domain Eukaryota; kingdom Metazoa; phylum Arthropoda; class Insecta; order Hymenoptera; family Braconidae; genus Diachasmimorpha; species Diachasmimorpha longicaudata. The sequence goes on along the minus strand of NW_026973899.1, from coordinate 632,246 downwards.
TCGAGCAAAGACGTCTCAAACAGCTGTGAACCGTTGTGGGTGCGTTATATCCAAGTTTAGCTATTACTAAGAAAAATTTTCTGATATGAACGAAGCTATCTCGAGAACCGTTGATCCCACCTGGAAAATTCCGGTGCCATCGGCTTCAGCTCGTCAAAATACACCTAGTAAAGAAGTTTAAAACAGCTGTGAACTGTTGCGGGTGAGTTATATCCAAGATTATCTATTACTATGAAAAATTTTCTGATATGAACGAAGCTATCTCGAGAACCGTTGATCGCACCTGGAAAATTCCGGTGCCATCGGCTTCAGCTCGTCGAAATACATCGAGCAAAGACGTTTCAAACAGCTGTGAACCGTTGTGGGTGCGTTATATCCAAGTTTAGCTATTACTAAGAAAAATTTTCTGATATGAACGAAGATATCTCGAGAACCGTTGATCGCACCTGGAAAATTCCGGTGCCATCGGCTTCAGCTCGTCAAAATACACCTAGTAAAGAAGTTTAAAACAGCTGTGAACTGTTGCGGGTGAGTTATATCCAAGATTAGCTATTACTATGAAAAATTTTCTGATATGAACGAAGTTATCTCGAGAACCGTTGATCGCACATCTAAAACTTGTGTTCCATCGGCTTCAGCTCGTCGAAATACCCCCGGAAGGAAATTTTCAAACGGCTGCTTTCAGTTGTCGGGGAAATAATTGCAGTCTTATCCGTTTTACTGAAAATCGTGCGTTTCAGCAGCTGAAAAACACGTTTTGACGAAAAATTTGTTGAAATCTTGCATTTTGACGCTGTACGACACCGTCGATGGCTGCATGGCATCATTTTGTAGTACCGCACACATTTTTTATACCGATCCGACGCTGTTTGTTGATTCACATCTTTCGCCCTATGGTCGACGTTCTCCGAAGAACCGTTGATGGCGCCTGAAAAACTCCTGTTTTATCGGCTTCGGTAGGACGAAATACACCTAGTAAGATGTTTAGCAACGGCTGTGAATTGTTGTGGGTGAGTTACAGCCAACTTTATCTTTTACTATGAAAAATTTTGTGATATGAACGAAGTTATCTCGAGAGCCGTTGATCGCACATCTAAAATTTTTGTTCCATTGGCTTCAGCTCGTCACGTTTTGACGAAAAATTTGTTGAAATCTTGCATTTTGACGCTGTACGACACCGTCGATGGCTGCATGGCATCATTTCGCCGTACCGCACGCATTTTTTATACCGATCCGACGCTGTTTTTTGATTCACATCTTTCGCCCTATGGTCGACGTTCTCCGAAGAACCGTTGATCGCACCTGGCAAATTCCGGTGCCATCGGCTTCAGCTCATCGAAATACACCTAGTAAAGAAGTTTAAAACAGCTGTGAACTGTTGCGGGTGAGTTATATCCAAGTTTAGCTATTACTAAGAAAAATTTTCTGATATCAACGAAGCTATCTCGAGAACCGTTGATCGCACCTGGAAAATTCCGGTGCCATCGGCTTCAGCTCGTCGAAATACATCGAGCAAAGACGTCTCAAACAGCTGTGAACCGTTGTGGGTGCGTTATATCCAAATTTAGCTATTACTAAGAAAAATTTTCTGATATGAACGAAGCTATCTCGAGAACCGTTGATCCCACCTGGAAAATTCCGGTGCCATCGGCTTCAGCTCATCGAAATACACCTAGTAAAGAAGTTTAAAACAGCTGTGAACTGTTGCGGGTGAGTTATATCCAAGATTAGCTATTACTATGAAAAATTTTCTGATATGAACGAAGTTATCTCGAGAACCGTTGATCGCACATCTAAAACTTGTGTTCCATCGGCTTCAGCTCGTCGAAATACCCCCGGAAGGAAATTTTCAAACGGCTGCTTTCAGTTGTCGGGGAAATAATTGCAGTCTTATCCGTTTTACTGAAAATCGTGCGTTTCAGCAGCTGAAAAACACGTTTTGACGAAAAATTTGTTGAAATCTTGCATTTTGACGCTGTACGACACCGTCGATGGCTGCATGGCATCATTTTGTAGTACCGCACACATTTTTTATACCGATCCGACGCTGTTTGTTGATTCACATCTTTCGCCCTATGGTCGACGTTCTCCGAAGAACCGTTGATGGCGCCTGAAAAACTCCTGTTTTATCGGCTTCGGTAGGACGAAATACACCTAGTAAGATGTTTAGCAACGGCTGTGAATTGTTGTGGGTGAGTTACAGCCAACTTTATCTTTTACTATGAAAAATTTTGTGATATGAACGAAGTTATCTCGAGAGCCGTTGATCGCACATCTAAAATTTTTGTTCCATTGGCTTCAGCTCGTCACGTTTTGACGAAAAATTTGTTGAAATCTTGCATTTTGACGCTGTACGACACCGTCGATGGCTGCATGGCATCATTTCGCCGTACCGCACGCATTTTTTATACCGATCCGACGCTGTTTTTTGATTCACATCTTTCGCCCTATGGTCGACGTTCTCCGAAGAACCGTTGATCGCACCTGGCAAATTCCGGTGCCATCGGCTTCAGCTCATCGAAATACACCTAGTAAAGAAGTTTAAAACAGCTGTGAACTGTTGCGGGTGAGTTATATCCAAGTTTAGCTATTACTAAGAAAAATTTTCTGATATCAACGAAGCTATCTCGAGAACCGTTGATCGCACCTGGAAAATTCCGGTGCCATCGGCTTCAGCTCGTCGAAATACATCGAGCAAAGACGTCTCAAACAGCTGTGAACCGTTGTGGGTGCGTTATATCCAAGTTTAGCTATTACTAAGAAAAATTTTCTGATATGAACGAAGATATCTCGAGAACCGTTGATCGCACCAGGAAAATTCCGGTGCCATCGGCTTCAGCTCGTCAAAATACACCTAGTAAAGAAGTTTAAAACAGCTGAGAACTGTTGCGGGTGAGTTATATCCAAGATTAGCTATTACTATGAAAAATTTTCTGATATGAACGAAGCTATCTCGAGAACCGTTGATCGCACCTGGAAAATTCCGGTGCCATCGGCTTCAGCTCGTCGAAATACATCGAGCAAAGACGTTTCAAACAGCTGTGAACCGTTGTGGGTGCGTTATATCCAAGTTTAGCTATTACTAAGAAAAATTTTCTGATATGAACGAAGCTATCTCGAGAACCGTTGATCGCACCTGGAAAATTCCGGTGCCATCGGCTTCAGCTCGTCGAAACACATCGAGCAAAGACGTTTCAAACAGCTGTGAACCGTTGTGGGTGCGTTATATCCAAGTTTAGCTATTACTAAGAAAAATTTTCTGATATGAACGAAGCTATCTCGAGAACCGTTGATCGCGCCTGAAAAACTCCTGTTTCATCGGCTTCGGTAGGACGAAATACACCTAGTAAGATGTTTAGCAACGGCTGTGAATTGTTGTGGGTGAGTTACAGCCAACTTTATCTTTTACTATGAAAAATTTTCTGATATGAACGAAGTTATCTCAAGAGCCGTTGATCGCACCTGGAAAATTCCATTACCATCGGCTTCAGCTCGTCGAAATACACCTAGTAAAGAAGTTTGAAACAGCTGTGAACTGTTGCGGGTGAGTTATATCCAAGTTTAGCTATTACTAAGAAAAATTTTCTGATATGAACGAAGCTATCTCGAGAACCGTTGATCGCACCTGGAAAATTCCGGTGCCATCGGCTTCAGCTCGTCGAAATACATTGAGCAAAGACGTTTCAAACAGCTGTGAACCGTTGTGGGTGCGTTATATCCAAGTTTAGCTATTACTAAGAAAAATTTTCTGATATGAACGAAGCTATCTCGAGAACCGTTGATCGCAGCTGCAAAATTCCGGTGCCGTCGGCTTCAGCTCGTCAAAATACACCTAGTAAAGAAGTTTAAAACAGCTGTGAACCGTTGCGGGTGAGTTATATCCAAGATTAGCTATTACTATGAATAATTTTCTGATATGAACGAAGTTATCTCGAGAACCGTTGATCGCACATCTAAAACGTTTGTTCCATCGGCTTCAGCTCGTCGAAATACCCCCGGAAGGAAATTTTCAAACGGCTGCTTTCAGTTGTCGGGGAAATAATTGCAGTCTTATCCGTTTTAGTGAAAATCGTGCGTTTCAGCAGCTGAAAAACACGTTTTGACGAAAAATTTGTTGAAATCTTGCATTTTGACGCTGTACGACACCGTCGATGGCTGCATGGCATCATTTTGTAGTACCGCACGCATTTTTTATACCGATCCGACGCTGTTTGTTGATTCACATCTTTCGCCCTATGGTCGACGTTCTCCGAAGAACCGTTGATCGCGCCTGAAAAACTCCTGTTTCATCGGCTTCGGTAGGACGAAATACACCTAGTAAGATGTTTAGCAACGGCTGTGAATTGTTGTGGGTGAGTTACAGCCAACTTTATCTTTTACTAAGAAAAATTTTGTGATATGAACGAAGCTATCTCGAGAACCGTTGATCGCACCTGGAAAATTCCGGTGCCATCGGCTTCAGCTCGTCGAAATACACCTAGTAAAGAAGTTTGAAACAGCTGTGAACTGTTGCGGGTGAGTTATATCCAAGTTGAGCTATTACTAAGAACAATTTTGTGATATGAACGAAGCTATCTCGAGAACCGTTGATCGCACCTGGAAAATTCCGGTGCCATCTACTTCAGCTCATCGAAATACACCTAGTAAAGAAGTTTAAAACAGCTGTGATCTGTTGCGGGTGAGTTATATCCAAGTTTAGCTATTACTAAGAAAAATTTTCTGATATGCACGAAGCTATCTCGAGAACCGTTGATCGCACCTGGAAAATTCCGGTGCCATCGGCTTCAGCTCGTCGGAATACACCGAGCAAAGAAGTTTGAAACAGCTGTGAACTGTTGCGGGTGAGTTATATCCAAGTTTAGCTATTACTAAGAAAAAGTTTCTGATATGAACGAAGCTATCTCGAGAACCGTTAATCGCACCTGGAAAATTCCGGTGCCATCGGCTTCAGCTCGTCGAAATACACCTAGTAAAGAAGTTTAAAACAGCTGTGAACTGTTGCGGGGGAGTTATATCCAAGTTTAGCTATTACTAAGAAAAATTTTCTGATATGAACGAAGCTATCTCGAGAACCGTTGATCGCGCCTGAAAAACTCCCGTTTCATCGGCTTCGGTAGGACGAAATACACCTAGTAAGATGTTTAGCAACGGCTGTGAATTGTTGTGGGTGAGTTACAGCCAACTTTATCTTTTACTATGAAAAATTTTCTGATATGAACGAAGTTATCTCGAGAGCCGTTGATCGCACCTGGAAAATTCCATTGCCATCGGCTTCAGCTCGTCGAAATACACCTAGTAAAGAAGTTTGAAACAGCTGTGAACTGTTGCGGGTGAGTTATATCCAAGTTTAGCTATTACTAAGAAAAATTTTCTGATATGAACGAAGCTATCGCGAGAACCGTTGATCGCACCTGGAAAATTCCGGTGCCATCGGCTTCAGCTCGTCAAAATACACCTAGTAAAGAAGTTTAAAACAGCTGTGAACTGTTGCGGGTGAGTTATATCCAAGATTACCTATTACTATGAAAAATTTTCTGATATGAACGAAGCTATCTCGAGAACCGTTGATCGCACCTGGAAAATTCCGGTGCCATCGGCTTCAGCTCGTCGAAATACATCGAGCAAAGACGTTTCAAACAGCTGTGAACCGTTGTGGGTGCGTTATATCCAAGTTTAGCTATTACTAAGAAAAATTTTCTGATATGAACGAAGCTATCTCGAGAACCGTTGATCGCACCTGGAAAATTCCGGTGCCATCGGCTTCAGCTCGTCGAAATACACCTAGTACAGAAGTTTGAAACAGCTGTGAACTGTTGCGGGTGAGTTATATCCAAGTTTAGCTATTACTAAGAAAAATTTTCTGATATGAACGAAGCTATCTCGAGAACCGTTGATCGCACCTGGAAAATTCCGGTGCCATCGGCTTCAGCTCGTCGAAATACATCGAGCAAAGACGTTTCAAACAGCTGTGAACCGTTGTGGGTGCGTTATATCCAAGTTTAGCTATTACTAAGAAAAATTTTCTGATATGAACGAAGCTATCTCGAGAACCGTTGATCGCACCTGGAAAATTCCGGTGCCATCGGCTTCAGCTCGTCGAAACACATCGAGCAAAGACGTTTCAAACAGCTGTGAACCGTTGTGGGTGCGTTATATCCAAGTTTAGCTATTACTAAGAAAAATTTTCTGATATGAACGAAGCTATCTCGAGAACCGTTGATCGCGCCTGAAAAACTCCTGTTTCATCGGCTTCGGCTCGTCAAAATACACCTAGTAAAGAAGTTTAAAACAGCTGTGAACTGTTGCGGGTGAGTTATATCCAAGATTAGCTATTACTATGAAAAATTTTCTGATATGAACGAAGCTATCTCGAGAACCGTTGATCGCACCTGGAAAATTCCGGTGCCATCGGCTTCAGCTCGTCGAAATACATCGAGCAAAGACGTTTCAAACAGCTGTGAACCGTTGTGGGTGCGTTATATCCAAGTTTAGCTATTACTAAGAAAAATTTTCTGATATGAACGAAGCTATCTCGAGAACCGTTGATCGCACCTGGAAAATTCCGGTGCCATCGGCTTCAGCTCGTCGAAACACATCGAGCAAAGACGTTTCAAACAGCTGTGAACCGTTGTGGGTGCGTTATATCCAAGTTTAGCTATTACTAAGAAAAATTTTCTGATATGAACGAAGCTATCTCGAGAACCGTTGATCGCGCCTGAAAAACTCCTGTTTCATCGGCTTCGGTAGGACGAAATACACCTAGTAAGATGTTTAGCAACGGCTGTGAATTGTTGTGGGTGAGTTACAGCCAACTTTATCTTTTACTATGAAAAATTTTCTGATATGAACGAAGTTATCTCAAGAGCCGTTGATCGCACCTGGAAAATTCCATTACCATCGGCTTCAGCTCGTCGAAATACACCTAGTAAAGAAGTTTGAAACAGCTGTGAACTGTTGCGGGTGAGTTATATCCAAGTTTAGCTATTACTAAGAAAAATTTTCTGATATGAACGAAGCTATCTCGAGAACCGTTGATCGCACCTGGAAAATTCCGGTGCCATCGGCTTCAGCTCGTCGAAATACATCGAGCAAAGACGTCTCAAACAGCTGTGAACTGTTGCGGGTGAGTTATATCCAAGTTGAGCTATTACTAAGAACAATTTTGTGATATGAACGAAGCTATCTCGAGAACCGTTGATCGCACCTGGAAAATTCCGGTGCCATCTACTTCAGCTCATCGAAATACACCTAGTAAAGAAGTTTAAAACAGCTGTGATCTGTTGCGGGTGAGTTATATCCAAGTTTAGCTATTACTAAGAAAAATTTTCTGATATGCACGAAGCTATCTCGAGAACCGTTGATCGCACCTGGAAAATTCCGGTGCCATCGGCTTCAGCTCGTCGGAATACACCGAGCAAAGAAGTTTGAAACAGCTGTGAACTGTTGCGGGTGAGTTATATCCAAGTTTAGCTATTACTAAGAAAAAGTTTCTGATATGAACGAAGCTATCTCGAGAACCGTTAATCGCACCTGGAAAATTCCGGTGCCATCGGCTTCAGCTCGTCGAAATACACCTAGTAAAGAAGTTTAAAACAGCTGTGAACTGTTGCGGGGGAGTTATATCCAAGTTTAGCTATTACTAAGAAAAATTTTCTGATATGAACGAAGCTATCTCGAGAACCGTTGATCGCGCCTGAAAAACTCCCGTTTCATCGGCTTCGGTAGGACGAAATACACCTAGTAAGATGTTTAGCAACGGCTGTGAATTGTTGTGGGTGAGTTACAGCCAACTTTATCTTTTACTATGAAAAATTTTCTGATATGAACGAAGTTATCTCGAGAGCCGTTGATCGCACCTGGAAAATTCCATTGCCATCGGCTTCAGCTCGTCGAAATACACCTAGTAAAGAAGTTTGAAACAGCTGTGAACTGTTGCGGGTGAGTTATATCCAAGTTTAGCTATTACTAAGAAAAATTTTCTGATATGAACGAAGCTATCGCGAGAACCGTTGATCGCACCTGGAAAATTCCGGTGCCATCGGCTTCAGCTCGTCAAAATACACCTAGTAAAGAAGTTTAAAACAGCTGTGAACTGTTGCGGGTGAGTTATATCCAAGATTACCTATTACTATGAAAAATTTTCTGATATGAACGAAGCTATCTCGAGAACCGTTGATCGCACCTGGAAAATTCCGGTGCCATCGGCTTCAGCTCGTCGAAATACATCGAGCAAAGACGTTTCAAACAGCTGTGAACCGTTGTGGGTGCGTTATATCCAAGTTTAGCTATTACTAAGAAAAATTTTCTGATATGAACGAAGCTATCTCGAGAACCGTTGATCGCACCTGGAAAATTCCGGTGCCATCGGCTTCAGCTCGTCGAAATACACCTAGTACAGAAGTTTGAAACAGCTGTGAACTGTTGCGGGTGAGTTATATCCAAGTTTAGCTATTACTAAGAAAAATTTTCTGATATGAACGAAGCTATCTCGAGAACCGTTGATCGCACCTGGAAAATTCCGGTGCCATCGGCTTCAGCTCGTCGAAATACATCGAGCAAAGACGTTTCAAACAGCTGTGAACCGTTGTGGGTGCGTTATATCCAAGTTTAGCTATTACTAAGAAAAATTTTCTGATATGAACGAAGCTATCTCGAGAACCGTTGATCGCACCTGGAAAATTCCGGTGCCATCGGCTTCAGCTCGTCGAAACACATCGAGCAAAGACGTTTCAAACAGCTGTGAACCGTTGTGGGTGCGTTATATCCAAGTTTAGCTATTACTAAGAAAAATTTTCTGATATGAACGAAGCTATCTCGAGAACCGTTGATCGCACCTGGAAAATTCCGGTGCCATCGGCTTCAGCTCGTCAAAATACACCTAGTAAAGAAGTTTAAAACAGCTGTGAACTGTTGCGGGTGAGTTATATCCAAGATTATCTATTACTATGAAAAATTTTCTGATATGAACGAAGCTATCTCGAGAACCGTTGATCGCACCTGGAAAATTCCGGTGCCATCGGCTTCAGCTCGTCGAAATACATCGAGCAAAGACGTTTCAAACAGCTGTGAACCGTTGTGGGTGCGTTATATCCAAGTTTAGCTATTACTAAGAAAAATTTTCTGATATGAACGAAGATATCTCGAGAACCGTTGATCGCACCTGGAAAATTCCGGTGCCATCGGCTTCAGCTCGTCAAAATACACCTAGTAAAGAAGTTTAAAACAGCTGTGAACTGTTGCGGGTGAGTTATATCCAAGATTAGCTATTACTATGAAAAATTTTCTGATATGAACGAAGTTATCTCGAGAACCGTTGATCGCGCCTGAAAAACTCCCGTTTCATCGGCTTCGGTAGGACGAAATACACCTAGTAAGATGTTTAGCAACGGCTGTGAATTGTTGTGGGTGAGTTACAGCCAACTTTATCTTTTACTATGAAAAATTTTCTGATATGAACGAAGTTATCTCGAGAGCCGTTGATCGCACCTGGAAAATTCCATTGCCATCGGCTTCAGCTCGTCGAAATACACCTAGTAAAGAAGTTTGAAACAGCTGTGAACTGTTGCGGGTGAGTTATATCCAAGTTTAGCTATTACTAAGAAAAATTTTCTGATATGAACGAAGCTATCGCGAGAACCGTTGATCGCACCTGGAAAATTCCGGTGCCATCGGCTTCAGCTCGTCAAAATACACCTAGTAAAGAAGTTTACAACAGCTGTGAACTGTTGCGGGTGAGTTATATCCAAGATTATCTATTACTATGAAAAATTTTCTGATATGAACGAAGCTATCTCGAGAACCGTTGATCGCACCTGGAAAATTCCGGTGCCATCGGCTTCAGCTCGTCGAAATACATCGAGCAAAGACGTTCCAAACAGCTGTGAACCGTTGTGGGTGCGTTATATCCAAGTTTAGCTATTACTAAGAAAAATTTTCTGATATGAACGAAGCTATCTCGAGAACCGTTGATCGCACCTGGAAAATTCCGGTGCCATCGGCTTCAGCTCGTCGAAATACATCGAGCAAAGACGTTTCAAACAGCTGTGAACCGTTGTGGGTGCGTTATATCCAAGTTTAGCTATTACTAAGAAAAATTTTCTGATATGAACGAAGCTATCTCGAGAACCGTTGATCGCACCTGGAAAATTCCGGTGCCATCGGCTTCAGCTCGTCAAAATACACCTAGTAAAGAAGTTTAAAACAGCTGTGAACTGTTGCGGGTGAGTTATATCCAAGATTATCTATTACTATGAAAAATTTTCTGATATGAACGAAGCTATCTCGAGAACCGTTGATCGCACCTGGAAAATTCCGGTGCCATCGGCTTCAGCTCGTCGAAATACATCGAGCAAAGACGTTTCAAACAGCTGTGAACCGTTGTGGGTGCGTTATATCCAAGTTTAGCTATTACTAAGAAAAATTTTCTGATATGAACGAAGCTATCTCGAGAACCGTTGATCCCACCTGGAAAATTCCGGTGCCATCGGCTTCAGCTCGTCGAAATACACCTAGTAAAGAAGTTTAAAACAGCTGTGAACTGTTGCGGGTGAGTTATATCCAAGATTAGCTATTACTATGAATAATTTTCTGATATGAACGAAGTTATCTCGAGAACCGTTGATCGCACATCTAAAACGTTTGTTCCATCGGCTTCAGCTCGTCGAAATACCCCCGGAAGGAAATTTTCAAACGGCTGCTTTCAGTTGTCGGGGAAATAATTGCAGTCTTATCCGTTTTAGTGAAAATCGTGCGTTTCAGCAGCTGAAAAACACGTTTTGACGAAAAATTTGTTGAAATCTTGCATTTTGACGCTGTACGACACCGTCGATGGCTGCATGGCATCATTTTGTAGTACCGCACGCATTTTTTATACCGATCCGACGCTGTTTGTTGATTCACATCTTTCGCCCTATGGTCGACGTTCTCCGAAGAACCGTTGATCGCACCTGAAAAACTCCTGTTTCATCGACTTCGGTAGGACGAAATACACCTAGTAAGATGTTTAGCAACGGCTGTGAATTGTTGTGGGTGAGTTACAGCCAACTTTATCTTTTACTAAGAAAAATTTTGTGATATGAACGAAGCTATCTCGAGAACCGTTGATCGCACCTGGAAAATTCCGGTGCCATCGGCTTCAGCTCGTCAAAATACACCTAGTAAAGAAGTTTAAAACAGCTGTGAACTGTTGCGGGTGAGTTATATCCAAGATTATCTATTACTATGAAAAATTTTCTGATATGAACGAAGCTATCTCGAGAACCGTTCATCGCACATCTAAAATTTTTGTTCCATTGGCTTCAGCTCGTCACGTTTTGACGAAAAATTTGTTGAAATCTTGCATTTTGACGCTGTAAGACACCGTCGATGGCTGCATGGCATCATTTCGTAGTACCGCACGCATTTTTTATACCGATCCGACGCTGTTTTTTGATTCACATCTTTCGCCCTATGGTCGACGTTCTCCGAAGAACCGTTGATCGCACCTGGCAAATTCCGGTGCCATCGGCTTCAGCTCATCGAAATACACCTAGTAAAGAAGTTTAAAACAGCTGTGAACTGTTGCGGGTGAGTTATATCCAAGTTTAGCTATTACTAAGAAAAATTTTCTGATATCAACGAAGCTATCTCGAGAACCGTTGATCGCACCTGGAAAATTCCGGTGCCATCGGCTTCAGCTCGTCGGAATACACCGAGCAAAGAAGTTTGAAACAGCTGTGAACTGTTGCGGGTGAGTTATATCCAAGTTTAGCTATTACTATGAAAAATTTCCTGATATGAACGAAGTTATCTCGAGAACCGTTGATCGCACCTGGACAATTCCGGTGCCATCGGCTTCAGCTCGTCGAAATACACCTAGTAAAGAAGTTTAAAACAGCTGTGAACTGTTGCGGGGGAGTTATATCCAAGTTTAGCTATTAGTAAGAAAAATTTTCTGATATGAACGAAGCAATCTCGAGAACCGTTGATCGCGCCTGAAAAACTCCTGTTTCATCGGCTTCGGTAGGACGAAATACACCTAGTAAGATGTTTAGCAACGGCTGTGAATTGTTGTGGGTGAGTTACAGCCAACTTTATCTTTTACTATGAAAAATTTTCTGATATGAACGAAGTTATCTCGAGAGCCGTTGATCGCACCTGGAAAATTCCATTGCCATCGGCTTCAGCTCGTCGAAATACACCTAGTAAAGAAGTTTGAAACAGCTGTGAACTGTTGCGGGTGAGTTATATCCAAGTTTAGCTATTACTAAGAAAAAGTTTCTGATATGAACGAAGCTATCTCGAGAACCGTTGATCGCACCTGGAAAATTCCGGTGCCATCGGCTTCAGCTCGTCGAAATACACCTAGTAAAGAAGTTTGAAACAGCTGTGAACTGTTGCGGGTGAGTTATATCCAAGTTTAGCTATTACTAAGAACAATTTTGTGATATGAACGAAGCTATCTCGAGAACCGTTGATCGCACCTGGAAAATTCCGGTGCCATCGACTTCAGCTCATCGAAATACACCTAGTAAAGAAGTTTAAAACAGCTGTGATCTGTTGCGGGTGAGTTATATCCAAGATTAGCTATTACTAAGAAAAATTTTCTGATATGCACGAAGCTATCTCGAGAACCGTTGATCGCACCTGGAAAATTCCGGTGCCATCGGCTTCAGCTCGTCGAAATACATTGAGCAAAGACGTTTCAAACAGCTGTGAACCGTTGTGGGTGCGTTATATCCAAGTTTAGCTATTACTAAGAAAAATTTTCTGATATGAACGAAGCTATCTCGAGAACCGTTGAGCGCACCTGGAAAATTCCGGTGCCATCGGCTTCAGCTCGTCGAAATACACCTAGTAAAGAAGTTTGAAACAGCTGTGAACTGTTGCGGGTGAGTTATATCCAAGATTATCTATTACTATGAAAAATTTTCTGATATGAACGAAGCTATCTCGAGAACCGTTGATCGCACCTGGAAAATTCCGGTGCCATCGGCTTCAGCTCGTCGAAATACATCGAGCAAAGACGTTTCAAACAGCTGTGAACCGTTGTGGGTGCGTTATATCCAAGTTTAGCTATTACTAAGAAAAATTTTCTGATATGAACGAAGCTATCTCGAGAACCGTTGATCGCACCTGGAAAATTCCGGTGCCATCGGCTTCAGCTCGTCGAAATACATCGAGCAAAGACGTTTCAAACAGCTGTGAACCGTTGTGGGTGCGTTATATCCAAGTTTAGCTATTACTAAGAAAAATTTTCTGATATGAACGAAGCTATCTCGAGAACCGTTGATCGCACCTGGAAAATTCCGGTGCCATCGGCTTCAGCTCGTCGAAATACATCGAGCAAAGACGTTTCAAACAGCTGTGAACCGTTGTGGGTGCGTTATATCCAACTTTAGCTATTACTAAGAAAAATTTTCTGATATGAACGAAGCTATCTCGAGAACCGTTGATCGCACCTGGAAAATTCCGGTGCCATCGGCTTCAGCTCGTCAAAATACACCTAGTAAAGAAGTTTAAAACAGCTGTGAACTGTTGCGGGTGAGTTATATCCAAGATTATCTATTACTATGAAAAATTTTCTGATATGAACGAAGCTATCTCGAGAACCGTTGATCGCACCTGGAAAATTCCGGTGCCATCGGCTTCAGCTCGTCGAAATACATCGAGCAAAGACGTTTCAAACAGCTGTGAACCGTTGTGGGTGCGTTATATCCAAGTTTAGCTATTACTAAGAAAAATTTTCTGATATGAACGAAGCTATCTCGAGAACCGTTGATCCCACCTGGAAAATTCCGGTGCCATCGGCTTCAGCTCGTCGAAATACACCTAGTAAAGAAGTTTAAAACAGCTGTGAACTGTTGCGGGTGAGTTATATCCAAGATTAGCTATTACTATGAATAATTTTCTGATATGAACGAAGTTATCTCGAGAACCGTTGATCGCACATCTAAAACGTTTGTTCCATCGGCTTCAGCTCGTCGAAATACCCCCGGAAGGAAATTTCCAAACGGCTGCTTTCAGTTGTCGGGGAAATAATTGCAGTCTTATCCGTTTTAGTGAAAATCGTGCGTTTCAGCAGCTGAAAAACACGTTTTGACGAAAAATTTGTTGAAATCTTGCATTTTGACGCTGTACGACACCGTCGATGGCTGCATGGCATCATTTTGTAGTACCGCACGCATTTTTTATACCGATCCGACGCTGTTTGTTGATTCACATCTTTCGCCCTATGGTCGACGTTCTCCGAAGAACCGTTGATCGCACCTGAAAAACTCCTGTTTCATCGACTTCGGTAGGACGAAATACACCTAGTAAGATGTTTAGCAACGGCTGTGAATTGTTGTGGGTGAGTTACAGCCAACTTTATCTTTTACTAAGAAAAATTTTGTGATATGAACGAAGCTATCTCGAGAACCGTTGATCGCACCTGGAAAATTCCGGTGCCATCGGCTTCAGCTCGTCAAAATACACCTAGTAAAGAAGTTTAAAACAGCTGTGAACTGTTGCGGGTGAGTTATATCCAAGATTATCTATTACTATGAAAAATTTTCTGATATGAACGAAGCTATCTCGAGAACCGTTGATCGCACCTGGAAAATTCCGGTGCCATCGGCTTCAGCTCGTCGAAATACATCGAGCAAAGACGTTTCAAACAGCTGTGAACCGTTGTGGGTGCGTTATATCCAAGTTTAGCTATTACTAAGAAAAATTTTCTGATATGAACGAAGCTATCTCGAGAACCGTTGATCCCACCTGGAAAATTCCGGTGCCATCGGCTTCAGCTCGTCGAAATACACCTAGTAAAGAAGTTTAAAACAGCTGTGAACTGTTGCGGGTGAGTTATATCCAAGATTAGCTATTACTATGAATAATTTTCTGATATGAACGAAGTTATCTCGAGAACCGTTGATCGCACATCTAAAACGTTTGTTCCATCGGCTTCAGCTCGTCGAAATACCCCCGGAAGGAAATTTTCAAACGGCTGCTTTCAGTTGTCGGGGAAATAATTGCAGTCTTATCCGTTTTAGTGAAAATCGTGCGTTTCAGCAGCTGAAAAACACGTTTTGACGAAAAATTTGTTGAAATCTTGCATTTTGACGCTGTACGACACCGTCGATGGCTGCATGGCATCATTTTGTAGTACCGCACGCATTTTTTATACCGATCCGACGCTGTTTGTTGATTCACATCTTTCGCCCTATGGTCGACGTTCTCCGAAGAACCGTTGATCGCACCTGAAAAACTCCTGTTTCATCGACTTCGGTAGGACGAAATACACCTAGTAAGATGTTTAGCAACGGCTGTGAATTGTTGTGGGTGAGTTACAGCCAACTTTATCTTTTACTAAGAAAAATTTTGTGATATGAACGAAGCTATCTCGAGAACCGTTGATCGCACCTGGAAAATTCCGGTGCCATCGGCTTCAGCTCGTCAAAATACACCTAGTAAAGAAGTTTAAAACAGCTGTGAACTGTTGCGGGTGAGTTATATCCAAGATTATCTATTACTATGAAAAATTTTCTGATATGAACGAAACTATCTCGAGAACCGTTCATCGCACATCTAAAATTTTTGTTCCATTGGCTTCAGCTCGTCACGTTTTGACGAAAAATTTGTTGAAATCTTGCATTTTGACGCTGTAAGACACCGTCGATGGCTGCATGGCATCATTTCGTAGTACCGCACGCATTTTTTATACCGATCCGACGCTGTTTTTTGATTCACATCTTTCGCCCTATGGTCGACGTTCTCCGAAGAACCGTTGATCGCACCTGGCAAATTCCGGTGCCATCGGCTTCAGCTCATCGAAATACACCTAGTAAAGAAGTTTAAAACAGCTGTGAACTGTTGCGGGTGAGTTATATCCAAGTTTAGCTATTACTAAGAAAAATTTTCTGATATCAACGAAGCTATCTCGAGAACCGTTGATCGCACCTGGAAAATTCCGGTGCCATCGGCTTCAGCTCGTCGGAATACACCGAGCAAAGAAGTTTGAAACAGCTGTGAACTGTTGCGGGTGAGTTATATCCAAGATTAGCTATTACTATGAAAAATTTTCTGATATGAACGAAGTTATCTCGAGAACCGTTGATCGCACCTGGAAAATTCCGGTGCCATCGGCTTCAGCTCGTCGAAATACACCTAGTAAAGAAGTTTAAAACAGCTGTGAACTGTTGCGGGGGAGTTATATCCAAGTTTAGCTATTACTAAGAAAAATTTTCTGATATGAACGAAGCTATCTCGAGAACCGTTGATCGCGCCTGAAAAACTCCTGTTTCATCGGCTTCGGTAGGACGAAATACACCTAGTAAGATGTTTAGCAACGGCTGTGAATTGTTGTGGGTGAGTTACAGCCAACTTTATCTTTTACTATGAAAAATTTTCTGATATGAACGAAGTTATCTCGAGAGCCGTTGATCGCACCTGGAAAATTCCATTGCCATCGGCTTCAGCTCGTCGAAATACACCTAGTAAAGAAGTTTGAAACAGCTGTGAACTGTTGCGGGTGAGTTATATCCAAGTTTAGCTATTACTAAGAAAAAGTTTCTGATATGAACGAAGCTATCTCGAGAACCGTTGATCGCACCTGGAAAATTCCGGTGCCATCGGCTTCAGCTCGTCGAAATACATTGAGCAAAGACGTTTCAAACAGCTGTGAACCGTTGTGGGTGCGTTATATCCAAGTTTAGCTATTACTAAGAAAAATTTTCTGATATGAACGAAGCTATCTCGAGAACCGTTGATCGCACCTGGAAAATTCCGGTGCCGTCGGCTTCAGCTCGTCAAAATACACCTAGTAAAGAAGTTTAAAACAGCTGTGAACTGTTGCGGGTGAGTTATATCCAAGATTATCTATTACTATGAAAAATTTTCTGATATGAACGAAGCTATCTCGAGAACCGTTGATCGCACCTGGAAAATTCCGGTGCCATCGGCTTCAGCTCGTCGAAATACATCGAGCAAAGACGTCTCAAACAGCTGTGAACCGTTGTGGGTGCGTTATATCCAAGTTTAGCTATTACTAAGAAAAAGTTTCTGATATGAACGAAGCTATCTCGAGAACCGTTGATCGCACCTGGAAAATTCCGGTGCCATCGGCTTCAGCTCGTCGAAATACACCTAGTAAAGAAGTTTGAAACAGCTGTGAACTGTTGCGGGTGAGTTATATCCAAGTTTAGCTATTACTAAGAACAATTTTGTGATATGAACGAAGCTATCTCGAGAACCGTTGATCGCACCTGGAAAATTCCGGTGCCATCGACTTCAGCTCATCGAAATACACCTAGTAAAGAAGTTTAAAACAGCTGTGATCTGTTGCGGGTGAGTTATATCCAAGATTAGCTATTACTAAGAAAAATTTTCTGATATGCACGAAGCTATCTCGAGAACCGTTGATCGCACCTGGAAAATTCCGGTGCCATCGACTTCAGCTCGTCGAAATACATTGAGCAAAGACGTTTCAAACAGCTGTGAACCGTTGTGGGTGCGTTATATCCAAGTTTAGCTATTACTAAGAAAAATTTTCTGATATGAACGAAGCTATCTCGAGAACCGTTGATCGCACCTGGAAAATTCCGGTGCCGTCGGCTTCAGCTCGTCAAAATACACCTAGTAAAGAAGTTTAAAACAGCTGTGAACTGTTGCGGGTGAGTTATATCCAAGATTATCTATTACTATGAAAAATTTTCTGATATGAACGAAGCTATCTCGAGAACCGTTGATCGCACCTGGAAAATTCCGGTGCCATCGGCTTCAGCTCGTCGAAATACATCGAGCAAAGACGTCTCAAACAGCTGTGAACCGTTGTGGGTGCGTTATATCCAAGTTTAGCTATTACTAAGAAAAATTTTCTGATATGAACGAAGCTATCTCGAGAACCGTTGATCCCACCTGGAAAATTCCGGTGCCATCGGCTTCAGCTCGTCAAAATACACCTAGTAAAGAAGTTTAAAACAGCTGTGAACTGTTGCGGGTGAGTTATATCCAAGATTATCTATTACTATGAAAAATTTTCTGATATGAACGAAGCTATCTCGAGAACCGTTGATCGCACCTGGAAAATTCCGGTGCCATCGGCTTCAGCTCGTCGAAATACATCGAGCAAAGACGTTTCAAACAGCTGTGAACCGTTGTGGGTGCGTTATATCCAAGTTTAGCTATTACTAAGAAAAATTTTCTGATATGAACGAAGATATCTCGAGAACCGTTGATCGCACCTGGAAAATTCCGGTGCCATCGGCTTCAGCTCGTCAAAATACACCTAGTAAAGAAGTTTAAAACAGCTGTGAACTGTTGCGGGTGAGTTATATCCAAGATTAGCTATTACTATGAAAAATTTTCTGATATGAACGAAGTTATCTCGAGAACCGTTGATCGCACATCTAAAACTTGTGTTCCATCGGCTTCAGCTCGTCGAAATACCCCCGGAAGGAAATTTTCAAACGGCTGCTTTCAGTTGTCGGGGAAATAATTGCAGTCTTATCCGTTTTACTGAAAATCGTGCGTTTCAGCAGCTGAAAAACACGTTTTGACGAAAAATTTGTTGAAATCTTGCATTTTGACGCTGTACGACACCGTCGATGGCTGCATGGCATCATTTTGTAGTACCGCACACATTTTTTATACCGATCCGACGCTGTTTGTTGATTCACATCTTTCGCCCTATGGTCGACGTTCTCCGAAGAACCGTTGATGGCGCCTGAAAAACTCCTGTTTTATCGGCTTCGGTAGGACGAAATACACCTAGTAAGATGTTTAGCAACGGCTGTGAATTGTTGTGGGTGAGTTACAGCCAACTTTATCTTTTACTATGAAAAATTTTGTGATATGAACGAAGTTATCTCGAGAGCCGTTGATCGCACATCTAAAATTTTTGTTCCATTGGCTTCAGCTCGTCACGTTTTGACGAAAAATTTGTTGAAATCTTGCATTTTGACGCTGTACGACACCGTCGATGGCTGCATGGCATCATTTCGCCGTACCGCACGCATTTTTTATACCGATCCGACGCTGTTTTTTGATTCACATCTTTCGCCCTATGGTCGACGTTCTCCGAAGAACCGTTGATCGCACCTGGCAAATTCCGGTGCCATCGGCTTCAGCTCATCGAAATACACCTAGTAAAGAAGTTTAAAACAGCTGTGAACTGTTGCGGGTGAGTTATATCCAAGTTTAGCTATTACTAAGAAAAATTTTCTGATATCAACGAAGCTATCTCGAGAACCGTTGATCGCACCTGGAAAATTCCGGTGCCATCGGCTTCAGCTCGTCGAAATACATCGAGCAAAGACGTCTCAAACAGCTGTGAACCGTTGTGGGTGCGTTATATCCAAGTTTAGCTATTACTAAGAAAAATTTTCTGATATGAACGAAGCTATCTCGAGAACCGTTGATCCCACCTGGAAAATTCCGGTGCCATCGGCTTCAGCTCATCGAAATACACCTAGTAAAGAAGTTTAAAACAGCTGTGAACTGTTGCGGGTGAGTTATATCCAAGATTAGCTATTACTATGAAAAATTTTCTGATATGAACGAAGTTATCTCGAGAACCGTTGATCGCACATCTAAAACTTGTGTTCCATCGGCTTCAGCTCGTCGAAATACCCCCGGAAGGAAATTTTCAAACGGCTGCTTTCAGTTGTCGGGGAAATAATTGCAGTCTTATCCGTTTTACTGAAAATCGTGCGTTTCAGCAGCTGAAAAACACGTTTTGACGAAAAATTTGTTGAAATCTTGCATTTTGACGCTGTACGACACCGTCGATGGCTGCATGGCATCATTTTGTAGTACCGCACACATTTTTTATACCGATCCGACGCTGTTTGTTGATTCACATCTTTCGCCCTATGGTCGACGTTCTCCGAAGAACCGTTGATGGCGCCTGAAAAACTCCTGTTTTATCGGCTTCGGTAGGACGAAATACACCTAGTAAGATGTTTAGCAACGGCTGTGAATTGTTGTGGGTGAGTTACAGCCAACTTTATCTTTTACTATGAAAAATTTTGTGATATGAACGAAGTTATCTCGAGAGCCGTTGATCGCACATCTAAAATTTTTGTTCCATTGGCTTCAGCTCGTCACGTTTTGACGAAAAATTTGTTGAAATCTTGCATTTTGACGCTGTACGACACCGTCGATGGCTGCATGGCATCATTTCGCCGTACCGCACGCATTTTTTATACCGATCCGACGCTGTTTTTTGATTCACATCTTTCGCCCTATGGTCGACGTTCTCCGAAGAACCGTTGATCGCACCTGGCAAATTCCGGTGCCATCGGCTTCAGCTCATCGAAATACACCTAGTAAAGAAGTTTAAAACAGCTGTGAACTGTTGCGGGTGAGTTATATCCAAGTTTAGCTATTACTAAGAAAAATTTTCTGATATCAACGAAGCTATCTCGAGAACCGTTGATCGCACCTGGAAAATTCCGGTGCCATCGGCTTCAGCTCGTCGAAATACATCGAGCAAAGACGTCTCAAACAGCTGTGAACCGTTGTGGGTGCGTTATATCCAAGTTTAGCTATTACTAAGAAAAATTTTCTGATATGAACGAAGATATCTCGAGAACCGTTGATCGCACCAGGAAAATTCCGGTGCCATCGGCTTCAGCTCGTCAAAATACACCTAGTAAAGAAGTTTAAAACAGCTGAGAACTGTTGCGGGTGAGTTATATCCAAGATTAGCTATTACTATGAAAAATTTTCTGATATGAACGAAGCTATCTCGAGAACCGTTGATCGCACCTGGAAAATTCCGGTGCCATCGGCTTCAGCTCGTCGAAATACATCGAGCAAAGACGTTTCAAACAGCTGTGAACCGTTGTGGGTGCGTTATATCCAAGTTTAGCTATTACTAAGAAAAATTTTCTGATATGAACGAAGCTATCTCGAGAACCGTTGATCGCACCTGGAAAATTCCGGTGCCATCGGCTTCAGCTCGTCGAAACACATCGAGCAAAGACGTTTCAAACAGCTGTGAACCGTTGTGGGTGCGTTATATCCAAGTTTAGCTATTACTAAGAAAAATTTTCTGATATGAACGAAGCTATCTCGAGAACCGTTGATCGCGCCTGAAAAACTCCTGTTTCATCGGCTTCGGTAGGACGAAATACACCTAGTAAGATGTTTAGCAACGGCTGTGAATTGTTGTGGGTGAGTTACAGCCAACTTTATCTTTTACTATGAAAAATTTTCTGATATGAACGAAGTTATCTCAAGAGCCGTTGATCGCACCTGGAAAATTCCATTACCATCGGCTTCAGCTCGTCGAAATACACCTAGTAAAGAAGTTTGAAACAGCTGTGAACTGTTGCGGGTGAGTTATATCCAAGTTTAGCTATTACTAAGAAAAATTTTCTGATATGAACGAAGCTATCTCGAGAACCGTTGATCGCACCTGGAAAATTCCGGTGCCATCGGCTTCAGCTCGTCGAAATACATTGAGCAAAGACGTTTCAAACAGCTGTGAACCGTTGTGGGTGCGTTATATCCAAGTTTAGCTATTACTAAGAAAAATTTTCTGATATGAACGAAGCTATCTCGAGAACCGTTGATCGCAGCTGCAAAATTCCGGTGCCGTCGGCTTCAGCTCGTCAAAATACACCTAGTAAAGAAGTTTAAAACAGCTGTGAACCGTTGCGGGTGAGTTATATCCAAGATTAGCTATTACTATGAATAATTTTCTGATATGAACGAAGTTATCTCGAGAACCGTTGATCGCACATCTAAAACGTTTGTTCCATCGGCTTCAGCTCGTCGAAATACCCCCGGAAGGAAATTTTCAAACGGCTGCTTTCAGTTGTCGGGGAAATAATTGCAGTCTTATCCGTTTTAGTGAAAATCGTGCGTTTCAGCAGCTGAAAAACACGTTTTGACGAAAAATTTGTTGAAATCTTGCATTTTGACGCTGTACGACACCGTCGATGGCTGCATGGCATCATTTTGTAGTACCGCACGCATTTTTTATACCGATCCGACGCTGTTTGTTGATTCACATCTTTCGCCCTATGGTCGACGTTCTCCGAAGAACCGTTGATCGCGCCTGAAAAACTCCTGTTTCATCGGCTTCGGTAGGACGAAATACACCTAGTAAGATGTTTAGCAACGGCTGTGAATTGTTGTGGGTGAGTTACAGCCAACTTTATCTTTTACTAAGAAAAATTTTGTGATATGAACGAAGCTATCTCGAGAACCGTTGATCGCACCTGGAAAATTCCGGTGCCATCGGCTTCAGCTCGTCGAAATACACCTAGTAAAGAAGTTTGAAACAGCTGTGAACTGTTGCGGGTGAGTTATATCCAAGTTGAGCTATTACTAAGAACAATTTTGTGATATGAACGAAGCTATCTCGAGAACCGTTGATCGCACCTGGAAAATTCCGGTGCCATCTACTTCAGCTCATCGAAATACACCTAGTAAAGAAGTTTAAAACAGCTGTGATCTGTTGCGGGTGAGTTATATCCAAGTTTAGCTATTACTAAGAAAAATTTTCTGATATGCACGAAGCTATCTCGAGAACCGTTGATCGCACCTGGAAAATTCCGGTGCCATCGGCTTCAGCTCGTCGGAATACACCGAGCAAAGAAGTTTGAAACAGCTGTGAACTGTTGCGGGTGAGTTATATCCAAGTTTAGCTATTACTAAGAAAAAGTTTCTGATATGAACGAAGCTATCTCGAGAACCGTTAATCGCACCTGGAAAATTCCGGTGCCATCGGCTTCAGCTCGTCGAAATACACCTAGTAAAGAAGTTTAAAACAGCTGTGAACTGTTGCGGGGGAGTTATATCCAAGTTTAGCTATTACTAAGAAAAATTTTCTGATATGAACGAAGCTATCTCGAGAACCGTTGATCGCGCCTGAAAAACTCCCGTTTCATCGGCTTCGGTAGGACGAAATACACCTAGTAAGATGTTTAGCAACGGCTGTGAATTGTTGTGGGTGAGTTACAGCCAACTTTATCTTTTACTATGAAAAATTTTCTGATATGAACGAAGTTATCTCGAGAGCCGTTGATCGCACCTGGAAAATTCCATTGCCATCGGCTTCAGCTCGTCGAAATACACCTAGTAAAGAAGTTTGAAACAGCTGTGAACTGTTGCGGGTGAGTTATATCCAAGTTTAGCTATTACTAAGAAAAATTTTCTGATATGAACGAAGCTATCGCGAGAACCGTTGATCGCACCTGGAAAATTCCGGTGCCATCGGCTTCAGCTCGTCAAAATACACCTAGTAAAGAAGTTTAAAACAGCTGTGAACTGTTGCGGGTGAGTTATATCCAAGATTACCTATTACTATGAAAAATTTTCTGATATGAACGAAGCTATCTCGAGAACCGTTGATCGCACCTGGAAAATTCCGGTGCCATCGGCTTCAGCTCGTCGAAATACATCGAGCAAAGACGTTTCAAACAGCTGTGAACCGTTGTGGGTGCGTTATATCCAAGTTTAGCTATTACTAAGAAAAATTTTCTGATATGAACGAAGCTATCTCGAGAACCGTTGATCGCACCTGGAAAATTCCGGTGCCATCGGCTTCAGCTCGTCGAAATACACCTAGTACAGAAGTTTGAAACAGCTGTGAACTGTTGCGGGTGAGTTATATCCAAGTTTAGCTATTACTAAGAAAAATTTTCTGATATGAACGAAGCTATCTCGAGAACCGTTGATCGCACCTGGAAAATTCCGGTGCCATCGGCTTCAGCTCGTCGAAATACATCGAGCAAAGACGTTTCAAACAGCTGTGAACCGTTGTGGGTGCGTTATATCCAAGTTTAGCTATTACTAAGAAAAATTTTCTGATATGAACGAAGCTATCTCGAGAACCGTTGATCGCACCTGGAAAATTCCGGTGCCATCGGCTTCAGCTCGTCGAAACACATCGAGCAAAGACGTTTCAAACAGCTGTGAACCGTTGTGGGTGCGTTATATCCAAGTTTAGCTATTACTAAGAAAAATTTTCTGATATGAACGAAGCTATCTCGAGAACCGTTGATCGCGCCTGAAAAACTCCTGTTTCATCGGCTTCGGCTCGTCAAAATACACCTAGTAAAGAAGTTTAAAACAGCTGTGAACTGTTGCGGGTGAGTTATATCCAAGATTAGCTATTACTATGAAAAATTTTCTGATATGAACGAAGCTATCTCGATAACCGTTGATCGCACCTGGAAAATTCCGGTGCCATCGGCTTCAGCTCGTCGAAATACATCGAGCAAAGACGTTTCAAACAGCTGTGAACCGTTGTGGGTGCGTTATATCCAAGTTTAGCTATTACTAAGAAAAATTTTCTGATATGAACGAAGCTATCTCGAGAACCGTTGATCGCACCTGGAAAATTCCGGTGCCATCGGCTTCAGCTCGTCGAAATACACCTAGTAAAGAAGTTTGAAACAGCTGTGAACTGTTGCGGGTGAGTTATATCCAAGTTGAGCTATTACTAAGAACAATTTTGTGATATGAACGAAGCTATCTCGAGAACCGTTGATCGCACCTGGAAAATTCCGGTGCCATCTACTTCAGCTCATCGAAATACACCTAGTAAAGAAGTTTAAAACAGCTGTGATCTGTTGCGGGTGAGTTATATCCAAGTTTAGCTATTACTAAGAAAAATTTTCTGATATGCACGAAGCTATCTCGAGAACCGTTGATCGCACCTGGAAAATTCCGGTGCCATCGGCTTCAGCTCGTCGGAATACACCGAGCAAAGAAGTTTGAAACAGCTGTGAACTGTTGCGGGTGAGTTATATCCAAGTTTAGCTATTACTAAGAAAAAGTTTCTGATATGAACGAAGCTATCTCGAGAACCGTTAATCGCACCTGGAAAATTCCGGTGCCATCGGCTTCAGCTCGTCGAAATACACCTAGTAAAGAAGTTTAAAACAGCTGTGAACTGTTGCGGGGGAGTTATATCCAAGTTTAGCTATTACTAAGAAAAATTTTCTGATATGAACGAAGCTATCTCGAGAACCGTTGATCGCGCCTGAAAAACTCCCGTTTCATCGGCTTCGGTAGGACGAAATACACCTAGTAAGATGTTTAGCAACGGCTGTGAATTGTTGTGGGTGAGTTACAGCCAACTTTATCTTTTACTATGAAAAATTTTCTGATATGAACGAAGTTATCTCGAGAGCCGTTGATCGCACCTGGAAAATTCCATTGCCATCGGCTTCAGCTCGTCGAAATACACCTAGTAAAGAAGTTTGAAACAGCTGTGAACTGTTGCGGGTGAGTTATATCCAAGTTTAGCTATTACTAAGAAAAATTTTCTGATATGAACGAAGCTATCGCGAGAACCGTTGATCGCACCTGGAAAATTCCGGTGCCATCGGCTTCAGCTCGTCAAAATACACCTAGTAAAGAAGTTTAAAACAGCTGTGAACTGTTGCGGGTGAGTTATATCCAAGATTATCTATTACTATGAAAAATTTTCTGATATGAACGAAGCTATCTCGAGAACCGTTGATCGCACCTGGAAAATTCCGGTGCCATCGGCTTCAGCTCGTCGAAATACATCGAGCAAAGACGTTTCAAACAGCTGTGAACCGTTGTGGGTGCGTTATATCCAAGTTTAGCTATTACTAAGAAAAATTTTCTGATATGAACGAAGCTATCTCCAGAACCGTTGATCGCACCTGGAAAATTCCGGTGCCATCGGCTTCAGCTCGTCGAAATACACCTAGTACAGAAGTTTGAAACAGCTGTGAACTGTTGCGGGTGAGTTATATCCAAGTTTAGCAATTACTAAGAAAAATTTTCTGATATGAACGAAGCTATCTCGAGAACCGTTGATCGCACCTGGAAAATTCCGGTGCCATCGGCTTCAGCTCGTCGAAATACATCGAGCAAAGACGTTTCAAACAGCTGTGAACCGTTGTGGGTGCGTTATATCCAAGTTTAGCTATTACTAAGAAAAATTTTCTGATATGAACGAAGCTATCTCGAGAACCGTTGATCGCACCTGGAAAATTCCGGTGCCATCGGCTTCAGCTCGTCGAAACACATCGAGCAAAGACGTTTCAATCAGCTGTGAACCGTTGTGGGTGCGTTATATCCAAGTTTAGCTATTACTAAGAAAAATTTTCTGATATGAACGAAGCTATCTCGAGAACCGTTGATCGCACCTGGAAAATTCCGGTGCCATCGGCTTCAGCTCGTCAAAATACACCTAGTAAAGAAGTTTAAAACAGCTGTGAACTGTTGCGGGTGAGTTATATCCAAGATTATCTATTACTATGAAAAATTTTCTGATATGAACGAAGCTATCTCGAGAACCGTTGATCGCACCTGGAAAATTCCGGTGCCATCGGCTTCAGCTCGTCGAAATACATCGAGCAAAGACGTTTCAAACAGCTGTGAACCGTTGTGGGTGCGTTATATCCAAGTTTAGCTATTACTAAGAAAAATTTTCTGATATGAACGAAGATATCTCGAGAACCGTTGATCGCACCAGGAAAATTCCGGTGCCATCGGCTTCAGCTCGTCAAAATACACCTAGTAAAGAAGTTTAAAACAGCTGTGAACTGTTGCGGGTGAGTTATATCCAAGATTAGCTATTACTATGAAAAATTTTCTGATATGAACGAAGCTATCTCGAGAACCGTTGATCGCACCTGGAAAATTCCGGTGCCATCGGCTTCAGCTCGTCGAAATACATCGAGCAAAGACGTTTCAAACAGCTGTGAACCGTTGTGGGTGCGTTATATCCAAGTTTAGCTATTACTAAGAAAAATTTTCTGATATGAACGAAGCTATCTCGAGAACCGTTGATCGCACCTGGAAAATTCCGGTGCCATCGGCTTCAGCTCGTCGAAACACATCGAGCAAAGACGTTTCAAACAGCTGTGAACCGTTGTGGGTGCGTTATATCCAAGTTTAGCTATTACTAAGAAAAATTTTCTGATATGAACGAAGCTATCTCGAGAACCGTTGATCGCGCCTGAAAAACTCCTGTTTCATCGGCTTCGGTAGGACGAAATACACCTAGTAAGATGTTTAGCAACGGCTGTGAATTGTTGTGGGTGAGTTACAGCCAACTTTATCTTTTACTATGAAAAATTTTCTGATATGAACGAAGTTATCTCAAGAGCCGTTGATCGCACCTGGAAAATTCCATTACCATCGGCTTCAGCTCGTCGAAATACACCTAGTAAAGAAGTTTGAAACAGCTGTGAACTGTTGCGGGTGAGTTATATCCAAGTTTAGCTATTACTAAGAAAAATTTTCTGATATGAACGAAGCTATCTCGAGAACCGTTGATCGCACCTGGAAAATTCCGGTGCCATCGGCTTCAGCTCGTCGAAATACATTGAGCAAAGACGTTTCAAACAGCTGTGAACCGTTGTGGGTGCGTTATATCCAAGTTTAGCTATTACTAAGAAAAATTTTCTGATATGAACGAAGCTATCTCGAGAACCGTTGATCGCAGCTGCAAAATTCCGGTGCCGTCGGCTTCAGCTCGTCAAAATACACCTAGTAAAGAAGTTTAAAACAGCTGTGAACTGTTGCGGGTGAGTTATATCCAAGATTATCTATTACTATGAAAAATTTTCTGATATGAACGAAGCTATTTCGAGAACCGTTGATCGCACCTGGAAAATTCCGGTGCCATCGGCTTCAGCTCGTCGAAATACATCGAGCAAAGACGTCTCAAACAGCTGTGAACCGTTGTGGGTGCGTTATATCCAAGTTTAGCTATTACTAAGAAAAATTTTCTGATATGAACGAAGCTATCTCGAGAACCGTTGATCCCACCTGGAAAATTCCGGTGCCATCGGCTTCAGCTCGTCGAAATACACCTAGTAAAGAAGTTTAAAACAGCTGTGAACCGTTGCGGGTGAGTTATATCCAAGATTAGCTATTACTATGAATAATTTTCTGATATGAACGAAGTTATCTCGAGAACCGTTGATCGCACATCTAAAACGTTTGTTCCATCGGCTTCAGCTCGTCGAAATACCCCCGGAAGGAAATTTTCAAACGGCTGCTTTCAGTTGTCGGGGAAATAATTGCAGTCTTATCCGTTTTAGTGAAAATCGTGCGTTTCAGCAGCTGAAAAACACGTTTTGACGAAAAATTTGTTGAAATCTTGCATTTTGACGCTGTACGACACCGTCGATGGCTGCATGGCATCATTTTGTAGTACCGCACGCATTTTTTATACCGATCCGACGCTGTTTGTTGATTCACATCTTTCGCCCTATGGTCGACGTTCTCCGAAGAACCGTTGATCGCGCCTGAAAAACTCCTGTTTCATCGGCTTCGGTAGGACGAAATACACCTAGTAAGATGTTTAGCAACGGCTGTGAATTGTTGTGGGTGAGTTACAGCCAACTTTATCTTTTACTAAGAAAAATTTTGTGATATGAACGAAGCTATCTCGAGAACCGTTGATCGCACCTGGAAAATTCCGGTGCCATCGGCTTCAGCTCGTCGAAATACACCTAGTAAAGAAGTTTGAAACAGCTGTGAACTGTTGCGGGTGAGTTATATCCAAGTTGAGCTATTACTAAGAACAATTTTGTGATATGAACGAAGCTATCTCGAGAACCGTTGATCGCACCTGGAAAATTCCGGTGCCATCTACTTCAGCTCATCGAAATACACCTAGTAAAGAAGTTTAAAACAGCTGTGATCTGTTGCGGGTGAGTTATATCCAAGTTTAGCTATTACTAAGAAAAATTTTCTGATATGCACGAAGCTATCTCGAGAACCGTTGATCGCACCTGGAAAATTCCGGTGCCATCGGCTTCAGCTCGTCGGAATACACCGAGCAAAGAAGTTTGAAACAGCTGTGAACTGTTGCGGGTGAGTTATATCCAAGTTTAGCTATTACTAAGAAAAAGTTTCTGATATGAACGAAGCTATCTCGAGAACCGTTAATCGCACCTGGAAAATTCCGGTGCCATCGGCTTCAGCTCGTCGAAATACACCTAGTAAAGAAGTTTAAAACAGCTGTGAACTGTTGCGGGGGAGTTATATCCAAGTTTAGCTATTACTAAGAAAAATTTTCTGATATGAACGAAGCTATCTCGAGAACCGTTGATCGCGCCTGAAAAACTCCCGTTTCATCGGCTTCGGTAGGACGAAATACACCTAGTAAGATGTTTAGCAACGGCTGTGAATTGTTGTGGGTGAGTTACAGCCAACTTTATCTTTTACTATGAAAAATTTTCTGATATGAACGAAGTTATCTCGAGAGCCGTTGATCGCACCTGGAAAATTCCATTGCCATCGGCTTCAGCTCGTCGAAATACACCTAGTAAAGAAGTTTGAAACAGCTGTGAACTGTTGCGGGTGAGTTATATCCAAGTTTAGCTATTACTAAGAAAAATTTTCTGATATGAACGAAGCTATCGCGAGAACCGTTGATCGCACCTGGAAAATTCCGGTGCCATCGGCTTCAGCTCGTCAAAATACACCTAGTAAAGAAGTTTAAAACAGCTGTGAACTGTTGCGGGTGAGTTATATCCAAGATTACCTATTACTATGAAAAATTTTCTGATATGAACGAAGCTATCTCGAGAACCGTTGATCGCACCTGGAAAATTCCGGTGCCATCGGCTTCAGCTCGTCGAAATACATCGAGCAAAGACGTTTCAAACAGCTGTGAACCGTTGTGGGTGCGTTATATCCAAGTTTAGCTATTACTAAGAAAAATTTTCTGATATGAACGAAGCTATCTCGAGAACCGTTGATCGCACCTGGAAAATTCCGGTGCCATCGGCTTCAGCTCGTCGAAATACACCTAGTACAGAAGTTTGAAACAGCTGTGAACTGTTGCGGGTGAGTTATATCCAAGTTTAGCTATTACTAAGAAAAATTTTCTGATATGAACGAAGCTATCTCGAGAACCGTTGATCGCACCTGGAAAATTCCGGTGCCATCGGCTTCAGCTCGTCGAAATACATCGAGCAAAGACGTTTCAAACAGCTGTGAACCGTTGTGGGTGCGTTATATCCAAGTTTAGCTATTACTAAGAAAAATTTTCTGATATGAACGAAGCTATCTCGAGAACCGTTGATCGCACCTGGAAAATTCCGGTGCCATCGGCTTCAGCTCGTCGAAACACATCGAGCAAAGACGTTTCAAACAGCTGTGAACCGTTGTGGGTGCGTTATATCCAAGTTTAGCTATTACTAAGAAAAATTTTCTGATATGAACGAAGCTATCTCGAGAACCGTTGATCGCGCCTGAAAAACTCCTGTTTCATCGGCTTCGGCTCGTCAAAATACACCTAGTAAAGAAGTTTAAAACAGCTGTGAACTGTTGCGGGTGAGTTATATCCAAGATTAGCTATTACTATGAAAAATTTTCTGATCTGAACGAAGCTATCTCGAGAACCGTTGATCGCACCTGGAAAATTCCGGTGCCATCGGCTTCAGCTCGTCGAAATACATCGAGCAAAGACGTTTCAAACAGCTGTGAACCGTTGTGGGTGCGTTATATCCAAGTTTAGCTATTACTAAGAAAAATTTTCTGATATGAACGAAGCTATCTCGAGAACCGTTGATCGCACCTGGAAAATTCCGGTGCCATCGGCTTCAGCTCGTCGAAACACATCGAGCAAAGACGTTTCAAACAGCTGTGAACCGTTGTGGGTGCGTTATATCCAAGTTTAGCTATTACTAAGAAAAATTTTCTGATATGAACGAAGCTATCTCGAGAACCGTTGATCGCGCCTGAAAAACTCCTGTTTCATCGGCTTCGGTAGGACGAAATACACCTAGTAAGATGTTTAGCAACGGCTGTGAATTGTTGTGGGTGAGTTACAGCCAACTTTATCTTTTACTATGAAAAATTTTCTGATATGAACGAAGTTATCTCAAGAGCCGTTGATCGCACCTGGAAAATTCCATTACCATCGGCTTCAGCTCGTCGAAATACACCTAGTAAA
Source organism: Diachasmimorpha longicaudata (assembly GCF_034640455.1). Taxonomy (NCBI): domain Eukaryota; kingdom Metazoa; phylum Arthropoda; class Insecta; order Hymenoptera; family Braconidae; genus Diachasmimorpha; species Diachasmimorpha longicaudata. The sequence goes on along the minus strand of NW_026973899.1, from coordinate 601,375 downwards.
GAAGTTTGAAACAGCTGTGAACTGTTGCGGGTGAGTTATATCCAAGTTTAGCTATTACTAAGAAAAATTTTCTGATATGAACGAAGCTATCTCGAGAACCGTTGATCGCACCTGGAAAATTCCGGTGCCATCGGCTTCAGCTCGTCGAAATACATCGAGCAAAGACGTCTCAAACAGCTGTGAACTGTTGCGGGTGAGTTATATCCAAGTTGAGCTATTACTAAGAACAATTTTGTGATATGAACGAAGCTATCTCGAGAACCGTTGATCGCACCTGGAAAATTCCGGTGCCATCTACTTCAGCTCATCGAAATACACCTAGTAAAGAAGTTTAAAACAGCTGTGATCTGTTGCGGGTGAGTTATATCCAAGTTTAGCTATTACTAAGAAAAATTTTCTGATATGCACGAAGCTATCTCGAGAACCGTTGATCGCACCTGGAAAATTCCGGTGCCATCGGCTTCAGCTCGTCGGAATACACCGAGCAAAGAAGTTTGAAACAGCTGTGAACTGTTGCGGGTGAGTTATATCCAAGTTTAGCTATTACTAAGAAAAAGTTTCTGATATGAACGAAGCTATCTCGAGAACCGTTAATCGCACCTGGAAAATTCCGGTGCCATCGGCTTCAGCTCGTCGAAATACACCTAGTAAAGAAGTTTAAAACAGCTGTGAACTGTTGCGGGGGAGTTATATCCAAGTTTAGCTATTACTAAGAAAAATTTTCTGATATGAACGAAGCTATCTCGAGAACCGTTGATCGCGCCTGAAAAACTCCCGTTTCATCGGCTTCGGTAGGACGAAATACACCTAGTAAGATGTTTAGCAACGGCTGTGAATTGTTGTGGGTGAGTTACAGCCAACTTTATCTTTTACTATGAAAAATTTTCTGATATGAACGAAGTTATCTCGAGAGCCGTTGATCGCACCTGGAAAATTCCATTGCCATCGGCTTCAGCTCGTCGAAATACACCTAGTAAAGAAGTTTGAAACAGCTGTGAACTGTTGCGGGTGAGTTATATCCAAGTTTAGCTATTACTAAGAAAAATTTTCTGATATGAACGAAGCTATCGCGAGAACCGTTGATCGCACCTGGAAAATTCCGGTGCCATCGGCTTCAGCTCGTCAAAATACACCTAGTAAAGAAGTTTAAAACAGCTGTGAACTGTTGCGGGTGAGTTATATCCAAGATTACCTATTACTATGAAAAATTTTCTGATATGAACGAAGCTATCTCGAGAACCGTTGATCGCACCTGGAAAATTCCGGTGCCATCGGCTTCAGCTCGTCGAAATACATCGAGCAAAGACGTTTCAAACAGCTGTGAACCGTTGTGGGTGCGTTATATCCAAGTTTAGCTATTACTAAGAAAAATTTTCTGATATGAACGAAGCTATCTCGAGAACCGTTGATCGCACCTGGAAAATTCCGGTGCCATCGGCTTCAGCTCGTCGAAATACACCTAGTACAGAAGTTTGAAACAGCTGTGAACTGTTGCGGGTGAGTTATATCCAAGTTTAGCTATTACTAAGAAAAATTTTCTGATATGAACGAAGCTATCTCGAGAACCGTTGATCGCACCTGGAAAATTCCGGTGCCATCGGCTTCAGCTCGTCGAAATACATCGAGCAAAGACGTTTCAAACAGCTGTGAACCGTTGTGGGTGCGTTATATCCAAGTTTAGCTATTACTAAGAAAAATTTTCTGATATGAACGAAGCTATCTCGAGAACCGTTGATCGCACCTGGAAAATTCCGGTGCCATCGGCTTCAGCTCGTCGAAACACATCGAGCAAAGACGTTTCAAACAGCTGTGAACCGTTGTGGGTGCGTTATATCCAAGTTTAGCTATTACTAAGAAAAATTTTCTGATATGAACGAAGCTATCTCGAGAACCGTTGATCGCACCTGGAAAATTCCGGTGCCATCGGCTTCAGCTCGTCAAAATACACCTAGTAAAGAAGTTTAAAACAGCTGTGAACTGTTGCGGGTGAGTTATATCCAAGATTATCTATTACTATGAAAAATTTTCTGATATGAACGAAGCTATCTCGAGAACCGTTGATCGCACCTGGAAAATTCCGGTGCCATCGGCTTCAGCTCGTCGAAATACATCGAGCAAAGACGTTTCAAACAGCTGTGAACCGTTGTGGGTGCGTTATATCCAAGTTTAGCTATTACTAAGAAAAATTTTCTGATATGAACGAAGCTATCTCGAGAACCGTTGATCGCACCTGGAAAATTCCGGTGCCATCGGCTTCAGCTCGTCAAAATACACCTAGTAAAGAAGTTTAAAACAGCTGTGAACTGTTGCGGGTGAGTTATATCCAAGATTATCTATTACTATGAAAAATTTTCTGATATGAACGAAGCTATCTCGAGAACCGTTGATCGCACCTGGAAAATTCCGGTGCCATCGGCTTCAGCTCGTCGAAATACATCGAGCAAAGACGTTTCAAACAGCTGTGAACCGTTGTGGGTGCGTTATATCCAAGTTTAGCTATTACTAAGAAAAATTTTCTGATATGAACGAAGATATCTCGAGAACCGTTGATCGCACCTGGAAAATTCCGGTGCCATCGGCTTCAGCTCGTCAAAATACACCTAGTAAAGAAGTTTAAAACAGCTGTGAACTGTTGCGGGTGAGTTATATCCAAGATTAGCTATTACTATGAAAAATTTTCTGATATGAACGAAGTTATCTCGAGAACCGTTGATCGCGCCTGAAAAACTCCCGTTTCATCGGCTTCGGTAGGACGAAATACACCTAGTAAGATGTTTAGCAACGGCTGTGAATTGTTGTGGGTGAGTTACAGCCAACTTTATCTTTTACTATGAAAAATTTTCTGATATGAACGAAGTTATCTCGAGAGCCGTTGATCGCACCTGGAAAATTCCATTGCCATCGGCTTCAGCTCGTCGAAATACACCTAGTAAAGAAGTTTGAAACAGCTGTGAACTGTTGCGGGTGAGTTATATCCAAGTTTAGCTATTACTAAGAAAAATTTTCTGATATGAACGAAGCTATCGCGAGAACCGTTGATCGCACCTGGAAAATTCCGGTGCCATCGGCTTCAGCTCGTCAAAATACACCTAGTAAAGAAGTTTACAACAGCTGTGAACTGTTGCGGGTGAGTTATATCCAAGATTATCTATTACTATGAAAAATTTTCTGATATGAACGAAGCTATCTCGAGAACCGTTGATCGCACCTGGAAAATTCCGGTGCCATCGGCTTCAGCTCGTCGAAATACATCGAGCAAAGACGTTCCAAACAGCTGTGAACCGTTGTGGGTGCGTTATATCCAAGTTTAGCTATTACTAAGAAAAATTTTCTGATATGAACGAAGCTATCTCGAGAACCGTTGATCGCACCTGGAAAATTCCGGTGCCATCGGCTTCAGCTCGTCGAAATACATCGAGCAAAGACGTTTCAAACAGCTGTGAACCGTTGTGGGTGCGTTATATCCAAGTTTAGCTATTACTAAGAAAAATTTTCTGATATGAACGAAGCTATCTCGAGAACCGTTGATCGCACCTGGAAAATTCCGGTGCCATCGGCTTCAGCTCGTCAAAATACACCTAGTAAAGAAGTTTAAAACAGCTGTGAACTGTTGCGGGTGAGTTATATCCAAGATTATCTATTACTATGAAAAATTTTCTGATATGAACGAAGCTATCTCGAGAACCGTTGATCGCACCTGGAAAATTCCGGTGCCATCGGCTTCAGCTCGTCGAAATACATCGAGCAAAGACGTTTCAAACAGCTGTGAACCGTTGTGGGTGCGTTATATCCAAGTTTAGCTATTACTAAGAAAAATTTTCTGATATGAACGAAGCTATCTCGAGAACCGTTGATCCCACCTGGAAAATTCCGGTGCCATCGGCTTCAGCTCGTCGAAATACACCTAGTAAAGAAGTTTAAAACAGCTGTGAACTGTTGCGGGTGAGTTATATCCAAGATTAGCTATTACTATGAATAATTTTCTGATATGAACGAAGTTATCTCGAGAACCGTTGATCGCACATCTAAAACGTTTGTTCCATCGGCTTCAGCTCGTCGAAATACCCCCGGAAGGAAATTTTCAAACGGCTGCTTTCAGTTGTCGGGGAAATAATTGCAGTCTTATCCGTTTTAGTGAAAATCGTGCGTTTCAGCAGCTGAAAAACACGTTTTGACGAAAAATTTGTTGAAATCTTGCATTTTGACGCTGTACGACACCGTCGATGGCTGCATGGCATCATTTTGTAGTACCGCACGCATTTTTTATACCGATCCGACGCTGTTTGTTGATTCACATCTTTCGCCCTATGGTCGACGTTCTCCGAAGAACCGTTGATCGCACCTGAAAAACTCCTGTTTCATCGACTTCGGTAGGACGAAATACACCTAGTAAGATGTTTAGCAACGGCTGTGAATTGTTGTGGGTGAGTTACAGCCAACTTTATCTTTTACTAAGAAAAATTTTGTGATATGAACGAAGCTATCTCGAGAACCGTTGATCGCACCTGGAAAATTCCGGTGCCATCGGCTTCAGCTCGTCAAAATACACCTAGTAAAGAAGTTTAAAACAGCTGTGAACTGTTGCGGGTGAGTTATATCCAAGATTATCTATTACTATGAAAAATTTTCTGATATGAACGAAGCTATCTCGAGAACCGTTCATCGCACATCTAAAATTTTTGTTCCATTGGCTTCAGCTCGTCACGTTTTGACGAAAAATTTGTTGAAATCTTGCATTTTGACGCTGTAAGACACCGTCGATGGCTGCATGGCATCATTTCGTAGTACCGCACGCATTTTTTATACCGATCCGACGCTGTTTTTTGATTCACATCTTTCGCCCTATGGTCGACGTTCTCCGAAGAACCGTTGATCGCACCTGGCAAATTCCGGTGCCATCGGCTTCAGCTCATCGAAATACACCTAGTAAAGAAGTTTAAAACAGCTGTGAACTGTTGCGGGTGAGTTATATCCAAGTTTAGCTATTACTAAGAAAAATTTTCTGATATCAACGAAGCTATCTCGAGAACCGTTGATCGCACCTGGAAAATTCCGGTGCCATCGGCTTCAGCTCGTCGGAATACACCGAGCAAAGAAGTTTGAAACAGCTGTGAACTGTTGCGGGTGAGTTATATCCAAGTTTAGCTATTACTATGAAAAATTTCCTGATATGAACGAAGTTATCTCGAGAACCGTTGATCGCACCTGAAAAACTCCTGTTTCATCGGCTTCGGTAGGACGAAATACACCTAGTAAGATGTTTAGCAACGGCTGTGAATTGTTGTGGGTGAGTTACAGCCAACTTTATCTTTTACTATGAAAAATTTTCTGATATGAACGAAGTTATCTCGAGAGCCGTTGATCGCACCTGGAAAATTCCATTGCCATCGGCTTCAGCTCGTCGAAATACACCTAGTAAAGAAGTTTGAAACAGCTGTGAACTGTTGCGGGTGAGTTATATCCAAGTTTAGCTATTACTAAGAAAAAGTTTCTGATATGAACGAAGCTATCTCGAGAACCGTTGATCGCACCTGGAAAATTCTGGTGCCATCGGCTTCAGCTCGTCGAAATACACCTAGTAAAGAAGTTTGAAACAGCTGTGAACTGTTGCGGGTGAGTTATATCCAAGTTTAGCTATTACTAAGAACAATTTTGTGATATGAACGAAGCTATCTCGAGAACCGTTGATCGCACCTGGAAAATTCCGGTGCCATCGACTTCAGCTCATCGAAATACACCTAGTAAAGAAGTTTAAAACAGCTGTGATCTGTTGCGGGTGAGTTATATCCAAGATTAGCTATTACTAAGAAAAATTTTCTGATATGCACGAAGCTATCTCGAGAACCGTTGATCGCACCTGGAAAATTCCGGTGCCATCGGCTTCAGCTCGTCGAAATACATTGAGCAAAGACGTTTCAAACAGCTGTGAACCGTTGTGGGTGCGTTATATCCAAGTTTAGCTATTACTAAGAAAAATTTTCTGATATGAACGAAGCTATCTCGAGAACCGTTGAGCGCACCTGGAAAATTCCGGTGCCATCGGCTTCAGCTCGTCAAAATACACCTAGTAAAGAAGTTTAAAACAGCTGTGAACTGTTGCGGGTGAGTTATATCCAAGATTATCTATTACTATGAAAAATTTTCTGATATGAACGAAGCTATCTCGAGAACCGTTGATCGCACCTGGAAAATTCCGGTGCCATCGGCTTCAGCTCGTCGAAATACATCGAGCAAAGACGTTTCAAACAGCTGTGAACCGTTGTGGGTGCGTTATATCCAAGTTTAGCTATTACTAAGAAAAATTTTCTGATATGAACGAAGCTATCTCGAGAACCGTTGATCCCACCTGGAAAATTCCGGTGCCATCGGCTTCAGCTCGTCGAAATACACCTAGTAAAGAAGTTTAAAACAGCTGTGAACTGTTGCGGGTGAGTTATATCCAAGATTAGCTATTACTATGAATAATTTTCTGATATGAACGAAGTTATCTCGAGAACCGTTGATCGCACATCTAAAACGTTTGTTCCATCGGCTTCAGCTCGTCGAAATACCCCCGGAAGGAAATTTTCAAACGGCTGCTTTCAGTTGTCGGGGAAATAATTGCAGTCTTATCCGTTTTAGTGAAAATCGTGCGTTTCAGCAGCTGAAAAACACGTTTTGACGAAAAATTTGTTGAAATCTTGCATTTTGACGCTGTACGACACCGTCGATGGCTGCATGGCATCATTTTGTAGTACCGCACGCATTTTTTATACCGATCCGACGCTGTTTGTTGATTCACATCTTTCGCCCTATGGTCGACGTTCTCCGAAGAACCGTTGATCGCACCTGAAAAACTCCTGTTTCATCGACTTCGGTAGGACGAAATACACCTAGTAAGATGTTTAGCAACGGCTGTGAATTGTTGTGGGTGAGTTACAGCCAACTTTATCTTTTACTAAGAAAAATTTTGTGATATGAACGAAGCTATCTCGAGAACCGTTGATCGCACCTGGAAAATTCCGGTGCCATCGGCTTCAGCTCGTCAAAATACACCTAGTAAAGAAGTTTAAAACAGCTGTGAACTGTTGCGGGTGAGTTATATCCAAGATTATCTATTACTATGAAAAATTTTCTGATATGAACGAAGCTATCTCGAGAACCGTTCATCGCACATCTAAAATTTTTGTTCCATTGGCTTCAGCTCGTCACGTTTTGACGAAAAATTTGTTGAAATCTTGCATTTTGACGCTGTAAGACACCGTCGATGGCTGCATGGCATCATTTCGTAGTACCGCACGCATTTTTTATACCGATCCGACGCTGTTTTTTGATTCACATCTTTCGCCCTATGGTCGACGTTCTCCGAAGAACCGTTGATCGCACCTGGCAAATTCCGGTGCCATCGGCTTCAGCTCATCGAAATACACCTAGTAAAGAAGTTTAAAACAGCTGTGAACTGTTGCGGGTGAGTTATATCCAAGTTTAGCTATTACTAAGAAAAATTTTCTGATATCAACGAAGCTATCTCGAGAACCGTTGATCGCACCTGGAAAATTCCGGTGCCATCGGCTTCAGCTCGTCGGAATACACCGAGCAAAGAAGTTTGAAACAGCTGTGAACTGTTGCGGGTGAGTTATATCCAAGTTTAGCTATTACTATGAAAAATTTTCTGATATGAACGAAGTTATCTCGAGAACCGTTGATCGCACCTGGAAAATTCCGGTGCCATCGGCTTCAGCTCGTCGAAATACACCTAGTAAAGAAGTTTAAAACAGCTGTGAACTGTTGCGGGGGAGTTATATCCAAGTTTAGCTATTACTAAGAAAAATTTTCTGATATGAACGAAGCAATCTCGAGAACCGTTGATCGCGCCTGAAAAACTCCTGTTTCATCGGCTTCGGTAGGACGAAATACACCTAGTAAGATGTTTAGCAACGGCTGTGAATTGTTGTGGGTGAGTTACAGCCAACTTTATCTTTTACTATGAAAAATTTTCTGATATGAACGAAGTTATCTCGAGAGCCGTTGATCGCACCTGGAAAATTCCATTGCCATCGGCTTCAGCTCGTCGAAATACACCTAGTAAAGAAGTTTGAAACAGCTGTGAACTGTTGCGGGTGAGTTATATCCAAGTTTAGCTATTACTAAGAAAAATTTTCTGATATGAACGAAGCTATCTCGAGAACCGTTGATCGCACCTGGAAAATTCCGGTGCCATCGGCTTCAGCTCGTCGAAATACAGCGAGCAAAGAAGTTTGAAACAGCTGTGAACTGTTGCGGGTGAGTTATATCCAAGATTAGCTATTACTATGAAAAATTTTCTGATATGAACGAAGTTATCTCGAGAACCGTTGATCGCACCTGGAAAATTCCGGTGCCATCGGCTTCAGCTCGTCGAAATACACCTAGTAAAGAAGTTTAAAACAGCTGTGAACTGTTGCGGGGGAGTTATATCCAAGTTTAGCTATTACTAAGAAAAATTTTCTGATATGAACGAAGCTATCTCGAGAACCGTTGATCGCGCCTGAAAAACTCCTGTTTCATCGGCTTCGGTAGGACGAAATACACCTAGTAAGATGTTTAGCAACGGCTGTGAATTGTTGTGGGTGAGTTACAGCCAACTTTATCTTTTACTATGAAAAATTTTCTGATATGAACGAAGTTATCTCGAGAGCCGTTGATCGCACCTGGAAAATTCCATTGCCATCGGCTTCAGCTCGTCGAAATACACCTAGTAAAGAAGTTTGAAACAGCTGTGAACTGTTGCGGGTGAGTTATATCCAAGTTTAGCTATTACTAAGAAAAAGTTTCTGATATGAACGAAGCTATCTCGAGAACCGTTGATCGCACCTGGAAAATTCCGGTGCCATCGGCTTCAGCTCGTCGAAATACACCTAGTAAAGAAGTTTGAAACAGCTGTCAACTGTTGCGGGTGAGTTATATCCAAGTTTAGCTATTACTAAGAACAATTTTGTGATATGAACGAAGCTATCTCGAGAACCGTTGATCGCACCTGGAAAATTCCGGTGCCATCGACTTCAGCTCATCGAAATACACCTAGTAAAGAAGTTTAAAACAGCTGTGATCTGTTGCGGGTGAGTTATATCCAAGATTAGCTATTACTAAGAAAAATTTTCTGATATGCACGAAGCTATCTCGAGAACCGTTGATCGCACCTGGAAAATTCCGGTGCCATCGGCTTCAGCTCGTCGAAATACATTGAGCAAAGACGTTTCAAACAGCTGTGAACCGTTGTGGGTGCGTTATATCCAAGTTTAGCTATTACTAAGAAAAATTTTCTGATATGAACGAAGCTATCTCGAGAACCGTTGATCGCACCTGGAAAATTCCGGTGCCGTCGGCTTCAGCTCGTCAAAATACACCTAGTAAAGAAGTTTAAAACAGCTGTGAACTGTTGCGGGTGAGTTATATCCAAGATTATCTATTACTATGAAAAATTTTCTGATATGAACGAAGCTATCTCGAGAACCGTTGATCGCACCTGGAAAATTCCGGTGCCATCGGCTTCAGCTCGTCGAAATACATCGAGCAAAGACGTTTCAAACAGCTGTGAACCGTTGTGGGTGCGTTATATCCAAGTTTAGCTATTACTAAGAAAAATTTTCTGATATGAACGAAGCTATCTCGAGAACCGTTGATCGCACCTGGAAAATTCCGGTGCCATCGGCTTCAGCTCGTCGAAATACATCGAGCAAAGACGTTTCAAACAGCTGTGAACCGTTGTGGGTGCGTTATATCCAAGTTTAGCTATTACTAAGAAAAATTTTCTGATATGAACGAAGCTATCTCGAGAACCGTTGATCGCACCTGGAAAATTCCGGTGCCATCGGCTTCAGCTCGTCGAAATACATCGAGCAAAGACGTTTCAAACAGCTGTGAACCGTTGTGGGTGCGTTATATCCAACTTTAGCTATTACTAAGAAAAATTTTCTGATATGAACGAAGCTATCTCGAGAACCGTTGATCGCACCTGGAAAATTCCGGTGCCATCGGCTTCAGCTCGTCAAAATACACCTAGTAAAGAAGTTTAAAACAGCTGTGAACTGTTGCGGGTGAGTTATATCCAAGATTATCTATTACTATGAAAAATTTTCTGATATGAACGAAGCTATCTCGAGAACCGTTGATCGCACCTGGAAAATTCCGGTGCCATCGGCTTCAGCTCGTCGAAATACATCGAGCAAAGACGTTTCAAACAGCTGTGAACCGTTGTGGGTGCGTTATATCCAAGTTTAGCTATTACTAAGAAAAATTTTCTGATATGAACGAAGCTATCTCGAGAACCGTTGATCCCACCTGGAAAATTCCGGTGCCATCGGCTTCAGCTCGTCGAAATACACCTAGTAAAGAAGTTTAAAACAGCTGTGAACTGTTGCGGGTGAGTTATATCCAAGATTAGCTATTACTATGAATAATTTTCTGATATGAACGAAGTTATCTCGAGAACCGTTGATCGCACATCTAAAACGTTTGTTCCATCGGCTTCAGCTCGTCGAAATACCCCCGGAAGGAAATTTTCAAACGGCTGCTTTCAGTTGTCGGGGAAATAATTGCAGTCTTATCCGTTTTAGTGAAAATCGTGCGTTTCAGCAGCTGAAAAACACGTTTTGACGAAAAATTTGTTGAAATCTTGCATTTTGACGCTGTACGACACCGTCGATGGCTGCATGGCATCATTTTGTAGTACCGCACGCATTTTTTATACCGATCCGACGCTGTTTGTTGATTCACATCTTTCGCCCTATGGTCGACGTTCTCCGAAGAACCGTTGATCGCACCTGAAAAACTCCTGTTTCATCGACTTCGGTAGGACGAAATACACCTAGTAAGATGTTTAGCAACGGCTGTGAATTGTTGTGGGTGAGTTACAGCCAACTTTATCTTTTACTAAGAAAAATTTTGTGATATGAACGAAGCTATCTCGAGAACCGTTGATCGCACCTGGAAAATTCCGGTGCCATCGGCTTCAGCTCGTCAAAATACACCTAGTAAAGAAGTTTAAAACAGCTGTGAACTGTTGCGGGTGAGTTATATCCAAGATTATCTATTACTATGAAAAATTTTCTGATATGAACGAAGCTATCTCGAGAACCGTTGATCGCACCTGGAAAATTCCGGTGCCATCGGCTTCAGCTCGTCGAAATACATCGAGCAAAGACGTTTCAAACAGCTGTGAACCGTTGTGGGTGCGTTATATCCAAGTTTAGCTATTACTAAGAAAAATTTTCTGATATGAACGAAGCTATCTCGAGAACCGTTGATCCCACCTGGAAAATTCCGGTGCCATCGGCTTCAGCTCGTCGAAATACACCTAGTAAAGAAGTTTAAAACAGCTGTGAACTGTTGCGGGTGAGTTATATCCAAGATTAGCTATTACTATGAATAATTTTCTGATATGAACGAAGTTATCTCGAGAACCGTTGATCGCACATCTAAAACGTTTGTTCCATCGGCTTCAGCTCGTCGAAATACCCCCGGAAGGAAATTTTCAAACGGCTGCTTTCAGTTGTCGGGGAAATAATTGCAGTCTTATCCGTTTTAGTGAAAATCGTGCGTTTCAGCAGCTGAAAAACACGTTTTGACGAAAAATTTGTTGAAATCTTGCATTTTGACGCTGTACGACACCGTCGATGGCTGCATGGCATCATTTTGTAGTACCGCACGCATTTTTTATACCGATCCGACGCTGTTTGTTGATTCACATCTTTCGCCCTATGGTCGACGTTCTCCGAAGAACCGTTGATCGCACCTGAAAAACTCCTGTTTCATCGACTTCGGTAGGACGAAATACACCTAGTAAGATGTTTAGCAACGGCTGTGAATTGTTGTGGGTGAGTTACAGCCAACTTTATCTTTTACTAAGAAAAATTTTGTGATATGAACGAAGCTATCTCGAGAACCGTTGATCGCACCTGGAAAATTCCGGTGCCATCGGCTTCAGCTCGTCAAAATACACCTAGTAAAGAAGTTTAAAACAGCTGTGAACTGTTGCGGGTGAGTTATATCCAAGATTATCTATTACTATGAAAAATTTTCTGATATGAACGAAGCTATCTCGAGAACCGTTCATCGCACATCTAAAATTTTTGTTCCATTGGCTTCAGCTCGTCACGTTTTGACGAAAAATTTGTTGAAATCTTGCATTTTGACGCTGTAAGACACCGTCGATGGCTGCATGGCATCATTTCGTAGTACCGCACGCATTTTTTATACCGATCCGACGCTGTTTTTTGATTCACATCTTTCGCCCTATGGTCGACGTTCTCCGAAGAACCGTTGATCGCACCTGGCAAATTCCGGTGCCATCGGCTTCAGCTCATCGAAATACACCTAGTAAAGAAGTTTAAAACAGCTGTGAACTGTTGCGGGTGAGTTATATCCAAGTTTAGCTATTACTAAGAAAAATTTTCTGATATCAACGAAGCTATCTCGAGAACCGTTGATCGCACCTGGAAAATTCCGGTGCCATCGGCTTCAGCTCGTCGGAATACACCGAGCAAAGAAGTTTGAAACAGCTGTGAACTGTTGCGGGTGAGTTATATCCAAGTTTAGCTATTACTATGAAAAATTTTCTGATATGAACGAAGTTATCTCGAGAACCGTTGATCGCACCTGGAAAATTCCGGTGCCATCGGCTTCAGCTCGTCGAAATACACCTAGTAAAGAAGTTTAAAACAGCTGTGAACTGTTGCGGGGGAGTTATATCCAAGTTTAGCTATTACTAAGAAAAATTTTCTGATATGAACGAAGCAATCTCGAGAACCGTTGATCGCGCCTGAAAAACTCCTGTTTCATCGGCTTCGGTAGGACGAAATACACCTAGTAAGATGTTTAGCAACGGCTGTGAATTGTTGTGGGTGAGTTACAGCCAACTTTATCTTTTACTATGAAAAATTTTCTGATATGAACGAAGTTATCTCGAGAGCCGTTGATCGCACCTGGAAAATTCCATTGCCATCGGCTTCAGCTCGTCGAAATACACCTAGTAAAGAAGTTTGAAACAGCTGTGAACTGTTGCGGGTGAGTTATATCCAAGTTTAGCTATTACTAAGAAAAATTTTCTGATATGAACGAAGCTATCTCGAGAACCGTTGATCGCACCTGGAAAATTCCGGTGCCATCGGCTTCAGCTCGTCGAAATACAGCGAGCAAAGAAGTTTGAAACAGCTGTGAACTGTTGCGGGTGAGTTATATCCAAGATTAGCTATTACTATGAAAAATTTTCTGATATGAACGAAGTTATCTCGAGAACCGTTGATCGCACCTGGAAAATTCCGGTGCCATCGGCTTCAGCTCGTCGAAATACACCTAGTAAAGAAGTTTAAAACAGCTGTGAACTGTTGCGGGGGAGTTATATCCAAGTTTAGCTATTACTAAGAAAAATTTTCTGATATGAACGAAGCTATCTCGAGAACCGTTGATCGCGCCTGAAAAACTCCTGTTTCATCGGCTTCGGTAGGACGAAATACACCTAGTAAGATGTTTAGCAACGGCTGTGAATTGTTGTGGGTGAGTTACAGCCAACTTTATCTTTTACTATGAAAAATTTTCTGATATGAACGAAGTTATCTCGAGAGCCGTTGATCGCACCTGGAAAATTCCATTGCCATCGGCTTCAGCTCGTCGAAATACACCTAGTAAAGAAGTTTGAAACAGCTGTGAACTGTTGCGGGTGAGTTATATCCAAGTTTAGCTATTACTAAGAAAAAGTTTCTGATATGAACGAAGCTATCTCGAGAACCGTTGATCGCACCTGGAAAATTCCGGTGCCATCGGCTTCAGCTCGTCGAAATACACCTAGTAAAGAAGTTTGAAACAGCTGTCAACTGTTGCGGGTGAGTTATATCCAAGTTTAGCTATTACTAAGAACAATTTTGTGATATGAACGAAGCTATCTCGAGAACCGTTGATCGCACCTGGAAAATTCCGGTGCCATCGACTTCAGCTCATCGAAATACACCTAGTAAAGAAGTTTAAAACAGCTGTGATCTGTTGCGGGTGAGTTATATCCAAGATTAGCTATTACTAAGAAAAATTTTCTGATATGCACGAAGCTATCTCGAGAACCGTTGATCGCACCTGGAAAATTCCGGTGCCATCGGCTTCAGCTCGTCGAAATACATTGAGCAAAGACGTTTCAAACAGCTGTGAACCGTTGTGGGTGCGTTATATCCAAGTTTAGCTATTACTAAGAAAAATTTTCTGATATGAACGAAGCTATCTCGAGAACCGTTGATCGCACCTGGAAAATTCCGGTGCCGTCGGCTTCAGCTCGTCAAAATACACCTAGTAAAGAAGTTTAAAACAGCTGTGAACTGTTGCGGGTGAGTTATATCCAAGATTAGCTATTACTAAGAAAAATTTTCTGATATGCACGAAGCTATCTCGAGAACCGTTGATCGCACCTGGAAAATTCCGGTGCCATCGACTTCAGCTCGTCGAAATACATTGAGCAAAGACGTTTCAAACAGCTGTGAACCGTTGTGGGTGCGTTATATCCAAGTTTAGCTATTACTAAGAAAAATTTTCTGATATGAACGAAGCTATCTCGAGAACCGTTGATCGCACCTGGAAAATTCCGGTGCCGTCGGCTTCAGCTCGTCAAAATACACCTAGTAAAGAAGTTTAAAACAGCTGTGAACTGTTGCGGGTGAGTTATATCCAAGATTATCTATTACTATGAAAAATTTTCTGATATGAACGAAGCTATCTCGAGAACCGTTGATCGCACCTGGAAAATTCCGGTGCCATCGGCTTCAGCTCGTCGAAATACATCGAGCAAAGACGTCTCAAACAGCTGTGAACCGTTGTGGGTGCGTTATATCCAAGTTTAGCTATTACTAAGAAAAATTTTCTGATATGAACGAAGCTATCTCGAGAACCGTTGATCCCACCTGGAAAATTCCGGTGCCATCGGCTTCAGCTCGTCAAAATACACCTAGTAAAGAAGTTTAAAACAGCTGTGAACTGTTGCGGGTGAGTTATATCCAAGATTATCTATTACTATGAAAAATTTTCTGATATGAACGAAGCTATCTCGAGAACCGTTGATCGCACCTGGAAAATTCCGGTGCCATCGGCTTCAGCTCGTCGAAATACATCGAGCAAAGACGTTTCAAACAGCTGTGAACCGTTGTGGGTGCGTTATATCCAAGTTTAGCTATTACTAAGAAAAATTTTCTGATATGAACGAAGATATCTCGAGAACCGTTGATCGCACCTGGAAAATTCCGGTGCCATCGGCTTCAGCTCGTCAAAATACACCTAGTAAAGAAGTTTAAAACAGCTGTGAACTGTTGCGGGTGAGTTATATCCAAGATTAGCTATTACTATGAAAAATTTTCTGATATGAACGAAGTTATCTCGAGAACCGTTGATCGCACATCTAAAACTTGTGTTCCATCGGCTTCAGCTCGTCGAAATACCCCCGGAAGGAAATTTTCAAACGGCTGCTTTCAGTTGTCGGGGAAATAATTGCAGTCTTATCCGTTTTACTGAAAATCGTGCGTTTCAGCAGCTGAAAAACACGTTTTGACGAAAAATTTGTTGAAATCTTGCATTTTGACGCTGTACGACACCGTCGATGGCTGCATGGCATCATTTCGCCGTACCGCACGCATTTTTTATACCGATCCGACGCTGTTTTTTGATTCACATCTTTCGCCCTATGGTCGACGTTCTCCGAAGAACCGTTGATCGCACCTGGCAAATTCCGGTGCCATCGGCTTCAGCTCATCGAAATACACCTAGTAAAGAAGTTTAAAACAGCTGTGAACTGTTGCGGGTGAGTTATATCCAAGTTTAGCTATTACTAAGAAAAATTTTCTGATATCAACGAAGCTATCTCGAGAACCGTTGATCGCACCTGGAAAATTCCGGTGCCATCGGCTTCAGCTCGTCGAAATACATCGAGCAAAGACGTCTCAAACAGCTGTGAACCGTTGTGGGTGCGTTATATCCAAGTTTAGCTATTACTAAGAAAAATTTTCTGATATGAACGAAGCTATCTCGAGAACCGTTGATCCCACCTGGAAAATTCCGGTGCCATCGGCTTCAGCTCATCGAAATACACCTAGTAAAGAAGTTTAAAACAGCTGTGAACTGTTGCGGGTGAGTTATATCCAAGATTAGCTATTACTATGAAAAATTTTCTGATATGAACGAAGTTATCTCGAGAACCGTTGATCGCACATCTAAAACTTGTGTTCCATCGGCTTCAGCTCGTCGAAATACCCCCGGAAGGAAATTTTCAAACGGCTGCTTTCAGTTGTCGGGGAAATAATTGCAGTCTTATCCGTTTTACTGAAAATCGTGCGTTTCAGCAGCTGAAAAACACGTTTTGACGAAAAATTTGTTGAAATCTTGCATTTTGACGCTGTACGACACCGTCGATGGCTGCATGGCATCATTTTGTAGTACCGCACACATTTTTTATACCGATCCGACGCTGTTTGTTGATTCACATCTTTCGCCCTATGGTCGACGTTCTCCGAAGAACCGTTGATGGCGCCTGAAAAACTCCTGTTTTATCGGCTTCGGTAGGACGAAATACACCTAGTAAGATGTTTAGCAACGGCTGTGAATTGTTGTGGGTGAGTTACAGCCAACTTTATCTTTTACTATGAAAAATTTTGTGATATGAACGAAGTTATCTCGAGAGCCGTTGATCGCACATCTAAAATTTTTGTTCCATTGGCTTCAGCTCGTCACGTTTTGACGAAAAATTTGTTGAAATCTTGCATTTTGACGCTGTACGACACCGTCGATGGCTGCATGGCATCATTTCGCCGTACCGCACGCATTTTTTATACCGATCCGACGCTGTTTTTTGATTCACATCTTTCGCCCTATGGTCGACGTTCTCCGAAGAACCGTTGATCGCACCTGGCAAATTCCGGTGCCATCGGCTTCAGCTCATCGAAATACACCTAGTAAAGAAGTTTAAAACAGCTGTGAACTGTTGCGGGTGAGTTATATCCAAGTTTAGCTATTACTAAGAAAAATTTTCTGATATCAACGAAGCTATCTCGAGAACCGTTGATCGCACCTGGAAAATTCCGGTGCCATCGGCTTCAGCTCGTCGAAATACATCGAGCAAAGACGTCTCAAACAGCTGTGAACCGTTGTGGGTGCGTTATATCCAAGTTTAGCTATTACTAAGAAAAATTTTCTGATATGAACGAAGCTATCTCGAGAACCGTTGATCCCACCTGGAAAATTCCGGTGCCATCGGCTTCAGCTCATCGAAATACACCTAGTAAAGAAGTTTAAAACAGCTGTGAACTGTTGCGGGTGAGTTATATCCAAGTTTAGCTATTACTAAGAAAAATTTTCTGATATCAACGAAGCTATCTCGAGAACCGTTGATCGCACCTGGAAAATTCCGGTGCCATCGGCTTCAGCTCGTCGGAATACACCGAGCAAAGAAGTTTGAAACAGCTGTGAACTGTTGCGGGTGAGTTATATCCAAGTTTAGCTATTACTAAGAAAAATTTTCTGATATGAACGAAGCTATCTCGAGAACCGTTGATCGCACCTGGAAAATTCCGGTGCCATCGGCTTCAGCTCGTCGAAATACAGCGAGCAAAGAAGTTTGAAACAGCTGTGAACTGTTGCGGGTGAGTTATATCCAAGATTAGCTATTACTATGAAAAATTTTCTGATATGAACGAAGTTATCTCGAGAACCGTTGATCGCACCTGGAAAATTCCGGTGCCATCGGCTTCAGCTCGTCGAAATACACCTAGTAAAGAAGTTTAAAACAGCTGTGAACTGTTGCGGGGGAGTTATATCCAAGTTTAGCTATTACTAAGAAAAATTTTCTGATATGAACGAAGCTATCTCGAGAACCGTTGATCGCGCCTGAAAAACTCCTGTTTCATCGGCTTCGGTAGGACGAAATACACCTAGTAAGATGTTTAGCAACGGCTGTGAATTGTTGTGGGTGAGTTACAGCCAACTTTATCTTTTACTATGAAAAATTTTCTGATATGAACGAAGTTATCTCGAGAGCCGTTGATCGCACCTGGAAAATTCCATTGCCATCGGCTTCAGCTCGTCGAAATACACCTAGTAAAGAAGTTTGAAACAGCTGTGAACTGTTGCGGGTGAGTTATATCCAAGTTTAGCTATTACTAAGAAAAAGTTTCTGATATGAACGAAGCTATCTCGAGAACCGTTGATCGCACCTGGAAAATTCCGGTGCCATCGGCTTCAGCTCGTCGAAATACACCTAGTAAAGAAGTTTGAAACAGCTGTCAACTGTTGCGGGTGAGTTATATCCAAGTTTAGCTATTACTAAGAACAATTTTGTGATATGAACGAAGCTATCTCGAGAACCGTTGATCGCACCTGGAAAATTCCGGTGCCATCGACTTCAGCTCATCGAAATACACCTAGTAAAGAAGTTTAAAACAGCTGTGATCTGTTGCGGGTGAGTTATATCCAAGATTAGCTATTACTAAGAAAAATTTTCTGATATGCACGAAGCTATCTCGAGAACCGTTGATCGCACCTGGAAAATTCCGGTGCCATCGGCTTCAGCTCGTCGAAATACATTGAGCAAAGACGTTTCAAACAGCTGTGAACCGTTGTGGGTGCGTTATATCCAAGTTTAGCTATTACTAAGAAAAATTTTCTGATATGAACGAAGCTATCTCGAGAACCGTTGATCGCACCTGGAAAATTCCGGTGCCGTCGGCTTCAGCTCGTCAAAATACACCTAGTAAAGAAGTTTAAAACAGCTGTGAACTGTTGCGGGTGAGTTATATCCAAGATTATCTATTACTATGAAAAATTTTCTGATATGAACGAAGCTATCTCGAGAACCGTTGATCGCACCTGGAAAATTCCGGTGCCATCGGCTTCAGCTCGTCGAAATACATCGAGCAAAGACGTCTCAAACAGCTGTGAACCGTTGTGGGTGCGTTATATCCAAGTTTAGCTATTACTAAGAAAAAGTTTCTGATATGAACGAAGCTATCTCGAGAACCGTTGATCGCACCTGGAAAATTCCGGTGCCATCGGCTTCAGCTCGTCGAAATACACCTAGTAAAGAAGTTTGAAACAGCTGTGAACTGTTGCGGGTGAGTTATATCCAAGTTTAGCTATTACTAAGAACAATTTTGTGATATGAACGAAGCTATCTCGAGAACCGTTGATCGCACCTGGAAAATTCCGGTGCCATCGACTTCAGCTCATCGAAATACACCTAGTAAAGAAGTTTAAAACAGCTGTGATCTGTTGCGGGTGAGTTATATCCAAGATTAGCTATTACTAAGAAAAATTTTCTGATATGCACGAAGCTATCTCGAGAACCGTTGATCGCACCTGGAAAATTCCGGTGCCATCGACTTCAGCTCGTCGAAATACATTGAGCAAAGACGTTTCAAACAGCTGTGAACCGTTGTGGGTGCGTTATATCCAAGTTTAGCTATTACTAAGAAAAATTTTCTGATATGAACGAAGCTATCTCGAGAACCGTTGATCGCACCTGGAAAATTCCGGTGCCGTCGGCTTCAGCTCGTCAAAATACACCTAGTAAAGAAGTTTAAAACAGCTGTGAACTGTTGCGGGTGAGTTATATCCAAGATTATCTATTACTATGAAAAATTTTCTGATATGAACGAAGCTATCTCGAGAACCGTTGATCGCACCTGGAAAATTCCGGTGCCATCGGCTTCAGCTCGTCGAAATACATCGAGCAAAGACGTCTCAAACAGCTGTGAACCGTTGTGGGTGCGTTATATCCAAGTTTAGCTATTACTAAGAAAAATTTTCTGATATGAACGAAGCTATCTCGAGAACCGTTGATCCCACCTGGAAAATTCCGGTGCCATCGGCTTCAGCTCGTCAAAATACACCTAGTAAAGAAGTTTAAAACAGCTGTGAACTGTTGCGGGTGAGTTATATCCAAGATTATCTATTACTATGAAAAATTTTCTGATATGAACGAAGCTATCTCGAGAACCGTTGATCGCACCTGGAAAATTCCGGTGCCATCGGCTTCAGCTCGTCGAAATACATCGAGCAAAGACGTTTCAAACAGCTGTGAACCGTTGTGGGTGCGTTATATCCAAGTTTAGCTATTACTAAGAAAAATTTTCTGATATGAACGAAGATATCTCGAGAACCGTTGATCGCACCTGGAAAATTCCGGTGCCATCGGCTTCAGCTCGTCAAAATACACCTAGTAAAGAAGTTTAAAACAGCTGTGAACTGTTGCGGGTGAGTTATATCCAAGATTAGCTATTACTATGAAAAATTTTCTGATATGAACGAAGTTATCTCGAGAACCGTTGATCGCACATCTAAAACTTGTGTTCCATCGGCTTCAGCTCGTCGAAATACCCCCGGAAGGAAATTTTCAAACGGCTGCTTTCAGTTGTCGGGGAAATAATTGCAGTCTTATCCGTTTTACTGAAAATCGTGCGTTTCAGCAGCTGAAAAACACGTTTTGACGAAAAATTTGTTGAAATCTTGCATTTTGACGCTGTACGACACCGTCGATGGCTGCATGGCATCATTTTGTAGTACCGCACGCATTTTTTATACCGATCCGACGCTGTTTGTTGATTCACATCTTTCGCCCTATGGTCGACGTTCTCCGAAGAACCGTTGATGGCGCCTGAAAAACTCCTGTTTTATCGGCTTCGGTAGGACGAAATACACCTAGTAAGATGTTTAGCAACGGCTGTGAATTGTTGTGGGTGAGTTACAGCCAACTTTATCTTTTACTATGAAAAATTTTGTGATATGAACGAAGTTATCTCGAGAGCCGTTGATCGCACATCTAAAATTTTTGTTCCATTGGCTTCAGCTCGTCACGTTTTGACGAAAAATTTGTTGAAATCTTGCATTTTGACGCTGTACGACACCGTCGATGGCTGCATGGCATCATTTCGCCGTACCGCACGCATTTTTTATACCGATCCGACGCTGTTTTTTGATTCACATCTTTCGCCCTATGGTCGACGTTCTCCGAAGAACCGTTGATCGCACCTGGCAAATTCCGGTGCCATCGGCTTCAGCTCATCGAAATACACCTAGTAAAGAAGTTTAAAACAGCTGTGAACTGTTGCGGGTGAGTTATATCCAAGTTTAGCTATTACTAAGAAAAATTTTCTGATATCAACGAAGCTATCTCGAGAACCGTTGATCGCACCTGGAAAATTCCGGTGCCATCGGCTTCAGCTCGTCGGAATACACCGAGCAAAGAAGTTTGAAACAGCTGTGAACTGTTGCGGGTGAGTTATATCCAAGTTTAGCTATTACTAAGAAAAATTTTCTGATATGAACGAAGCTATCTCGAGAACCGTTGATCGCACCTGGAAAATTCCGGTGCCATCGGCTTCAGCTCGTCGAAATACACCTAGTCAGGAAGTTTGAAACAGCTGTGAACTGTTGCGGGTGAGTTATATCCAAGTTTAGCTATTACTAAGAACAATTTTGTGATATGAACGAAGCTATCTCGAGAACCGTTGATCGCACCTGGAAAATTCCGGTGCCATCGACTTCAGCTCATCGAAATACACCTAGTAAAGAAGTTTAAAACAGCTGTGATCTGTTGCGGGTGAGTTATATCCAAGTTTAGCTATTACTAAGAAAAATTTTCTGATATGCACGAAGCTATCTCGAGAACCGTTGATCGCACCTGGAAAATTCCGGTGCCATCGGCTTCAGCTCGTCGGAATACACCGAGCAAAGAAGTTTGAAACAGCTGTGAACTGTTGCGGGTGAGTTATATCCAAGTTTAGCTATTACTAAGAAAAAGTTTCTGATATGTACGAAGCTATCTCGAGAACCGTTAATCGCACCAGGAAAATTCCGGTGCCATCGGCTTCAGCTCGTCGAAATACACCTAGTAAAGAAGTTTAAAACAGCTGTGAACTGTTGCGGGGGAGTTATATCCAAGTTTAGCTATTACTAAGAAAAATTTTCTGATATGAACGAAGCTATCTCGAGAACCGTTGATCGCGCCTGAAAAACTCCTGTTTCATCGGCTTCGGTAGGACGAAATACACCTAGTAAGATGTTTAGCAACGGCTGTGAATTGTTGTGGGTGAGTTACAGCCAACTTTATCTTTTACTATGAAAAATTTTCTGATATGAACGAAGTTATCTCGAGAGCCGTTGATCGCACCTGGAAAATTCCATTGCCATCGGCTTCAGCTCGTCGAAATACACCTAGTAAAGAAGTTTGAAACAGCTGTGAACTGTTGCGGGTGAGTTATATCCAAGTTTAGCTATTACTAAGAAAAATTTTCTGATATGAACGAAGCTATCTCGAGAACCGTTGATCGCACCTGGAAAATTCCGGTGCCATCGGCTTCAGCTCGTCAAAATACACCTAGTAAAGAAGTTTAAAACAGCTGTGAACTGTTGCGGGTGAGTTATATCCAAGATTAGCTATTACTATGAAAAATTTTCTGATATGAACGATGTTATCTCGAGAACCGTTGATCGCACATCTAAAATTTTTGTTCCATCGGCTTCAGCTCGTCGAAATACCCCCGGAAGGAAATTTTCAAACGGCTGCATTCACTTGTCGGGGAAATAATTGCAGTCTTATCCGTTTTGGTGAAAATCGTGCGTTTCAGCAGTTGAAAAACACGTTTTGACGAAAAATTTGTTGAAATCTTGCATTTTGACGCTGTACGACACCGTCGATGGCTGCATGGCATCATTTTATAGTACCGCACGCATTTTTTATACCGATCCGACGCTGTTTGTTGATTCACATCTTTCGCCCTATGGTCGACGTTCTCCGAAGAACCGTTGATCGCGCCTGAAAAACTCCTGTTTCATCGGCTTCGGTAGGACGAAATACACCTAGTAAGATGTTTAGCAACGGCTGTGAATTGTTGTGGGTGAGTTATATCCAAGTTTAGCTATTACTAAGAAAAATTTTGTGATATGAACGAAGCTATCTCGAGAACCGTTGATCGCACCTGGAAAATTCCGGTGCCATCGGCTTCAGCTCGTCGAAATACGTTGAGCAAAGACGTTTCAAACAGCTGTGAACCGTTGTGGGTGCGTTATATCCAAGTTTAGCTATTACTAAGAAAAATTTTCTGATATGAACGAAGCTATCTCGAGAACCGTTGATCGCACCTGGAAAATTCCGGTGCCATCGGCTTCAGCTCGTCGAAACACATCGAGCAAAGACGTTTCAAACAGCTGTGAACCGTTGTGGGTGCGTTATATCCAAGTTTAGCTATTACTAAGAAAAATTTTCTGATATGAACGAAGCTATCTCGAGAACCGTTGATCGCACCTGGAAAATTCCGGTGCCGTCGGCTTCAGCTCGTCAAAATACACCTAGTAAAGAAGTTTAAAACAGCTGTGAACTGTTGCGGGTGAGTTATATCCAAGATTAGCTATTACTATGAAAAATTTTCTGATATGAACGAAGTTATCTCGAGAACCGTTGATCGCACATCTAAAATTTTTGTTCCATCGGCTTCAGCTCGTCGAAATACCCCCGGAAGGAAATTTTCAAACGGCTGCATTCACTTGTCGGGGAAATAATTGCAGTCTTATCCGTTTTGGTGAAAATCGTGCGTTTCAGCAGTTGAAAAACACGTTTTGACGAAAAATTTGTTGAAATCTTGCATTTTGACGCTGTACGACACCGTCGATGGCTGCATGGCATCATTTTATAGTACCGCACGCATTTTTTATACCGATCCGACGCTGTTTGTTGATTCACATCTTTCGCCCTATGGTCGACGTTCTCCGAAGAACCGTTGATCGCGCCTGAAAAACTCCTGTTTCATCGGCTTCGGTAGGACGAAATACACCTAGTAAGATGTTTAGCAACGGCTGTGAATTGTTGTGGGTGAGTTATATCCAAGTTTAGCTATTACTAAGAAAAATTTTGTGATATGAACGAAGCTATCTCGAGAACCGTTGATCGCACCTGGAAAATTCCGGTGCCATCGGCTTCAGCTCGTCGAAATACGTTGAGCAAAGACGTTTCAAACAGCTGTGAACCGTTGTGGGTGCGTTATATCCAAGTTTAGCTATTACTAAGAAAAATTTTCTGATATGAACGAAGCTATCTCGAGAACCGTTGATCGCACCTGGAAAATTCCGGTGCCATCGGCTTCAGCTCGTCGAAACACATCGAGCAAAGACGTTTCAAACAGCTGTGAACCGTTGTGGGTGCGTTATATCCAAGTTTAGCTATTACTAAGAAAAATTTTCTGATATGAACGAAGCTATCTCGAGAACCGTTGATCGCACCTGGAAAATTCCGGTGCCGTCGGCTTCAGCTCGTCAAAATACACCTAGTAAAGAAGTTTAAAACAGCTGTGAACTGTTGCGGGTGAGTTATATCCAAGATTAGCTATTACTATGAAAAATTTTCTGATATGAACGAAGTTATCTCGAGAACCGTTGATCGCACATCTAAAACTTGTGTTCCATCGGCTTCAGCTCGTCGAAATACCCCCGGAAGGAAATTTTCAAACGGCTGCTTTCAGTTGTCGGGGAAATAATTGCAGTCTTATCCGTTTTACTGAAAATCGTGCGTTTCAGCAGCTGAAAAACACGTTTTGACGAAAAATTTGTTGAAATCTTGCATTTTGACGCTGTACGACACCGTCGATGGCTGCATGGCATCATTTTGTAGTACCGCACGCATTTTTTATACCGATCCGACGCTGTTTGTTGATTCACATCTTTCGCCCTATGGTCGACGTTCTCCGAAGAACCGTTGATGGCGCCTGAAAAACTCCTGTTTTATCGGCTTCGGTAGGACGAAATACACCTAGTAAGATGTTTAGCAACGGCTGTGAATTGTTGTGGGTGAGTTACAGCCAACTTTATCTTTTACTATGAAAAATTTTGTGATATGAACGAAGTTATCTCGAGAGCCGTTGATCGCACATCTAAAATTTTTGTTCCATTGGCTTCAGCTCGTCACGTTTTGACGAAAAATTTGTTGAAATCTTGCATTTTGACGCTGTACGACACCGTCGATGGCTGCATGGCATCATTTCGCCGTACCGCACGCATTTTTTATACCGATCCGACGCTGTTTTTTGATTCACATCTTTCGCCCTATGGTCGACGTTCTCCGAAGAACCGTTGATCGCACCTGGCAAATTCCGGTGCCATCGGCTTCAGCTCATCGAAATACACCTAGTAAAGAAGTTTAAAACAGCTGTGAACTGTTGCGGGTGAGTTATATCCAAGTTTAGCTATTACTAAGAAAAATTTTCTGATATCAACGAAGCTATCTCGAGAACCGTTGATCGCACCTGGAAAATTCCGGTGCCATCGGCTTCAGCTCGTCGGAATACACCGAGCAAAGAAGTTTGAAACAGCTGTGAACTGTTGCGGGTGAGTTATATCCAAGTTTAGCTATTACTAAGAAAAATTTTCTGATATGAACGAAGCTATCTCGAGAACCGTTGATCGCACCTGGAAAATTCCGGTGCCATCGGCTTCAGCTCGTCGAAATACACCTAGTCAGGAAGTTTGAAACAGCTGTGAACTGTTGCGGGTGAGTTATATCCAAGTTTAGCTATTACTAAGAACAATTTTGTGATATGAACGAAGCTATCTCGAGAACCGTTGATCGCACCTGGAAAATTCCGGTGCCATCGACTTCAGCTCATCGAAATACACCTAGTAAAGAAGTTTAAAACAGCTGTGATCTGTTGCGGGTGAGTTATATCCAAGTTTAGCTATTACTAAGAAAAATTTTCTGATATGCACGAAGCTATCTCGAGAACCGTTGATCGCACCTGGAAAATTCCGGTGCCATCGGCTTCAGCTCGTCGGAATACACCGAGCAAAGAAGTTTGAAACAGCTGTGAACTGTTGCGGGTGAGTTATATCCAAGTTTAGCTATTACTAAGAAAAAGTTTCTGATATGTACGAAGCTATCTCGAGAACCGTTAATCGCACCAGGAAAATTCCGGTGACATCGGCTTCAGCTCGTCGAAATACACCTAGTAAAGAAGTTTAAAACAGCTGTGAACTGTTGCGGGGGAGTTATATCCAAGTTTAGCTATTACTAAGAAAAATTTTCTGATATGAACGAAGCTATCTCGAGAACCGTTGATCGCGCCTGAAAAACTCCTGTTTCATCGGCTTCGGTAGGACGAAATACACCTAGTAAGATGTTTAGCAACGGCTGTGAATTGTTGTGGGTGAGTTACAGCCAACTTTATCTTTTACTATGAAAAATTTTCTGATATGAACGAAGTTATCTCGAGAGCCGTTGATCGCACCTGGAAAATTCCATTGCCATCGGCTTCAGCTCGTCGAAATACACCTAGTAAAGAAGTTTGAAACAGCTGTGAACTGTTGCGGGTGAGTTATATCCAAGTTTAGCTATTACTAAGAAAAATTTTCTGATATGAACGAAGCTATCTCGAGAACCGTTGATCGCACCTGGAAAATTCCGGTGCCATCGGCTTCAGCTCGTCAAAATACACCTAGTAAAGAAGTTTAAAACAGCTGTGAACTGTTGCGGGTGAGTTATATCCAAGATTAGCTATTACTATGAAAAATTTTCTGATATGAACGATGTTATCTCGAGAACCGTTGATCGCACATCTAAAATTTTTGTTCCATCGGCTTCAGCTCGTCGAAATACCCCCGGAAGGAAATTTTCAAACGGCTGCATTCACTTGTCGGGGAAATAATTGCAGTCTTATCCGTTTTGGTGAAAATCGTGCGTTTCAGCAGTTGAAAAACACGTTTTGACGAAAAATTTGTTGAAATCTTGCATTTTGACGCTGTACGACACCGTCGATGGCTGCATGGCATCATTTTATAGTACCGCACGCATTTTTTATACCGATCCGACGCTGTTTGTTGATTCACATCTTTCGCCCTATGGTCGACGTTCTCCGAAGAACCGTTGATCGCGCCTGAAAAACTCCTGTTTCATCGGCTTCGGTAGGACGAAATACACCTAGTAAGATGTTTAGCAACGGCTGTGAATTGTTGTGGGTGAGTTATATCCAAGTTTAGCTATTACTAAGAAAAATTTTGTGATATGAACGAAGCTATCTCGAGAACCGTTGATCGCACCTGGAAAATTCCGGTGCCATCGGCTTCAGCTCGTCGAAATACGTTGAGCAAAGACGTTTCAAACAGCTGTGAACCGTTGTGGGTGCGTTATATCCAAGTTTAGCTATTACTAAGAAAAATTTTCTGATATGAACGAAGCTATCTCGAGAACCGTTGATCGCACCTGGAAAATTCCGGTGCCATCGGCTTCAGCTCGTCGAAACACATCGAGCAAAGACGTTTCAAACAGCTGTGAACCGTTGTGGGTGCGTTATATCCAAGTTTAGCTATTACTAAGAAAAATTTTCTGATATGAACGAAGCTATCTCGAGAACCGTTGATCGCACCTGGAAAATTCCGGTGCCATCGGCTTCAGCTCGTCGAAATACATCGAGCAAAGACGTTTCAAACAGCTGTGAACCGTTGTGGGTGCGTTATATCCAAGTTTAGCTATTACTAAGAAAAATTTTCTGATATGAACGAAGCTATCTCGAGAACCGTTGATCGCACCTGGAAAATTCCGGTGCCATCGGCTTCAGCTCGTCGAAATACATCGAGCAAAGACGTTTCAAACAGCTGTGAACCGTTGTGGGTGCGTTATATCCAAGTTTAGCTATTACTAAGAAAAATTTTCTGATATGAACGAAGATATCTCGAGAACCGTTGATCGCACCTGGAAAATTCCGGTGCCATCGGCTTCAGCTCGTCAAAATACACCTAGTAAAGAAGTTGAAAACAGCTGTGAACTGTTGCGGGTGAGTTATATCCAAGATTAGCTATTACTATGAAAAATTTTCTGATATGAACGAAGTTATCTCGAGAACCGTTGATCGCACATCTAAAACTTTTGTTCCATCGGCTTCAGCTCGTCGAAATACCCCCGGAAGGAAATTTTCAAACGGCTGCTTTCAGTTGTCGGGGAAATAATTGCAGTCTTATCTGTTTTACTGAAAATCGTGCGTTTCAGCAGCTGAAAAACACGTTTTGACGAAAAATTTGTTGAAATCTTGCATTTTGACGCTGTACGACACCGTCGATGGCTGCATGGCATCATTTTGTAGTACCGCACGCATTTTTTATACCGATCCGACGCTGTTTGTTGATTCACATCTTTCGCCCTATGGTCGACGTTCTCCGAAGAACCGTTGATGGCGCCTGAAAAACTCCTGTTTTATCGGCTTCGGTAGGACGAAATACACCTAGTAAGATGTTTAGCAACGGCTGTGAATTGTTGTGGGTGAGTTACAGCCAACTTTATCTTTTACTATGAAAAATTTTCTGATATGAACGAAGTTATCTCGAGAGCCGTTGATCGCACCTGGAAAATTCCATTGCCATCGGCTTCAGCTCATCGAAATACACCTAGTAAAGAAGTTTGAAACAGCTGTGAACTGTTGCGGGTGAGTTATATCCAAGTTTAGCTATTACTAAGAAAAATTTTGTGATATGAACGAAGCTATCTCGAGAACCGTTCATCGCACATCTAAAATTTTTGTTCCATTGGCTTCAGCTCGTCACGTTTTGACGAAAAATTTGTTGAAATCTTGCATTTTGACGCTGTAAGACACCGTCGATGGCTGCATGGCATCATTTCGTAGTACCGCACGCATTTTTTATACCGATCCGACGCTGTTTTTTGATTCACATCTTTCGCCCTATGGTCGACGTTCTCCGAAGAACCGTTGATCGCACCTGGCAAATTCCGGTGCCATCGGCTTCAGCTCATCGAAATACACCTAGTAAAGAAGTTTAAAACAGCTGTGAACTGTTGCGGGTGAGTTATATCCAAGTTTAGCTATTACTAAGAAAAATTTTCTGATATCAACGAAGCTATCTCGAGAACCGTTGATCGCACCTGGAAAATTCCGGTGCCATCGGCTTCAGCTCGTCGGAATACACCGAGCAAAGAAGTTTGAAACAGCTGTGAACTGTTGCGGGTGAGTTATATCCAAGTTTAGCTATTACTAAGAAAAATTTTCTGATATGAACGAAGCTATCTCGAGAACCGTTGATCGCACCTGGAAAATTCCGGTGCCATCGGCTTCAGCTCGTCGAAATACAGCGAGCAAAGAAGTTTGAAACAGCTGTGAACTGTTGCGGGTGAGTTATATCCAAGATTAGCTATTACTATGAAAAATTTTCTGATATGAACGAAGTTATCTCGAGAACCGTTGATCGCACCTGGAAAATTCCGGTGCCATCGGCTTCAGCTCGTCGAAATACACCTAGTAAAGAAGTTTAAAACAGCTGTGAACTGTTGCGGGGGAGTTATATCCAAGTTTAGCTATTACTAAGAAAAATTTTCTGATATGAACGAAGCTATCTCGAGAACCGTTGATCGCGCCTGAAAAACTCCTGTTTCATCGGCTTCGGTAGGACGAAATACACCTAGTAAGATGTTTAGCAACGGCTGTGAATTGTTGTGGGTGAGTTACAGCCAACTTTATCTTTTACTATGAAAAATTTTCTGATATGAACGAAGTTATCTCGAGAGCCGTTGATCGCACCTGGAAAATTCCATTGCCATCGGCTTCAGCTCGTCGAAATACACCTAGTAAAGAAGTTTGAAACAGCTGTGAACTGTTGCGGGTGAGTTATATCCAAGTTTAGCTATTACTAAGAAAAATTTTCTGATATGAACGAAGCTATCTCGAGAACCGTTGATCGCACCTGGAAAATTCCGGTGCCATCGGCTTCAGCTCGTCAAAATACACCTAGTAAAGAAGTTTAAAACAGCTGTGAACTGTTGCGGGTGAGTTATATCCAAGATTAGCTATTACTATGAAAAATTTTCTGATATGAACGATGTTATCTCGAGAACCGTTGATCGCACATCTAAAATTTTTGTTCCATCGGCTTCAGCTCGTCGAAATACCCCCGGAAGGAAATTTTCAAACGGCTGCATTCACTTGTCGGGGAAATAATTGCAGTCTTATCCGTTTTGGTGAAAATCGTGCGTTTCAGCAGTTGAAAAACACGTTTTGACGAAAAATTTGTTGAAATCTTGCATTTTGACGCTGTACGACACCGTCGATGGCTGCATGGCATCATTTTATAGTACCGCACGCATTTTTTATACCGATCCGACGCTGTTTGTTGATTCACATCTTTCGCCCTATGGTCGACGTTCTCCGAAGAACCGTTGATCGCGCCTGAAAAACTCCTGTTTCATCGGCTTCGGTAGGACGAAATACACCTAGTAAGATGTTTAGCAACGGCTGTGAATTGTTGTGGGTGAGTTATATCCAAGTTTAGCTATTACTAAGAAAAATTTTGTGATATGAACGAAGCTATCTCGAGAACCGTTGATCGCACCTGGAAAATTCCGGTGCCATCGGCTTCAGCTCGTCGAAATACGTTGAGCAAAGACGTTTCAAACAGCTGTGAACCGTTGTGGGTGCGTTATATCCAAGTTTAGCTATTACTAAGAAAAATTTTCTGATATGAACGAAGCTATCTCGAGAACCGTTGATCGCACCTGGAAAATTCCGGTGCCATCGGCTTCAGCTCGTCGAAACACATCGAGCAAAGACGTTTCAAACAGCTGTGAACCGTTGTGGGTGCGTTATATCCAAGTTTAGCTATTACTAAGAAAAATTTTCTGATATGAACGAAGCTATCTCGAGAACCGTTGATCGCACCTGGAAAATTCCGGTGCCATCGGCTTCAGCTCGTCGAAATACATCGAGCAAAGACGTTTCAAACAGCTGTGAACCGTTGTGGGTGCGTTATATCCAAGTTTAGCTATTACTAAGAAAAATTTTCTGATATGAACGAAGCTATCTCGAGAACCGTTGATCGCACCTGGAAAATTCCGGTGCCATCGGCTTCAGCTCGTCGAAATACATCGAGCAAAGACGTTTCAAACAGCTGTGAACCGTTGTGGGTGCGTTATATCCAAGTTTAGCTATTACTAAGAAAAATTTTCTGATATGAACGAAGATATCTCGAGAACCGTTGATCGCACCTGGAAAATTCCGGTGCCATCGGCTTCAGCTCGTCAAAATACACCTAGTAAAGAAGTTTAAAACAGCTGTGAACTGTTGCGGGTGAGTTATATCCAAGATTAGCTATTACTATGAAAAATTTTCTGATATGAACGAAGTTATCTCGAGAACCGTTGATCGCACATCTAAAACTTTTGTTCCATCGGCTTCAGCTCGTCGAAATACCCCCGGAAGGAAATTTTCAAACGGCTGCTTTCAGTTGTCGGGGAAATAATTGCAGTCTTATCTGTTTTACTGAAAATCGTGCGTTTCAGCAGCTGAAAAACACGTTTTGACGAAAAATTTGTTGAAATCTTGCATTTTGACGCTGTACGACACCGTCGATGGCTGCATGGCATCATTTTGTAGTACCGCACGCATTTTTTATACCGATCCGACGCTGTTTGTTGATTCACATCTTTCGCCCTATGGTCGACGTTCTCCGAAGAACCGTTGATGGCGCCTGAAAAACTCCTGTTTTATCGGCTTCGGTAGGACGAAATACACCTAGTAAGATGTTTAGCAACGGCTGTGAATTGTTGTGGGTGAGTTACAGCCAACTTTATCTTTTACTATGAAAAATTTTCTGATATGAACGAAGTTATCTCGAGAGCCGTTGATCGCACCTGGAAAATTCCATTGCCATCGGCTTCAGCTCATCGAAATACACCTAGTAAAGAAGTTTGAAACAGCTGTGAACTGTTGCGGGTGAGTTATATCCAAGTTTAGCTATTACTAAGAAAAATTTTGTGATATGAACGAAGCTATCTCGAGAACCGTTCATCGCACATCTAAAATTTTTGTTCCATTGGCTTCAGCTCGTCACGTTTTGACGAAAAATTTGTTGAAATCTTGCATTTTGACGCTGTAAGACACCGTCGATGGCTGCATGGCATCATTTCGTAGTACCGCACGCATTTTTTATACCGATCCGACGCTGTTTTTTGATTCACATCTTTCGCCCTATGGTCGACGTTCTCCGAAGAACCGTTGATCGCACCTGGCAAATTCCGGTGCCATCGGCTTCAGCTCATCGAAATACACCTAGTAAAGAAGTTTAAAACAGCTGTGAACTGTTGCGGGTGAGTTATATCCAAGTTTAGCTATTACTAAGAAAAATTTTCTGATATCAACGAAGCTATCTCGAGAACCGTTGATCGCACCTGGAAAATTCCGGTGCCATCGGCTTCAGCTCGTCGGAATACACCGAGCAAAGAAGTTTGAAACAGCTGTGAACTGTTGCGGGTGAGTTATATCCAAGTTTAGCTATTACTAAGAAAAATTTTCTGATATGAACGAAGCTATCTCGAGAACCGTTGATCGCACCTGGAAAATTCCGGTGCCATCGGCTTCAGCTCGTCGAAATACAGCGAGCAAAGAAGTTTGAAACAGCTGTGAACTGTTGCGGGTGAGTTATATCCAAGATTAGCTATTACTATGAAAAATTTTCTGATATGAACGAAGTTATCTCGAGAACCGTTGATCGCACCTGGAAAATTCCGGTGCCATCGGCTTCAGCTCGTCGAAATACACCTAGTAAAGAAGTTTAAAACAGCTGTGAACTGTTGCGGGGGAGTTATATCCAAGTTTAGCTATTACTAAGAAAAATTTTCTGATATGAACGAAGCTATCTCGAGAACCGTTGATCGCGCCTGAAAAACTCCTGTTTCATCGGCTTCGGTAGGACGAAATACACCTAGTAAGATGTATAGCAACGGCTGTGAATTGTTGTGGGTGAGTTACAGCCAACTTTATCTTTTACTATGAAAAATTTTCTGATATGAACGAAGTTATCTCGAGAGCCGTTGATCGCACCTGGAAAATTCCATTGCCATCGGCTTCAGCTCGTCGAAATACACCTAGTAAAGAAGTTTGAAACATCTGTGAACTGTTGCGGGTGAGTTATATCCAAGTTTAGCTATTACTAAGAAAAAGTTTCTGATATGAACGAAGCTATCTCGAGAGCCGTTGATCGCACCTGGAAAATTCCGGTGCCATCGACTTCAGCTCATCGAAATACACCTAGTAAAGAAGTTTAAAACAGCTGTGATCTGTTGCGGGTGAGTTATATCCAAGATTAGCTATTACTAAGAAAAATTTTCTGATATGCACGAAGCTATCTCGAGAACCGTTGATCGCACCTGGAAAATTCCGGTGCCATCGGCTTCAGCTCGTCGAAATACATTGAGCAAAGACGTTTCAAACAGCTGTGAACCGTTGTGGGTGCGTTATATCCAAGTTTAGCTATTACTAAGAAAAATTTTCTGATATGAACGAAGCTATCTCGAGAACCGTTGATCGCACCTGGAAAATTCCGGTGCCGTCGGCTTCAGCTCGTCAAAATACACCTAGTAAAGAAGTTTAAAACAGCTGTGAACTGTTGCGGGTGAGTTATATCCAAGATTATCTATTACTATGAAAAATTTTCTGATATGAACGAAGCTATCTCGAGAACCGTTGATCGCACCTGGAAAATTCCGGTGCCATCGGCTTCAGCTCGTCGAAATACATCGAGCAAAGACGTTTCAAACAGCTGTGAACCGTTGTGGGTGCGTTATATCCAAGTTTAGCTATTACTAAGAAAAATTTTCTGATATGAACGAAGATATCTCGAGAACCGTTGATCGCACCTGGAAAATTCTGGTGCCATCGGCTTCAGCTCGTCAAAATACACCTAGTAAAGAAGTTTAAAACAGCTGTGAACTGTTGCGGGTGAGTTATATCCAAGATTAGCTATTACTATGAAAAATTTTCTGATATGAACGAAGTTATCTCGAGAACCGTTGATCGCACATCTAAAACTTGTGGTCCATCGGCTTCAGCTCGTCGAAATACCCCCGGAAGGAAATTTTCAAACGGCTGCTTTCAGTTGTCGGGGAAATAATTGCAGTCTTATCCGTTTTACTGAAAATCGTGCGTTTCAGCAGCTGAAAAACACGTTTTGACGAAAAATTTGTTGAAATCTTGCATTTTGACGCTGTACGACACCGTCGATGGCTGCATGGCATCATTTTGTAGTACCGCACGCATTTTTTATACCGATCCGACGCTGTTTGTTGATTCACATCTTTCGCCCTATGGTCGACGTTCTCCGAAGAACCGTTGATGGCGCCTGAAAAACTCCTGTTTTATCGGCTTCGGTAGGACGAAATACACCTAGTAAGATGTTTAGCAACGGCTGTGAATTGTTGTGGGTGAGTTACAGCCAACTTTATCTTTTACTATGAAAAATTTTCTGATATGAACGAAGTTATCTCGAGAGCCGTTGATCGCACCTGGAAAATTCCATTGCCATCGGCTTCAGCTCATCGAAATACACCTAGTAAAGAAGTTTGAAACAGCTGTGAACTGTTGCGGGTGAGTTATATCCAAGTTTAGCTATTACTAAGAAAAATTTTGTGATATGAACGAAGCTATCTCGAGAACCGTTCATCGCACATCTAAAATTTTTGTTCCATTGGCTTCAGCTCGTCACGTTTTGACGAAAAATTTGTTGAAATCTTGCATTTTGACGCTGTAAGACACCGTCGATGGCTGCATGGTATCATTTCGTAGTACCGCACGCATTTTTTATACCGATCCGACGCTGTTTTTTGATTCACATCTTTCGCCCTATGGTCGACGTTCTCCGAAGAACCGTTGATCGCACCTGCCAAATTCCGGTGCCATCGGCTTCAGCTCATCGAAATACACCTAGTAAAGAAGTTTAAAACAGCTGTGAACTGTTGCGGGTGAGTTATATCCAAGTTTAGCTATTACTAAGAAAAATTTTCTGATATCAACGAAGCTATCTCGAGAACCGTTGATCGCACCTGGAAAATTCCGGTGCCATCGGCTTCAGCTCGTCGAAATACACCGAGCAAAGAAGTTTGAAACAGCTGTGAACTGTTGCGGGTGAGTTATATCCAAGATTAGCTATTACTATGAAAAATTTTCTGATATGAACGAAGTTATCTCGAGAACCGTTGATCGCACATCTAAAACTTGTGTTCCATCGGCTTCAGCTCGTCGAAATACCCCCGGAAGGAAATTTTCAAACGGCTGCTTTCAGTTGTCGGGGAAATAATTGCAGTCTTATCCGTTTTACTGAAAATCGTGCGTTTCAGCAGCTGAAAAACACGTTTTGACGAAAAATTTGTTGAAATCTTGCATTTTGACGCTGTACGACACCGTCGATGGCTGCATGGCATCATTTTGTAGTACCGCACGCATTTTTTATACCGATCCGACGCTGTTTGTTGATTCACATCTTTCGCCCTATGGTCGACGTTCTCCGAAGAACCGTTGATGGCGCCTGAAAAACTCCTGTTTTATCGGCTTCGGTAGGACGAAATACACCTAGTAAGATGTTTAGCACCGGCTGTGAATTGTTGTGGGTGAGTTACAGCCAACTTTATCTTTTACTATGAAAAATTTTCTGATATGAACGAAGTTATCTCGAGAGCCGTTGATCGCACCTGGAAAATTCCATTGCCATCGGCTTCAGCTCGTCGAAATACACCTAGTAAAGAAGTTTGAAACAGCTGTGAACTGTTGCGGGTGAGTTATATCCAAGTTTAGCTATTACTAAGAAAAAGTTTCTGATATGAACGAAGCTATCTCGAGAACCGTTGAGCGCACCTCGAAAATTCCGGTGCCATCGGCTTCAGCTCGTCGGAATACACCTAGTAAAGAAGTTTAAAACAGCTGTGAACTGTTGCGGGTGAGTTATATCCAAGATTAGCTATTACTATGAAAAATTTTCTGATATGAACGAAGTTATCTCGAGAACCGTTGATCGCACATCTAAAACTTTTGTTCCATCGGCTTCAGCTCGTCGAAATACCCCCGGAAGGAAATTTTCAAACGGCTGCTTTCAGTTGTCGGGGAAATAATTGCAGTCTTATCCGTTTTACTGAAAATCGTGCGTTTCAGCAGCTGAAAAACACGTTTTGACGAAAAATTTGTTGAAATCTTGCATTTTGACGCTGTACGACACCGTCGATGGCTGCATGGCATCATTTTGTAGTACCGCACGCATTTTTTATACCGATCCGACGCTGTTTGTTGATTCACATCTTTCGCCCTATGGTCGACGTTCTCCGAAGAACCGTTGATCGCGCCTGAAAAACTCCTGTTTTATCGGCTTCGGTAGGACGAAATACACCTAGTAAGATGTTTAGCAACGGCTGTGAATTGTTGTGGGTGAGTTACAGCCAACTTTATCTTTCACTATGAAAAATTTTCTGATATGAACGAAGTTATCTCGAGAGCCGTTGATCGCACCTGGAAAATTCCATTGCCATCGGCTTCAGCTCATCGAAATACACCTAGTAAAGAAGTTTGAAACAGCTGTGAACTGTTGCGGGTGAGTTATATCCAAGTTTAGCTATTACTAAGAAAAATTTTGTGATATGAACGAAGCTATCTCGAGAACCGTTCATCGCACATCTAAAATTTTTGTTCCATTGGCTTCAGCTCGTCACGTTTTGACGAAAAATTTGTTGAAATCTTGCATTTTGACGCTGTACGACACCGTCGATGGCTGCATGGCATCATTTCGTAGTACCGCACGCATTTTTTATACCGATCCGACGCTGTTTTTTGATTCACATCTTTCGGACTATGGTCGACGTTCTCCGAAGAACCGTTGATCGCACCTGGCAAATTCCGGTGCCATCGGCTTCAGCTCATCGAAATACACCTAGTAAAGAAGTTTAAAACAGCTGTGAACTGTTGCGGGTGAGTTATATCCAAGTTTAGCTATTACTAAGAAAAATTTTCTGATATGAACGAAGCTATCTCGAGAACCGTTGATCGCGCCTGAAAAACTCCTGTTTCATCGGCTTCGGTAGGACGAAATACACCTAGTAAGATGTTTAGCAACGGCTGTGAATTGTTGTGGGTGAGTTACAGCCAACTTTATCTTTTACTATGAAAAATTTTCTGATATGAACGAAGTTATCTCGAGAGCCGTTGATCGCACCTGGAAAATTCCATTGCCATCGGCTTCAGCTCGTCGAAATACACCTAGTAAAGAAGTTTGAAACAGCTGTGAACTGTTGCGGGTGAGTTATATCCAAGTTTAGCTATTACTAAGAAAAATTTTCTGATATGAACGAAGCTATCTCGAGAACCGTTGATCGCACCTGGAAAATTCCGGTGCCGTCGGCTTCAGCTCGTCAAAATACACCTAGTAAAGAAGTTTAAAACAGCTGTGAACTGTTGCGGGTGAGTTATATCCAAGATTATCTATTACTATGAAAAATTTTCTGATATGAACGAAGCTATCTCGAGAACCGTTGATCGCACCTGGAAAATTCCGGTGCCATCGGCTTCAGCTCGTCGAAATACATCGAGCAAAGACGTCTCAAACAGCTGTGAACCGTTGTGGGTGCGTTATATCCAAGTTTAGCTATTACTAAGAAAAATTTTCTGATATGAACGAAGCTATCTCGAGAACCGTTGATCCCACCTGGAAAATTCCGGTGCCATCGGCTTCAGCTCGTCAAAATACACCTAGTAAAGAAGTTTAAAACAGCTGTGAACTGTTGCGGGTGAGTTATATCCAAGATTATCTATTACTATGAAAAATTTTCTGATATGAACGAAGCTATCTCGAGAACCGTTGATCCCACCTGGAAAATTCCGGTGCCATCGGCTTCAGCTCGTCAAAATACACCTAGTAAAGAAGTTTAAAACAGCTGTGAACTGTTGCGGGTGAGTTATATCCAAGATTATCTATTACTATGAAAAATTTTCTGATATGAACGAAGCTATCTCGAGAACCGTTGATCGCACCTGGAAAATTCCGGTGCCATCGGCTTCAGCTCGTCGAAATACATCGAGCAAAGACGTTTCAAACAGCTGTGAACCGTTGTGGGTGCGTTATATCCAAGTTTAGCTATTACTAAGAAAAATTTTCTGATATGAACGAAGATATCTCGAGAACCGTTGATCGCACCTGGAAAATTCTGGTGCCATCGGCTTCAGCTCGTCAAAATACACCTAGTAAAGAAGTTTAAAACAGCTGTGAACTGTTGCGGGTGAGTTATATCCAAGATTAGCTATTACTATGAAAAATTTTCTGATATGAACGAAGTTATCTCGAGAACCGTTGATCGCACATCTAAAACTTGTGTTCCATCGGCTTCAGCTCGTCGAAATACCCCCGGAAGGAAATTTTCAAACGGCTGCTTTCAGTTGTCGGGGAAATAATTGCAGTCTTATCCGTTTTACTGAAAATCGTGCGTTTCAGCAGCTGAAAAACACGTTTTGACGAAAAATTTGTTGAAATCTTGCATTTTGACGCTGTACGACACCGTCGATGGCTGCATGGCATCATTTTGTAGTACCGCACGCATTTTTTATACCGATCCGACGCTGTTTGTTGATTCACATCTTTCGCCCTATGGTCGACGTTCTCCGAAGAACCGTTGATGGCGCCTGAAAAACTCCTGTTTTATCGGCTTCGGTAGGACGAAATACACCTAGTAAGATGTTTAGCAACGGCTGTGAATTGTTGTGGGTGAGTTACAGCCAACTTTATCTTTTACTATGAAAAATTTTCTGATATGAACGAAGTTATCTCGAGAGCCGTTGATCGCACCTGGAAAATTCCATTGCCATCGGCTTCAGCTCATCGAAATACACCTAGTAAAGAAGTTTGAAACAGCTGTGAACTGTTGCGGGTGAGTTATATCCAAGTTTAGCTATTACTAAGAAAAATTTTGTGATATGAACGAAGCTATCTCGAGAACCGTTCATCGCACATCTAAAATTTTTGTTCCATTGGCTTCAGCTCGTCACGTTTTGACGAAAAATTTGTTGAAATCTTGCATTTTGACGCTGTAAGACACCGTCGATGGCTGCATGGTATCATTTCGTAGTACCGCACGCATTTTTTATACCGATCCGACGCTGTTTTTTGATTCACATCTTTCGCCCTATGGTCGACGTTCTCCGAAGAACCGTTGATCGCACCTGCCAAATTCCGGTGCCATCGGCTTCAGCTCATCGAAATACACCTAGTAAAGAAGTTTAAAACAGCTGTGAACTGTTGCGGGTGAGTTATATCCAAGTTTAGCTATTACTAAGAAAAATTTTCTGATATCAACGAAGCTATCTCGAGAACCGTTGATCGCACCTGGAAAATTCCGGTGCCATCGGCTTCAGCTCGTCGAAATACACCGAGCAAAGAAGTTTGAAACAGCTGTGAACTGTTGCGGGTGAGTTATATCCAAGATTAGCTATTACTATGAAAAATTTTCTGATATGAACGAAGTTATCTCGAGAACCGTTGATCGCACCTGGAAAATTCCGGTGCCATCGGCTTCAGCTCGTCGAAATACACCTAGTAAAGAAGTTTAAAACAGCTGTGAACTGTTGCGGGGGAGTTATATCCAAGTTTAGCTATTACTAAGAAAAATTTTCTGATATGAACGAAGCTATCTCGAGAACCGTTGATCGCGCCTGAAAAACTCCTGTTTCATCGGCTTCGGTAGGACGAAATACACCTAGTAAGATGTTTAGCACCGGCTGTGAATTGTTGTGGGTGAGTTACAGCCAACTTTATCTTTTACTATGAAAAATTTTCTGATATGAACGAAGTTATCTCGAGAGCCGTTGATCGCACCTGGAAAATTCCATTGCCATCGGCTTCAGCTCGTCGAAATACACCTAGCAAAGAAGTTTGAAACAGCTGTGAACTGTTGCGGGTGAGTTATATCCAAGTTTAGCTATTACTAAGAAAAAGTTTCTGATATGAACGAAGCTATCTCGAGAACCGTTGAGCGCACCTCGAAAATTCCGGTGCCATCGGCTTCAGCTCGTCGGAATACACCTAGTAAAGAAGTTTAAAACAGCTGTGAACTGTTGCGGGTGAGTTATATCCAAGATTAGCTATTACTATGAAAAATTTTCTGATATGAACGAAGTTATCTCGAGAACCGTTGATCGCACATCTAAAACTTTTGTTCCATCGGCTTCAGCTCGTCGAAATACCCCCGGAAGGAAATTTTCAAACGGCTGCTTTCAGTTGTCGGGGAAATAATTGCAGTCTTATCCGTTTTACTGAAAATCGTGCGTTTCAGCAGCTGAAAAATACGTTTTGACGAAAAATTTGTTGAAATCTTGCATTTTGACGCTGTACGACACCGTCGATGGCTGCATGGCATCATTTTGTAGTACCGCACGCATTTTTTATACCGATCCGACGCTGTTTGTTGATTCACATCTTTCGCCCTATGGTCGACGTTCTCCGAAGAACCGTTGATCGCGCCTGAAAAACTCCTGTTTTATCGGCTTCGGTAGGACGAAATACACCTAGTAAGATGTTTAGCAACGGCTGTGAATTGTTGTGGGTGAGTTACAGCCAACTTTATCTTTCACTATGAAAAATTTTCTGATATGAACGAAGTTATCTCGAGAGCCGTTGATCGCACCTGGAAAATTCCATTGCCATCGGCTTCAGCTCATCGAAATACACCTAGTAAAGAAGTTTGAAACAGCTGTGAACTGTTGCGGGTGAGTTATATCCAAGTTTAGCTATTACTAAGAAAAATTTTGTGATATGAACGAAGCTATCTCGAGAACCGTTCATCGCACATCTAAAATTTTTGTTCCATTGGCTTCAGCTCGTCACGTTTTGACGAAAAATTTGTTGAAATCTTGCATTTTGACGCTGTACGACACCGTCGATGGCTGCATGGCATCATTTCGTAGTACCGCACGCATTTTTTATACCGATCCGACGCTGTTTTTTGATTCACATCTTTCGGACTATGGTCGACGTTCTCCGAAGAACCGTTGATCGCACCTGGCAAATTCCGGTGCCATCGGCTTCAGCTCATCGAAATACACCTAGTAAAGAAGTTTAAAACAGCTGTGAACTGTTGCGGGTGAGTTATATCCAAGTTTAGCTATTACTAAGAAAAATTTTCTGATATGAACGAAGCTATCTCGAGAACCGTTGATCGCGCCTGAAAAACTCCTGTTTCATCGGCTTCGGTAGGACGAAATACACCTAGTAAGATGTTTAGCAACGGCTGTGAATTGTTGTGGGTGAGTTACAGCCAACTTTATCTTTTACTATGAAAAATTTTCTGATATGAACGAAGTTATCTCGAGAGCCGTTGATCGCACCTGGAAAATTCCATTGCCATCGGCTTCAGCTCGTCGAAATACACCTAGTAAAGAAGTTTGAAACAGCTGTGAACTGTTGCGGGTGAGTTATATCCAAGTTTAGCTATTACTAAGAAAAAGTTTCTGATATGAACGAAGCTATCTCGAGAACCGTTGATCGCACCTGGAAAATTCCGGTGCCATCGGCTTCAGCTCGTCGAAATACACCTAGTAAAGAAGTTTGAAACAGGTGTGAACTGTTGCGGGTGAGTTATATCCAAGTTTAGCTATTACTAAGAACAATTTTGTGATATGAACGAAGCTATCTCGAGAACCGTTGATCGCACCTGGAAAATTCCGGTGCCATCGACTTCAGCTCATCGAAATACACCTAGTAAAGAAGTTTAAAACAGCTGTGATCTGTTGCGGGTGAGTTATATCCAAGATTAGCTATTACTAAGAAAAATTTTCTGATATGCACGAAGCTATCTCGAGAACCGTTGATCGCACCTGGAAAATTCCGGTGCCATCGGCTTCAGCTCGTCGAAAAACATTGAGCAAAGACGTTTAAAACAGCTGTGAACTGTTGCGGGTGAGTTACATCCAAGATTATCTATTATTATGAAAAATTTTCTGATATGAACGAAGCTATCTCGAGAACCGTTGATCGCACCTGGAAAATTCCGGTGCCATCTGCTTCAGCTCGTCGAAATACATCGAGCAAAGACGTCTCAAACAGCTGTGAACCGTTGTGGGTGCGTTATATCCAAGTTTAGCTATTACTAAGAAAAAGTTTCTGATATGAACGAAGCTATCTCGAGAACCGTTGATCGCACCTGGAAAATTCCGGTGCCATCGGCTTCAGCTCGTCGAAATACACCTAGTAAAGAAGTTTGAAACAGCTGTGAACTGTTGCGGGTGAGTTATATCCAAGTTTAGCTATTACTAAGAACAATTTTGTGATATGAACGAAGCTATCTCGAGAACCGTTGATCGCACCTGGAAAATTCCGGTGCCATCGACTTCAGCTCATCGAAATACACCTAGTAAAGAAGTTTAAAACAGCTGTGATCTGTTGCGGGTGAGTTATATCCAAGATTAGCTATTACTAAGAAAAATTTTCTGATATGCACGAAGCTATCTCGAGAACCGTTGATCGCACCTGGAAAATTCCGGTGCCATCGACTTCAGCTCGTCGAAATACATTGAGCAAAGACGTTTCAAACAGCTGTGAACCGTTGTGGGTGCGTTATATCCAAGTTTAGCTATTACTAAGAAAAATTTTCTGATATGAACGAAGCTATCTCGAGAACCGTTGATCGCACCTGGAAAATTCCGGTGCCGTCGGCTTCAGCTCGTCAAAATACACCTAGTAAAGAAGTTTAAAACAGCTGTGAACTGTTGCGGGTGAGTTATATCCAAGATTATCTATTACTATGAAAAATTTTCTGATATGAACGAAGCTATCTCGAGAACCGTTGATCGCACCTGGAAAATTCCGGTGCCATCGGCTTCAGCTCGTCGAAATACATCGAGCAAAGACGTCTCAAACAGCTGTGAACCGTTGTGGGTGCGTTATATCCAAGTTTAGCTATTACTAAGAAAAATTTTCTGATATGAACGAAGCTATCTCGAGAACCGTTGATCCCACCTGGAAAATTCCGGTGCCATCGGCTTCAGCTCGTCAAAATACACCTAGTAAAGAAGTTTAAAACAGCTGTGAACTGTTGCGGGTGAGTTATATCCAAGATTATCTATTACTATGAAAAATTTTCTGATATGAACGAAGCTATCTCGAGAACCGTTGATCGCACCTGGAAAATTCCGGTGCCATCGGCTTCAGCTCGTCGAAATACATCGAGCAAAGACGTTTCAAACAGCTGTGAACCGTTGTGGGTGCGTTATATCCAAGTTTAGCTATTACTAAGAAAAATTTTCTGATATGAACGAAGATATCTCGAGAACCGTTGATCGCACCTGGAAAATTCCGGTGCCATCGGCTTCAGCTCGTCAAAATACACCTAGTAAAGAAGTTTAAAACAGCTGTGAACTGTTGCGGGTGAGTTATATCCAAGATTAGCTATTACTATGAAAAATTTTCTGATATGAACGAAGTTATCTCGAGAACCGTTGATCGCACATCTAAAACTTGTGTTCCATCGGCTTCAGCTCGTCGAAATACCCCCGGAAGGAAATTTTCAAACGGCTGCTTTCAGTTGTCGGGGAAATAATTGCAGTCTTATCCGTTTTACTGAAAATCGTGCGTTTCAGCAGCTGAAAAACACGTTTTGACGAAAAATTTGTTGAAATCTTGCATTTTGACGCTGTACGACACCGTCGATGGCTGCATGGCATCATTTTGTAGTACCGCACGCATTTTTTATACCGATCCGACGCTGTTTGTTGATTCACATCTTTCGCCCTATGGTCGACGTTCTCCGAAGAACCGTTGATGGCGCCTGAAAAACTCCTGTTTTATCGGCTTCGGTAGGACGAAATACACCTAGTACGATGTTTAGCAACGGCTGTGAATTGTT
Organism: Diachasmimorpha longicaudata; assembly: GCF_034640455.1. NCBI lineage: Eukaryota > Metazoa > Arthropoda > Insecta > Hymenoptera > Braconidae > Diachasmimorpha > Diachasmimorpha longicaudata. The sequence goes on along the minus strand of NW_026973899.1, from coordinate 557,718 downwards.
GTGGGTGAGTTACAGCCAACTTTATGTTTACTATGAAAAATTTTCTGATATGAACGAAGTTATCTCGAGAGCCGTTGATCGCACCTGGAAAATTCCATTGCCATCGGCTTCAGCTCATCGAAATACACCTAGTAAAGAAGTTTGAAACAGCTGTGAACTGTTGCGGGTGAGTTATATCCAAGTTTAGCTATTACTAAGAAAAATTTTGTGATATGAACGAAGCTATCTCGAGAACCGTTCATCGCACATCTAAAATTTTTGTTCCATTGGCTTCAGCTCGTCACGTTTTGACGAAAAATTTGTTGAAATCTTGCATTTTGACGCTGTAAGACACCGTCGATGGCTGCATGGTATCATTTCGTAGTACCGCACGCATTTTTTATACCGATCCGACGCTGTTTTTTGATTCACATCTTTCGCCCTATGGTCGACGTTCTCCGAAGAACCGTTGATCGCACCTGCCAAATTCCGGTGCCATCGGCTTCAGCTCATCGAAATACACCTAGTAAAGAAGTTTAAAACAGCTGTGAACTGTTGCGGGTGAGTTATATCCAAGTTTAGCTATTACTAAGAAAAATTTTCTGATATTAACGAAGCTATCTCGAGAACCGTTGATCGCACCTGGAAAATTCCGGTGCCATCGGCTTCAGCTCGTCGGAATACACCGAGCAAAGAAGTTTGAAACAGCTGTGAACTGTTGCGGGTGAGTTATATCCAAGTTTAGCTATTACTAAGAAAAATTTTCTGATATGAACGAAGCTATCTCGAGAACCGTTGATCGCACCTGGAAAATTCCGGTGCCATCGGCTTCAGCTCGTCGAAATACACCGAGCAAAGAAGTTTGAAACAGCTGTGAACTGTTGCGGGTGAGTTATATCCAAGATTATCTATTACTATGAAAAATTTTCTGATATGAACGAAGCTATCTCGAGAACCGTTGATCGCACCTGGAAAATTCCGGTGCCATCGGCTTCAGCTCGTCGAAATACATCGAGCAAAGACGTCTCAAACAGCTGTGAACCGTTGTGGGTGCGTTATATCCAAGTTTAGCTATTACTAAGAAAAATTTTGTGATATGAACGAAGTTATCTCGAGAACCGTTGATCGCACATCTAAAACTTGTGTTCCATCGGCTTCAGCTCGTCGAAATACCCCCGGAAGGAAATTTTCAAACGGCTGCTTTCAGTTGTCGGGGAAATAATTGCAGTCTTATCCGTTTTACTGAAAATCGTGCGTTTCAGCAGCTGAAAAACACGTTTTGACGAAAAATTTGTTGAAATCTTGCATTTTGACGCTGTACGACACCGTCGATGGCTGCATGGCATCATTTTGTAGTACCGCACGCATTTTTTATACCGATCCGACGCTGTTTGTTGATTCACATCTTTCGCCCTATGGTCGACGTTCTCCGAAGAACCGTTGATGGCGCCTGAAAAACTCCTGTTTTATCGGCTTCGGTAGGACGAAATACACCTAGTAAGATGTTTAGCAACGGCTGTGAATTGTTGTGGGTGAGTTACAGCCAACTTTATCTTTTACTATGAAAAATTTTCTGATATGAACGAAGTTATCTCGAGAGCCGTTGATCGCACCTGGAAAATTCCATTGCCATCGGCTTCAGCTCATCGAAATACACCTAGTAAAGAAGTTTGAAACAGCTGTGAACTGTTGCGGGTGAGTTATATCCAAGTTTAGCTATTACTAAGAAAAATTTTGTGATATGAACGAAGCTATCTCGAGAACCGTTCATCGCACATCTAAAATTTTTGTTCCATTGGCTTCAGCTCGTCACGTTTTGACGAAAAATTTGTTGAAATCTTGCATTTTGACGCTGTAAGACACCGTCGATGGCTGCATGGTATCATTTCGTAGTACCGCACGCATTTTTTATACCGATCCGACGCTGTTTTTTGATTCACATCTTTCGCCCTATGGTCGACGTTCTCCGAAGAACCGTTGATCGCACCTGCCAAATTCCGGTGCCCTCGGCTTCAGCTCATCGAAATACACCTAGTAAAGAAGTTTAAAACAGCTGTGAACTGTTGCGGGTGAGTTATATCCAAGTTTAGCTATTACTAAGAAAAATTTTCTGATATTAACGAAGCTATCTCGAGAACCGTTGATCGCACCTGGAAAATTCCGGTGCCATCGGCTTCAGCTCGTCGGAATACACCGAGCAAAGAAGTTTGAAACAGCTGTGAACTGTTGCGGGTGAGTTATATCCAAGTTTAGCTATTACTAAGAAAAATTTTCTGATATGAACGAAGCTATCTCGAGAACCGTTGATCGCACCTGGAAAATTCCGGTGCCATCGGCTTCAGCTCGTCGAAATACACCGAGCAAAGAAGTTTGAAACAGCTGTGAACTGTTGCGGGTGAGTTATATCCAAGATTATCTATTACTATGAAAAATTTTCTGATATGAACGAAGCTATCTCGAGAACCGTTGATCGCACCTGGAAAATTCCGGTGCCATCGGCTTCAGCTCGTCGAAATACATCGAGCAAAGACGTCTCAAACAGCTGTGAACCGTTGTGGGTGCGTTATATCCAAGTTTAGCTATTACTAAGAAAAATTTTCTGATATGAACGAAGATATCTCGAGAACCGTTGATCGCACCTGGAAAATTCCGGTGCCATCGGCTTCAGCTCGTCAAAATACACCTAGTAAAGAAGTTTAAAACAGCTGTGAACTGTTGCGGGTGAGTTATATCCAAGATTAGCTATTACTATGAAAAATTTTCTGATATGAACGAAGTTATCTCGAGAACCGTTGATCGCACATCTAAAACTTGTGTTCCATCGGCTTCAGCTCGTCGAAATACCCCCGGAAGGAAATTTTCAAACGGCTGCTTTCAGTTGTCGGGGAAATAATTGCAGTCTTATCCGTTTTACTGAAAATCGTGCGTTTCAGCAGCTGAAAAACACGTTTTGACGAAAAATTTGTTGAAATCTTGCATTTTGACGCTGTACGACACCGTCGATGGCTGCATGGCATCATTTTGTAGTACCGCACGCATTTTTTATACCGATCCGACGCTGTTTGTTGATTCACATCTTTCGCCCTATGGTCGACGTTCTCCGAAGAACCGTTGATGGCGCCTGAAAAACTCCTGTTTTATCGGCTTCGGTAGGACGAAATACACCTAGTAAGATGTTTAGCAACGGCTGTGAATTGTTGTGGGTGAGTTACAGCCAACTTTATCTTTTACTATGAAAAATTTTCTGATATGAACGAAGTTATCTCGAGAGCCGTTGATCGCACCTGGAAAATTCCATTGCCATCGGCTTCAGCTCATCGAAATACACCTAGTAAAGAAGTTTGAAACAGCTGTGAACTGTTGCGGGTGAGTTATATCCAAGTTTAGCTATTACTAAGAAAAATTTTGTGATATGAACGAAGCTATCTCGAGAACCGTTCATCGCACATCTAAAATTTTTGTTCCATTGGCTTCAGCTCGTCACGTTTTGACGAAAAATTTGTTGAAATCTTGCATTTTGACGCTGTAAGACACCGTCGATGACTGCATGGTATCATTTCGTAGTACCGCACGCATTTTTTATACCGATCCGACGCTGTTTTTTGATTCACATCTTTCGCCCTATGGTCGACGTTCTCCGAAGAACCGTTGATCGCACCTGCCAAATTCCGGTGCCATCGGCTTCAGCTCATCGAAATACACCTAGTAAAGAAGTTTAAAACAGCTGTGAACTGTTGCGGGTGAGTTATATCCAAGTTTAGCTATTACTAAGAAAAATTTTCTGATATTAACGAAGCTATCTCGAGAACCGTTGATCGCACCTGGAAAATTCCGGTGCCATCGGCTTCAGCTCGTCGGAATACACCGAGCAAAGAAGTTTGAAACAGCTGTGAACTGTTGCGGGTGAGTTATATCCAAGTTTAGCTATTACTAAGAAAAATTTTCTGATATGAACGAAGCTATCTCGAGAACCGTTGATCGCACCTGGAAAATTCCGGTGCCATCGGCTTCAGCTCGTCGAAATACACCGAGCAAAGAAGTTTGAAACAGCTGTGAACTGTTGCGGGTGAGTTATATCCAAGATTATCTATTACTATGAAAAATTTTCTGATATGAACGAAGCTATCTCGAGAACCGTTGATCGCACCTGGAAAATTCCGGTGCCATCGGCTTCAGCTCGTCGAAATACATCGAGCAAAGACGTCTCAAACAGCTGTGAACCGTTGTGGGTGCGTTATATCCAAGTTTAGCTATTACTAAGAAAAATTTTCTGATATGAACGAAGATATCTCGAGAACCGTTGATCGCACCTGGAAAATTCCGGTGCCATCGGCTTCAGCTCATCGAAATACACCTAGTAAAGAAGTTTAAAACAGCTGTGAACTGTTGCGGGTGAGTTATATCCAAGTTTAGCTATTACTAAGAAAAATTTTCTGATATCAACGAAGCTATCTCGAGAACCGTTGATCGCACCTGGAAAATTCCGGTGCCATCGGCTTCAGCTCGTCGGAATACACCGAGCAAAGAAGTTTGAAACAGCTGTGAACTGTTGCGGGTGAGTTATATCCAAGTTTAGCTATTACTAAGAAAAATTTTCTGATATGAACGAAGCTATCTCGAGAACCGTTGATCGCACCTGGAAAATTCCGGTGCCATCGGCTTCAGCTCGTCGAAATACACCGAGCAAAGAAGTTTGAAACAGCTGTGAACTGTTGCGGGTGAGTTATATCCAAGATTATCTATTACTATGAAAAATTTTCTGATATGAACGAAGCTATCTCGAGAACCGTTGATCGCACCTGGAAAATTCCGGTGCCATCGGCTTCAGCTCGTCGAAATACATCGAGCAAAGACGTCTCAAACAGCTGTGAACCGTTGTGGGTGCGTTATATCCAAGTTTAGCTATTACTAAGAAAAATTTTCTGATATCAACGAAGCTATCTCGAGAACCGTTGATCGCACCTGGAAAATTCCGGTGCCATCGGCTTCAGCTCGTCGGAATACACCGAGCAAAGAAGTTTGAAACAGCTGTGAACTGTTGCGGGTGAGTTATATCCAAGTTTAGCTATTACTAAGAAAAATTTTCTGATATGAACGAAGCTATCTCGAGAACCGTTGATCGCACCTGGAAAATTCCGGTGCCATCGGCTTCAGCTCGTCGAAATACACCGAGCAAAGAAGTTTGAAACAGCTGTGAACTGTTGCGGGTGAGTTATATCCAAGATTATCTATTACTATGAAAAATTTTCTGATATGAACGAAGCTATCTCGAGAACCGTTGATCGCACCTGGAAAATTCCGGTGCCATCGACTTCAGCTCATCGAAATACACCTAGTAAAGAAGTTTAAAACAGCTGTGATCTGTTGCGGGTGAGTTATATCCAAGATTAGCTATTACTAAGAAAAATTTTCTGATATGCACGAAGCTATCTCGAGAACCGTTGATCGCACCTGGAAAATTCCGGTGCCATCGACTTCAGCTCGTCGAAATACATTGAGCAAAGACGTTTCAAACAGCTGTGAACCGTTGTGGGTGCGTTATATCCAAGTTTAGCTATTACTAAGAAAAATTTTCTGATATGAACGAAGATATCTCGAGAACCGTTGATCGCACCTGGAAAATTCCGGTGCCATCGGCTTCAGCTCGTCAAAATACACCTAGTAAAGAAGTTTAAAACAGCTGTGAACTGTTGCGGGTGAGTTATATCCAAGATTAGCTATTACTATGAAAAATTTTCTGATATGAACGAAGTTATCTCGAGAACCGTTGATCGCACATCTAAAACTTGTGTTCCATCGGCTTCAGCTCGTCGAAATACCCCCGGAAGGAAATTTTCAAACGGCTGCTTTCAGTTGTCGGGGAAATAATTGCAGTCTTATCCGTTTTACTGAAAATCGTGCGTTTCAGCAGCTGAAAAACAAGTTTTGACGAAAAATTTGTTGAAATCTTGCATTTTGACGCTGTACGACACCGTCGATGGCTGCATGGCATCATTTTGTAGTACCGCACGCATTTTTTATACCGATCCGACGCTGTTTGTTGATTCACATCTTTCGCCCTATGGTCGACGTTCTCCGAAGAACCGTTGATGGCGCCTGAAAAACTCCTGTTTTATCGGCTTCGGTAGGACGAAATACACCTAGTAAGATGTTTAGCAACGGCTGTGAATTGTTGTGGGTGAGTTACAGCCAACTTTATCTTTTACTATGAAAAATTTTCTGATATGAACGAAGTTATCTCGAGAGCCGTTGATCGCACCTGGAAAATTCCATTGCCATCGGCTTCAGCTCATCGAAATACACCTAGTAAAGAAGTTTGAAACAGCTGTGAACTGTTGCGGGTGAGTTATATCCAAGTTTAGCTATTACTAAGAAAAATTTTGTGATATGAACGAAGCTATCTCGAGAACCGTTCATCGCACATCTAAAATTTTTGTTCCATTGGCTTCAGCTCGTCACGTTTTGACGAAAAATTTGTTGAAATCTTGCATTTTGACGCTGTAAGACACCGTCGATGACTGCATGGTATCATTTCGTAGTACCGCACGCATTTTTTATACCGATCCGACGCTGTTTTTTGATTCACATCTTTCGCCCTATGGTCGACGTTCTCCGAAGAACCGTTGATCGCACCTGCCAAATTCCGGTGCCATCGGCTTCAGCTCATCGAAATACACCTAGTAAAGAAGTTTAAAACAGCTGTGAACTGTTGCGGGTGAGTTATATCCAAGTTTAGCTATTACTAAGAAAAATTTTCTGATATTAACGAAGCTATCTCGAGAACCGTTGATCGCACCTGGAAAATTCCGGTGCCATCGGCTTCAGCTCGTCGGAATACACCGAGCAAAGAAGTTTGAAACAGCTGTGAACTGTTGCGGGTGAGTTATATCCAAGTTTAGCTATTACTAAGAAAAATTTTCTGATATGAACGAAGCTATCTCGAGAACCGTTGATCGCACCTGGAAAATTCCGGTGCCATCGGCTTCAGCTCGTCGAAATACACCGAGCAAAGAAGTTTGAAACAGCTGTGAACTGTTGCGGGTGAGTTATATCCAAGATTATCTATTACTATGAAAAATTTTCTGATATGAACGAAGCTATCTCGAGAACCGTTGATCGCACCTGGAAAATTCCGGTGCCATCGGCTTCAGCTCGTCGAAATACATCGAGCAAAGACGTCTCAAACAGCTGTGAACCGTTGTGGGTGCGTTATATCCAAGTTTAGCTATTACTAAGAAAAATTTTCTGATATGAACGAAGATATCTCGAGAACCGTTGATCGCACCTGGAAAATTCCGGTGCCATCGGCTTCAGCTCATCGAAATACACCTAGTAAAGAAGTTTAAAACAGCTGTGAACTGTTGCGGGTGAGTTATATCCAAGTTTAGCTATTACTAAGAAAAATTTTCTGATATCAACGAAGCTATCTCGAGAACCGTTGATCGCACCTGGAAAATTCCGGTGCCATCGGCTTCAGCTCGTCGGAATACACCGAGCAAAGAAGTTTGAAACAGCTGTGAACTGTTGCGGGTGAGTTATATCCAAGTTTAGCTATTACTAAGAAAAATTTTCTGATATGAACGAAGCTATCTCGAGAACCGTTGATCGCACCTGGAAAATTCCGGTGCCATCGGCTTCAGCTCGTCGAAATACACCGAGCAAAGAAGTTTGAAACAGCTGTGAACTGTTGCGGGTGAGTTATATCCAAGATTATCTATTACTATGAAAAATTTTCTGATATGAACGAAGCTATCTCGAGAACCGTTGATCGCACCTGGAAAATTCCGGTGCCATCGGCTTCAGCTCGTCGAAATACATCGAGCAAAGACGTCTCAAACAGCTGTGAACCGTTGTGGGTGCGTTATATCCAAGTTTAGCTATTACTAAGAAAAATTTTCTGATATCAACGAAGCTATCTCGAGAACCGTTGATCGCACCTGGAAAATTCCGGTGCCATCGGCTTCAGCTCGTCGGAATACACCGAGCAAAGAAGTTTGAAACAGCTGTGAACTGTTGCGGGTGAGTTATATCCAAGTTTAGCTATTACTAAGAAAAATTTTCTGATATGAACGAAGCTATCTCGAGAACCGTTGATCGCACCTGGAAAATTCCGGTGCCATCGGCTTCAGCTCGTCGAAATACACCGAGCAAAGAAGTTTGAAACAGCTGTGAACTGTTGCGGGTGAGTTATATCCAAGATTATCTATTACTATGAAAAATTTTCTGATATGAACGAAGCTATCTCGAGAACCGTTGATCGCACCTGGAAAATTCCGGTGCCATCGGCTTCAGCTCGTCGAAATACATCGAGCAAAGACGTCTCAAACAGCTGTGAACCGTTGTGGGTGCGTTATATCCAAGTTTAGCTATTACTAAGAAAAAGTTTCTGATATGAACGAAGCTATCTCGAGAACCGTTGATCGCACCTGGAAAATTCCGGTGCCATCGGCTTCCGCTCGTCGAAATACACCTAGTAAAGAAGTTTGAAACAGCTGTGAACTGTTGCGGGTGAGTTATATCCAAGTTTAGCTATTACTAAGAACAATTTTGTGATATGAACGAAGCTATCTCGAGAACCGTTGATCGCACCTGGAAAATTCCGGTGCCATCGACTTCAGCTCATCGAAATACACCTAGTAAAGAAGTTTAAAACAGCTGTGATCTGTTGCGGGTGAGTTATATCCAAGATTAGCTATTACTAAGAAAAATTTTCTGATATGCACGAAGCTATCTCGAGAACCGTTGATCGCACCTGGAAAATTCCGGTGCCATCGACTTCAGCTCGTCGAAATACATTGAGCAAAGACGTTTCAAACAGCTGTGAACCGTTGTGGGTGCGTTATATCCAAGTTTAGCTATTACTAAGAAAAATTTTCTGATATGAACGAAGCTATCTCGAGAACCGTTGATCGCACCTGGAAAATTCCGGTGCCGTCGGCTTCAGCTCGTCAAAATACACCTAGTAAAGAATGTGGGTTTTAAGACTTTTTGACAAACGGAACAATAACTTTCAATATTACAAAAGACTCTTAGAAATTAAGACAAAGATTTTCTGTTACATGAATAAGTTCGTTGTTAAGTGTAGAATTTAGCCTATATGTTTATTTTGTGTCTTTTATGGTTTTTCTAGCGATAATAATTTAGCGTGGAATGTTTAGTATTACTGAGTGATGGATTTATGGCTTGCAGCCTCTTTTTTGGGGCTTTTGTGTGAGGTCCAGTGGAGACATTGTGCGGACCGCTAAACAATGGATGATTTGTTTTAGTGCAGTGAAGAGGGGGAACTATGGATGAGAATGAGTGAAAATTTGTAAGACTGGACACTCAGTTCGTTTTGGGTTTTCGGAGAGAACAGTTATTTTAATCGCGGCATATTTTTACTTTCAATCAACATCTTTATATCAAGTTAATGTTTTATCATAATTATAGTTCTTTTTTGTAATAGACTTTTTCTCATTTATTTCTTGCCCACCTTACCGATCCTACATTTGGGGGCTCAACCGGGATCACGTGGTGCAATTTAAGTGTGAAAAAAGACTCGTGTTGTGCAGCGTAGTGATTATTGTTCAAGCTGAGTGGACTTAGTGTTGATCGTGTTTGCAATTTGAATAGTGTGCAAAACGATAGAAGATGTCGGGCTCAGGGGATGATGTCACAGCGACGCTGGCAAACTTGGATGTGGAGGATCTCAGAGCAAAATTGCAAGTGCTGGGGCTTCCAACAGAAGGAACCAAGACAGAATTAATTCTGCGATGGAAAAGAGCAAGGAAAGGCAAAAATATTGCAAAAGGCTCAACAAGAGCAAAGATAACCCCTGAAGAAGCTGATGGCGCAGATAAAAAAGTGCCTAATGAAGAAAGAGATGGAACTCAAAACGATCTCGAAGACATGTCGTTGAAAGAATTGCAAGAGAGCTTGCGTCGACGTGGTCAGAAAACCACCGGAAAGAAAGCTGAGTTATTGGAGCGGCTGCGAAAAATAATTTCAGCCGAAAAACTTGAAGATAGTGAAATAGATAGTGAAGAAGATAGTGAAATCGACAGTGAAGACGAATCGAGCGACAGTGACGGTGAGGAACGAACAAGACGTAGACTGAAAATAAAAAAAGGGGAAAACAGAGACGCTAAAAAATTATATTACACCCAGCCTACTGCTTCGTTTCGGGATGTGGAAGATGCCATGGAAACCTTCAGTGGTGATGGCACACAAAATGTACGTCGTTGGTTGTTACATTTTGAAGAAATGGCTGAAATGTGCAACTGGACAGAGTCATTGAAAATAATATACGCAAAAAAATTGCTTAAAGGAACTGCTAAGTTATACGCGAGTTATGACTGTCATGCCAAATCATGGCGAGAGCTGAGGAAAAAGTTAATCAAAACGTTCGAAAAGAAAATTGATAGCATGCAAGTGCATGATCAATTACGCGCAATGAGAAAGAAAAATGAAGAGTCTTTTGAGGCATATGTGTATCGTGCCCTCGAAATAGCCAGCCATGGGGACATCGAGATGAAGGTTGTCATCAAGTATGTGATCAGCGGAATTCAAGACGAGGAATTCAACAAAACAATTTTATATGGATCAAAAACTCTATCAGAGCTACGAGACAACTTGGAATTATACGAAATGCAGAAGAAAAATAGCAAAAGTGCATTTAAGAATAAGAAAGACGATAAGTCAAGGAAATTTCCAAAAGATCAGGACGGAGATAAATCGAAAAATTGTAGGACATGTGGGTCAAAATCTCATGGAAAGGACGATTGCCCACATAAGAGTAAAGGACCAAAGTGTTTTAAATGCCAGGAATTCGGTCATATCGCCTTAAAGTGTACTGGTGTTAAAAAAACAGAAACTGTAGAAAAAAAGGACAAGCCAAGGGTTGATGCCTTATCCGCGCTTGATAAAAAGACTTATAAAACTGTGCACATCTTTAATAAAGAAGTAAAAGCCGTTTTAGATTCGGGAAGCGATTTAAATTTAGTGCGTGCCAGTGTATACGTGAAATTAGGTACACCAAAGTTAAGTGGAGAAACAATCCCTTTCAACGGTGTTGGCTCAGTTGATCAACGTACTTTGGGCCGATTTAAAGCAGACGTCATTATCGATGGCTTAGAGTTTAGTTTTGATTTTGATGTGGTGCCAGATGGAATTCTGGGCCATGATGTATTAATTGGTGGAGAGCTATCGGATTATGCTGAAGTGTGTGTAAAGAGACGACAAGCGACACTAAAAAAATTGAATTCAGGTGAAAATGTCGAAGTTAAAGGAGAACAATGTGTCGATGACGGATGGAGAGAAATCCTGAATATTACCATTCGTCAAGAGCCTACAGATAAAGCTGAAGAATTGGTAAAACACGTGAGTGATTCAGTTTTGAAAAGTGAATTAAAGAATTTAGTTGAAAATTATCAACCGAGAAAAACAAAAGATACTGGTGTTACAATGAAAATTATATTAAAGACGGATGAACCAGTATTCCAGAATCCAAGAAGACTGTCAGCAGTGCAGAAGACGCAAGTTAACAATATAATTGAAGAATGGATTAAAAACGGAATAGTTAGACCGAGTACTTCTGATTTTGCGAGTCCTATAGTATTGGTGGATAAAAAAAATGGACAGAAAAGACTCTGTGTTGATTACAGAGCATTAAATAAAAATATTGTGAGGGATAGAAACCCTTTGCCGTTGATAGAAGATCAACTTGATCGACTCCAAGATGCGAGAATATTCTCGACATTAGATTTAAAAGATGGTTTTTTCCACGTGCCAGTGGAGGAAAAAAGTGTTAAGTATACAGCATTTGTCGTGCCAGACGGACAATATGAATTTTTACGAGTGCCATTCGGTCTGTGCAACTCACCTGCGGTATTCCAACGACACGTAAGAGCTGTATTTAGAAATTTAATTTATGATGGAACTGTATTAGTCTACCTGGATGATTTGATCATTCCAGCTATAAACGAAGAGGAAAATTCTAAGAAATTAAAGCTTGTGTTAAGTGTCGCGAGTGAATATGGTTTAATCATTAATTGGAACAAATGTGAACTTTTGACACCCAGAGTCGAATATCTCGGATATATTGTGGAGGGTGGACAGATACGTCCTTCTGTGAAAAAAACAATTTGTGTTTCTAGATTTCCACCGCCTAAAACGGTAAAACAAGTACAAAGTTTTTTGGGTTTGACGGGTTACTTTCGCAAATTTATCCCTCAATTTGCGATACATGCGAGACCATTGTCTCAGTTATTAAGAGACAATGTGAAGTTTGAGTGGGGGCCGCAACAAGAAGCCTCATTTGAAAAATTAAAAGCTGCATTAGTGAAAACACCTGTGTTGAAACTTTATCGAGTGAATGCTGAAACGGAATTGCATACCGATGCAAGTAAGATCGGACTTGGAGCAGTGCTGCTACAGAAAGATGCAGAAGACGGTAAATTCCATCCGATTTATTATGCGAGCTGGAAAACATCTCCAGCCGAAGAAAAATACACTAGTTATGAGTTAGAAGTTTTAGCTATTGTGAAAGCTTTGGAAAAATTTAGAGTTTATTTATTGGGTATCCATTTTAAGATAGTAACAGACTGTAATGCATTTGTGTGGACGATGAACAAAAAGGATTTAAATCTAAGGATAGGTCATTGGGCAATATTAATTGACCAATTTGATCGGAAGATAGAGCATCGCCCTGGGTCGTCGATGAAGCATGTTGATGCGTTGAGTCGCAACCCTATCGAAATTTTATTAATACAGGAAGGCCGAGACGGATTAATCGAGAAAATTCAAATAGCGCAAAAAAAGGATGAGCAATTAGAAAAAATTATAGAAGCTGTGCGACAAGGAAAGAATTCGGATTTTACCCTTGAAAAAAGAGGAATTTTATATCGGGAAGTTGAGGGTGATGAATTATTAGTTGTTCCCAAGTCGATGCAATTCGATGTAATTAAACAGGCACACGAACAAGGACATTTTGGGTGGAACAAGATAGAATATATTCTAAAACGAGATTTTTGGTTCCCCAATATGAGGGAAAAAATTCAAAGAGTTATAGCTAATTGCGTTAAATGTATTCTTGCGGAGAAAAAATTCGGAAGAAGTGATGGATTCTTAAATCCAATTCCAAAAGGAGTGGTACCATTGGATACGTACCATATAGATCATTTAGGGCCTATGCCCTCAACAAGAAAATCATATAATCATTTGTTTGTAGTGGTAGATGCTTTTACAAAGTTTGTTTGGCTCTACCCTACCAAATCGACCACAGCGGAGGAAGTAATTGATAAATTAAGAAAGCAGGCAGCGATTTTTGGAAATCCGAGGAGGATTATTTCCGATCGTGGTACAGCCTTTACGGCTGGAGTATTCAAAGACTATTGTGCAGAGGAGAAAATTGAGCATGTTTTAACAACAACGGGCATGCCTCGTGCTAACGGGCAGGTTGAGCGAATGAATCGCATTCTGATACCTGTATTATCTAAACTGTCTGAAGAAAATCCCATGGAATGGTGGAAGTATGTGGAAAAAGTACAACAATACATGAATGCCACCCTTAGCAGGAGTACTAAAAAAACTCCGTTTGAGTTGATGATCGGTGCGAAGATGAAGCTTCGTGATGATCAGCAATTGAAGAAATTACTGGAAGAAGAATTTATTAAAATCTATGAAGATCAACGTGTAGACATCCGCGAAGAAGCTCGAGAAAATATACTTAAAATACAAGAAGAAAACAAGAAGTGTTTTGATCGCAAAAGGAAGGAACCTGTAAAATATGAAGAAGGCGACTTAGTTGCCATACAACGAACGCAAGGTGGTCCAGGTTTAAAGCTGCATTCAAAGTTCTTTGGGCCTTATAAAATCGTAAGTGTCCTGAGGAATAATCGTTTCATCGTAGAAAAAGTTGGTGATCACGAGGGTCCCAATCGAACCAGCACGGCAGCGGATTACATGAAACCGTGGTCAAATATCGTTGACCTGGATATTGAATTTGAAGACGATTATACCTGCAGAGAAGATTATAACGATCGTAAAGTGAAGTGAATGAGTGAAATGGTATCGAGGCGATACCAATGCAGGATGGCAGGTTGTGGGTTTTAAGACTTTTTGACAAACGGAACAATAACTTTCAATATTACAAAAGACTCTTAGAAATTAAGACAAAGATTTTCTGTTACATGAATAAGTTCGTTGTTAAGTGTAGAATTTAGCCTATATGTTTATTTTGTGTCTTTTATGGTTTTTCTAGCGATAATAATTTAGCGTGGAATGTTTAGTATTACTGAGTGATGGATTTATGGCTTGCAGCCTCTTTTTTGGGGCTTTTGTGTGAGGTCCAGTGGAGACATTGTGCGGACCGCTAAACAATGGATGATTTGTTTTAGTGCAGTGAAGAGGGGGAACTATGGATGAGAATGAGTGAAAATTTGTAAGACTGGACACTCAGTTCGTTTTGGGTTTTCGGAGAGAACAGTTATTTTAATCGCGGCATATTTTTACTTTCAATCAACATCTTTATATCAAGTTAATGTTTTATCATAATTATAGTTCTTTTTTGTAATAGACTTTTTCTCATTTATTTCTTGCCCACCTTACCGATCCTACAAGAAGTTTAAAACAGCTGTGAACTGTTGCGGGTGAGTTATATCCAAGATTATCTATTACTAAGAAAAATTTTCTGATATGAACGAAGCTATCTCGAGAACCGTTGATCGCGCCTGAAAAACTCCTGTTTCATCGGCTTCGGTAGGACGAAATACACCTAGTAAGATGTTTAGCACCGGCTGTGAATTGTTGTGGGTGAGTTACAGCCAACTTTATCTTTTACTATGAAAAATTTTCTGATATGAACGAAGTTATCTCGAGAGCCGTTGATCGCACCTGGAAAATTCCATTGCCATCGGCTTTAGCTCGTCGAAATACACCTAGTAAAGAAGTTTGAAACAGCTGTGAACTGTTGCGGGTGAGTTATATCCAAGTTTAGCTATTACTAAGAAAAAGTTTCTGATATGAACGAAGCTATCTCGAGAACCGTTGATCGCACCTGGAAAATTCCGGTGCCATCGGCTTCAGCTCGTCGAAATACACCTAGTAAAGAAGTTTGAAACAGCTGTGAACTGTTGCGGGTGAGTTATATCCAAGATTATCTATTACTATGAAAAATTTTCTGATATGAACGAAGCTATCTCGAGAACCGTTGATCGCACCTGGAAAATTCCGGTGCCATCGGCTTCAGCTCGTCGAAATACATCGAGCAAAGACGTTTCAAACAGCTGTGAACCGTTGTGGGTGCGTTATATCCAAGTTTAGCTATTACTAAGAAAAATTTTCTGATATGAACGAAGATATCTCGAGAACCGTTGATCGCACCTGGAAAATTCCGGTGCCATCGGCTTCAGCTCGTCAAAATACACCTAGTAAAGAAGTTTAAAACAGCTGTGAACTGTTGCGGGTGAGTTATATCCAAGATTAGCTATTACTATGAAAAATTTTCTGATATGAACGAAGTTATCTCGAGAACCGTTGATCGCACATCTAAAACTTGTGTTCCATCGGCTTCAGCTCGTCGAAATACCCCCGGAAGGAAATTTTCAAACGGCTGCTTTCAGTTGTCGGGGAAATAATTGCAGTCTTATCCGTTTTACTGAAAATCGTGCGTTTCAGCAGCTGAAAAACACGTTTTGACGAAAAATTTGTTGAAATCTTGCATTTTGACGCTGTACAACACCGTCGATGGCTGCATGGCATCATTTTGTAGTACCGCACGCATTTTTTATACCGATCCGACGCTGTTTGTTGATTCACATCTTTCGCCCTATGGTCGACGTTCTCCGAAGAACCGTTGATGGCGCCTGAAAAACTCCTGTTTTATCGGCTTCGGTAGGACGAAATACACCTAGTAAGATGTTTAGCAACGGCTGTGAATTGTTGTGGGTGTGTTACAGCCAACTTTATCTTTTACTATGAAAAATTTTCTGATATGAACGAAGTTATCTCGAGAGCCGTTGATCGCACCTGGAAAATTCCATTGCCATCGGCTTCAGCTCATCGAAATACACCTAGTAAAGAAGTTTGAAACAGCTGTGAACTGTTGCGGGTGAGTTATATCCAAGTTTAGCTATTACTAAGAAAAATTTTGTGATATGAACGAAGCTATCTCGAGAACCGTTCATCGCACATCTAAAATTTTTGTTCCATTGGCTTCAGCTCGTCACGTTTTGACGAAAAATTTGTTGAAATCTTGCATTTTGACGCTGTAAGACACCGTCGATGGCTGCATGGTATCATTTCGTAGTACCGCACGCATTTTTTATACCGATCCGACGCTGTTTTTTGATTCACATCTTTCGCCCTATGGTCGACGTTCTCCGAAGAACCGTTGATCGCACCTGCCAAATTCCGGTGCCATCGGCTTCAGCTCATCGAAATACACCTAGTAAAGAAGTTTAAAACAGCTGTGAACTGTTGCGGGTGAGTTATATCCAAGTTTAGCTATTACTAAGAAAAATTTTCTGATATCAACGAAGCTATCTCGAGAACCGTTGATCGCACCTGGAAAATTCCGGTGCCATCGGCTTCAGCTCGTCGAAATACACCGAGCAAAGAAGTTTGAAACAGCTGTGAACTGTTGCGGGTGAGTTATATCCAAGATTAGCTATTACTATGAAAAATTTTCTGATATGAACGAAGTTATCTCGAGAACCGTTGATCGCACCTGGAAAATTCTGGTGCCATCGGCTTCAGCTCGTCGAAATACACCTAGTAAAGAAGTTTAAAACAGCTGTGAACTGTTGCGGGGGAGTTATATCCAAGTTTAGCTATTACTAAGAAAAATTTTCTGATATGAACGAAGCTATCTCGAGAACCGTTGATCGCGCCTGAAAAACTCCTGTTTCATCGGCTTCGGTAGGACGAAATACACCTAGTAAGATGTTTAGCACCGGCTGTGAATTGTTGTGGGTGAGTTACAGCCAACTTTATCTTTTACTATGAAAAATTTTCTGATATGAACGAAGTTATCTCGAGAGCCGTTGATCGCACCTGGAAAATTCCATTGCCATCGGCTTCAGCTCGTCGAAATACACCTAGTAAAGAAGTTTGAAACAGCTGTGAACTGTTGCGGGTGAGTTATATCCAAGTTTAGCTATTACTAAGAAAAAGTTTCTGATATGAACGAAGCTATCTCGAGAACCGTTGATCGCACCTGGAAAATTCCGGTGCCATCGGCTTCAGCTCGTCGAAATACACCTAGTAAAGAAGTTTGAAACAGCTGTGAACTGTTGCGGGTGAGTTATATCCAAGTTTAGCTATTACTAAGAACAATTTTGTGATATGAACGAAGCTATCTCGAGAACCGTTGATCGCACCTGGAAAATTCCGGTGCCATCGACTTCAGCTCATCGAAATACACCTAGTAAAGAAGTTTAAAACAGCTGTGATCTGTTGCGGGTGAGTTATATCCAAGATTAGCTATTACTAAGAAAAATTTTCTGATATGCACGAAGCTATCTCGAGAACCGTTGATCGCACCTGGAAAATTCCGGTGCCATCGGCTTCAGCTCGTCGAAATACATTGAGCAAAGACGTTTCAAATAGCTGTGAACCGTTGTGGGTGCGTTATATCCAAGTTTAGCTATTACTAAGAAAAATTTTCTGATATGAACGAAGCTATCTCGAGAACCGTTGATCGCACCTGGAAAATTCCGGTGCCGTCGGCTTCAGCTCGTCAAAATACACCTAGTAAAGAAGTTTAAAACAGCTGTGAACTGTTGCGGGTGAGTTATATCCAAGATTATCTATTACTATGAAAAATTTTCTGATATGAACGAAGCTATCTCGAGAACCGTTGATCGCACCTGGAAAATTCCGGTGCCATCGGCTTCAGCTCGTCGAAATACATCGAGCAAAGACGTCTCAAACAGCTGTGAACCGTTGTGGGTGCGTTATATCCAAGTTTAGCTATTACTAAGAAAAATTTTCTGATATGAACGAAGCTATCTCGAGAACCGTTGATCCCACCTGGAAAATTCCGGTGCCATCGGCTTCAGCTCGTCAAAATACACCTAGTAAAGAAGTTTAAAACAGCTGTGAACTGTTGCGGGTGAGTTATATCCAAGATTATCTATTACTATGAAAAATTTTCTGATATGAACGAAGCTATCTCGAGAACCGTTGATCGCACCTGGAAAATTCCGGTGCCATCGGCTTCAGCTCGTCGAAATACACCTAGTAAAGAAGTTTGAAACAGCTGTGAACTGTTGCGGGTGAGTTATATCCAAGTTTAGCTATTACTAAGAAAAATTTTGTGATATGAACGAAGCTATCTCGAGAACCGTTGATCGCACCTGGAAAATTCCGGTGCCATCGGCTTCAGCTCGTCGAAATACATCGAGCAAAGACGTCTCAAACAGCTGTGAACCGTTGTGGGTGCGTTATATCCAAGTTTAGCTATTACTAAGAAAAATTTTCTGATATGAACGAAGCTATCTCGAGAACCGTTGAGCGCACCTGGAAAATTCCGGTGCCATCGGCTTCAGCTCGTCGGAATACACCTAGTAAAGAAGTTTAAAACAGCTGTGAACTGTTGCGGGTGAGTTATATCCAAGATTAGCTATTACTATGAAAAATTTTCTGATATGAACGAAGTTATCTCGAGAACCGTTGATCGCACATCTAAAACTTTTGTTCCATCGGCTTCAGCTCGTCGAAATACCCCCGGAAGGAAATTTTCAAACGGCTGCTTTCTGTTGTCGGGGAAATAATTGCAGTCTTATCCGTTTTACTGAAAATCGTGCGTTTCAGCAGCTGAAAAACACGTTTTGACGAAAAATTTGTTGAAATCTTGCATTTTGACGCTGTACGACACCGTCGATGGCTGCATGGCATCATTTTGTAGTACCGCACGCATTTTTTATACCGATCCGACGCTGTTTGTTGATTCACATCTTTCGCCCTATGGTCGACGTTCTCCGAAGAACCGTTGATCGCGCCTGAAAAACTCCTGTTTTATCGGCTTCGGTAGGACGAAATACACCTAGTAAGATGTTTAGCAACGGCTGTGAATTGTTGTGGGTGAGTTACAGCCAACTTTATCTTTTACTCTGAAAAATTTTCTGATATGAACGAAGTTATCTCGAGAGCCGTTGATCGCACCTGGAAAATTCCATTGCCATCGGCTTCAGCTCATCGAAATACACCTAGTAAAGAAGTTTAAAACAGCTGTGAACTGTTGCGGGTGAGTTATATCCAAGATTATCTATTACTATGAAAAATTTTCTGATATGAACGAAGCTATCTCGAGAACCGTTGATCGCACCTGGAAAATTCCATTGCCATCGGCTTCAGCTCATCGAAATACACCTAGTAAAGAAGTTCGAAACAGCTGTGAACTGTTGCGGGTGAGTTATATCCAAGTTTAGCTATTACTAAGAAAAATTTTGTGATATGAACGAAGCTATCTCGAGAACCGTTCATCGCACATCTAAAATTTTTGTTCCATTGGCTTCAGCTCGTCACGTTTTGACGAAAAATTTGTTGAAATCTTGCATTTTGACGCTGTAAGACACCGTCGATGGCTGCATGGTATCATTTCGTAGTACCGCACGCATTTTTTATACCGATCCGACGCTGTTTTTTGATTCACATCTTTCGCCCTATGGTCGACGTTCTCCGAAGAACCGTTGATCGCACCTGCCAAATTCCGGTGCCATCGGCTTCAGCTCATCGAAATACACCTAGTAAAGAAGTTTAAAACAGCTGTGAACTGTTGCGGGTGAGTTATATCCAAGTTTAGCTATTACTAAGAAAAATTTTCTGATATCAACGAAGCTATCTCGAGAACCGTTGATCGCACCTGGAAAATTCCGGTGCCATCGGCTTCAGCTCGTCGGAATACACCGAGCAAAGAAGTTTGAAACAGCTGTGAACTGTTGCGGGTGAGTTATATCCAAGTTTAGCTATTACTAAGAAAAATTTTCTGATATGAACGAAGCTATCTCGAGAACCGTTGATCGCACCTGGAAAATTCCGGTGCCATCGGCTTCAGCTCGTCGAAATACACCGAGCAAAGAAGTTTGAAACAGCTGTGAACTGTTGCGGGTGAGTTATATCCAAGATTATCTATTACTATGAAAAATTTTCTGATATGAACGAAGCTATCTCGAGAACCGTTGATCGCACCTGGAAAATTCCGGTGCCATCGGCTTCAGCTCGTCGAAATACATCGAGCAAAGACGTCTCAAACAGCTGTGAACCGTTGTGGGTGCGTTATATCCAAGTTTAGCTATTACTAAGAAAAATTTTCTGATATCAACGAAGCTATCTCGAGAACCGTTGATCGCACCTGGAAAATTCCGGTGCCATCGGCTTCAGCTCGTCGGAATACACCGAGCAAAGAAGTTTGAAACAGCTGTGAACTGTTGCGGGTGAGTTATATCCAAGTTTAGCTATTACTAAGAAAAATTTTCTGATATGAACGAAGCTATCTCGAGAACCGTTGATCGCACCTGGAAAATTCCGGTGCCATCGGCTTCAGCTCGTCGAAATACACCGAGCAAAGAAGTTTGAAACAGCTGTGAACTGTTGCGGGTGAGTTATATCCAAGATTATCTATTACTATGAAAAATTTTCTGATATGAACGAAGCTATCTCGAGAACCGTTGATCGCACCTGGAAAATTCCGGTGCCATCGGCTTCAGCTCGTCGAAATACATCGAGCAAAGACGTCTCAAACAGCTGTGAACCGTTGTGGGTGCGTTATATCCAAGTTTAGCTATTACTAAGAAAAAGTTTCTGATATGAACGAAGCTATCTCGAGAACCGTTGATCGCACCTGGAAAATTCCGGTGCCATCGGCTTCCGCTCGTCGAAATACACCTAGTAAAGAAGTTTGAAACAGCTGTGAACTGTTGCGGGTGAGTTATATCCAAGTTTAGCTATTACTAAGAACAATTTTGTGATATGAACGAAGCTATCTCGAGAACCGTTGATCGCACCTGGAAAATTCCGGTGCCATCGACTTCAGCTCATCGAAATACACCTAGTAAAGAAGTTTAAAACAGCTGTGATCTGTTGCGGGTGAGTTATATCCAAGATTAGCTATTACTAAGAAAAATTTTCTGATATGCACGAAGCTATCTCGAGAACCGTTGATCGCACCTGGAAAATTCCGGTGCCATCGACTTCAGCTCGTCGAAATACATTGAGCAAAGACGTTTCAAACAGCTGTGAACCGTTGTGGGTGCGTTATATCCAAGTTTAGCTATTACTAAGAAAAATTTTCTGATATGAACGAAGCTATCTCGAGAACCGTTGATCGCACCTGGAAAATTCCGGTGCCGTCGGCTTCAGCTCGTCAAAATACACCTAGTAAAGAAGTTTAAAACAGCTGTGAACTGTTGCGGGTGAGTTATATCCAAGATTATCTATTACTAAGAAAAATTTTCTGATATGAACGAAGCTATCTCGAGAACCGTTGATCGCGCCTGAAAAACTCCTGTTTCATCGGCTTCGGTAGGACGAAATACACCTAGTAAGATGTTTAGCACCGGCTGTGAATTGTTGTGGGTGAGTTACAGCCAACTTTATCTTTTACTATGAAAAATTTTCTGATATGAACGAAGTTATCTCGAGAGCCGTTGATCGCACCTGGAAAATTCCATTGCCATCGGCTTTAGCTCGTCGAAATACACCTAGTAAAGAAGTTTGAAACAGCTGTGAACTGTTGCGGGTGAGTTATATCCAAGTTTAGCTATTACTAAGAAAAAGTTTCTGATATGAACGAAGCTATCTCGAGAACCGTTGATCGCACCTGGAAAATTCCGGTGCCATCGGCTTCAGCTCGTCGAAATACACCTAGTAAAGAAGTTTGAAACAGCTGTGAACTGTTGCGGGTGAGTTATATCCAAGATTATCTATTACTATGAAAAATTTTCTGATATGAACGAAGCTATCTCGAGAACCGTTGATCGCACCTGGAAAATTCCGGTGCCATCGGCTTCAGCTCGTCGAAATACATCGAGCAAAGACGTTTCAAACAGCTGTGAACCGTTGTGGGTGCGTTATATCCAAGTTTAGCTATTACTAAGAAAAATTTTCTGATATGAACGAAGATATCTCGAGAACCGTTGATCGCACCTGGAAAATTCCGGTGCCATCGGCTTCAGCTCGTCAAAATACACCTAGTAAAGAAGTTTAAAACAGCTGTGAACTGTTGCGGGTGAGTTATATCCAAGATTAGCTATTACTATGAAAAATTTTCTGATATGAACGAAGTTATCTCGAGAACCGTTGATCGCACATCTAAAACTTGTGTTCCATCGGCTTCAGCTCGTCGAAATACCCCCGGAAGGAAATTTTCAAACGGCTGCTTTCAGTTGTCGGGGAAATAATTGCAGTCTTATCCGTTTTACTGAAAATCGTGCGTTTCAGCAGCTGAAAAACACGTTTTGACGAAAAATTTGTTGAAATCTTGCATTTTGACGCTGTACAACACCGTCGATGGCTGCATGGCATCATTTTGTAGTACCGCACGCATTTTTTATACCGATCCGACGCTGTTTGTTGATTCACATCTTTCGCCCTATGGTCGACGTTCTCCGAAGAACCGTTGATGGCGCCTGAAAAACTCCTGTTTTATCGGCTTCGGTAGGACGAAATACACCTAGTAAGATGTTTAGCAACGGCTGTGAATTGTTGTGGGTGTGTTACAGCCAACTTTATCTTTTACTATGAAAAATTTTCTGATATGAACGAAGTTATCTCGAGAGCCGTTGATCGCACCTGGAAAATTCCATTGCCATCGGCTTCAGCTCATCGAAATACACCTAGTAAAGAAGTTTGAAACAGCTGTGAACTGTTGCGGGTGAGTTATATCCAAGTTTAGCTATTACTAAGAAAAATTTTGTGATATGAACGAAGCTATCTCGAGAACCGTTCATCGCACATCTAAAATTTTTGTTCCATTGGCTTCAGCTCGTCACGTTTTGACGAAAAATTTGTTGAAATCTTGCATTTTGACGCTGTAAGACACCGTCGATGGCTGCATGGTATCATTTCGTAGTACCGCACGCATTTTTTATACCGATCCGACGCTGTTTTTTGATTCACATCTTTCGCCCTATGGTCGACGTTCTCCGAAGAACCGTTGATCGCACCTGCCAAATTCCGGTGCCATCGGCTTCAGCTCATCGAAATACACCTAGTAAAGAAGTTTAAAACAGCTGTGAACTGTTGCGGGTGAGTTATATCCAAGTTTAGCTATTACTAAGAAAAATTTTCTGATATCAACGAAGCTATCTCGAGAACCGTTGATCGCACCTGGAAAATTCCGGTGCCATCGGCTTCAGCTCGTCGAAATACACCGAGCAAAGAAGTTTGAAACAGCTGTGAACTGTTGCGGGTGAGTTATATCCAAGATTAGCTATTACTATGAAAAATTTTCTGATATGAACGAAGTTATCTCGAGAACCGTTGATCGCACCTGGAAAATTCCGGTGCCATCGGCTTCAGCTCGTCGAAATACACCTAGTAAAGAAGTTTAAAACAGCTGTGAACTGTTGCGGGGGAGTTATATCCAAGTTTAGCTATTACTAAGAAAAATTTTCTGATCTGAACGAAGCTATCTCGAGAACCGTTGATCGCGCCTGAAAAACTCCTGTTTCATCGGCTTCGGTAGGACGAAATACACCTAGTAAGATGTTTAGCACCGGCTGTGAATTGTTGTGGGTGAGTTACAGCCAACTTTATCTTTTACTATGAAAAATTTTCTGATATGAACGAAGTTATCTCGAGAGCCGTTGATCGCACCTGGAAAATTCCATTGCCATCGGCTTCAGCTCGTCGAAATACACCTAGTAAAGAAGTTTGAAACAGCTGTGAACTGTTGCGGGTGAGTTATATCCAAGTTTAGCTATTACTAAGAAAAAGTTTCTGATATGAACGAAGCTATCTCGAGAACCGTTGATCGCACCTGGAAAATTCCGGTGCCATCGGCTTCAGCTCGTCGAAATACACCTAGTAAAGAAGTTTGAAACAGCTGTGAACTGTTGCGGGTGAGTTATATCCAAGTTTAGCTATTACTAAGAACAATTTTGTGATATGAACGAAGCTATCTCGAGAACCGTTGATCGCACCTGGAAAATTCCGGTGCCATCGACTTCAGCTCATCGAAATACACCTAGTAAAGAAGTTTAAAACAGCTGTGATCTGTTGCGGGTGAGTTATATCCAAGATTAGCTATTACTAAGAAAAATTTTCTGATATGCACGAAGCTATCTCGAGAACCGTTGATCGCACCTGGAAAATTCCGGTGCCATCGGCTTCAGCTCGTCGAAATACATTGAGCAAAGACGTTTCAAATAGCTGTGAACCGTTGTGGGTGCGTTATATCCAAGTTTAGCTATTACTAAGAAAAATTTTCTGATATGAACGAAGCTATCTCGAGAACCGTTGATCGCACCTGGAAAATTCCGGTGCCGTCGGCTTCAGCTCGTCAAAATACACCTAGTAAAGAAGTTTAAAACAGCTGTGAACTGTTGCGGGTGAGTTATATCCAAGATTATCTATTACTATGAAAAATTTTCTGATATGAACGAAGCTATCTCGAGAACCGTTGATCGCACCTGGAAAATTCCGGTGCCATCGGCTTCAGCTCGTCGAAATACATCGAGCAAAGACGTCTCAAACAGCTGTGAACCGTTGTGGGTGCGTTATATCCAAGTTTAGCTATTACTAAGAAAAATTTTCTGATATGAACGAAGCTATCTCGAGAACCGTTGATCCCACCTGGAAAATTCCGGTGCCATCGGCTTCAGCTCGTCAAAATACACCTAGTAAAGAAGTTTAAAACAGCTGTGAACTGTTGCGGGTGAGTTATATCCAAGATTATCTATTACTATGAAAAATTTTCTGATATGAACGAAGCTATCTCGAGAACCGTTGATCGCACCTGGAAAATTCCGGTGCCATCGGCTTCAGCTCGTCGAAATACATCGAGCAAAGACGTCTCAAACAGCTGTGAACCGTTGTGGGTGCGTTATATCCAAGTTTAGCTATTACTAAGAAAAATTTTCTGATATGAACGAAGCTATCTCGAGAACCGTTGAGCGCACCTGGAAAATTCCGGTGCCATCGGCTTCAGCTCGTCGGAATACACCTAGTAAAGAAGTTTAAAACAGCTGTGAACTGTTGCGGGTGAGTTATATCCAAGATTAGCTATTACTATGAAAAATTTTCTGATATGAACGAAGTTATCTCGAGAACCGTTGATCGCACATCTAAAACTTTTGTTCCATCGGCTTCAGCTCGTCGAAATACCCCCGGAAGGAAATTTTCAAACGGCTGCTTTCTGTTGTCGGGGAAATAATTGCAGTCTTATCCGTTTTACTGAAAATCGTGCGTTTCAGCAGCTGAAAAACACGTTTTGACGAAAAATTTGTTGAAATCTTGCATTTTGACGCTGTACGACACCGTCGATGGCTGCATGGCATCATTTTGTAGTACCGCACGCATTTTTTATACCGATCCGACGCTGTTTGTTGATTCACATCTTTCGCCCTATGGTCGACGTTCTCCGAAGAACCGTTGATCGCGCCTGAAAAACTCCTGTTTTATCGGCTTCGGTAGGACGAAATACACCTAGTAAGATGTTTAGCAACGGCTGTGAATTGTTGTGGGTGAGTTACAGCCAACTTTATCTTTTACTCTGAAAAATTTTCTGATATGAACGAAGTTATCTCGAGAGCCGTTGATCGCACCTGGAAAATTCCATTGCCATCGGCTTCAGCTCATCGAAATACACCTAGTAAAGAAGTTTAAAACAGCTGTGAACTGTTGCGGGTGAGTTATATCCAAGATTATCTATTACTATGAAAAATTTTCTGATATGAACGAAGCTATCTCGAGAACCGTTGATCGCACCTGGAAAATTCCGGTGCCATCGGCTTCAGCTCGTCGAAATACACCTAGTAAAGAAGTTTGAAACAGCTGTGAACTGTTGCGGGTGAGTTATATCCAAGTTTAGCTATTACTAAGAAAAATTTTGTGATATGAACGAAGCTATCTCGAGAACCGTTGATCGCACCTGGAAAATTCCGGTGCCATCGGCTTCAGCTCGTCGAAATACATCGAGCAAAGACGTTTCAAACAGCTGTGAACCGTTGTGGGTGCGTTATATCCAAGTTTAGCTATTACTAAGAAAAATTTTCTGATATGAACGAAGCTATCTCGAGAACCGTTGATCGCACCTGGAAAATTCCGGTGCCATCGGCTTCAGCTCGTCGAAATACATCGAGCAAAGACGTCTCAAACAGCTGTGAACCGTTGTGGGTGCGTTATATCCAAGTTTAGCTATTACTAAGAAAAATTTTCTGATATGAACGAAGCTATCTCGAGAACCGTTGAGCGCACCTGGAAAATTCCGGTGCCATCGGCTTCAGCTCGTCGGAATACACCTAGTAAAGAAGTTTAAAACAGCTGTGAACTGTTGCGGGTGAGTTATATCCAAGATTAGCTATTACTATGAAAAATTTTCTGATATGAACGAAGTTATCTCGAGAACCGTTGATCGCACATCTAAAACTTTTGTTCCATCGGCTTCAGCTCGTCGAAATACCCCCGGAAGGAAATTTTCAAACGGCTGCTTTCAGTTGTCGGGGAAATAATTGCAGTCTTATCCGTTTTACTGAAAATCGTGCGTTTCAGCAGCTGAAAAACACGTTTTGACGAAAAATTTGTTGAAATCTTGCATTTTGACGCTGTACGACACCGTCGATGGCTGCATGGCATCATCTTGTAGTACCGCACGCATTTTTTATACCGATCCGACGCTGTTTGTTGATTCACATCTTTCGCCCTATGGTCGACGTTCTCCGAAGAACCGTTGATCGCGCCTGAAAAACTCCTGTTTTATCGGCTTCGGTAGGACGAAATACACCTAGTAAGATGTTTAGCAACGGCTGTGAATTGTTGTGGGTGAGTTACAGCCAACTTTATCTTTTACTATGAAAAATTTTCTGATATGAACGAAGTTATCTCGAGAGCCGTTGATCGCACCTGGAAAATTCCATTGCCATCGGCTTCAGCTCATCGAAATACACCTAGTAAAGAAGTTTGAAACAGCTGTGAACTGTTGCGGGTGAGTTATATCCAAGTTTAGCTATTACTAAGAAAAATTTTGTGATATGAACGAAGCTATCTCGAGAACCGTTCATCGCACATCTAAAATTTTTGTTCCATTGGCTTCAGCTCGTCACGTTTTGACGAAAAATTTGTTGAAATCTTGCATTTTGACGCTGTACGACACCGTCGATGGCTGCATGGCATCATTTCGTAGTACCGCACGCATTTTTTATACCGATCCGACGCTGTTTTTTGATTCACATCTTTCGCCCTATGGTCGACGTTCTCCGAAGAACCGTTGATCGCACCTGGCAAATTCCGGTGCCATCGGCTTCAGCTCATCGAAATACACCTAGTAAAGAAGTTTAAAACAGCTGTGAACTGTTGCGGGTGAGTTATATCCAAGTTTAGCTATTACTAAGAAAAAGTTTCTGATATGAACGAAGCTATCTCGAGAACCGTTGATCGCACCTGGAAAATTCCGGTGCCATCGGCTTCAGCTCGTCGAAATACACCTAGTAAAGAAGTTTGAAACAGCTGTGAACTGTTGCGGGTGAGTTATATCCAAGTTTAGCTATTACTAAGAACAATTTTGTGATATGAACGAAGCTATCTCGAGAACCGTTGATCGCACCTGGAAAATTCCGGTGCCATCGACTTCAGCTCATCGAAATACACCTAGTAAAGAAGTTTAAAACAGCTGTGATCTGTTGCGGGTGAGTTATATCCAAGATTAGCTATTACTAAGAAAAATTTTCTGATATGCACGAAGCTATCTCGAGAACCGTTGATCGCACCTGGAAAATTCCGGTGCCATCGGCTTCAGCTCGTCGAAATACATTGAGCAAAGACGTTTCAAATAGCTGTGAACCGTTGTGGGTGCGTTATATCCAAGTTTAGCTATTACTAAGAAAAATTTTCTGATATGAACGAAGCTATCTCGAGAACCGTTGATCGCACCTGGAAAATTCCGGTGCCGTCGGCTTCAGCTCGTCAAAATACACCTAGTAAAGAAGTTTAAAACAGCTGTGAACTGTTGCGGGTGAGTTATATCCAAGATTATCTATTACTATGAAAAATTTTCTGATATGAACGAAGCTATCTCGAGAACCGTTGATCGCACCTGGAAAATTCCGGTGCCATCGGCTTCAGCTCGTCGAAATACATCGAGCAAAGACGTCTCAAACAGCTGTGAACCGTTGTGGGTGCGTTATATCCAAGTTTAGCTATTACTAAGAAAAATTTTCTGATATGAACGAAGCTATCTCGAGAACCGTTGAGCGCACCTGGAAAATTCCGGTGCCATCGGCTTCAGCTCGTCGGAATACACCTAGTAAAGAAGTTTAAAACAGCTGTGAACTGTTGCGGGTGAGTTATATCCAAGATTAGCTATTACTATGAAAAATTTTCTGATATGAACGAAGTTATCTCGAGAACCGTTGATCGCACATCTAAAACTTTTGTTCCATCGGCTTCAGCTCGTCGAAATACCCCCGGAAGGAAATTTTCAAACGGCTGCTTTCTGTTGTCGGGGAAATAATTGCAGTCTTATCCGTTTTACTGAAAATCGTGCGTTTCAGCAGCTGAAAAACACGTTTTGACGAAAAATTTGTTGAAATCTTGCATTTTGACGCTGTACGACACCGTCGATGGCTGCATGGCATCATTTTGTAGTACCGCACGCATTTTTTATACCGATCCGACGCTGTTTGTTGATTCACATCTTTCGCCCTATGGTCGACGTTCTCCGAAGAACCGTTGATCGCGCCTGAAAAACTCCTGTTTTATCGGCTTCGGTAGGACGAAATACACCTAGTAAGATGTTTAGCAACGGCTGTGAATTGTTGTGGGTGAGTTACAGCCAACTTTATCTTTTACTCTGAAAAATTTTCTGATATGAACGAAGTTATCTCGAGAGCCGTTGATCGCACCTGGAAAATTCCATTGCCATCGGCTTCAGCTCATCGAAATACACCTAGTAAAGAAGTTTAAAACAGCTGTGAACTGTTGCGGGTGAGTTATATCCAAGATTATCTATTACTATGAAAAATTTTCTGATATGAACGAAGCTATCTCGAGAACCGTTGATCGCACCTGGAAAATTCCGGTGCCATCGGCTTCAGCTCGTCGAAATACACCTAGTAAAGAAGTTTGAAACAGCTGTGAACTGTTGCGGGTGAGTTATATCCAAGTTTAGCTATTACTAAGAAAAATTTTGTGATATGAACGAAGCTATCTCGAGAACCGTTGATCGCACCTGGAAAATTCCGGTGCCATCGGCTTCAGCTCGTCGAAATACATCGAGCAAAGACGTTTCAAACAGCTGTGAACCGTTGTGGGTGCGTTATATCCAAGTTTAGCTATTACTAAGAAAAATTTTCTGATATGAACGAAGCTATCTCGAGAACCGTTGATCGCACCTGGAAAATTCCGGTGCCATCGGCTTCAGCTCGTCGAAATACATCGAGCAAAGACGTCTCAAACAGCTGTGAACCGTTGTGGGTGCGTTATATCCAAGTTTAGCTATTACTAAGAAAAATTTTCTGATATGAACGAAGCTATCTCGAGAACCGTTGAGCGCACCTGGAAAATTCCGGTGCCATCGGCTTCAGCTCGTCGGAATACACCTAGTAAAGAAGTTTAAAACAGCTGTGAACTGTTGCGGGTGAGTTATATCCAAGATTAGCTATTACTATGAAAAATTTTCTGATATGAACGAAGTTATCTCGAGAACCGTTGATCGCACATCTAAAACTTTTGTTCCATCGGCTTCAGCTCGTCGAAATACCCCCGGAAGGAAATTTTCAAACGGCTGCTTTCAGTTGTCGGGGAAATAATTGCAGTCTTATCCGTTTTACTGAAAATCGTGCGTTTCAGCAGCTGAAAAACACGTTTTGACGAAAAATTTGTTGAAATCTTGCATTTTGACGCTGTACGACACCGTCGATGGCTGCATGGCATCATCTTGTAGTACCGCACGCATTTTTTATACCGATCCGACGCTGTTTGTTGATTCACATCTTTCGCCCTATGGTCGACGTTCTCCGAAGAACCGTTGATCGCGCCTGAAAAACTCCTGTTTTATCGGCTTCGGTAGGACGAAATACACCTAGTAAGATGTTTAGCAACGGCTGTGAATTGTTGTGGGTGAGTTACAGCCAACTTTATCTTTTACTATGAAAAATTTTCTGATATGAACGAAGTTATCTCGAGAGCCGTTGATCGCACCTGGAAAATTCCATTGCCATCGGCTTCAGCTCATCGAAATACACCTAGTAAAGAAGTTTGAAACAGCTGTGAACTGTTGCGGGTGAGTTATATCCAAGTTTAGCTATTACTAAGAAAAATTTTGTGATATGAACGAAGCTATCTCGAGAACCGTTCATCGCACATCTAAAATTTTTGTTCCATTGGCTTCAGCTCGTCACGTTTTGACGAAAAATTTGTTGAAATCTTGCATTTTGACGCTGTACGACACCGTCGATGGCTGCATGGCATCATTTCGTAGTACCGCACGCATTTTTTATACCGATCCGACGCTGTTTTTTGATTCACATCTTTCGCCCTATGGTCGACGTTCTCCGAAGAACCGTTGATCGCACCTGGCAAATTCCGGTGCCATCGGCTTCAGCTCATCGAAATACACCTAGTAAAGAAGTTTAAAACAGCTGTGAACTGTTGCGGGTGAGTTATATCCAAGTTTAGCTATTACTAAGAAAAATTTTCTGATATGAACGAAGCTATCTCGAGAACCGTTGATCGCGCCTGAAAAACTCCTGTTTCATCGGCTTCGGTAGGACGAAATACACCTAGTAAGATGTTTAGCAACGGCTGTGAATTGTTGTGGGTGAGTTACAGCCAACTTTATCTTTTACTATGAAAAATTTTCTGATATGAACGAAGTTATCTCGAGAGCCGTTGATCGCACCTGGAAAATTCCATTGCCATCGGCTTCAGCTCGTCGAAATACACCTAGTAAAGAAGTTTGAAACAGCTGTGAACTGTTGCGGGTGAGTTATATCCAAGTTTAGCTATTACTAAGAAAAAGTTTCTGATATGAACGAAGCTATCTCGAGAACCGTTGATCGCACCTGGAAAATTCCGGTGCCGTCGGCTTCAGCTCGTCAAAATACACCTAGTAAAGAAGTTTAAAACAGCTGTGAACTGTTGCGGGTGAGTTATATCCAAGATTATCTATTACTATGAAAAATTTTCTGATATGAACGAAGCTATCTCGAGAACCGTTGATCGCACCTGGAAAATTCCGGTGCCATCGGCTTCAGCTCGTCGAAATACATCGAGCAAAGACGTCTCAAACAGCTGTGAACCGTTGTGGGTGCGTTATATCCAAGTTTAGCTATTACTAAGAAAAATTTTCTGATATGAACGAAGCTATCTCGAGAACCGTTGATCCCACCTGGAAAATTCCGGTGCCATCGGCTTCAGCTCGTCGAAATACATCGAGCAAAGACGTCTCAAACAGCTGTGAACCGTTGTGGGTGCGTTATATCCAAGTTTAGCTATTACTAAGAAAAATTTTCTGATATGAACGAAGTTATCTCGAGAGCCGTTGATCGCACCTGGAAAATTCCATTGCCATCGGCTTCAGCTCATCGAAATACACCTAGTAAAGAAGTTTGAAACAGCTGTGAACTGTTGCGGGTGAGTTATATCCAAGTTTAGCTATTACTAAGAAAAATTTTGTGATATGAACGAAGCTATCTCGAGAACCGTTCATCGCACATCTAAAATTTTTGTTCCATTGGCTTCAGCTCGTCACGTTTTGACGAAAAATTTGTTGAAATCTTGCATTTTGACGCTGTACGACACCGTCGATGGCTGCATGGCATTATTTCGTAGTACCGCACGCATTTTTTATACCGATCCGACGCTGTTTTTTGATTCACATCTTTCGCCCTATGGTCGACGTTCTCCGAAGAACCGTTGATCGCACCTGGCAAATTCCGGTGCCATCGGCTTCAGCTCGTCGAAATACATCGAGCAAAGACGTCTCAAACAGCTGTGAACCGTTGTGGGTGCGTTATATCCAAGTTTAGCTATTACTAAGAAAAATTTTCTGATATGAACGAAGCTATCTCGAGAACCGTTGATCCCACCTGGAAAATTCCGGTGCCATCGGCTTCAGCTCGTCAAAATACACCTAGTAAAGAAGTTTAAAACAGCTGTGAACTGTTGCGGGTGAGTTGTATCCAAGATTATCTATTACTATGAAAAATTTTCTGATATGAACGAAGCTATCTCGAGAACCGTTGATCGCACCTGGAAAATTCCGGTGCCATCGGCTTCAGCTCGTCGAAATACACCTAGTAAAGAAGTTTGAAACAGCTGTGAACTGTTGCGGGTGAGTTATATCCAAGTTTAGCTATTACTAAGAAAAATTTTGTGATATGAAGGAAGCTATCTCGAGAACCGTTGATCGCACCTGGAAAATTCCGGTGCCATCGGCTTCAGCTCGTCGAAATACATTGAGCAAAGACGTTTCAAACAGCTGTGAACCGTTGTGGGTGCGTTATATCCAAGTTTAGCTATTACTAAGAAAAATTTTCTGATATGAACGAAGCTATCTCGAGAACCGTTGATCGCACCTGGAAAATTCCGGTGCCGTCGGCTTCAGCTCGTCAAAATACACCTAGTAAAGAAGTTTAAAACAGCTGTGAACTGTTGCGGGTGAGTTATATCCAAGATTATCTATTACTATGAAAAATTTTCTGATATGAACGAAGCTATCTCGAGAACCGTTGATCGCACCTGGAAAATTCCGGTGCCATCGGCTTCAGCTCGTCGAAATACATCGAGCAAAGACGTCTCAAACAGCTGTGAACCGTTGTGGGTGCGTTATATCCAAGTTTAGCTATTACTAAGAAAAAGTTTCTGATATGAACGAAGCTATCTCGAGAACCGTTGATCGCACCTGGAAAATTCCGGTGCCATCGGCTTCAGCTCGTCGAAATACACCTAGTAAAGAAGTTTGAAACAGCTGTGAACTGTTGCGGGTGAGTTATATCCAAGTTTAGCTATTACTAAGAACAATTTTGTGATATGAACGAAGCTATCTCGAGAACCGTTGATCGCACCTGGAAAATTCCGGTGCCATCGGCTTCAGCTCGTCGAAATACATCGAGCAAAGACGTCTCAAACAGCTGTGAACCGTTGTGGGTGCGTTATATCCAAGTTTAGCTATTACTAAGAAAAATTTTCTGATATGAACGAAGCTATCTCGAGAACCGTTGATCCCACCTGGAAAATTCCGGTGCCATCGGCTTCAGCTCGTCGAAATACATCGAGCAAAGACGTCTCAAACAGCTGTGAACCGTTGTGGGTGCGTTATATCCAAGTTTAGCTATTACTAAGAAAAATTTTCTGATATGAACGAAGTTATCTCGAGAGCCGTTGATCGCACCTGGAAAATTCCATTGCCATCGGCTTCAGCTCATCGAAATACACCTAGTAAAGAAGTTTGAAACAGCTGTGAACTGTTGCGGGTGAGTTATATCCAAGTTTAGCTATTACTAAGAAAAATTTTGTGATATGAACGAAGCTATCTCGAGAACCGTTCATCGCACATCTAAAATTTTTGTTCCATTGGCTTCAGCTCGTCACGTTTTGACGAAAAATTTGTTGAAATCTTGCATTTTGACGCTGTACGACACCGTCGATGGCTGCATGGCATTATTTCGTAGTACCGCACGCATTTTTTATACCGATCCGACGCTGTTTTTTGATTCACATCTTTCGCCCTATGGTCGACGTTCTCCGAAGAACCGTTGATCGCACCTGGCAAATTCCGGTGCCATCGGCTTCAGCTCGTCGAAATACATCGAGCAAAGACGTCTCAAACAGCTGTGAACCGTTGTGGGTGCGTTATATCCAAGTTTAGCTATTACTAAGAAAAATTTTCTGATATGAACGAAGCTATCTCGAGAACCGTTGATCCCACCTGGAAAATTCCGGTGCCATCGGCTTCAGCTCGTCAAAATACACCTAGTAAAGAAGTTTAAAACAGCTGTGAACTGTTGCGGGTGAGTTGTATCCAAGATTATCTATTACTATGAAAAATTTTCTGATATGAACGAAGCTATCTCGAGAACCGTTGATCGCACCTGGAAAATTCCGGTGCCATCGGCTTCAGCTCGTCGAAATACACCTAGTAAAGAAGTTTGAAACAGCTGTGAACTGTTGCGGGTGAGTTATATCCAAGTTTAGCTATTACTAAGAAAAATTTTGTGATATGAAGGAAGCTATCTCGAGAACCGTTGATCGCACCTGGAAAATTCCGGTGCCATCGGCTTCAGCTCGTCGAAATACATTGAGCAAAGACGTTTCAAACAGCTGTGAACCGTTGTGGGTGCGTTATATCCAAGTTTAGCTATTACTAAGAAAAATTTTCTGATATGAACGAAGCTATCTCGAGAACCGTTGATCGCACCTGGAAAATTCCGGTGCCGTCGGCTTCAGCTCGTCAAAATACACCTAGTAAAGAAGTTTAAAACAGCTGTGAACTGTTGCGGGTGAGTTATATCCAAGATTATCTATTACTATGAAAAATTTTCTGATATGAACGAAGCTATCTCGAGAACCGTTGATCGCACCTGGAAAATTCCGGTGCCATCGGCTTCAGCTCGTCGAAATACATCGAGCAAAGACGTCTCAAACAGCTGTGAACCGTTGTGGGTGCGTTATATCCAAGTTTAGCTATTACTAAGAAAAAGTTTCTGATATGAACGAAGCTATCTCGAGAACCGTTGATCGCACCTGGAAAATTCCGGTGCCATCGGCTTCAGCTCATCGAAATACACCTAGTAAAGAAGTTTAAAACAGCTGTGATCTGTTGCGGGTGAGTTATATCCAAGATTAGCTATTACTAAGAAAAATTTTCTGATATGCACGAAGCTATCTCGAGAACCGTTGATCGCACCTGGAAAATTCCGGTGCCATCGACTTCAGCTCGTCGAAATACATTGAGCAAAGACGTTTCAAACAGCTGTGAACCGTTGTGGGTGCGTTATATCCAAGTTTAGCTATTACTAAGAAAAATTTTCTGATATGAACGAAGCTATCTCGAGAACCGTTGATCGCACCTGGAAAATTCCGGTGCCATCGGCTTCAGCTCGTCAAAATACACCTAGTAAAGAAGTTTAAAGCAGCTGTGAACTGTTGCGGGTGAGTTATATCCAAGATTATCTATTACTATGAAAAATTTTCTGATATGAACGAAGCTATCTCGAGAACCGTTGATCGCACCTGGAAAATTCCGGTGCCATCGGCTTCAGCTCGTCGAAATACATCGAGCAAAGACGTTTCAAACAGCTGTGAACCGTTGTGGGTGCGTTATATCCAAGTTTAGCTATTACTAAGAAAAATTTTCTGATATGAACGAAGATATCTCGAGAACCGTTGATCGCACCTGGAAAATTCCGGTGCCATCGGCTTCAGCTCGTCAAAATACACCTAGTAAAGAAGTTTAAAACAGCTGTGAACTGTTGCGGGTGAGTTATATCCAAGATTAGCTATTACTATGAAAAATTTTCTGATATGAACGAAGTTATCTCGAGAACCGTTGATCGCACATCTAAAACTTGTGTTCCATCGGCTTCAGCTCGTCGAAATACCCCCGGAAGGAAATTTTCAAACGGCTGCTTTCAGTTGTCGGGGAAATAATTGCAGTCTTATCCGTTTTACTGAAAATCGTGCGTTTCAGCAGCTGAAAAACACGTTTTGACGAAAAATTTGTTGAAATCTTGCATTTTGACGCTGTACGACACCGTCGATGGCTGCATGGCATCATTTTGTAGTACCGCACGCATTTTTTATACCGATCCGACGCTGTTTGTTGATTCACATCTTTCGCCCTATGGTCGACGTTCTCCGAAGAACCGTTGATGGCGCCTGAAAAACTCCTGTTTTATCGGCTTCGGTAGGACGAAATACACCTAGTAAGATGTTTAGCAACGGCTGTGAATTGTTGTGGGTGAGTTACAGCCAACTTTATCTTTTACTATGAAAAATTTTCTGATATGAACGAAGTTATCTCGAGAGCCGTTGATCGCACCTGGAAAATTCCATTGCCATCGGCTTCAGCTCATCGAAATACACCTAGTAAAGAAGTTTGAAACAGCTGTGAACTGTTGCGGGTGAGTTATATCCAAGTTTAGCTATTACTAAGAAAAATTTTGTGATATGAACGAAGCTATCTCGAGAACCGTTCATCGCACATCTAAAATTTTTGTTCCATTGGCTTCAGCTCGTCACGTTTTGACGAAAAATTTGTTGAAATCTTGCATTTTGACGCTGTAAGACACCGTCGATGGCTGCATGGTATCATTTCGTAGTACCGCACGCATTTTTTATACCGATCCGACGCTGTTTTTTGATTCACATCTTTCGCCCTATGGTCGACGTTCTCCGAAGAACCGTTGATCGCACCTGCCAAATTCCGGTGCCATCGGCTTCAGCTCATCGAAATACACCTAGTAAAGAAGTTTAAAACAGCTGTGAACTGTTGCGGGTGAGTTATATCCAAGTTTAGCTATTACTAAGAAAAATTTTCTGATATCAACGTAGCTATCTCGAGAACCGTTGATCGCACCTGGAAAATTCCGGTGCCATCGGCTTCAGCTCGTCGGAATACACCGAGCAAAGAAGTTTGAAACAGCTGTGAACTGTTGCGGGTGAGTTATATCCAAGTTTAGCTATTACTAAGAAAAATTTTCTGATATGAACGAAGCTATCTCGAGAACCGTTGATCGCACCTGGAAAATTCCGGTGCCATCGGCTTCAGCTCGTCGAAATACACCGAGCAAAGAAGTTTGAAACAGCTGTGAACTGTTGCGGGTGCGTTATATCCAAGTTTAGCTATTACTAAGAAAAAGTTTCTGATATGAACGAAGCTATCTCGAGAACCGTTGATCGCACCTGGAAAATTCCGGTGCCATCGGCTTCCGCTCGTCGAAATACACCTAGTAAAGAAGTTTGAAACAGCTGTGAACTGTTGCGGGTGAGTTATATCCAAGTTTAGCTATTACTAAGAACAATTTTGTGATATGAACGAAGCTATCTCGAGAACCGTTGATCGCACCTGGAAAATTCCGGTGCCATCGACTTCAGCTCATCGAAATACACCTAGTAAAGAAGTTTAAAACAGCTGTGATCTGTTGCGGGTGAGTTATATCCAAGATTAGCTATTACTAAGAAAAATTTTCTGATCTGCACGAAGCTATCTCGAGAACCGTTGATCGCACCTGGAAAATTCCGGTGCCATCGACTTCAGCTCGTCGAAATACATTGAGCAAAGACGTTTCAAACAGCTGTGAACCGTTGTGGGTGCGTTATATCCAAGTTTAGCTATTACTAAGAAAAATTTTCTGATATGAACGAAGCTATCTCGAGAACCGTTGATCGCACCTGGAAAATTCCGGTGCCGTCGGCTTCAGCTCGTCAAAATACACCTAGTAAAGAAGTTTAAAACAGCTGTGAACTGTTGCGGGTGAGTTATATCCAAGATTATCTATTACTATGAAAAATTTTCTGATATGAACGAAGCTATCTCGAGAACCGTTCATCGCACATCTAAAATTTTTGTTCCATTGGCTTCAGCTCGTCACGTTTTGACGAAAAATTTGTTGAAATCTTGCATTTTGACGCTGTAAGACACCGTCGATGGCTGCATGGTATCATTTCGTAGTACCGCACGCATTTTTTATACCGATCCGACGCTGTTTTTTGATTCACATCTTTCGCCCTATGGTCGACGTTCTCCGAAGAACCGTTGATCGCACCTGGCAAATTCCGGTGCCATCGGCTTCAGCTCATCGAAATACACCTAGTAAAGAAGTTTAAAACAGCTGTGAACTGTTGCGGGTGAGTTATATCCAAGTTTAGCTATTACTAAGAAAAATTTTCTGATATCAACGAAGCTATCTCGAGAACCGTTGATCGCACCTGGAAAATTCCGGTGCCATCGGCTTCAGCTCGTCGGAATACACCGAGCAAAGAAGTTTGAAACAGCTGTGAACTGTTGCGGGTGAGTTATATCCAAGTTTAGATATTACTAAGAAAAATTTTCTGATATGAACGAAGCTATCTCGAGAACCGTTGATCGCACCTGGAAAATTCCGGTGCCATCGGCTTCAGCTCGTCGAAATACACCGAGCAAAGAAGTTTGAAACAGCTGTGAACTGTTGCGGGTGAGTTATATCCAAGATTAGCTATTACTATGAAAAATTTTCTGATATGAACGAAGTTATCTCGAGAACCGTTGATCGCACCTGGAAAATTCCGGTGCCATCGGCTTCAGCTCGTCGAAATACACCTAGTAAAGAAGTTTAAAACAGCTGTGAACTGTTGCGGGGGAGTTATATCCAAGTTTAGCTATTACTAAGAAAAATTTTCTGATATGAACGAAGCTATCTCGAGAACCGTTGATCGCGCCTGAAAAACTCCTGTTTCATCGGCTTCGGTAGGACGAAATACACCTAGTAAGATGTTTAGCACCGGCTGTGAATTGTTGTGGGTGAGTTACAGCCAACTTTATCTTTTACTATGAAAAATTTTCTGATATGAACGAAGTTATCTCGAGAGCCGTTGATCGCACCTGGAAAATTCCATTGCCATCGGCTTCAGCTCGTCGAAATACACCTAGTAAAGAAGTTTGAAACAGCTGTGAACTGTTGCGGGTGAGTTATATCCAAGTTTAGCTATTACTAAGAAAAAGTTTCTGATATGAACGAAGCTATCTCGAGAACCGTTGATCGCACCTGGAAAATTCCGGTGCCATCGGCTTCAGCTCGTCGAAATACACCTAGTAAAGAAGTTTGAAACAGCTGTGAACTGTTGCGGGTGAGTTATATCCAAGTTTAGCTATTACTAAGAACAATTTTGTGATATGAACGAAGCTATCTCGAGAACCGTTGATCGCACCTGGAAAATTCCGGTGCCATCGGCTTCAGCTCGTCGAAATACACCTAGTAAAGAAGTTTGAAACAGCTGTGAACTGTTGCGGGTGAGTTATATCCAAGTTTAGCTATTACTAAGAACAATTTTGTGATATGAACGAAGCTATCTCGAGAACCGTTGATCGCACCTGGAAAATTCCGGTGCCATCGACTTCAGCTCATCGAAATACATCTAGTAAAGAAGTTTAAAACAGCTGTGATCTGTTGCGGGTGAGTTATATCCAAGATTAGCTATTACTAAGAAAAATTTTCTGATATGCACGAAGCTATCTCGAGAACCGTTGATCGCACCTGGAAAATTCCGGTGCCATCGGCTTCAGCTCGTCGAAATACATTGAGCAAAGACGTTTCAAACAGCTGTGAACCGTTGTGGGTGCGTTATATCCAAGTTTAGCTATTACTAAGAAAAATTTTCTGATATGAACGAAGCTATCTCGAGAACCGTTGATCGCACCTGGAAAATTCCGGTGCCGTCGGCTTCAGCTCGTCAAAATACACCTAGTAAAGAAGTTTAAAACAGCTGTGAACTGTTGCGGGTGAGTTATATCCAAGATTATCTATTACTATGAAAAATTTTCTGATATGAACGAAGCTATCTCGAGAACCGTTGATCGCACCTGGAAAATTCCGGTGCCATCGGCTTCAGCTCGTCGAAATACATCGAGCAAAGACGTCTCAAACAGCTGTGAACCTTTGTGGGTGCGTTATATCCAAGTTTAGCTATTACTAAGAAAAATTTTCTGATATGAACGAAGCTATCTCGAGAACCGTTGATCCCACCTGGAAAATTCCGGTGCCATCGGCTTCAGCTCGTCGAAATACACATAGTAAAGAAGTTTGAAACAGCTGTGAACTGTTGCGGGTGAGTTATATCCAAGTTTAGCTATTACTAAGAAAAATTTTGTGATATGAACGAAGCTATCTCGAGAACCGTTGATCGCACCTGGAAAATTCCGGTGCCATCGGCTTCAGCTCGTCGAAATACATCGAGCAAAGACGTTTCAAACAGCTGTGAACCGTTGTGGGTGCGTTATATCCAAGTTTAGCTATTACTCAGAAAAATTTTCTGATATGAACGAAGCTATCTCGAGAACCGTTGATCGCACCTGGAAAATTCCGATGCCATCGGCTTCAGCTCGTCAAAATACACCTAGTAAAGAAGTTTAAAACATCTGTGAACTGTTGCGGGTGAGTTATATCCAAGATTATCTATTACTATGAAAAATTTTCTGATATGAACGATGCTATCTCGAGAACCGTTGATCGCACCTGGAAAATTCCGGTGCCATCGGCTTCAGCTCGTCGAAATACATCGAGCAAAGACGTCTCAAACAGCTGTGAACCGTTGTGGGTGCGTTATATCCAAGTTTAGCTATTACTAAGAAAAATTTTCTGATATGAACGAAGTTATCTCGAGAGCCGTTGATCGCACCTGGAAAATTCCATTGCCATCGGCTTCAGCTCATCGAAATACACCTAGTAAAGAAGTTTGAAACAGCTGTGAACTGTTGCGGGTGAGTTATATCCAAGTTTAGCTATTACTAAGAAAAATTTTGTGATATGAACGAAGCTATCTCGAGAACCGTTCATCGCACATCTAAAATTTTTGTTCCATTGGCTTCAGCTCGTCACGTTTTGACGAAAAATTTGTTGAAATCTTGCATTTTGACGCTGTACGACACCGTCGATGGCTGCATGGCATTATTTCGTAGTACCGCACGCATTTTTTATACCGATCCGACGCTGTTTTTTGATTCACATCTTTCGCCCTATGGTCGACGTTCTCCGAAGAACCGTTGATCGCACCTGGAAAATTCCGGTGCCGTCGGCTTCAGCTCGTCAAAATACACCTAGTAAAGAAGTTTAAAACAGCTGTGAACTGTTGCGGGTGAGTTATATCCAAGATTATCTATTACTATGAAAAATTTTCTGATATGAACGAAGCTATCTCGAGAACCGTTGATCGCACCTGGAAAATTCCGGTGCCATCGGCTTCAGCTCGTCGAAATACATCGAGCAAAGACGTCTCAAACAGCTGTGAACCGTTGTGGGTGCGTTATATCCA
Source organism: Diachasmimorpha longicaudata (assembly GCF_034640455.1). Taxonomy (NCBI): domain Eukaryota; kingdom Metazoa; phylum Arthropoda; class Insecta; order Hymenoptera; family Braconidae; genus Diachasmimorpha; species Diachasmimorpha longicaudata. The sequence continues at coordinate 516,594 of NW_026973899.1, read as the reverse complement.
AGTTTAGCTATTACTCAGAAAAATTTTCTGATATGAACGAAGCTATCTCGAGAACCGTTGATCGCACCTGGAAAATTCCGATGCCATCGGCTTCAGCTCGTCAAAATACACCTAGTAAAGAAGTTTAAAACATCTGTGAACTGTTGCGGGTGAGTTATATCCAAGATTATCTATTACTATGAAAAATTTTCTGATATGAACGATGCTATCTCGAGAACCGTTGATCGCACCTGGAAAATTCCGGTGCCATCGGCTTCAGCTCGTCGAAATACATCGAGCAAAGACGTCTCAAACAGCTGTGAACCGTTGTGGGTGCGTTATATCCAAGTTTAGCTATTACTAAGAAAAATTTTCTGATATGAACGAAGTTATCTCGAGAGCCGTTGATCGCACCTGGAAAATTCCATTGCCATCGGCTTCAGCTCATCGAAATACACCTAGTAAAGAAGTTTGAAACAGCTGTGAACTGTTGCGGGTGAGTTATATCCAAGTTTAGCTATTACTAAGAAAAATTTTGTGATATGAACGAAGCTATCTCGAGAACCGTTCATCGCACATCTAAAATTTTTGTTCCATTGGCTTCAGCTCGTCACGTTTTGACGAAAAATTTGTTGAAATCTTGCATTTTGACGCTGTACGACACCGTCGATGGCTGCATGGCATTATTTCGTAGTACCGCACGCATTTTTTATACCGATCCGACGCTGTTTTTTGATTCACATCTTTCGCCCTATGGTCGACGTTCTCCGAAGAACCGTTGATCGCACCTGGAAAATTCCGGTGCCGTCGGCTTCAGCTCGTCAAAATACACCTAGTAAAGAAGTTTAAAACAGCTGTGAACTGTTGCGGGTGAGTTATATCCAAGATTATCTATTACTATGAAAAATTTTCTGATATGAACGAAGCTATCTCGAGAACCGTTGATCGCACCTGGAAAATTCCGGTGCCATCGGCTTCAGCTCGTCGAAATACATCGAGCAAAGACGTCTCAAACAGCTGTGAACCGTTGTGGGTGCGTTATATCCAAGTTTAGCTATTACTAAGAAAAATTTTCTGATATGAACGAAGCTATCTCGAGAACCGTTGATCCCACCTGGAAAATTCCGGTGCCATCGGCTTCAGCTCGTCAAAATACACCTAGTAAAGAAGTTTAAAACAGCTGTGAACTGTTGCGGGTGAGTTATATCCAAGATTATCTATTACTATGAAAAATTTTCTGATATGAACGAAGCTATCTCGAGAACCGTTGATCGCACCTGGAAAATTCCGGTGCCATCGGCTTCAGCTCGTCGAAATACATCGAGCAAAGACGTTTCAAACAGCTGTGAACCGTTGTGGGTGCGTTATATCCAAGTTTAGCTATTACTAAGAAAAATTTTCTGATATGAACGAAGATATCTCGAGAACCGTTGATCGCACCTGGAAAATTCCGGTGCCATCGGCTTCAGCTCGTCAAAATACACCTAGTAAAGAAGTTTAAAACAGCTGTGAACTGTTGCGGGTGAGTTATATCCAAGATTAGCTATTACTATGAAAAATTTTCTGATATGAACGAAGTTATCTCGAGAACCGTTGATCGCACATCTAAAACTTGTGTTCCATCGGCTTCAGCTCGTCGAAATACCCCCGGAAGGAAATTTTCAAACGGCTGCTTTCAGTTGTCGGGGAAATAATTGCAGTCTTATCCGTTTTACTGAAAATCGTGCGTTTCAGCAGCTGAAAAACACGTTTTGATGAAAAATTTGTTGAAATCTTGCATTTTGACGCTGTACGACACCGTCGATGGCTGCATGGCATCATTTTGTAGTACCGCACGCATTTTTTATACCGATCCGACGCTGTTTGTTGATTCACATCTTTCGCCCTATGGTCGACGTTCTCCGAAGAACCGTTGATGGCGCCTGAAAAACTCCTGTTTTATCGGCTTCGGTAGGACGAAATACACCTAGTAAGATGTTTAGCAACGGCTGTGAATTGTTGTGGGTGAGTTACAGCCAACTTTATCTTTTACTATGAAAAATTTTCTGATATGAACGAAGTTATCTCGAGAGCCGTTGATCGCACCTGGAAAATTCCATTGCCATCGGCTTCAGCTCATCGAAATACACCTAGTAAAGAAGTTTGAAACAGCTGTGAACTGTTGCGGGTGAGTTATATCCAAGTTTAGCTATTACTAAGAAAAATTTTGTGATATGAACGAAGCTATCTCGAGAACCGTTCATCGCACATCTAAAATTTTTGTTCCATTGGCTTCAGCTCGTCACGTTTTGACGAAAAATTTGTTGAAATCTTGCATTTTGACGCTGTAAGACACCGTCGATGGCTGCATGGTATCATTTCGTAGTACCGCACGCATTTTTTATACCGATCCGACGCTGTTTTTTGATTCACATCTTTCGCCCTATGGTCGACGTTCTCCGAAGAACCGTTGATCGCACCTGCCAAATTCCGGTGCCATCGGCTTCAGCTCATCGAAATACACCTAGTAAAGAAGTTTAAAACAGCTGTGAACTGTTGCGGGTGAGTTATATCCAAGTTTAGCTATTACTAAGAAAAATTTTCTGATATCAACGAAGCTATCTCGAGAACCGTTGATCGCACCTGGAAAATTCCGGTGCCATCGGCTTCAGCTCGTCGAAATACACCGAGCAAAGAAGTTTGAAACAGCTGTGAACTGTTGCGGGTGAGTTATATCCAAGATTAGCTATTACTATGAAAAATTTTCTGATATGAACGAAGTTATCTCGAGAACCGTTGATCGCACCTGGAAAATTCCGGTGCCATCGGCTTCAGCTCGTCGAAATACACCTAGTAAAGAAGTTTAAAACAGCTGTGAACTGTTGCGGGGGAGTTATATCCAAGTTTAGCTATTACTAAGAAAAATTTTCTGATATGAACGAAGCTATCTCGAGAACCGTTGATCGCGCCTGAAAAACTCCTGTTTCATCGGCTTCGGTAGGACGAAATACACCTAGTAAGATGTTTAGCACCGGCTGTGAATTGTTGTGGGTGAGTTACAGCCAACTTTATCTTTTACTATGAAAAATTTTCTGATATGAACGAAGTTATCTCGAGAGCCGTTGATCGCACCTGGAAAATTCCATTGCCATCGGCTTCAGCTCGTCGAAATACACCTAGTAAAGAAGTTTGAAACAGCTGTGAACTGTTGCGGGTGAGTTATATCCAAGTTTAGCTATTACTACGAAAAAGTTTCTGATATGAACGAAGCTATCTCGAGAACCGTTGATCGCACCTGGAAAATTCCGGTGCCATCGGCTTCAGCTCGTCGAAATACACCTAGTAAAGAAGTTTGAAACAGCTGTGAACTGTTGCGGGTGAGTTATATCCAAGTTTAGCTATTACTAAGAACAATTTTGTGATATGAACGAAGCTATCTCGAGAACCGTTGATCGCACCTGGAAAATTCCGGTGCCATCGACTTCAGCTCATCGAAATACACCTAGTAAAGAAGTTTAAAACAGCTGTGATCTGTTGCGGGTGAGTTATATCCAAGATTAGCTATTACTAAGAAAAATTTTCTGATATGCACGAAGCTATCTCGAGAACCGTTGATCGCACCTGGAAAATTCCGGTGCCATCGACTTCAGCTCGTCGAAATACGTTGAGCAAAGACGTTTCAAACAGCTGTGAACCGTTGTGGGTGCGTTATATCCAAGTTTAGCTATTACTAAGAAAAATTTTCTGATATGAACGAAGCTATCTCGAGAACCGTTGATCGCACCTGGAAAATTCCGGTGCCATCGGCTTCAGCTCGTCAAAATACACCTAGTAAAGAAGTTTAAAACAGCTGTGAACTGTTGCGGGTGAGTTATATCCAAGATTATCTATTACTATGAAAAATTTTCTGATATGAACGAAGCTATCTCGAGAACCGTTGATCGCACCTGGAAAATTCCGGTGCCATCGGCTTCAGCTCGTCGAAATACATCGAGCAAAGACGTTTCAAACAGCTGTGAACCGTTGTGGGTGCGTTATATCCAAGTTTAGCTATTACTAAGAAAAATTTTCTGATATGAACGAAGATATCTCGAGAACCGGTGATCGCACCTGGAAAATTCCGGTGCCATCGGCTTCAGCTCGTCAAAATACACCTAGTAAAGAAGCTTAAAACAGCTGTGAACTGTTGCGGGTGAGTTATATCCAAGATTAGCTATTACTATGAAAAATTTTCTGATATGAACGAAGTTATCTCGAGAACCGTTGATCGCACATCTAAAACTTGTGTTCCATCGGCTTCAGCTCGTCGAAATACCCCCGGAAGGAAATTTTCAAACGGCTGCTTTCAGTTGTCGGGGAAATAATTGCAGTCTTATCCGTTTTACTGAAAATCGTGCGTTTCAGCAGCTGAAAAACACGTTTTGACGAAAAATTTGTTGAAATCTTGCATTTTGACGCTGTACGACACCGTCGATGGCTGCATGGCATCATTTTGTAGTACCGCACGCATTTTTTATACCGATCCGACGCTGTTTGTTGATTCACATCTTTCGCCCTATGGTCGACGTTCTCCGAAGAACCGTTGATGGCGCCTGAAAAACTCCTGTTTTATCGGCTTCGGTAGGACGAAATACACCTAGTAAGATGTTTAGCAACGGCTGTGAATTGTTGTGGGTGAGTTACAGCCAACTTTATCTTTTACTATGAAAAATTTTCTGATATGAACGAAGTTATCTCGAGAGCCGTTGATCGCACCTGGAAAATTCCATTGCCATCGGCTTCAGCTCATCGAAATACACCTAGTAAAGAAGTTTGAAACAGCTGTGAACTGTTGCGGGTGAGTTATATCCAAGTTTAGCTATTACTAAGAAAAATTTTGTGATATGAACGAAGCTATCTCGAGAACCGTTCATCGCACATCTAAAATTTTTGTTCCATTGGCTTCAGCTCGTCACGTTTTGACGAAAAATTTGTTGAAATCTTGCATTTTGACGCTGTAAGACACCGTCGATGGCTGCATGGTATCATTTCGTAGTACCGCACGCATTTTTTATACCGATCCGACGCTGTTTTTTGATTCACATCTTTCGCCCTATGGTCGACGTTCTCCGAAGAACCGTTGATCGCACCTGCCAAATTCCGGTGCCATCGGCTTCAGCTCATCGAAATACACCTAGTAAAGAAGTTTAAAACAGCTGTGAACTGTTGCGGGTGAGTTATATCCAAGTTTAGCTATTACTAAGAAAAATTTTCTGATATCAACGTAGCTATCTCGAGAACCGTTGATCGCACCTGGAAAATTCCGGTGCCATCGGCTTCAGCTCGTCGGAATACACCGAGCAAAGAAGTTTGAAACAGCTGTGAACTGTTGCGGGTGAGTTATATCCAAGTCTAGCTATTACTAAGAAAAATTTTCTGATATGAACGAAGCTATCTCGAGAACCGTTGATCGCACCTGGAAAATTCCGGTGCCATCGGCTTCAGCTCGTCGAAATACACCGAGCAAAGAAGTTTGAAACAGCTGTGAACTGTTGCGGGTGAGTTATATCCAAGATTATCTATTACTACGAAAAATTTTCTGATATGAACGAAGCTATCTCGAGAACCGTTGATCGCACCTGGAAAATTCCGGTGCCATCGGCTGCAGCTCGTCGAAATACATCGAGCAAAGACGTCTCAAACAGCTGTGAACCGTTGTGGGTGCGTTATATCCAAGTTTAGCTATTACTAAGAAAAAGTTTCTGATATGAACGAAGCTATCTCGAGAACCGTTGATCGCACCTGGAAAATTCCGGTGCCATCGGCTTCCGCTCGTCGAAATACACCTAGTAAAGAAGTTTGAAACAGCTGTGAACTGTTGCGGGTGAGTTATATCCAAGTTTAGCTATTACTAAGAACAATTTTGTGATATGAACGAAGCTATCTCGAGAACCGTTGATCGCACCTGGAAAATTCCGGTGCCATCGACTTCAGCTCATCGAAATACACCTAGTAAAGAAGTTTAAAACAGCTGTGATCTGTTGCGGGTGAGTTATATCCAAGATTAGCTATTACTAAGAAAAATTTTCTGATATGCACGAAGCTATCTCGAGAACCGTTGATCGCACCTGGAAAATTCCGGTGCCATCGACTTCAGCTCGTCGAAATACATTGAGCAAAGACGTTTCAAACAGCTGTGAACCGTTGTGGGTGCGTTATATCCAAGTTTAGCTATTACTAAGAAAAATTTTCTGATATGAACGAAGCTATCTCGAGAACCGTTGATCGCACCTGGAAAATTCCGGTGCCGTCGGCTTCAGCTCGTCAAAATACACCTAGTAAAGAAGTTTAAAACAGCTGTGAACTGTTGCGGGTGAGTTATATCCAAGATTATCTATTACTATGAAAAATTTTCTGATATGAACGAAGCTATCTCGAGAACCGTTGATCGCACCTGGAAAATTCCGGTGCCATCGGCTTCAGCTCGTCGAAATACATCGAGCAAAGACGTCTCAAACAGCTGTGAACCGTTGTGGGTGCGTTATATCCAAGTTTAGCTATTACTAAGAAAAATTTTCTGATATGAACGAAGCTATCTCGAGAACCGTTGATCCCACCTGGAAAATTCCGGTGCCATCGGCTTCAGCTCGTCAAAATACACCTAGTAAAGAAGTTTAGAACAGCTGTGAACTGTTGCGGGTGAGTTATATCCATGATTATCTATTACTATGAAAAATTTTCTGATATGAACGAAGCTATCTCGAGAACCGTTGATCGCACCTGGAAAATTCCGGTGCCATCGGCTTCAGCTCGTCGAAATACATCGAGCAAAGACGTTTCAAACAGCTGTGAACCGTTGTGGGTGCGTTATATCCAAGTTTAGCTATTACTAAGAAAAATTTTCTGATATGAACGAAGATATCTCGAGAACCGTTGATCGCACCTGGAAAATTCCGGTGCCATCGGCTTCAGCTCGTCAAAATACACCTAGTAAAGAAGTTTAAAACAGCTGTGAACTGTTGCGGGTGAGTTATATCCAAGATTAGCTATTACTATGAAAAATTTTCTGATATGAACGAAGTTATCTCGAGAACCGTTGATCGCACATCTAAAACTTGTGTTCCATCGGCTTCAGCTCGTCGAAATACCCCCGGAAGGAAATTTTCAAACGGCTGCTTTCAGTTGTCGGGGAAATAATTGCAGTCTTATCCGTTTTACTGAAAATCGTGCGTTTCAGCAGCTGAAAAACACGTTTTGACGAAAAATTTGTTGAAATCTTGCATTTTGACGCTGTACGACACCGTCGATGGCTGCATGGCATCATTTTGTAGTACCGCACGCATTTTTTATACCGATCCGACGCTGTTTGTTGATTCACATCTTTCGCCCTATGGTCGACGTTCTCCGAAGAACCGTTGATGGCGCCTGAAAAACTCCTGTTTTATCGGCTTCGGTAGGACGAAATACACCTAGTAAGATGTTTAGCAACGGCTGTGAATTGTTGTGGGTGAGTTACAGCCAACTTTATCTTTTACTATGAAAAATTTTCTGATATGAACGAAGTTATCTCGAGAGCCGTTGATCGCACCTGGAAAATTCCATTGCCATCGGCTTCAGCTCATCGAAATACACCTAGTAAAGAAGTTTGAAACAGCTGTGAACTGTTGCGGGTGAGTTATATCCAAGTTTAGCTATTACTAAGAAAAATTTTGTGATATGAACGAAGCTATCTCGAGAACCGTTCATCGCACATCTAAAATTTTTGTTCCATTGGCTTCAGCTCGTCACGTTTTGACGAAAAATTTGTTGAAATCTTGCATTTTGACGCTGTAAGACACCGTCGATGGCTGCATGGTATCATTTCGTAGTACCGCACGCATTTTTTATACCGATCCGACGCTGTTTTTTGATTCACATCTTTCGCCCTATGGTCGACGTTCTCCGAAGAACCGTTGATCGCACCTGCCAAATTCCGGTGCCATCGGCTTCAGCTCATCGAAATACACCTAGTAAAGAAGTTTAAAACAGCTGTGAACTGTTGCGGGTGAGTTATATCCAAGTTTAGCTATTACTAAGAAAAATTTTCTGATATCAACGTAGCTATCTCGAGAACCGTTGATCGCACCTGGAAAATTCCGGTGCCATCGGCTTCAGCTCGTCGGAATACACCGAGCAAAGAAGTTTGAAACAGCTGTGAACTGTTGCGGGTGAGTTATATCCAAGTCTAGCTATTACTAAGAAAAATTTTCTGATATGAACGAAGCTATCTCGAGAACCGTTGATCGCACCTGGAAAATTCCGGTGCCATCGGCTTCAGCTCGTCGAAATACACCGAGCAAAGAAGTTTGAAACAGCTGTGAACTGTTGCGGGTGAGTTATATCCAAGATTATCTATTACTACGAAAAATTTTCTGATATGAACGAAGCTATCTCGAGAACCGTTGATCGCACCTGGAAAATTCCGGTGCCATCGGCTGCAGCTCGTCGAAATACATCGAGCAAAGACGTCTCAAACAGCTGTGAACCGTTGTGGGTGCGTTATATCCAAGTTTAGCTATTACTAAGAAAAAGTTTCTGATATGAACGAAGCTATCTCGAGAACCGTTGATCGCACCTGGAAAATTCCGGTGCCATCGGCTTCCGCTCGTCGAAATACACCTAGTAAAGAAGTTTGAAACAGCTGTGAACTGTTGCGGGTGAGTTATATCCAAGTTTAGCTATTACTAAGAACAATTTTGTGATATGAACGAAGCTATCTCGAGAACCGTTGATCGCACCTGGAAAATTCCGGTGCCATCGACTTCAGCTCATCGAAATACACCTAGTAAAGAAGTTTAAAACAGCTGTGATCTGTTGCGGGTGAGTTATATCCAAGATTAGCTATTACTAAGAAAAATTTTCTGATATGCACGAAGCTATCTCGAGAACCGTTGATCGCACCTGGAAAATTCCGGTGCCATCGACTTCAGCTCGTCGAAATACATTGAGCAAAGACGTTTCAAACAGCTGTGAACCGTTGTGGGTGCGTTATATCCAAGTTTAGCTATTACTAAGAAAAATTTTCTGATATGAACGAAGCTATCTCGAGAACCGTTGATCGCACCTGGAAAATTCCGGTGCCGTCGGCTTCAGCTCGTCAAAATACACCTAGTAAAGAAGTTTAAAACAGCTGTGAACTGTTGCGGGTGAGTTATATCCAAGATTATCTATTACTATGAAAAATTTTCTGATATGAACGAAGCTATCTCGAGAACCGTTGATCGCACCTGGAAAATTCCGGTGCCATCGGCTTCAGCTCGTCGAAATACATCGAGCAAAGACGTCTCAAACAGCTGTGAACCGTTGTGGGTGCGTTATATCCAAGTTTAGCTATTACTAAGAAAAATTTTCTGATATGAACGAAGCTATCTCGAGAACCGTTGATCCCACCTGGAAAATTCCGGTGCCATCGGCTTCAGCTCGTCAAAATACACCTAGTAAAGAAGTTTAGAACAGCTGTGAACTGTTGCGGGTGAGTTATATCCATGATTATCTATTACTATGAAAAATTTTCTGATATGAACGAAGCTATCTCGAGAACCGTTGATCGCACCTGGAAAATTCCGGTGCCATCGGCTTCAGCTCGTCGAAATACATCGAGCAAAGACGTTTCAAACAGCTGTGAACCGTTGTGGGTGCGTTATATCCAAGTTTAGCTATTACTAAGAAAAATTTTCTGATATGAACGAAGATATCTCGAGAACCGTTGATCGCACCTGGAAAATTCCGGTGCCATCGGCTTCAGCTCGTCAAAATACACCTAGTAAAGAAGTTTAAAACAGCTGTGAACTGTTGCGGGTGAGTTATATCCAAGATTAGCTATTACTATGAAAAATTTTCTGATATGAACGAAGTTATCTCGAGAACCGTTGATCGCACATCTAAAACTTGTGTTCCATCGGCTTCAGCTCGTCGAAATACCCCCGGAAGGAAATTTTCAAACGGCTGCTTTCAGTTGTCGGGGAAATAATTGCAGTCTTATCCGTTTTACTGAAAATCGTGCGTTTCAGCAGCTGAAAAACACGTTTTGACGAAAAATTTGTTGAAATCTTGCATTTTGACGCTGTACGACACCGTCGATGGCTGCATGGCATCATTTTGTAGTACCGCACGCATTTTTTATACCGATCCGACGCTGTTTGTTGATTCACATCTTTCGCCCTATGGTCGACGTTCTCCGAAGAACCGTTGATGGCGCCTGAAAAACTCCTGTTTTATCGGCTTCGGTAGGACGAAATACACCTAGTAAGATGTTTAGCAACGGCTGTGAATTGTTGTGGGTGAGTTACAGCCAACTTTATCTTTTACTATGAAAAATTTTCTGATATGAACGAAGTTATCTCGAGAGCCGTTGATCGCACCTGGAAAATTCCATTGCCATCGGCTTCAGCTCATCGAAATACACCTAGTAAAGAAGTTTGAAACAGCTGTGAACTGTTGCGGGTGAGTTATATCCAAGTTTAGCTATTACTAAGAAAAATTTTGTGATATGAACGAAGCTATCTCGAGAACCGTTCATCGCACATCTAAAATTTTTGTTCCATTGGCTTCAGCTCGTCACGTTTTGACGAAAAATTTGTTGAAATCTTGCATTTTGACGCTGTAAGACACCGTCGATGGCTGCATGGTATCATTTCGTAGTACCGCACGCATTTTTTATACCGATCCGACGCTGTTTTTTGATTCACATCTTTCGCCCTATGGTCGACGTTCTCCGAAGAACCGTTGATCGCACCTGCCAAATTCCGGTGCCATCGGCTTCAGCTCATCGAAATACACCTAGTAAAGAAGTTTAAAACAGCTGTGAACTGTTGCGGGTGAGTTATATCCAAGTTTAGCTATTACTAAGAAAAATTTTCTGATATCAACGAAGCTATCTCGAGAACCGTTGATCGCACCTGGAAAATTCCGGTGCCGTCGGCTTCAGCTCGTCAAAATACACCTAGTAAAGAAGTTTAAAACAGCTGTGAACTGTTGCGGGTGAGTTATATCCAAGATTATCTATTACTATGAAAAATTTTCTGATATGAACGAAGCTATCTCGAGAACCGTTGATCGCACCTGGAAAATTCCGGTGCCATCGGCTTCAGCTCGTCGAAATACATCGAGCAAAGACGTCTCAAACAGCTGTGAACCGTTGTGGGTGCGTTATATCCAAGTTTAGCTATTACTAAGAAAAATTTTCTGATATGAACGAAGCTATCTCGAGAACCGTTGATCCCACCTGGAAAATTCCGGTGCCATCGGCTTCAGCTCGTCAAAATACACCTAGTAAAGAAGTTTAAAACAGCTGTGAACTGTTGCGGGTGAGTTATATCCATGATTATCTATTACTATGAAAAATTTTCTGATATGAACGAAGCTATCTCGAGAACCGTTGATCGCACCTGGAAAATTCCGGTGCCATCGGCTTCAGCTCGTCGAAATACATCGAGCAAAGACGTTTCAAACAGCTGTGAACCGTTGTGGGTGCGTTATATCCAAGTTTAGCTATTACTAAGAAAAATTTTCTGATATGAACGAAGATATCTCGAGAACCGTTGATCGCACCTGGAAAATTCCGGTGCCATCGGCTTCAGCTCGTCAAAATACACCTAGTAAAGAAGTTTAAAACAGCTGTGAACTGTTGCGGGTGAGTTATATCCAAGATTAGCTATTACTATGAAAAATTTTCTGATATGAACGAAGTTATCTCGAGAACCGTTGATCGCACATCTAAAACTTGTGTTCCATCGGCTTCAGCTCGTCGAAATACCCCCGGAAGGAAATTTTCAAACGGCTGCTTTCAGTTGTCGGGGAAATAATTGCAGTCTTATCCGTTTTACTGAAAATCGTGCGTTTCAGCAGCTGAAAAACACGTTTTGACGAAAAATTTGTTGAAATCTTGCATTTTGACGCTGTACGACACCGTCGATGGCTGCATGGCATCATTTTGTAGTACCGCACGCATTTTTTATACCGATCCGACGCTGTTTGTTGATTCACATCTTTCGCCCTATGGTCGACGTTCTCCGAAGAACCGTTGATGGCGCCTGAAAAACTCCTGTTTTATCGGCTTCGGTAGGACGAAATACACCTAGTAAGATGTTTAGCAACGGCTGTGAATTGTTGTGGGTGAGTTACAGCCAACTTTATCTTTTACTATGAAAAATTTTCTGATATGAACGAAGTTATCTCGAGAGCCGTTGATCGCACCTGGAAAATTCCATTGCCATCGGCTTCAGCTCATCGAAATACACCTAGTAAAGAAGTTTGAAACAGCTGTGAACTGTTGCGGGTGAGTTATATCCAAGTTTAGCTATTACTAAGAAAAATTTTGTGATATGAACGAAGCTATCTCGAGAACCGTTCATCGCACATCTAAAATTTTTGTTCCATTGGCTTCAGCTCGTCACGTTTTGACGAAAAATTTGTTGAAATCTTGCATTTTGACGCTGTAAGACACCGTCGATGGCTGCATGGTATCATTTCGTAGTACCGCACGCATTTTTTATACCGATCCGACGCTGTTTTTTGATTCACATCTTTCGCCCTATGGTCGACGTTCTCCGAAGAACCGTTGATCGCACCTGCCAAATTCCGGTGCCATCGGCTTCAGCTCATCGAAATACACCTAGTAAAGAAGTTTAAAACAGCTGTGAACTGTTGCGGGTGAGTTATATCCAAGTTTAGCTATTACTAAGAAAAATTTTCTGATATCAACGAAGCTATCTCGAGAACCGTTGATCACACCTGGAAAATTCCGGTGCCATCGGCTTCAGCTCGTCGAAATACACCGAGCAAAGAAGTTTGAAACAGCTGTGAACTGTTGCGGGTGAGTTATATCCAAGTTTAGCTATTACTAAGAAAAATTTTGTGATATGAACGAAGCTATCTCGAGAACCGTTCATCGCACATCTAAAATTTTTGTTCCATTGGCTTCAGCTCGTCACGTTTTGACGAAAAATTTGTTGAAATCTTGCATTTTGACGCTGTAAGACACCGTCGATGGCTGCATGGTATCATTTCGTAGTACCGCACGCATTTTTTATACCGATCCGACGCTGTTTTTTGATTCACATCTTTCGCCCTATGGTCGACGTTCTCCGAAGAACCGTTGATCGCACCTGGCAAATTCCGGTGCCATCGGCTTCAGCTCATCGAAATACACCTAGTAAAGAAGTTTAAAACAGCTGTGAACTGTTGCGGGTGAGTTATATCCAAGTTTAGCTATTACTAAGAAAAATTTTCTGATATCAACGAAGCTATCTCGAGAACCGTTGATCGCACCTGGAAAATTCCGGTGCCATCGGCTTCAGCTCGTCGGAATACACCGAGCAAAGAAGTTTGAAACAGCTGTGAACTGTTGCGGGTGAGTTATATCCAAGTTTAGCTATTACTAAGAAAAATTTTCTGATATGAACGAAGCTATCTCGAGAACCGTTGATCGCACCTGGAAAATTCCGGTGCCATCGGCTTCAGCTCGTCGAAATACACCGAGCAAAGAAGTTTGAAACAGCTGTGAACTGTTGCGGGTGAGTTATATCCAAGATTAGCTATTACTATGAAAAATTTTCTGATATGAACGAAGTTATCTCGAGAACCGTTGATCGCACCTGGAAAATTCCGGTGCCATCGGCTTCAGCTCGTCGAAATACACCTAGTAAAGAAGTTTAAAACAGCTGTGAACTGTTGCGGGGGAGTTATATCCAAGTTTAGCTATTACTAAGAAAAATTTTCTGATATGAACGAAGCTATCTCGAGAACCGTTGATCGCGCCTGAAAAACTCCTGTTTCATCGGCTTCGGTAGGACGAAATACACCTAGTAAGATGTTTAGCACCGGCTGTGAATTGTTGTGGGTGAGTTACAGCCAACTTTATCTTTTACTATGAAAAATTTTCTGATATGAACGAAGTTATCTCGAGAGCCGTTGATCGCACCTGGAAAATTCCATTGCCATCGGCTTCAGCTCGTCGAAATACACCTAGTAAAGAAGTTTGAAACAGCTGTGAACTGTTGCGGGTGAGTTATATCCAAGTTTAGCTATTACTAAGAAAAAGTTTCTGATATGAACGAAGCTATCTCGAGAACCGTTGATCGCACCTGGAAAATTCCGGTGCCATCGGCTTCAGCTCGTCGAAATACACCTAGTAAAGAAGTTTGAAACAGCTGTGAACTGTTGCGGGTGAGTTATATCCAAGTTTAGCTATTACTAAGAACAATTTTGTGATATGAACGAAGCTATCTCGAGAACCGTTGATCGCACCTGGAAAATTCCGGTGCCATCGACTTCAGCTCATCGAAATACACCTAGTAAAGAAGTTTAAAACAGCTGTGATCTGTTGCGGGTGAGTTATATCCAAGATTAGCTATTACTAAGAAAAATTTTCTGATATGCACGAAGCTATCTCGAGAACCGTTGATCGCACCTGGAAAATTCCGGTGCCATCGGCTTCAGCTCGTCGAAATACATCGAGCAAAGACGTCTCAAACAGCTGTGAACCGTTGTGGGTGCGTTATATCCAAGTTTAGCTATTACTAAGAAAAATTTTCTGATATGAACGAAGTTATCTCGAGAGCCGTTGATCGCACCTGGAAAATTCCATTGCCATCGGCTTCAGCTCATCGAAATACACCTAGTAAAGAAGTTTGAAACAGCTGTGAACTGTTGCGGGTGAGTTATATCCAAGTTTAGCTATTACTAAGAAAAATTTTGTGATATGAACGAAGCTATCTCGAGAACCGTTCATCGCACATCTAAAATTTTTGTTCCATTGGCTTCAGCTCGTCACGTTTTGACGAAAAATTTGTTGAAATCTTGCATTTTGACGCTGTACGACACCGTCGATGGCTGCATGGCATTATTTCGTAGTACCGCACGCATTTTTTATACCGATCCGACGCTGTTTTTTGATTCACATCTTTCGCCCTATGGTCGACGTTCTCCGAAGAACCGTTGATCGCACCTGGAAAATTCCGGTGCCGTCGGCTTCAGCTCGTCAAAATACACCTAGTAAAGAAGTTTAAAACAGCTGTGAACTGTTGCGGGTGAGTTATATCCAAGATTATCTATTACTATGAAAAATTTTCTGATATGAACGAAGCTATCTCGAGAACCGTTGATCGCACCTGGAAAATTCCGGTGCCATCGGCTTCAGCTCGTCGAAATACATCGAGCAAAGACGTCTCAAACAGCTGTGAACCGTTGTGGGTGCGTTATATCCAAGTTTAGCTATTACTCAGAAAAATTTTCTGATATGAACGAAGCTATCTCGAGAACCGTTGATCGCACCTGGAAAATTCCGGTGCCATCGGCTTCAGCTCGTCGAAATACACCTAGTAAAGAAGTTTGAAACAGCTGTGAACTGTTGCGGGTGAGTTATATCCAAGTTTAGCTATTACTAAGAACAATTTTGTGATATGAACGAAGCTATCTCGAGAACCGTTGATCGCACCTGGAAAATTCCGGTGCCATCGGCTTCAGCTCGTCGAAATACACCTAGTAAAGAAGTTTGAAACAGCTGTGAACTGTTGCGGGTGAGTTATATCCAAGTTTAGCTATTACTAAGAACAATTTTGTGATATGAACGAAGCTATCTCGAGAACCGTTGATCGCACCTGGAAAATTCCGGTGCCATCGACTTCAGCTCATCGAAATACACCTAGTAAAGAAGTTTAAAACAGCTGTGATCTGTTGCGGGTGAGTTATATCCAAGATTAGCTATTACTAAGAAAAATTTTCTGATATGCACGAAGCTATCTCGAGAACCGTTGATCGCACCTGGAAAATTCCGGTGCCATCGGCTTCAGCTCGTCGAAATACATCGAGCAAAGACGTCTCAAACAGCTGTGAACCGTTGTGGGTGCGTTATATCCAAGTTTAGCTATTACTAAGAAAAATTTTCTGATATGAACGAAGTTATCTCGAGAGCCGTTGATCGCACCTGGAAAATTCCATTGCCATCGGCTTCAGCTCATCGAAATACACCTAGTAAAGAAGTTTGAAACAGCTGTGAACTGTTGCGGGTGAGTTATATCCAAGTTTAGCTATTACTAAGAAAAATTTTGTGATATGAACGAAGCTATCTCGAGAACCGTTCATCGCACATCTAAAATTTTTGTTCCATTGGCTTCAGCTCGTCACGTTTTGACGAAAAATTTGTTGAAATCTTGCATTTTGACGCTGTACGACACCGTCGATGGCTGCATGGCATTATTTCGTAGTACCGCACGCATTTTTTATACCGATCCGACGCTGTTTTTTGATTCACATCTTTCGCCCTATGGTCGACGTTCTCCGAAGAACCGTTGATCGCACCTGGAAAATTCCGGTGCCGTCGGCTTCAGCTCGTCAAAATACACCTAGTAAAGAAGTTTAAAACAGCTGTGAACTGTTGCGGGTGAGTTATATCCAAGATTATCTATTACTATGAAAAATTTTCTGATATGAACGAAGCTATCTCGAGAACCGTTGATCGCACCTGGAAAATTCCGGTGCCATCGGCTTCAGCTCGTCGAAATACATCGAGCAAAGACGTCTCAAACAGCTGTGAACCGTTGTGGGTGCGTTATATCCAAGTTTAGCTATTACTCAGAAAAATTTTCTGATATGAACGAAGCTATCTCGAGAACCGTTGATCGCACCTGGAAAATTCCGGTGCCATCGGCTTCAGCTCGTCGAAATACACCTAGTAAAGAAGTTTGAAACAGCTGTGAACTGTTGCGGGTGAGTTATATCCAAGTTTAGCTATTACTAAGAACAATTTTGTGATATGAACGAAGCTATCTCGAGAACCGTTGATCGCACCTGGAAAATTCCGGTGCCATCGGCTTCAGCTCGTCGAAATACACCTAGTAAAGAAGTTTGAAACAGCTGTGAACTGTTGCGGGTGAGTTATATCCAAGTTTAGCTATTACTAAGAACAATTTTGTGATATGAACGAAGCTATCTCGAGAACCGTTGATCGCACCTGGAAAATTCCGGTGCCATCGACTTCAGCTCATCGAAATACACCTAGTAAAGAAGTTTAAAACAGCTGTGATCTGTTGCGGGTGAGTTATATCCAAGATTAGCTATTACTAAGAAAAATTTTCTGATATGCACGAAGCTATCTCGAGAACCGTTGATCGCACCTGGAAAATTCCGGTGCCATCGGCTTCAGCTCGTCGAAATACATTGAGCAAAGACGTTTCAAACAGCTGTGAACCGTTGTGGGTGCGTTATATCCAAGTTTAGCTATTACTAAGAAAAATTTTCTGATATGAACGAAGCTATCTCGAGAACCGTTGATCGCACCTGGAAAATTCCGGTGCCGTCGGCTTCAGCTCGTCAAAATACACCTAGTAAAGAAGTTTAAAACAGCTGTGAACTGTTGCGGGTGAGTTATATCCAAGATTATCTATTACTATGAAAAATTTTCTGATATGAACGAAGCTATCTCGAGAACCGTTGATCGCACCTGGAAAATTCCGGTGCCATCGGCTTCAGCTCGTCGAAATACATCGAGCAAAGACGTTTCAAACAGCTGTGAACCGTTGTGGGTGCGTTATATCCAAGTTTAGCTATTACTCAGAAAAATTTTCTGATATGAACGAAGCTATCTCGAGAACCGTTGATCGCACCTGGAAAATTCCGATGCCATCGGCTTCAGCTCGTCAAAATACACCTAGTAAAGAAGTTTAAAACATCTGTGAACTGTTGCGGGTGAGTTATATCCAAGATTATCTATTACTATGAAAAATTTTCTGATATGAACGATGCTATCTCGAGAACCGTTGATCGCACCTGGAAAATTCCGGTGCCATCGGCTTCAGCTCGTCGAAATACATCGAGCAAAGACGTCTCAAACAGCTGTGAACCGTTGTGGGTGCGTTATATCCAAGTTTAGCTATTACTAAGAAAAATTTTCTGATATGAACGAAGTTATCTCGAGAGCCGTTGATCGCACCTGGAAAATTCCATTGCCATCGGCTTCAGCTCATCGAAATACACCTAGTAAAGAAGTTTGAAACAGCTGTGAACTGTTGCGGGTGAGTTATATCCAAGTTTAGCTATTACTAAGAAAAATTTTGTGATATGAACGAAGCTATCTCGAGAACCGTTCATCGCACATCTAAAATTTTTGTTCCATTGGCTTCAGCTCGTCACGTTTTGACGAAAAATTTGTTGAAATCTTGCATTTTGACGCTGTACGACACCGTCGATGGCTGCATGGCATTATTTCGTAGTACCGCACGCATTTTTTATACCGATCCGACGCTGTTTTTTGATTCACATCTTTCGCCCTATGGTCGACGTTCTCCGAAGAACCGTTGATCGCACCTGGAAAATTCCGGTGCCGTCGGCTTCAGCTCGTCAAAATACACCTAGTAAAGAAGTTTAAAACAGCTGTGAACTGTTGCGGGTGAGTTATATCCAAGATTATCTATTACTATGAAAAATTTTCTGATATGAACGAAGCTATCTCGAGAACCGTTGATCGCACCTGGAAAATTCCGGTGCCATCGGCTTCAGCTCGTCGAAATACATCGAGCAAAGACGTTTCAAACAGCTGTGAACCGTTGTGGGTGCGTTATATCCAAGTTTAGCTATTACTAAGAAAAATTTTCTGATATGAACGAAGATATCTCGAGAACCGTTGATCGCACCTGGAAAATTCCGGTGCCATCGGCTTCAGCTCGTCAAAATACACCTAGTAAAGAAGTTTAAAACAGCTGTGAACTGTTGCGGGTGAGTTATATCCAAGATTAGCTATTACTATGAAAAATTTTCTGATATGAACGAAGTTATCTCGAGAACCGTTGATCGCACATCTAAAACTTGTGTTCCATCGGCTTCAGCTCGTCGAAATACCCCCGGAAGGAAATTTTCAAACGGCTGCTTTCAGTTGTCGGGGAAATAATTGCAGTCTTATCCGTTTTACTGAAAATCGTGCGTTTCAGCAGCTGAAAAACACGTTTTGACGAAAAATTTGTTGAAATCTTGCATTTTGACGCTGTACGACACCGTCGATGGCTGCATGGCATCATTTTGTAGTACCGCACGCATTTTTTATACCGATCCGACGCTGTTTGTTGATTCACATCTTTCGCCCTATGGTCGACGTTCTCCGAAGAACCGTTGATGGCGCCTGAAAAACTCCTGTTTTATCGGCTTCGGTAGGACGAAATACACCTAGTAAGATGTTTAGCAACGGCTGTGAATTGTTGTGGGTGAGTTACAGCCAACTTTATCTTTTACTATGAAAAATTTTCTGATATGAACGAAGTTATCTCGAGAGCCGTTGATCGCACCTGGAAAATTCCATTGCCATCGGCTTCAGCTCATCGAAATACACCTAGTAAAGAAGTTTGAAACAGCTGTGAACTGTTGCGGGTGAGTTATATCCAAGTTTAGCTATTACTAAGAAAAATTTTGTGATATGAACGAAGCTATCTCGAGAACCGTTCATCGCACATCTAAAATTTTTGTTCCATTGGCTTCAGCTCGTCACGTTTTGACGAAAAATTTGTTGAAATCTTGCATTTTGACGCTGTAAGACACCGTCGATGGCTGCATGGTATCATTTCGTAGTACCGCACGCATTTTTTATACCGATCCGACGCTGTTTTTTGATTCACATCTTTCGCCCTATGGTCGACGTTCTCCGACGAACCGTTGATCGCACCTGCCAAATTCCGGTGCCATCGGCTTCAGCTCATCGAAATACACCTAGTAAAGAAGTTTAAAACAGCTGTGAACTGTTGCGGGTGAGTTATATCCAAGTTTAGCTATTACTAAGAAAAATTTTCTGATATCAACGAAGCTATCTCGAGAACCGTTGATCGCACCTGGAAAATTCCGGTGCCATCGGCTTCAGCTCGTCGAAATACACCGAGCAAAGAAGTTTGAAACAGCTGTGAACTGTTGCGGGTGAGTTATATCCAAGATTAGCTATTACTATGAAAAATTTTCTGATATGAACGAAGTTATCTCGAGAACCGTTGATCGCACCTGGAAAATTCCGGTGCCATCGGCTTCAGCTCGTCGAAATACACCTAGTAAAGAAGTTTAAAACAGCTGTGAACTGTTGCGGGGGAGTTATATCCAAGTTTAGCTATTACTAAGAACAATTTTCTGATATGAACGAAGCTAACTCGAGAACCGTTGATCGCGCCTGAAAAACTCCTGTTTCATCGGCTTCGGTAGGACGAAATACACCTAGTAAGATGTTTAGCACCGGCTGTGAATTGTTGTGGGTGAGTTACAGCCAACTTTATCTTTTACTATGAAAAATTTTCTGATATGAACGAAGTTATCTCGAGAGCCGTTGATCGCACCTGGAAAATTCCATTGCCATCGGCTTCAGCTCGTCAAAATACACCTAGTAAAGAAGTTTAAAACAGCTGTGAACTGTTGCGGGTGAGTTATATCCAAGATTATCTATTACTATGAAAAATTTTCTGATATGAACGAAGCTATCTCGAGAACCGTTGATCGCACCTGGAAAATTCCGGTGCCATCGGCTTCAGCTCGTCGAAATACATCGAGCAAAGACGTCTCAAACAGCTGTGAACCTTTGTGGGTGCGTTATATCCAAGTTTAGCTATTACTAAGAAAAATTTTCTGATATGAACGAAGCTATCTCGAGAACCGTTGATCCCACCTGGAAAATTCCGGTGCCATCGGCTTCAGCTCGTCGAAATACACATAGTAAAGAAGTTTGAAACAGCTGTGAACTGTTGCGGGTGAGTTATATCCAAGTTTAGCTATTACTAAGAAAAATTTTGTGATATGAACGAAGCTATCTCGAGAACCGTTGATCGCACCTGGAAAATTCCGGTGCCATCGGCTTCAGCTCGTCGAAATACATCGAGCAAAGACGTTTCAAACAGCTGTGAACCGTTGTGGGTGCGTTATATCCAAGTTTAGCTATTACTCAGAAAAATTTTCTGATATGAACGAAGCTATCTCGAGAACCGTTGATCGCACCTGGAAAATTCCGATGCCATCGGCTTCAGCTCGTCAAAATACACCTAGTAAAGAAGTTTAAAACATCTGTGAACTGTTGCGGGTGAGTTATATCCAAGATTATCTATTACTATGAAAAATTTTCTGATATGAACGATGCTATCTCGAGAACCGTTGATCGCACCTGGAAAATTCCGGTGCCATCGGCTTCAGCTCGTCGAAATACACCTAGTAAAGAAGTTTGAAACAGCTGTGAACTGTTGCGGGTGAGTTATATCCAAGTTTAGCTATTACTAAGAACAATTTTGTGATATGAACGAAGCTATCTCGAGAACCGTTGATCGCACCTGGAAAATTCCGGTGCCATCGACTTCAGCTCATCGAAATACACCTAGTAAAGAAGTTTAAAACAGCTGTGATCTGTTGCGGGTGAGTTATATCCAAGATTAGCTATTACTAAGAAAAATTTTCTGATATGCACGAAGCTATCTCGAGAACCGTTGATCGCACCTGGAAAATTCCGGTGCCATCGGCTTCAGCTCGTCGAAATACATTGAGCAAAGACGTTTCAAACAGCTGTGAACCGTTGTGGGTGCGTTATATCCAAGTTTAGCTATTACTAAGAAAAATTTTCTGATATGAACGAAGCTATCTCGAGAACCGTTGATCGCACCTGGAAAATTCCGGTGCCGTCGGCTTCAGCTCGTCAAAATACACCTAGTAAAGAAGTTTAAAACAGCTGTGAACTGTTGCGGGTGAGTTATATCCAAGATTATCTATTACTATGAAAAATTTTCTGATATGAACGAAGCTATCTCGAGAACCGTTGATCGCACCTGGAAAATTCCGGTGCCATCGGCTTCAGCTCGTCGAAATACATCGAGCAAAGACGTCTCAAACAGCTGTGAACCTTTGTGGGTGCGTTATATCCAAGTTTAGCTATTACTAAGAAAAATTTTCTGATATGAACGAAGCTATCTCGAGAACCGTTGATCCCACCTGGAAAATTCCGGTGCCATCGGCTTCAGCTCGTCGAAATACACATAGTAAAGAAGTTTGAAACAGCTGTGAACTGTTGCGGGTGAGTTATATCCAAGTTTAGCTATTACTAAGAAAAATTTTGTGATATGAACGAAGCTATCTCGAGAACCGTTGATCGCACCTGGAAAATTCCGGTGCCATCGGCTTCAGCTCGTCGAAATACATCGAGCAAAGACGTTTCAAACAGCTGTGAACCGTTGTGGGTGCGTTATATCCAAGTTTAGCTATTACTCAGAAAAATTTTCTGATATGAACGAAGCTATCTCGAGAACCGTTGATCGCACCTGGAAAATTCCGATGCCATCGGCTTCAGCTCGTCAAAATACACCTAGTAAAGAAGTTTAAAACATCTGTGAACTGTTGCGGGTGAGTTATATCCAAGATTATCTATTACTATGAAAAATTTTCTGATATGAACGATGCTATCTCGAGAACCGTTGATCGCACCTGGAAAATTCCGGTGCCATCGGCTTCAGCTCGTCGAAATACATCGAGCAAAGACGTCTCAAACAGCTGTGAACCGTTGTGGGTGCGTTATATCCAAGTTTAGCTATTACTAAGAAAAATTTTCTGATATGAACGAAGTTATCTCGAGAGCCGTTGATCGCACCTGGAAAATTCCATTGCCATCGGCTTCAGCTCATCGAAATACACCTAGTAAAGAAGTTTGAAACAGCTGTGAACTGTTGCGGGTGAGTTATATCCAAGTTTAGCTATTACTAAGAAAAATTTTGTGATATGAACGAAGCTATCTCGAGAACCGTTCATCGCACATCTAAAATTTTTGTTCCATTGGCTTCAGCTCGTCACGTTTTGACGAAAAATTTGTTGAAATCTTGCATTTTGACGCTGTACGACACCGTCGATGGCTGCATGGCATTATTTCGTAGTACCGCACGCATTTTTTATACCGATCCGACGCTGTTTTTTGATTCACATCTTTCGCCCTATGGTCGACGTTCTCCGAAGAACCGTTGATCGCACCTGGAAAATTCCGGTGCCGTCGGCTTCAGCTCGTCAAAATACACCTAGTAAAGAAGTTTAAAACAGCTGTGAACTGTTGCGGGTGAGTTATATCCAAGATTATCTATTACTATGAAAAATTTTCTGATATGAACGAAGCTATCTCGAGAACCGTTGATCGCACCTGGAAAATTCCGGTGCCATCGGCTTCAGCTCGTCGAAATACATCGAGCAAAGACGTTTCAAACAGCTGTGAACCGTTGTGGGTGCGTTATATCCAAGTTTAGCTATTACTAAGAAAAATTTTCTGATATGAACGAAGATATCTCGAGAACCGTTGATCGCACCTGGAAAATTCCGGTGCCATCGGCTTCAGCTCGTCAAAATACACCTAGTAAAGAAGTTTAAAACAGCTGTGAACTGTTGCGGGTGAGTTATATCCAAGATTAGCTATTACTATGAAAAATTTTCTGATATGAACGAAGTTATCTCGAGAACCGTTGATCGCACATCTAAAACTTGTGTTCCATCGGCTTCAGCTCGTCGAAATACCCCCGGAAGGAAATTTTCAAACGGCTGCTTTCAGTTGTCGGGGAAATAATTGCAGTCTTATCCGTTTTACTGAAAATCGTGCGTTTCAGCAGCTGAAAAACACGTTTTGACGAAAAATTTGTTGAAATCTTGCATTTTGACGCTGTACGACACCGTCGATGGCTGCATGGCATCATTTTGTAGTACCGCACGCATTTTTTATACCGATCCGACGCTGTTTGTTGATTCACATCTTTCGCCCTATGGTCGACGTTCTCCGAAGAACCGTTGATGGCGCCTGAAAAACTCCTGTTTTATCGGCTTCGGTAGGACGAAATACACCTAGTAAGATGTTTAGCAACGGCTGTGAATTGTTGTGGGTGAGTTACAGCCAACTTTATCTTTTACTATGAAAAATTTTCTGATATGAACGAAGTTATCTCGAGAGCCGTTGATCGCACCTGGAAAATTCCATTGCCATCGGCTTCAGCTCATCGAAATACACCTAGTAAAGAAGTTTGAAACAGCTGTGAACTGTTGCGGGTGAGTTATATCCAAGTTTAGCTATTACTAAGAAAAATTTTGTGATATGAACGAAGCTATCTCGAGAACCGTTCATCGCACATCTAAAATTTTTGTTCCATTGGCTTCAGCTCGTCACGTTTTGACGAAAAATTTGTTGAAATCTTGCATTTTGACGCTGTAAGACACCGTCGATGGCTGCATGGTATCATTTCGTAGTACCGCACGCATTTTTTATACCGATCCGACGCTGTTTTTTGATTCACATCTTTCGCCCTATGGTCGACGTTCTCCGACGAACCGTTGATCGCACCTGCCAAATTCCGGTGCCATCGGCTTCAGCTCATCGAAATACACCTAGTAAAGAAGTTTAAAACAGCTGTGAACTGTTGCGGGTGAGTTATATCCAAGTTTAGCTATTACTAAGAAAAATTTTCTGATATCAACGAAGCTATCTCGAGAACCGTTGATCGCACCTGGAAAATTCCGGTGCCATCGGCTTCAGCTCGTCGAAATACACCGAGCAAAGAAGTTTGAAACAGCTGTGAACTGTTGCGGGTGAGTTATATCCAAGATTAGCTATTACTATGAAAAATTTTCTGATATGAACGAAGTTATCTCGAGAACCGTTGATCGCACCTGGAAAATTCCGGTGCCATCGGCTTCAGCTCGTCGAAATACACCTAGTAAAGAAGTTTAAAACAGCTGTGAACTGTTGCGGGGGAGTTATATCCAAGTTTAGCTATTACTAAGAAAAATTTTCTGATATGAACGAAGCTATCTCGAGAACCGTTGATCGCGCCTGAAAAACTCCTGTTTCATCGGCTTCGGTAGGACGAAATACACCTAGTAAGATGTTTAGCACCGGCTGTGAATTGTTGTGGGTGAGTTACAGCCAACTTTATCTTTTACTATGAAAAATTTTCTGATATGAACGAAGTTATCTCGAGAGCCGTTGATCGCACCTGGAAAATTCCATTGCCATCGGCTTCAGCTCGTCAAAATACACCTAGTAAAGAAGTTTAAAACAGCTGTGAACTGTTGCGGGTGAGTTATATCCAAGATTATCTATTACTATGAAAAATTTTCTGATATGAACGAAGCTATCTCGAGAACCGTTGATCGCACCTGGAAAATTCCGGTGCCATCGGCTTCAGCTCGTCGAAATACATCGAGCAAAGACGTCTCAAACAGCTGTGAACCTTTGTGGGTGCGTTATATCCAAGTTTAGCTATTACTAAGAAAAATTTTCTGATATGAACGAAGCTATCTCGAGAACCGTTGATCCCACCTGGAAAATTCCGGTGCCATCGGCTTCAGCTCGTCGAAATACACATAGTAAAGAAGTTTGAAACAGCTGTGAACTGTTGCGGGTGAGTTATATCCAAGTTTAGCTATTACTAAGAAAAATTTTGTGATATGAACGAAGCTATCTCGAGAACCGTTGATCGCACCTGGAAAATTCCGGTGCCATCGGCTTCAGCTCGTCGAAATACATCGAGCAAAGACGTTTCAAACAGCTGTGAACCGTTGTGGGTGCGTTATATCCAAGTTTAGCTATTACTCAGAAAAATTTTCTGATATGAACGAAGCTATCTCGAGAACCGTTGATCGCACCTGGAAAATTCCGATGCCATCGGCTTCAGCTCGTCAAAATACACCTAGTAAAGAAGTTTAAAACATCTGTGAACTGTTGCGGGTGAGTTATATCCAAGATTATCTATTACTATGAAAAATTTTCTGATATGAACGATGCTATCTCGAGAACCGTTGATCGCACCTGGAAAATTCCGGTGCCATCGGCTTCAGCTCGTCGAAATACATCGAGCAAAGACGTCTCAAACAGCTGTGCACCGTTGTGGGTGCGTTATATCCAAGTTTAGCTATTACTAAGAAAAATTTTCTGATATGAACGAAGTTATCTCGAGAGCCGTTGATCGCACCTGGAAAATTCCATTGCCATCGGCTTCAGCTCATCGAAATACACCTAGTAAAGAAGTTTGAAACAGCTGTGAACTGTTGCGGGTGAGTTATATCCAAGTTTAGCTATTACTAAGAAAAATTTTGTGATATGAACGAAGCTATCTCGAGAACCGTTCATCGCACATCTAAAATTTTTGTTCCATTGGCTTCAGCTCGTCACGTTTTGACGAAAAATTTGTTGAAATCTTGCATTTTGACGCTGTACGACACCGTCGATGGCTGCATGGCATTATTTCGTAGTACCGCACGCATTTTTTATACCGATCCGACGCTGTTTTTTGATTCACATCTTTCGCCCTATGGTCGACGTTCTCCGAAGAACCGTTGATCGCACCTGGAAAATTCCGGTGCCGTCGGCTTCAGCTCGTCAAAATACACCTAGTAAAGAAGTTTAAAACAGCTGTGAACTGTTGCGGGTGCGTTATATCCAAGTTTAGCTATTACTAAGAAAAATTTTCTGATATGAACGAAGCTATCTCGAGAACCGTTGATCCCACCTGGAAAATTCCGGTGCCATCGGCTTCAGCTCGTCAAAATACACCTAGTAAAGAAGTTTAAAACAGCTGTGAACTGTTGCGGGTGAGTTATATCCAAGATTATCTATTACTATGAAAAATTTTCTGATATGAACGAAGCTATCTCGAGAACCGTTGATCGCACCTGGAAAATTCCGGTGCCATCGGCTTCAGCTCGTCGAAATACACCTAGTAAAGAAGTTTGAAACAGCTGTGAACTGTTGCGGGTGAGTTATATCCAAGTTTAGCTATTACTAAGAAAAATTTTGTGATATGAACGAAGCTATCTCGAGAACCGTTGATCGCACCTGGAAAATTCCGGTGCCATCGGCTTCAGCTCGTCGAAATACATCGAGCAAAGACGTTTCAAACAGCTGTGAACCGTTGTGGGTGCGTTATATCCAAGTTTAGCTATTACTAAGAAAAATTTTCTGATATGAACGAAGCTATCTCGAGAACCGTTGATCGCACCTGGAAAATTCCGGTGCCATCGGCTTCAGCTCGTCAAAATACACCTAGTAAAGAAGTTTAAAACAGCTGTGAACTGTTGCGGGTGAGTTATATCCAAGATTAGCTATTACTATGAAAAATTTTCTGATATGAACGAAGTTATCTCGAGAACCGTTGATCGCACATCTAAAACTTGTGTTCCATCGGCTTCAGCTCGTCGAAATACCCCCGGAAGGAAATTTTCAAACGGCTGCTTTCAGTTGTCGGGGAAATAATTGCAGTCTTATCCGTTTTACTGAAAATCGTGCGTTTCAGCAGCTGAAAAACACGTTTTGACGAAAAATTTGTTGAAATCTTGCATTTTGACGCTGTACGACACCGTCGATGGCTGCATGGCATCATTTTGTAGTACCGCACGCATTTTTTATACCGATCCGACGCTGTTTGTTGATTCACATCTTTCGCCCTATGGTCGACGTTCTCCGAAGAACCGTTGATGGCGCCTGAAAAACTCCTGTTTTATCGGCTTCGGTAGGACGAAATACACCTAGTAAGATGTTTAGCAACGGCTGTGAATTGTTGTGGGTGAGTTACAGCCAACTTTATCTTTTACTATGAAAAATTTTCTGATATGAACGAAGTTATCTCGAGAGCCGTTGATCGCACCTGGAAAATTCCATTGCCATCGGCTTCAGCTCATCGAAATACACCTAGTAAAGAAGTTTGAAACAGCTGGGAACTGTTGCGGGTGAGTTATATCCAAGTTTAGCTATTACTAAGAAAAATTTTGTGATATGAACGAAGCTATCTCGAGAACCGTTCATCGCACATCTAAAATTTTTGTTCCATTGGCTTCAGCTCGTCACGTTTTGACGAAAAATTTGTTGAAATCTTGCATTTTGACGCTGTAAGACACCGTCGATGGCTGCATGGTATCATTTCGTAGTACCGCACGCATTTTTTATACCGATCCGACGCTGTTTTTTGATTCACATCTTTCGCCCTATGGTCGACGTTCTCCGAAGAACCGTTGATCGCACCTGCCAAATTCCGGTGCCATCGGCTTCAGCTCATCGAAATACACCTAGTAAAGAAGTTTAAAACAGCTGTGAACTGTTGCGGGTGAGTTATATCCAAGTTTAGCTATTACTAAGAAAAATTTTCTGATATCAACGAAGCTATCTCGAGAACCGTTGATCACACCTGGAAAATTCCGGTGCCATCGGCTTCAGCTCGTCGAAATACACCGAGCAAAGAAGTTTGAAACAGCTGTGAACTGTTGCGGGTGAGTTATATCCAAGTTTAGCTATTACTAAGAAAAATTTTGTGATATGAACGAAGCTATCTCGAGAACCGTTCATCGCACATCTAAAATTTTTGTTCCATTGGCTTCAGCTCGTCACGTTTTGACGAAAAATTTGTTGAAATCTTGCATTTTGACGCTGTAAGACACCGTCGATGGCTGCATGGTATCATTTCGTAGTACCGCACGCATTTTTTATACCGATCCGACGCTGTTTTTTGATTCACATCTTTCGCCCTATGGTCGACGTTCTCCGAAGAACCGTTGATCGCACCTGGCAAATTCCGGTGCCATCGGCTTCAGCTCATCGAAATACACCTAGTAAAGAAGTTTAAAACAGCTGTGAACTGTTGCGGGTGAGTTATATCCAAGTTTAGCTATTACTAAGAAAAATTTTCTGATATCAACGAAGCTATCTCGAGAACCGTTGATCGCACCTGGAAAATTCCGGTGCCATCGGCTTCAGCTCGTCGGAATACACCGAGCAAAGAAGTTTGAAACAGCTGTGAACTGTTGCGGGTGAGTTATATCCAAGTTTAGCTATTACTAAGAAAAATTTTCTGATATGAACGAAGCTATCTCGAGAACCGTTGATCGCACCTGGAAAATTCCGGTGCCATCGGCTTCAGCTCGTCGAAATACACCGAGCAAAGAAGTTTGAAACAGCTGTGAACTGTTGCGGGTGAGTTATATCCAAGATTAGCTATTACTATGAAAAATTTTCTGATATGAACGAAGTTATCTCGAGAACCGTTGATCGCACCTGGAAAATTCCGGTGCCATCGGCTTCAGCTCGTCGAAATACACCTAGTAAAGAAGTTTAAAACAGCTGTGAACTGTTGCGGGGGAGTTATATCCAAGTTTAGCTATTACTAAGAAAAATTTTCTGATATGAACGAAGCTATCTCGAGAACCGTTGATCGCGCCTGAAAAACTCCTGTTTCATCGGCTTCGGTAGGACGAAATACACCTAGTAAGATGTTTAGCACCGGCTGTGAATTGTTGTGGGTGAGTTACAGCCAACTTTATCTTTTACTATGAAAAATTTTCTGATATGAACGAAGTTATCTCGAGAGCCGTTGATCGCACCTGGAAAATTCCATTGCCATCGGCTTCAGCTCGTCGAAATACACCTAGTAAAGAAGTTTGAAACAGCTGTGAACTGTTGCGGGTGAGTTATATCCAAGTTTAGCTATTACTAAGAAAAAGTTTCTGATATGAACGAAGCTATCTCGAGAACCGTTGATCGCACCTGGAAAATTCCGGTGCCATCGGCTTCAGCTCGTCGAAATACACCTAGTAAAGAAGTTTGAAACAGCTGTGAACTGTTGCGGGTGAGTTATATCCAAGTTTAGCTATTACTAAGAACAATTTTGTGATATGAACGAAGCTATCTCGAGAACCGTTGATCGCACCTGGAAAATTCCGGTGCCATCGACTTCAGCTCATCGAAATACACCTAGTAAAGAAGTTTAAAACAGCTGTGATCTGTTGCGGGTGAGTTATATCCAAGATTAGCTATTACTAAGAAAAATTTTCTGATATGCACGAAGCTATCTCGAGAACCGTTGATCGCACCTGGAAAATTCCGGTGCCATCGGCTTCAGCTCGTCGAAATACATTGAGCAAAGACGTTTCAAACAGCTGTGAACCGTTGTGGGTGCGTTATATCCAAGTTTAGCTATTACTAAGAAAAATTTTCTGATATGAACGAAGCTATCTCGAGAACCGTTGATCGCACCTGGAAAATTCCGGTGCCGTCGGCTTCAGCTCGTCAAAATACACCTAGTAAAGAAGTTTAAAACAGCTGTGAACTGTTGCGGGTGAGTTATATCCAAGATTATCTATTACTATGAAAAATTTTCTGATATGAACGAAGCTATCTCGAGAACCGTTGATCGCACCTGGAAAATTCCGGTGCCATCGGCTTCAGCTCGTCGAAATACATCGAGCAAAGACGTCTCAAACAGCTGTGAACCTTTGTGGGTGCGTTATATCCAAGTTTAGCTATTACTAAGAAAAATTTTCTGATATGAACGAAGCTATCTCGAGAACCGTTGATCCCACCTGGAAAATTCCGGTGCCATCGGCTTCAGCTCGTCGAAATACATCGAGCAAAGACGTTTCAAACAGCTGTGAACCGTTGTGGGTGCGTTATATCCAAGTTTAGCTATTACTCAGAAAAATTTTCTGATATGAACGAAGCTATCTCGAGAACCGTTGATCGCACCTGGAAAATTCCGATGCCATCGGCTTCAGCTCGTCAAAATACACCTAGTAAAGAAGTTTAAAACATCTGTGAACTGTTGCGGGTGAGTTATATCCAAGATTATCTATTACTATGAAAAATTTTCTGATATGAACGATGCTATCTCGAGAACCGTTGATCGCACCTGGAAAATTCCGGTGCCATCGGCTTCAGCTCGTCGAAATACATCGAGCAAAGACGTCTCAAACAGCTGTGAACCGTTGTGGGTGCGTTATATCCAAGTTTAGCTATTACTATGAAAAATTTTCTGATATGAACGAAGTTATCTCGAGAGCCGTTGATCGCACCTGGAAAATTCCATTGCCATCGGCTTCAGCTCGTCGAAATACATCGAGCAAAGACGTTTCAAACAGCTGTGAACCGTTGTGGGTGCGTTATATCCAAGTTTAGCTATTACTAAGAAAAATTTTCTGATATGAACGAAGCTATCTCGAGAACCGTTGATCGCACCTGGAAAATTCCGGTGCCATCGGCTTCAGCTCGTCAAAATACACCTAGTAAAGAAGTTTAAAACAGCTGTGAACTGTTGCGGGTGAGTTATATCCAAGATTAGCTATTACTATGAAAAATTTTCTGATATGAACGAAGTTATCTCGAGAACCGTTGATCGCACATCTAAAACTTGTGTTCCATCGGCTTCAGCTCGTCGAAATACCCCCGGAAGGAAATTTTCAAACGGCTGCTTTCAGTTGTCGGGGAAATAATTGCAGTCTTATCCGTTTTACTGAAAATCGTGCGTTTCAGCAGCTGAAAAACACGTTTTGACGAAAAATTTGTTGAAATCTTGCATTTTGACGCTGTACGACACCGTCGATGGCTGCATGGCATCATTTTGTAGTACCGCACGCATTTTTTATACCGATCCGACGCTGTTTGTTGATTCACATCTTTCGCCCTATGGTCGACGTTCTCCGAAGAACCGTTGATGGCGCCTGAAAAACTCCTGTTTTATCGGCTTCGGTAGGACGAAATACACCTAGTAAGATGTTTAGCAACGGCTGTGAATTGTTGTGGGTGAGTTACAGCCAACTTTATCTTTTACTATGAAAAATTTTCTGATATGAACGAAGTTATCTCGAGAGCCGTTGATCGCACCAGGAAAATTCCATTGCCATCGGCTTCAGCTCATCGAAATACACCTAGTAAAGAAGTTTGAAACAGCTGTGAACTGTTGCGGGTGAGTTATATCCAAGTTTAGCTATTACTAAGAAAAATTTTGTGATATGAACGAAGCTATCTCGAGAACCGTTCATCGCACATCTAAAATTTTTGTTCCATTGGCTTCAGCTCGTCACGTTTTGACGAAAAATTTGTTGAAATCTTGCATTTTGACGCTGTAAGACACCGTCGATGGCTGCATGGTATCATTTCGTAGTACCGCACGCATTTTTTATACCGATCCGACGCTGTTTTTTGATTCACATCTTTCGCCCTATGGTCGACGTTCTCCGAAGAACCGTTGATCGCACCTGCCAAATTCCGGTGCCATCGGCTTCAGCTCATCGAAATACACCTAGTAAAGAAGTTTAAAACAGCTGTGAACTGTTGCGGGTGAGTTATATCCAAGTTTAGCTATTACTAAGAAAAATTTTCTGATATCAACGAAGCTATCTCGAGAACCGTTGATCACACCTGGAAAATTCCGGTGCCATCGGCTTCAGCTCGTCGAAATACACCGAGCAAAGAAGTTTGAAACAGCTGTGAACTGTTGCGGGTGAGTTATATCCAAGTTTAGCTATTACTAAGAAAAATTTTGTGATATGAACGAAGCTATCTCGAGAACCGTTCATCGCACATCTAAAATTTTTGTTCCATTGGCTTCAGCTCGTCACGTTTTGACGAAAAATTTGTTGAAATCTTGCATTTTGACGCTGTAAGACACCGTCGATGGCTGCATGGTATCATTTCGTAGTACCGCACGCATTTTTTATACCGATCCGACGCTGTTTTTTGATTCACATCTTTCGCCCTATGGTCGACGTTCTCCGAAGAACCGTTGATCGCACCTGGCAAATTCCGGTGCCATCGGCTTCAGCTCATCGAAATACACCTAGTAAAGAAGTTTAAAACAGCTGTGAACTGTTGCGGGTGAGTTATATCCAAGTTTAGCTATTACTAAGAAAAATTTTCTGATATCAACGAAGCTATCTCGAGAACCGTTGATCGCACCTGGAAAATTCCGGTGCCATCGGCTTCAGCTCGTCGGAATACACCGAGCAAAGAAGTTTGAAACAGCTGTGAACTGTTGCGGGTGAGTTATATCCAAGTTTAGCTATTACTAAGAAAAATTTTCTGATATGAACGAAGCTATCTCGAGAACCGTTGATCGCGCCTGAAAAACTCCTGTTTCATCGGCTTCGGTAGGACGAAATACACCTAGTAAGATGTTTAGCACCGGCTGTGAATTGTTGTGGGTGAGTTACAGCCAACTTTATCTTTTACTATGAAAAATTTTCTGATATGAACGAAGTTATCTCGAGAGCCGTTGATCGCACCTGGAAAATTCCATTGCCATCGGCTTCAGCTCGTCGAAATACACCTAGTAAAGAAGTTTGAAACAGCTGTGAACTGTTGCGGGTGAGTTATATCCAAGTTTAGCTATTACTAAGAAAAAGTTTCTGATATGAACGAAGCTATCTCGAGAACCGTTGATCGCACCTGGAAAATTCCGGTGCCATCGGCTTCAGCTCGTCGAAATACACCTAGTAAAGAAGTTTGAAACAGCTGTGAACTGTTGCGGGTGAGTTATATCCAAGTTTAGCTATTACTAAGAACAATTTTGTGATATGAACGAAGCTATCTCGAGAACCGTTGATCGCACCTGGAAAATTCCGGTGCCATCGACTTCAGCTCATCGAAATACACCTAGTAAAGAAGTTTAAAACAGCTGTGATCTGTTGCGGGTGAGTTATATCCAAGATTAGCTATTACTAAGAAAAATTTTCTGATATGCACGAAGCTATCTCGAGAACCGTTGATCGCACCTGGAAAATTCCGGTGCCATCGGCTTCAGCTCGTCGAAATACATTGAGCAAAGACGTTTCAAACAGCTGTGAACCGTTGTGGGTGCGTTATATCCAAGTTTAGCTATTACTAAGAAAAATTTTCTGATATGAACGAAGCTATCTCGAGAACCGTTGATCGCACCTGGAAAATTCCGGTGCCGTCGGCTTCAGCTCGTCAAAATACACCTAGTAAAGAAGTTTAAAACAGCTGTGAACTGTTGCGGGTGAGTTATATCCAAGATTATCTATTACTATGAAAAATTTTCTGATATGAACGAAGCTATCTCGAGAACCGTTGATCGCACCTGGAAAATTCCGGTGCCATCGGCTTCAGCTCGTCGAAATACATCGAGCAAAGACGTCTCAAACAGCTGTGAACCTTTGTGGGTGCGTTATATCCAAGTTTAGCTATTACTAAGAAAAATTTTCTGATATGAACGAAGCTATCTCGAGAACCGTTGATCCCACCTGGAAAATTCCGGTGCCATCGGCTTCAGCTCGTCGAAATACACATAGTAAAGAAGTTTGAAACAGCTGTGAACTGTTGCGGGTGAGTTATATCCAAGTTTAGCTATTACTAAGAAAAATTTTGTGATATGAACGAAGCTATCTCGAGAACCGTTGATCGCACCTGGAAAATTCCGGTGCCATCGGCTTCAGCTCGTCGAAATACATCGAGCAAAGACGTTTCAAACAGCTGTGAACCGTTGTGGGTGCGTTATATCCAAGTTTAGCTATTACTCAGAAAAATTTTCTGATATGAACGAAGCTATCTCGAGAACCGTTGATCGCACCTGGAAAATTCCGATGCCATCGGCTTCAGCTCGTCAAAATACACCTAGTAAAGAAGTTTAAAACATCTGTGAACTGTTGCGGGTGAGTTATATCCAAGATTATCTATTACTATGAAAAATTTTCTGATATGAACGATGCTATCTCGAGAACCGTTGATCGCACCTGGAAAATTCCGGTGCCATCGGCTTCAGCTCGTCGAAATACATCGAGCAAAGACGTCTCAAACAGCTGTGAACCGTTGTGGGTGCGTTATATCCAAGTTTAGCTATTACTAAGAAAAATTTTCTGATATGAACGAAGTTATCTCGAGAGCCGTTGATCGCACCTGGAAAATTCCATTGCCATCGGCTTCAGCTCATCGAAATACACCTAGTAAAGAAGTTTGAAACAGCTGTGAACTGTTGCGGGTGAGTTATATCCAAGTTTAGCTATTACTAAGAAAAATTTTGTGATATGAACGAAGCTATCTCGAGAACCGTTCATCGCACATCTAAAATTTTTGTTCCATTGGCTTCAGCTCGTCACGTTTTGACGAAAAATTTGTTGAAATCTTGCATTTTGACGCTGTACGACACCGTCGATGGCTGCATGGCATTATTTCGTAGTACCGCACGCATTTTTTATACCGATCCGACGCTGTTTTTTGATTCACATCTTTCGCCCTATGGTCGACGTTCTCCGAAGAACCGTTGATCGCACCTGGAAAATTCCGGTGCCGTCGGCTTCAGCTCGTCAAAATACACCTAGTAAAGAAGTTTAAAACAGCTGTGAACTGTTGCGGGTGAGTTATATCCAAGATTATCTATTACTATGAAAAATTTTCTGATATGAACGAAGCTATCTCGAGAACCGTTGATCGCACCTGGAAAATTCCGGTGCCATCGGCTTCAGCTCGTCGAAATACATCGAGCAAAGACGTCTCAAACAGCTGTGAACCGTTGTGGGTGCGTTATATCCAAGTTTAGCTATTACTAAGAAAAATTTTCTGATATGAACGAAGCTATCTCGAGAACCGTTGATCCCACCTGGAAAATTCCGGTGCCATCGGCTTCAGCTCGTCAAAATACACCTAGTAAAGAAGTTTAAAACAGCTGTGAACTGTTGCGGGTGAGTTCTATCCAAGATTATCTATTACTATGAAAAATTTTCTGATATGAACGAAGCTATCTCGAGAACCGTTGATCGCACCTGGAAAATTCCGGTGCCATCGGCTTCAGCTCGTCGAAATACATCGAGCAAAGACGTTTCAAACAGCTGTGAACCGTTGTGGGTGCGTTATATCCAAGTTTAGCTATTACTAAGAAAAATTTTCTGATATGAACGAAGATATCTCGAGAACCGTTGATCGCACCTGGAAAATTCCGGTGCCATCGGCTTCAGCTCGTCAAAATACACCTAGTAAAGAAGTTTAAAACAGCTGTGAACTGTTGCGGGTGAGTTATATCCAAGATTAGCTATTACTATGAAAAATTTTCTGATATGAACGAAGTTATCTCGAGAACCGTTGATCGCACATCTAAAACTTGTGTTCCATCGGCTTCAGCTCGTCGAAATACCCCCGGAAGGAAATTTTCAAACGGCTGCTTTCAGTTGTCGGGGAAATAATTGCAGTCTTATCCGTTTTACTGAAAATCGTGCGTTTCAGCAGCTGAAAAACACGTTTTGACGAAAAATTTGTTGAAATCTTGCATTTTGACGCTGTACGACACCGTCGATGGCTGCATGGCATCATTTTGTAGTACCGCACGCATTTTTTATACCGATCCGACGCTGTTTGTTGATTCACATCTTTCGCCCTATGGTCGACGTTCTCCGAAGAACCGTTGATGGCGCCTGAAAAACTCCTGTTTTATCGGCTTCGGTAGGACGAAATACACCTAGTAAGATGTTTAGCAACGGCTGTGAATTGTTGTGGGTGAGTTACAGCCAACTTTATCTTTTACTATGAAAAATTTTCTGATATGAACGAAGTTATCTCGAGAGCCGTTGATCGCACCTGGAAAATTCCATTGCCATCGGCTTCAGCTCATCGAAATACACCTAGTAAAGAAGTTTGAAACAGCTGTGAACTGTTGCGGGTGAGTTATATCCAAGTTTAGCTATTACTAAGAAAAATTTTGTGATATGAACGAAGCTATCTCGAGAACCGTTCATCGCACATCTAAAATTTTTGTTCCATTGGCTTCAGCTCGTCACGTTTTGACGAAAAATTTGTTGAAATCTTGCATTTTGACGCTGTAAGACACCGTCGATGGCTGCATGGTATCATTTCGTAGTACCGCACGCATTTTTTATACCGATCCGACGCTGTTTTTTGATTCACATCTTTCGCCCTATGGTCGACGTTCTCCGACGAACCGTTGATCGCACCTGCCAAATTCCGGTGCCATCGGCTTCAGCTCATCGAAATACACCTAGTAAAGAAGTTTAAAACAGCTGTGAACTGTTGCGGGTGAGTTATATCCAAGTTTAGCTATTACTAAGAAAAATTTTCTGATATCAACGAAGCTATCTCGAGAACCGTTGATCGCACCTGGAAAATTCCGGTGCCATCGGCTTCAGCTCGTCGAAATACACCGAGCAAAGAAGTTTGAAACAGCTGTGAACTGTTGCGGGTGAGTTATATCCAAGATTAGCTATTACTATGAAAAATTTTCTGATATGAACGAAGTTATCTCGAGAACCGTTGATCGCACCTGGAAAATTCCGGTGCCATCGGCTTCAGCTCGCCGAAATACACCTAGTAAAGAAGTTTAAAACAGCTGTGAACTGTTGCGGGGGAGTTATATCCAAGTTTAGCTATTACTAAGAAAAATTTTCTGATATGAACGAAGCTATCTCGAGAACCGTTGATCCCACCTGGAAAATTCCGGTGCCATCGGCT
Source organism: Diachasmimorpha longicaudata (assembly GCF_034640455.1). Classification (NCBI taxonomy): domain Eukaryota; kingdom Metazoa; phylum Arthropoda; class Insecta; order Hymenoptera; family Braconidae; genus Diachasmimorpha; species Diachasmimorpha longicaudata. Next base: position 479,426 of record NW_026973899.1, on the reverse strand, counting down.
TCAGCTCGTCGAAATACACATAGTAAAGAAGTTTGAAACAGCTGTGAACTGTTGCGGGTGAGTTATATCCAAGTTTAGCTATTACTAAGAAAAATTTTGTGATATGAACGAAGCTATCTCGAGAACCGTTGATCGCACCTGGAAAATTCCGGTGCCATCGGCTTCAGCTCGTCGAAATACATCGAGCAAAGACGTTTCAAACAGCTGTGAACCGTTGTGGGTGCGTTATATCCAAGTTTAGCTATTACTCAGAAAAATTTTCTGATATGAACGAAGCTATCTCGAGAACCGTTGATCGCACCTGGAAAATTCCGATGCCATCGGCTTCAGCTCGTCAAAATACACCTAGTAAAGAAGTTTAAAACATCTGTGAACTGTTGCGGGTGAGTTATATCCAAGATTATCTATTACTATGAAAAATTTTCTGATATGAACGATGCTATCTCGAGAACCGTTGATCGCACCTGGAAAATTCCGGTGCCATCGGCTTCAGCTCGTCGAAATACATCGAGCAAAGACGTCTCAAACAGCTGTGAACCGTTGTGGGTGCGTTATATCCAAGTTTAGCTATTACTAAGAAAAATTTTCTGATATGAACGAAGTTATCTCGAGAGCCGTTGATCGCACCTGGAAAATTCCATTGCCATCGGCTTCAGCTCATCGAAATACACCTAGTAAAGAAGTTTGAAACAGCTGTGAACTGTTGCGGGTGAGTTATATCCAAGTTTAGCTATTACTAAGAAAAATTTTGTGATATGAACGAAGCTATCTCGAGAACCGTTCATCGCACATCTAAAATTTTTGTTCCATTGGCTTCAGCTCGTCACGTTTTGACGAAAAATTTGTTGAAATCTTGCATTTTGACGCTGTACGACACCGTCGATGGCTGCATGGCATTATTTCGTAGTACCGCACGCATTTTTTATACCGATCCGACGCTGTTTTTTGATTCACATCTTTCGCCCTATGGTCGACGTTCTCCGAAGAACCGTTGATCGCACCTGGAAAATTCCGGTGCCGTCGGCTTCAGCTCGTCAAAATACACCTAGTAAAGAAGTTTAAAACAGCTGTGAACTGTTGCGGGTGAGTTATATCCAAGATTATCTATTACTATGAAAAATTTTCTGATATGAACGAAGCTATCTCGAGAACCGTTGATCGCACCTGGAAAATTCCGGTGCCATCGGCTTCAGCTCGTCGAAATACATCGAGCAAAGACGTCTCAAACAGCTGTGAACCGTTGTGGGTGCGTTATATCCAAGTTTAGCTATTACTAAGAAAAATTTTCTGATATGAACGAAGCTATCTCGAGAACCGTTGATCCCACCTGGAAAATTCCGGTGCCATCGGCTTCAGCTCGTCAAAATACACCTAGTAAAGAAGTTTAAAACAGCTGTGAACTGTTGCGGGTGAGTTATATCCAAGATTATCTATTACTATGAAAAATTTTCTGATATGAACGAAGCTATCTCGAGAACCGTTGATCGCACCTGGAAAATTCCGGTGCCATCGGCTTCAGCTCGTCGAAATACATCGAGCAAAGACGTTTCAAACAGCTGTGAACCGTTGTGGGTGCGTTATATCCAAGTTTAGCTATTACTAAGAAAAATTTTCTGATATGAACGAAGATATCTCGAGAACCGTTGATCGCACCTGGAAAATTCCGGTGCCATCGGCTTCAGCTCGTCAAAATACACCTAGTAAAGAAGTTTAAAACAGCTGTGAACTGTTGCGGGTGAGTTATATCCAAGATTAGCTATTACTATGAAAAATTTTCTGATATGAACGAAGTTATCTCGAGAACCGTTGATCGCACATCTAAAACTTGTGTTCCATCGGCTTCAGCTCGTCGAAATACCCCCGGAAGGAAATTTTCAAACGGCTGCTTTCAGTTGTCGGGGAAATAATTGCAGTCTTATCCGTTTTACTGAAAATCGTGCGTTTCAGCAGCTGAAAAACACGTTTTGACGAAAAATTTGTTGAAATCTTGCATTTTGACGCTGTACGACACCGTCGATGGCTGCATGGCATCATTTTGTAGTACCGCACGCATTTTTTATACCGATCCGACGCTGTTTGTTGATTCACATCTTTCGCCCTATGGTCGACGTTCTCCGAAGAACCGTTGATGGCGCCTGAAAAACTCCTGTTTTATCGGCTTCGGTAGGACGAAATACACCTAGTAAGATGTTTAGCAACGGCTGTGAATTGTTGTGGGTGAGTTACAGCCAACTTTATCTTTTACTATGAAAAATTTTCTGATATGAACGAAGTTATCTCGAGAGCCGTTGATCGCACCTGGAAAATTCCATTGCCATCGGCTTCAGCTCATCGAAATACACCTAGTAAAGAAGTTTGAAACAGCTGTGAACTGTTGCGGGTGAGTTATATCCAAGTTTAGCTATTACTAAGAAAAATTTTGTGATATGAACGAAGCTATCTCGAGAACCGTTCATCGCACATCTAAAATTTTTGTTCCATTGGCTTCAGCTCGTCACGTTTTGACGAAAAATTTGTTGAAATCTTGCATTTTGACGCTGTAAGACACCGTCGATGGCTGCATGGTATCATTTCGTAGTACCGCACGCATTTTTTATACCGATCCGACGCTGTTTTTTGATTCACATCTTTCGCCCTATGGTCGACGTTCTCCGACGAACCGTTGATCGCACCTGCCAAATTCCGGTGCCATCGGCTTCAGCTCATCGAAATACACCTAGTAAAGAAGTTTAAAACAGCTGTGAACTGTTGCGGGTGAGTTATATCCAAGTTTAGCTATTACTAAGAAAAATTTTCTGATATCAACGAAGCTATCTCGAGAACCGTTGATCGCACCTGGAAAATTCCGGTGCCATCGGCTTCAGCTCGTCGAAATACACCGAGCAAAGAAGTTTGAAACAGCTGTGAACTGTTGCGGGTGAGTTATATCCAAGATTAGCTATTACTATGAAAAATTTTCTGATATGAACGAAGTTATCTCGAGAACCGTTGATCGCACCTGGAAAATTCCGGTGCCATCGGCTTCAGCTCGCCGAAATACACCTAGTAAAGAAGTTTAAAACAGCTGTGAACTGTTGCGGGGGAGTTATATCCAAGTTTAGCTATTACTAAGAAAAATTTTCTGATATGAACGAAGCTATCTCGAGAACCGTTGATCGCGCCTGAAAAACTCCTGTTTCATCGGCTTCGGTAGGACGAAATACACCTAGTAAGATGTTTAGCACCGGCTGTGAATTGTTGTGGGTGAGTTACAGCCAACTTTATCTTTTACTATGAAAAATTTTCTGATATGAACGAAGTTATCTCGAGAGCCGTTGATCGCACCTGGAAAATTCCGGTGCCATCGGCTTCAGCTCGTCGAAATACACCTAGTAAAGAAGTTTGAAACAGCTGTGAACTGTTGCGGGTGAGTTATATCCAAGTTTAGCTATTACTAAGAAAAAGTTTCTGATATGAACGAAGCTATCTCGAGAACCGTTGATCGCACCTGGAAAATTCCGGTGCCATCGGCTTCAGCTCGTCGAAATACACCTAGTAAAGAAGTTTGAAACAGCTGTGAACTGTTGCGGGTGAGTTATATCCAAGTTTAGCTATTACTAAGAACAATTTTGTGATATGAACGAAGCTATCTCGAGAACCGTTGATCGCACCTGGAAAATTCCGGTGCCATCGACTTCAGCTCATCGAAATACACCTAGTAAAGAAGTTTAAAACAGCTGTGATCTGTTGCGGGTGAGTTATATCCAAGATTAGCTATTACTAAGAAAAATTTTCTGATATGCACGAAGCTATCTCGAGAACCGTTGATCGCACCTGGAAAATTCCGGTGCCATCGGCTTCAGCTCGTCGAAATACATTGAGCAGAGACGTTTCAAACAGCTGTGAACCGTTGTGGGTGCGTTATATCCAAGTTTAGCTATTACTAAGAAAAATTTTCTGATATGAACGAAGCTATCTCGAGAACCGTTGATCGCACCTGGAAAATTCCGGTGCCGTCGGCTTCAGCTCGTCAAAATACACCTAGTAAAGAAGTTTAAAACAGCTGTGAACTGTTGCGGGTGAGTTATATCCAAGATTATCTATTACTATGAAAAATTTTCTGATATGAACGAAGCTATCTCGAGAACCGTTGATCGCACCTGGAAAATTCCGGTGCCATCGGCTTCAGCTCGTCGAAATACATCGAGCAAAGACGTCTCAAACAGCTGTGAACCGTTGTGGGTGCGTTATATCCAAGTTTAGCTATTACTAAGAAAAATTTTCTGATATGAACGAAGCTATCTCGAGAACCGTTGATCCCACCTGGAAAATTCCGGTGCCATCGGCTTCAGCTCGTCAAAATACACCTAGTAAAGAAGTTTAAAACAGCTGTGAACTGTTGCGGGTGAGTTATATCCAAGATTATCTATTACTATGAAAAATTTTCTGATATGAACGAAGCTATCTCGAGAACCGTTGATCGCACCTGGAAAATTCCGGTGCCATCCGCTTCAGCTCGTCGAAATACACCTAGTAAAGAAGTTTGAAACAGCTGTGAACTGTTGCGGGTGAGTTATATCCAAGTTTAGCTATTACTAAGAAAAATTTTGTGATATGAACGAAGCTATCTCGAGAACCGTTGATCGCACCTGGAAAATTCCGGTGCCATCGGCTTCAGCTCGTCGAAATACATCGAGCAAAGACGTTTCAAACAGCTGTGAACCGTTGTGGGTGCGTTATATCCAAGTTTAGCTATTACTAAGAAAAATTTTCTGATATGAACGAAGTTATCTCGAGAACCGTTGATCGCACATCTAAAACTTTTGTTCCATCGGCTTCAGCTCGTCGAAATACCCCCGGAAGGAAATTTTCAAACGGCTGCTTTCAGTTGTCGGGGAAATAATTGCAGTCTTATCCGTTTTACTGAAAATCGTGCGTTTCAGCAGCTGAAAAACACGTTTTGACGAAAAATTTGTTGAAATCTTGCATTTTGACGCTGTACGACACCGTCGATGGCTGCATGGCATCATTTTGTAGTACCGCACGCATTTTTTATACCGATCCGACGCTGTTTGTTGATTCACATCTTTCGCCCTATGGTCGACGTTCTCCGAAGAACCGTTGATGGCGCCTGAAAAACTCCTGTTTTATCGGCTTCGGTAGGACGAAATACACCTAGTAAGATGTTTAGCAACGGCTGTGAATTGTTGTGGGTGAGTTACAGCCAACTTTATCTTTTACTATGAAAAATTTTCTGATATGAACGAAGTTATCTCGAGAGCCGTTGATCGCACCTGGAAAATTCCATTGCCAACGGCTTCAGCTCATCGAAATACACCTACTAAAGAAGTTTGAAACAGCTGTGAACTGTTGCGGGTGAGTTATATCCAAGTTTAGCTATTACTAAGAAAAATTTTGTGATATGAACGAAGCTATCTCGAGAACCGTTCATCGCACATCTAAAATTTTTGTTCCATTGGCTTCAGCTCGTCACGTTTTGACGAAAAATTTGTTGAAATCTTGCATTTTGACGCTGTAAGACACCGTCGATGGCTGCATGGTATCATTTCGTAGTACCGCACGCATTTTTTATACCGATCCGACGCTGTTTTTTGATTCACATCTTTCGCCCTATGGTCGACGTTCTCCGAAGAACCGTTGATCGCACCTGGCAAATTCCGGTGCCATCGGCTTCAGCTCATCGAAATACACCTAGTAAAGAAGTTTAAAACAGCTGTGAACTGTTGCGGGTGAGTTATATCCAAGTTTAGCTATTACTAAGAAAAATTTTCTGATATCAACGAAGCTATCTCGAGAACCGTTGATCGCACCTGGAAAATTCCGGTGCCATCGGCTTCAGCTCGTCGGAATACACCGAGCAAAGAAGTTTGAAACAGCTGTGAACTGTTGCGGGTGAGTTATATCCAAGTTTAGCTATTACTAAGAAAAATTTTCTGATATGAACGAAGCTATCTCGAGAACCGTGGATCGCACCTGGAAAATTCCGGTGCCATCGGCTTCAGCTCGTCGAAATACACCGAGCAAAGAAGTTTGAAACAGCTGTGAACTGTTGCGGGTGAGTTATATCCAAGATTAGCTATTACTATGAAAAATTTTCTGATATGACCGAAGTTATCTCGAGAACCGTTGATCGCACCTGGAAAATTCCGGTGCCATCGGCTTCAGCTCGTCGAGATACACCTAGTAAAGAAGTTTAAAACAGCTGTGAACTGTTGCGGGGGAGTTATATCCAAGTTTAGCTATTACTAAGAAAAATTTTCTGATATGAACGAAGCTATCTCGAGAACCGTTGATCGCGCCTGAAAAACTCCTGTTTCATCGGCTTCGGTAGGACGAAATACACCTAGTAAGATGTTTAGCACCGGCTGTGAATTGTTGTGGGTGAGTTACAGCCAACTTTATCTTTTACTATGAAAAATTTTCTGATATGAACGAAGTTATCTCGAGAGCCGTTGATCGCACCCGGAAAATTCCATTGCCATCGGCTTCAGCTCGTCGAAATACACCTAGTAAAGAAGTTTGAAACAGCTGTGAACTGTTGCGGGTGAGTTATATCCAAGTTTAGCTATTACTAAGAAAAAGTTTCTGATATGAACGAAGCTATCTCGAGAACCGTTGATCGCACCTGGAAAATTCCGGTGCCATCGGCTTCAGCTCGTCGAAATACACCTAGTAAAGAAGTTTGAAACAGCTGTGAACTGTTGCGGGTGAGTTATATCCAAGTTTAGCTATTACTAAGAACAATTTTGTGATATGAACGAAGCTATCTCGAGAACCGTTGATCGCACCTGGAAAATTCCGGTGCCATCGACTTCAGCTCATCGAAATACACCTAGTAAAGAAGTTTAAAACAGCTGTGATCTGTTGCGGGTGAGTTATATCCAAGTTTAGCTATTACTAAGAACAATTTTGTGATATGAACGAAGCTATCTCGAGAACCGTTGATCGCACCTGGAAAATTCCGGTGCCATCGACTTCAGCTCATCGAAATACACCTAGTAAAGAAGTTTAAAACAGCTGTGATCTGTTGCGGGTGAGTTATATCCAAGATTAGCTATTACTAAGAAAAATTTTCTGATATGCACGAAGCTATCTCGAGAACCGTTGATCGCACCTGGAAAATTCCGGTGCCATCGGCTTCAGCTCGTCGAAATACATTGAGCAAAGACGTTTCAAACAGCTGTGAACCGTTGTGGGTGCGTTATATCCAAGTTTAGCTATTACTAAGAAAAATTTTCTGATATGAACGAAGCTATCTCGAGAACCGTTGATCGCACCTGGAAAATTCCGGTGCCGTCGGCTTCAGCTCGTCAAAATACACCTAGTAAAGAAGTTTAAAACAGCTGTGAACTGTTGCGGGTGAGTTATATCCAAGATTATCTATTACTATGAAAAATATTCTGATATGAACGAAGCTATCTCGAGAACCGTTGATCGCACCTGGAAAATTCCGGTGCCATCGGCTTCAGCTCGTCGAAATACATCGAGCAAAGACGTCTCAAACAGCTGTGAACCGTTGTGGGTGCGTTATATCCAAGTTTAGCTATTACTAAGAAAAATTTTCTGATATGAACGAAGCTATCTCGAGAACCGTTGATCCCACCTGGAAAATTCCGGTGCCATCGGCTTCAGCTCGTCAAAATACACCTAGTAAAGAAGTTTAAAACAGCTGTGAACTGTTGCGGGTGAGTTATATCCAAGATTATCTATTACTATGAAAAATTTTCTGATATGAACGAAGCTATCTCGAGAACCGTTGATCGCACCTGGAAAATTCCGGTGCCATCGGCTTCAGCTCGTCGAAATACACCTAGTAAAGAAGTTTGAAACAGCTGTGAACTGTTGCGGGTGAGTTATATCCAAGTTTAGCTATTACTAAGAAAAATTTTGTGATATGAACGAAGCTATCTCGAGAACCGTTGATCGCACCTGGAAAATTCCGGTGCCATCGGCTTCAGCTCGTCGAAATACATCGAGCAAAGACGTTTCAAACAGCTGTGAACCGTTGTGGGTGCGTTATATCCAAGTTTAGCTATTACTAAGAAAAATTTTCTGATATGAACGAAGCTATCTCGAGAACCGTTGATCGCACCTGGAAAATTCCGGTGCCATCGGCTTCAGCTCGTCAAAATACACCTAGTAAAGAAGTTTAAAACATCTGTGAACTGTTGCGGGTGAGTTATATCCAAGATTATCTATTACTATGAAAAATTTTCTGATATGAACGATGCTATCTCGAGAACCGTTGATCGCACCTGGAAAATTCCGGTGCCATCGGCTTCAGCTCGTCGAAATACATCGAGCAAAGACGTCTCAAACAGCTGTGAACCGTTGTGGGTGCGTTATATCCAAGTTTAGCTATTACTAAGAAAAATTTTCTGATATGAACGAAGCTATCTCGAGAACCGTTGATCCCACCTGGAAAATTCCGGTGCCATCGGCTTCAGCTCGTCAAAATACACCTAGTAAAGAAGTTTAAAACAGCTGTGAACTGTTGCGGGTGAGTTATATCCAAGATTATCTATTACTATGAAAAATTTTCTGATATGAACGAAGCTATCTCGAGAACCGTTGATCGCACCTGGAAAATTCCGGTGCCATCGGCTTCAGCTCGTCGAAATACACCTAGTAAAGAAGTTTGAAACAGCTGTGAACTGTTGCGGGTGAGTTATATCCAAGTTTAGCTATTACTAAGAAAAATTTTGTGATATGAACGAAGCTATCTCGAGAACCGTTGATCGCACCTGGAAAATTCCGGTGCCATCGGCTTCAGCTCGTCGAAATACATCGAGCAAAGACGTTTCAAACAGCTGTGAACCGTTGTGGGTGCGTTATATCCAAGTTTAGCTATTACTAAGAAAAATTTTCTGATATGAACGAAGCTATCTCGAGAACCGTTGATCGCACCTGGAAAATTCCGGTGCCATCGGCTTCAGCTCGTCAAAATACACCTAGTAAAGAAGTTTAAAACATCTGTGAACTGTTGCGGGTGAGTTATATCCAAGATTATCTATTACTATGAAAAATTTTCTGATATGAACGATGCTATCTCGAGAACCGTTGATCGCACCTGGAAAATTCCGGTGCCATCGGCTTCAGCTCGTCGAAATACATCGAGCAAAGACGTCTCAAACAGCTGTGAACCGTTGTGGGTGCGTTATATCCAAGTTTAGCTATTACTAAGAAAAATTTTCTGATATGAACGAAGCTATCTCGAGAACCGTTGAGCGCACCTGGAAAATTCCGGTGCCATCGGCTTCAGCTCGTCGGAATACACCTAGTAAAGAAGTTTAAAACAGCTGTGAACTGTTGCGGGTGAGTTATATCCAAGATTAGCTATTACTATGAAAAATTTTCTGATATGAACGAAGTTATCTCGAGAACCGTTGATCGCACATCTAAAACTTTTGTTCCATCGGCTTCAGCTCGTCGAAATACCCCCGGAAGGAAATTTTCAAACGGCTGCTTTCAGTTGTCGGGGAAATAATTGCAGTCTTATCCGTTTTACTGAAAATCGTGCGTTTCAGCAGCTGAAAAACACGTTTTGACGAAAAATTTGTTGAAATCTTGCATTTTGACGCTGTACGACACCGTCGATGGCTGCATGGCATCATTTTGTAGTACCGCACGCATTTTTTATACCGATCCGACGCTGTTTGTTGATTCACATCTTTCGCCCTATGGTCGACGTTCTCCGAAAAACCGTTGATCGCGCCTGAAAAACTCCTGTTTTATCGGCTTCGGTAGGACGAAATACACCTAGTAAGATGTTTAGCAACGGCTGTGAATTGTTGTGGGTGAGTTACAGCCAACTTTATCTTTTACTATGAAAAATTTTCTGATATGAACGAAGTTATCTCGAGAGCCGTTGATCGCACCTGGAAAATTCCATTGCCATCGGCTTCAGCTCATCGAAATACACCTAGTAAAGAAGTTTAAAACAGCTGTGAACTGTTGCGGGGGAGTTATATCCAAGTTTAGCTATTACTAAGAAAAATTTTCTGATATGAACGAAGCTATCTCGAGAACCGTTGATCGCACCTGGAAAATTCCGGTGCCATCGGCTTCAGCTCGTCAAAATACACCTAGTAAAGAAGTTTAAAACATCTGTGAACTGTTGCGGGTGAGTTATATCCAAGATTATCTATTACTATGAAAAATTTTCTGATATGAACGATGCTATCTCGAGAACCGTTGATCGCACCTGGAAAATTCCGGTGCCATCGGCTTCAGCTCGTCGAAATACATCGAGCAAAGACGTCTCAAACAGCTGTGAACCGTTGTGGGTGCGTTATATCCAAGTTTAGCTATTACTAAGAAAAATTTTCTGATATGAACGAAGCTATCTCGAGAACCGTTGAGCGCACCTGGAAAATTCCGGTGCCATCGGCTTCAGCTCGTCGGAATACACCTAGTAAAGAAGTTTAAAACAGCTGTGAACTGTTGCGGGTGAGTTATATCCAAGATTAGCTATTACTATGAAAAATTTTCTGATATGAACGAAGTTATCTCGAGAACCGTTGATCGCACATCTAAAACTTTTGTTCCATCGGCTTCAGCTCGTCGAAATACCCCCGGAAGGAAATTTTCAAACGGCTGCTTTCAGTTGTCGGGGAAATAATTGCAGTCTTATCCGTTTTACTGAAAATCGTGCGTTTCAGCAGCTGAAAAACACGTTTTGACGAAAAATTTGTTGAAATCTTGCATTTTGACGCTGTACGACACCGTCGATGGCTGCATGGCATCATTTTGTAGTACCGCACGCATTTTTTATACCGATCCGACGCTGTTTGTTGATTCACATCTTTCGCCCTATGGTCGACGTTCTCCGAAAAACCGTTGATCGCGCCTGAAAAACTCCTGTTTTATCGGCTTCGGTAGGACGAAATACACCTAGTAAGATGTTTAGCAACGGCTGTGAATTGTTGTGGGTGAGTTACAGCCAACTTTATCTTTTACTATGAAAAATTTTCTGATATGAACGAAGTTATCTCGAGAGCCGTTGATCGCACCTGGAAAATTCCATTGCCATCGGCTTCAGCTCATCGAAATACACCTAGTAAAGAAGTTTAAAACAGCTGTGAACTGTTGCGGGGGAGTTATATCCAAGTTTAGCTATTACTAAGAAAAATTTTCTGATATGAACGAAGCTATCTCGAGAACCGTTGATCGCACCTGGAAAATTCCGGTGCCATCGGCTTCAGCTCGTCAAAATACACCTAGTAAAGAAGTTTAAAACATCTGTGAACTGTTGCGGGTGAGTTATATCCAAGATTATCTATTACTATGAAAAATTTTCTGATATGAACGATGCTATCTCGAGAACCGTTGATCGCACCTGGAAAATTCCGGTGCCATCGGCTTCAGCTCGTCGAAATACATCGAGCAAAGACGTCTCAAACAGCTGTGAACCGTTGTGGGTGCGTTATATCCAAGTTTAGCTATTACTAAGAAAAATTTTCTGATATGAACGAAGCTATCTCGAGAACCGTTGAGCGCACCTGGAAAATTCCGGTGCCATCGGCTTCAGCTCGTCGGAATACACCTAGTAAAGAAGTTTAAAACAGCTGTGAACTGTTGCGGGTGAGTTATATCCAAGATTAGCTATTACTATGAAAAATTTTCTGATATGAACGAAGTTATCTCGAGAACCGTTGATCGCACATCTAAAACTTTTGTTCCATCGGCTTCAGCTCGTCGAAATACCCCCGGAAGGAAATTTTCAAACGGCTGCTTTCAGTTGTCGGGGAAATAATTGCAGTCTTATCCGTTTTACTGAAAATCGTGCGTTTCAGCAGCTGAAAAACACGTTTTGACGAAAAATTTGTTGAAATCTTGCATTTTGACGCTGTACGACACCGTCGATGGCTGCATGGCATCATTTTGTAGTACCGCACGCATTTTTTATACCGATCCGACGCTGTTTGTTGATTCACATCTTGCGCCCTATGGTCGACGTTCTCCGAAGAACCGTTGATCGCGCCTGAAAAACTCCTGTTTTATCGGCTTCGGTAGGACGAAATACACCTAGTAAGATGTTTAGCAACGGCTGTGAATTGTTGTGGGTGAGTTACAGCCAACTTTATCTTTTACTATGAAAAATTTTCTGATATGAACGAAGTTATCTCGAGAGCCGTTGATCGCACCTGGAAAATTCCATTGCCATCGGCTTCAGCTCATCGAAATACACCTAGTAAAGAAGTTTAAAACAGCTGTGAACTGTTGCGGGGGAGTTATATCCAAGTTTAGCTATTACTAAGAAAAATTTTCTGATATGAACGAAGCTATCTCGAGAACCGTTGATCGCACCTGGAAAATTCCGGTGCCATCGACTTCAGCTCATCGAAATACACCTAGTAAAGAAGTTTAAAACAGCTGTGATCTGTTGCGGGTGAGTTATATCCAAGTTTAGCTATTACTAAGAAAAATTTTCTGATATGCACGAAGCTATCTCGAGAACCGTTGATCGCACCTGGAAAATTCCGGTGCCATCGGCTTCAGCTCGTCGGAATACACCGAGCAAAGAAGTTTGAAACAGCTGTGAACTGTTGCGGGTGAGTTATATCCAAGTTTAGCTATTACTACGAAAAAGTTTCTGATATGAACGAAGCTATCTCGAGAACCGTTAATCGCACCAGGAAAATTCCGGTGCCATCGGCTTCAGCTCGTCGAAATACACCTAGTAAAGAAGTTTAAAACAGCTGTGAACTGTTGCGGGGGAGTTATATCCAAGTTTAGCTATTACTAAGAAAAATTTTCTGATATGAACGAAGCTATCTCGAGAACCGTTGATCGCGCCTGAAAAACTCCTGTTTCATCGGCTTCGGTAGGACGAAATACACCTAGTAAGATGTTTAGCAACGGCTGTGAATTGTTGTGGGTGAGTTACAGCCAACTTTATCTTTTACTATGAAAAATTTTCTGATATGAACGAAGTTATCTCGAGAGCCGTTGATCGCACCTGGAAAATTCCATTGCCATCGGCTTCAGCTCGTCGAAATACACCTAGTAAAGAAGTTTGAAACAGCTGTGAACTGTTGCGGGTGAGTTATATCCAAGATTATCTATTACTATGAAAAATTTTCTGATATGAACGAAGCTATCTCGAGAACCGTTGATCGCACCTGGAAAATTCCGGTGCCATCGGCTTCAGCTCGTCGAAACACATCGAGCAAAGACGTTTCAAACAGCTGTGAACCGTTGTGGGTGCGTTATATCCAAGTTTAGCTATTACTAAGAAAAATTTTCTGATATGAACGAAGCTATCTCGAGAACCGTTGATCGCACCTGGAAAATTCCGGTGCCATCGGCTTCAGCTCGTCGAAACACATCGAGCAAAGACGTTTCAAACAGCTGTGAACCGTTGTGGGTGCGTTATATCCAAGTTTAGCTATTACTAAGAAAAATTTTCTGATATGAACGAAGCTATCTCGAGAACCGTTGATCGCACCTGGAAAATTCCGGTGCCATCGGCTTCAGCTCGTCGAAATACATCGAGCAAAGACGTTTCAAACAGCTGTGAACCGTTGTGGGTGCGTTATATCCAAGTTTAGCTATTACTAAGAAAAATTTTCTGATATGAACGAAGCTATCTCGAGAACCGTTGATCGCACCTGGAAAATTCCGGTGCCATCGGCTTCAGCTCGTCAAAATACACCTAGTAAAGAAGTTTAAAACAGCTGTGAACTGTTGCGGGTGAGTTATATCCAAGATTATCTATTACTATGAAAAATTTTCTGATATGAACGAAGCTATCTCGAGAACCGTTGATCGCACCTGGAAAATTCCGGTGCCATCGGCTTCAGCTCGTCGAAATACATCGAGCAAAGACGTTTCAAACAGCTGTGAACCGTTGTGGGTGCGTTATATCCAAGATTATCTATTACTATGAAAAATTTTCTGATATGAACGAAGATATCTCGAGAACCGTTGATCGCACCTGGAAAATTCCGGTGCCATCGGCTTCAGCTCGTCGAAATACACCTAGTAAAGAAGTTTGAAACAGCTGTGAACTGTTGCGGGTGAGTTATATCCAAGTTTAGCTATTACTAAGAAAAATTTTCTGATATGAACGAAGTTATCTCGAGAACCGTTGATCGCACCTGGAAAATTCCGGTGCCATCGGCTTCAGCTCGTCGAAATACACCTAGTAAAGAAGTTTGAAACAGCTGTGAACTGTTGCGGGTGAGTTATATCCAAGTTTAGCTATTACTAAGAAAAATTTTGTGATATGAACGAAGCTATCTCGAGAACCGTTCATCGCACATCTAAAATTTTTGTTCCATTGGCTTCAGCTCGTCACGTTTTGACGAAAAATTTGTTGAAATCTTGCATTTTGACGCTGTAAGACACCGTCGATGGCTGCATGGTATCATTTCGTAGTACCGCACGCATTTTTTATACCGATCCGACGCTGTTTTTTGATTCACATCTTTCGCCCTATGGTCGACGTTCTCCGAAGAACCGTTGATCGCACCTGCCAAATTCCGGTGCCATCGGCTTCAGCTCATCGAAATACACCTAGTAAAGAAGTTTAAAACAGCTGTGAACTGTTGCGGGTGAGTTATATCCAAGTTTAGCTATTACTAAGAAAAATTTTCTGATATCAACGAAGCTATCTCGAGAACCGTTGATCACACCTGGAAAATTCCGGTGCCATCGGCTTCAGCTCGTCGAAATACACCGAGCAAAGAAGTTTGAAACAGCTGTGAACTGTTGCGGGTGAGTTATATCCAAGTTTAGCTATTACTAAGAAAAATTTTGTGATATGAACGAAGCTATCTCGAGAACCGTTCATCGCACATCTAAAATTTTTGTTCCATTGGCTTCAGCTCGTCACGTTTTGACGAAAAATTTGTTGAAATCTTGCATTTTGACGCTGTAAGACACCGTCGATGGCTGCATGGTATCATTTCGTAGTACCGCACGCATTTTTTATACCGATCCGACGCTGTTTTTTGATTCACATCTTTCGCCCTATGGTCGACGTTCTCCGAAGAACCGTTGATCGCACCTGGCAAATTCCGGTGCCATCGGCTTCAGCTCATCGAAATACACCTAGTAAAGAAGTTTAAAACAGCTGTGAACTGTTGCGGGTGAGTTATATCCAAGTTTAGCTATTACTAAGAAAAATTTTCTGATATCAACGAAGCTATCTCGAGAACCGTTGATCGCACCTGGAAAATTCCGGTGCCATCGGCTTCAGCTCGTCGGAATACACCGAGCAAAGAAGTTTGAAACAGCTGTGAACTGTTGCGGGTGAGTTATATCCAAGTTTAGCTATTACTAAGAAAAATTTTCTGATATGAACGAAGCTATCTCGAGAACCGTTGATCGCACCTGGAAAATTCCGGTGCCATCGGCTTCAGCTCGTCGAAATACACCGAGCAAAGAAGTTTGAAACAGCTGTGAACTGTTGCGGGTGAGTTATATCCAAGATTAGCTATTACTATGAAAAATTTTCTGATATGAACGAAGTTATCTCGAGAACCGTTGATCGCACCTGGAAAATTCCGGTGCCATCGGCTTCAGCTCGTCGAAATACACCTAGTAAAGAAGTTTAAAACAGCTGTGAACTGTTGCGGGGGAGTTATATCCAAGTTTAGCTATTACTAAGAAAAATTTTCTGATATGAACGAAGCTATCTCGAGAACCGTTGATCGCGCCTGAAAAACTCCTGTTTCATCGGCTTCGGTAGGACGAAATACACCTAGTAAGATGTTTAGCACCGGCTGTGAATTGTTGTGGGTGAGTTACAGCCAACTTTATCTTTTACTATGAAAAATTTTCTGATATGAACGAAGTTATCTCGAGAGCCGTTGATCGCACCTGGAAAATTCCATTGCCATCGGCTTCAGCTCGTCGAAATACACCTAGTAAAGAAGTTTGAAACAGCTGTGAACTGTTGCGGGTAAGTTATATCCAAGTTTAGCTATTACTAAGAAAAAGTTTCTGATATGAACGAAGCTATCTCGAGAACCGTTGATCGCACCTGGAAAATTCCGGTGCCATCGGCTTCAGCTCGTCGAAATACACCTAGTAAAGAAGTTTGAAACAGCTGAGAACTGTTGCGGGTGAGTTATATCCAAGTTTAGCTATTACTAAGAACAATTTTGTGATATGAACGAAGCTATCTCGAGAACCGTTGATCGCACCTGGAAAATTCCGGTGCCATCGACTTCAGCTCATCGAAATACACCTAGTAAAGAAGTTTAAAACAGCTGTGATCTGTTGCGGGTGAGTTATATCCAAGATTAGCTATTACTAAGAAAAATTTTCTGATATGCACGAAGCTATCTCGAGAACCGTTGATCGCACCTGGAAAATTCCGGTGCCATCGGCTTCAGCTCGTCGAAATACATTGAGCAAAGACGTTTCAAACAGCTGTGAACCGTTGTGGGTGCGTTATATCCAAGTTTAGCTATTACTAAGAAAAATTTTCTGATATGAACGAAGCTATCTCGAGAACCGTTGATCGCACCTGGAAAATTCCGGTGCCGTCGGCTTCAGCTCGTCAAAATACACCTAGTAAAGAAGTTTAAAACAGCTGTGAACTGTTGCGGGTGAGTTATATCCAAGATTATCTATTACTATGAAAAATATTCTGATATGAACGAAGCTATCTCGAGAACCGTTGATCGCACCTGGAAAATTCCGGTGCCATCGGCTTCAGCTCGTCGAAATACATCGAGCAAAGACGTCTCAAACAGCTGTGAACCGTTGTGGGTGCGTTATATCCAAGTTTAGCTATTACTAAGAAAAATTTTCTGATATGAACGAAGCTATCTCGAGAACCGTTGATCCCACCTGGAAAATTCCGGTGCCATCGGCTTCAGCTCGTCGAAATACACCTAGTAAAGAAGTTTGAAACAGCTGTGAACTGTTGCGGGTGAGTTATATCCAAGTTTAGCTATTACTAAGAACAATTTTGTGATATGAACGAAGCTATCTCGAGAACCGTTGATCGCACCTGGAAAATTCCGGTGCCATCGACTTCAGCTCATCGAAATACACCTAGTAAAGAAGTTTAAAACAGCTGTGATCTGTTGCGGGTGAGTTATATCCAAGATTAGCTATTACTAAGAAAAATTTTCTGATATGCACGAAGCTATCTCGAGAACCGTTGATCGCACCTGGAAAATTCCGGTGCCATCGGCTTCAGCTCGTCGAAATACATTGAGCAAAGACGTTTCAAACAGCTGTGAACCGTTGTGGGTGCGTTATATCCAAGTTTAGCTATTACTAAGAAAAATTTTCTGATATGAACGAAGCTATCTCGAGAACCGTTGATCGCACCTGGAAAATTCCGGTGCCGTCGGCTTCAGCTCGTCAAAATACACCTAGTAAAGAAGTTTAAAACAGCTGTGAACTGTTGCGGGTGAGTTATATCCAAGATTATCTATTACTATGAAAAATATTCTGATATGAACGAAGCTATCTCGAGAACCGTTGATCGCACCTGGAAAATTCCGGTGCCATCGGCTTCAGCTCGTCGAAATACATCGAGCAAAGACGTCTCAAACAGCTGTGAACCGTTGTGGGTGCGTTATATCCAAGTTTAGCTATTACTAAGAAAAATTTTCTGATATGAACGAAGCTATCTCGAGAACCGTTGATCCCACCTGGAAAATTCCGGTGCCATCGGCTTCAGCTCGTCAAAATACACCTAGTAAAGAAGTTTAAAACAGCTGTGAACTGTTGCGGGTGAGTTATATCCAAGATTATCTATTACTATGAAAAATTTTCTGATATGAACGAAGCTATCTCGAGAACCGTTGATCGCACCTGGAAAATTCCGGTGCCATCGGCTTCAGCTCGTCGAAATACACCTAGTAAAGAAGTTTGAAACAGCTGTGAACTGTTGCGGGTGAGTTATATCCAAGTTTAGCTATTACTAAGAAAAATTTTGTGATATGAACGAAGCTATCTCGAGAACCGTTGATCGCACCTGGAAAATTCCGGTGCCATCGGCTTCAGCTCGTCGAAATACATCGAGCAAAGACGTTTCAAACAGCTGTGAACCGTTGTGGGTGCGTTATATCCAAGTTTAGCTATTACTAAGAAAAATTTTCTGATATGAACGAAGCTATCTCGAGAACCGTTGATCGCACCTGGAAAATTCCGGTGCCATCGGCTTCAGCTCGTCAAAATACACCTAGTAAAGAAGTTTAAAACATCTGTGAACTGTTGCGGGTGAGTTATATCCAAGATTATCTATTACTATGAAAAATTTTCTGATATGAACGATGCTATCTCGAGAACCGTTGATCGCACCTGGAAAATTCCGGTGCCATCGGCTTCAGCTCGTCGAAATACATCGAGCAAAGACGTCTCAAACAGCTGTGAACCGTTGTGGGTGCGTTATATCCAAGTTTAGCTATTACTAAGAAAAATTTTCTGATATGAACGAAGCTATCTCGAGAACCGTTGATCCCACCTGGAAAATTCCGGTGCCATCGGCTTCAGCTCGTCAAAATACACCTAGTAAAGAAGTTTAAAACAGCTGTGAACTGTTGCGGGTGAGTTATATCCAAGATTATCTATTACTATGAAAAATTTTCTGATATGAACGAAGCTATCTCGAGAACCGTTGA
The DNA here is from genome assembly GCF_034640455.1 of Diachasmimorpha longicaudata. Lineage (NCBI taxonomy): Eukaryota > Metazoa > Arthropoda > Insecta > Hymenoptera > Braconidae > Diachasmimorpha > Diachasmimorpha longicaudata. The sequence continues at coordinate 460,833 of NW_026973899.1, read as the reverse complement.
TCGCACCTGGAAAATTCCGGTGCCATCGGCTTCAGCTCGTCGAAATACACCTAGTAAAGAAGTTTGAAACAGCTGTGAACTGTTGCGGGTGAGTTATATCCAAGTTTAGCTATTACTAAGAAAAATTTTGTGATATGAACGAAGCTATCTCGAGAACCGTTGATCGCACCTGGAAAATTCCGGTGCCATCGGCTTCAGCTCGTCGAAATACATCGAGCAAAGACGTTTCAAACAGCTGTGAACCGTTGTGGGTGCGTTATATCCAAGTTTAGCTATTACTAAGAAAAATTTTCTGATATGAACGAAGCTATCTCGAGAACCGTTGATCGCACCTGGAAAATTCCGGTGCCATCGGCTTCAGCTCGTCAAAATACACCTAGTAAAGAAGTTTAAAACATCTGTGAACTGTTGCGGGTGAGTTATATCCAAGATTATCTATTACTATGAAAAATTTTCTGATATGAACGATGCTATCTCGAGAACCGTTGATCGCACCTGGAAAATTCCGGTGCCATCGGCTTCAGCTCGTCGAAATACATCGAGCAAAGACGTCTCAAACAGCTGTGAACCGTTGTGGGTGCGTTATATCCAAGTTTAGCTATTACTAAGAAAAATTTTCTGATATGAACGAAGCTATCTCGAGAACCGTTGAGCGCACCTGGAAAATTCCGGTGCCATCGGCTTCAGCTCGTCGGAATACACCTAGTAAAGAAGTTTAAAACAGCTGTGAACTGTTGCGGGTGAGTTATATCCAAGATTAGCTATTACTATGAAAAATTTTCTGATATGAACGAAGTTATCTCGAGAACCGTTGATCGCACCTGGAAAATTCCGGTGCCATCGGCTTCAGCTCGTCGAAATACACCTAGTAAAGAAGTTTAAAACAGCTGTGAACTGTTGCGGGGGAGTTATATCCAAGTTTAGCTATTACTAAGAAAAATTTTCTGATATGAACGAAGCTATCTCGAGAACCGTTGATCGCGCCTGAAAAACTCCTGTTTCATCGGCTTCGGTAGGACGAAATACACCTAGTAAGATGTTTAGCACCGGCTGTGAATTGTTGTGGGTGAGTTACAGCCAACTTTATCTTTTACTATGAAAAATTTTCTGATATGAACGAAGTTATCTCGAGAGCCGTTGATCGCACCTGGAAAATTCCATTGCCATCGGCTTCAGCTCGTCGAAATACACCTAGTAAAGAAGTTTGAAACAGCTGTGAACTGTTGCGGGTAAGTTATATCCAAGTTTAGCTATTACTAAGAAAAAGTTTCTGATATGAACGAAGCTATCTCGAGAACCGTTGATCGCACCTGGAAAATTCCGGTGCCATCGGCTTCAGCTCGTCGAAATACACCTAGTAAAGAAGTTTGAAACAGCTGTGAACTGTTGCGGGTGAGTTATATCCAAGTTTAGCTATTACTAAGAACAATTTTGTGATATGAACGAAGCTATCTCGAGAACCGTTGATCGCACCTGGAAAATTCCGGTGCCATCGACTTCAGCTCATCGAAATACACCTAGTAAAGAAGTTTAAAACAGCTGTGATCTGTTGCGGGTGAGTTATATCCAAGATTAGCTATTACTAAGAAAAATTTTCTGATATGCACGAAGCTATCTCGAGAACCGTTGATCGCACCTGGAAAATTCCGGTGCCATCGGCTTCAGCTCGTCGAAATACATTGAGCAAAGACGTTTCAAACAGCTGTGAACCGTTGTGGGTGCGTTATATCCAAGTTTAGCTATTACTAAGAAAAATTTTCTGATATGAACGAAGCTATCTCGAGAACCGTTGATCGCACCTGGAAAATTCCGGTGCCGTCGGCTTCAGCTCGTCAAAATACACCTAGTAAAGAAGTTTAAAACAGCTGTGAACTGTTGCGGGTGAGTTATATCCAAGATTATCTATTACTATGAAAAATATTCTGATATGAACGAAGCTATCTCGAGAACCGTTGATCGCACCTGGAAAATTCCGGTGCCATCGGCTTCAGCTCGTCGAAATACATCGAGCAAAGACGTCTCAAACAGCTGTGAACCGTTGTGGGTGCGTTATATCCAAGTTTAGCTATTACTAAGAAAAATTTTCTGATATGAACGAAGCTATCTCGAGAACCGTTGATCCCACCTGGAAAATTCCGGTGCCATCGGCTTCAGCTCGTCAAAATACACCTAGTAAAGAAGTTTAAAACAGCTGTGAACTGTTGCGGGTGAGTTATATCCAAGATTATCTATTACTATGAAAAATTTTCTGATATGAACGAAGCTATCTCGAGAACCGTTGATCGCACCTGGAAAATTCCGGTGCCATCGGCTTCAGCTCGTCGAAATACACCTAGTAAAGAAGTTTGAAACAGCTGTGAACTGTTGCGGGTGAGTTATATCCAAGTTTAGCTATTACTAAGAAAAATTTTGTGATATGAACGAAGCTATCTCGAGAACCGTTGATCGCACCTGGAAAATTCCGGTGCCATCGGCTTCAGCTCGTCGAAATACATCGAGCAAAGACGTTTCAAACAGCTGTGAACCGTTGTGGGTGCGTTATATCCAAGTTTAGCTATTACTAAGAAAAATTTTCTGATATGAACGAAGCTATCTCGAGAACCGTTGATCGCACCTGGAAAATTCCGGTGCCATCGGCTTCAGCTCGTCAAAATACACCTAGTAAAGAAGTTTAAAACATCTGTGAACTGTTGCGGGTGAGTTATATCCAAGATTATCTATTACTATGAAAAATTTTCTGATATGAACGATGCTATCTCGAGAACCGTTGATCGCACCTGGAAAATTCCGGTGCCATCGGCTTCAGCTCGTCGAAATACATCGAGCAAAGACGTCTCAAACAGCTGTGAACCGTTGTGGGTGCGTTATATCCAAGTTTAGCTATTACTAAGAAAAATTTTCTGATATGAACGAAGCTATCTCGAGAACCGTTGATCCCACCTGGAAAATTCCGGTGCCATCGGCTTCAGCTCGTCAAAATACACCTAGTAAAGAAGTTTAAAACAGCTGTGAACTGTTGCGGGTGAGTTATATCCAAGATTATCTATTACTATGAAAAATTTTCTGATATGAACGAAGCTATCTCGAGAACCGTTGATCGCACCTGGAAAATTCCGGTGCCATCGGCTTCAGCTCGTCGAAATACACCTAGTAAAGAAGTTTGAAACAGCTGTGAACTGTTGCGGGTGAGTTATATCCAAGTTTAGCTATTACTAAGAAAAATTTTGTGATATGAACGAAGCTATCTCGAGAACCGTTGATCGCACCTGGAAAATTCCGGTGCCATCGGCTTCAGCTCGTCGAAATACATCGAGCAAAGACGTTTCAAACAGCTGTGAACCGTTGTGGGTGCGTTATATCCAAGTTTAGCTATTACTAAGAAAAATTTTCTGATATGAACGAAGCTATCTCGAGAACCGTTGATCGCACCTGGAAAATTCCGGTGCCATCGGCTTCAGCTCGTCAAAATACACCTAGTAAAGAAGTTTAAAACATCTGTGAACTGTTGCGGGTGAGTTATATCCAAGATTATCTATTACTATGAAAAATTTTCTGATATGAACGATGCTATCTCGAGAACCGTTGATCGCACCTGGAAAATTCCGGTGCCATCGGCTTCAGCTCGTCGAAATACATCGAGCAAAGACGTCTCAAACAGCTGTGAACCGTTGTGGGTGCGTTATATCCAAGTTTAGCTATTACTAAGAAAAATTTTCTGATATGAACGAAGCTATCTCGAGAACCGTTGAGCGCACCTGGAAAATTCCGGTGCCATCGGCTTCAGCTCGTCGGAATACACCTAGTAAAGAAGTTTAAAACAGCTGTGAACTGTTGCGGGTGAGTTATATCCAAGATTAGCTATTACTATGAAAAATTTTCTGATATGAACGAAGTTATCTCGAGAACCGTTGATCGCACATCTAAAACTTTTGTTCCATCGGCTTCAGCTCGTCGAAATACCCCCGGAAGGAAATTTTCAAACGGCTGCTTTCAGTTGTCGGGGAAATAATTGCAGTCTTATCCGTTTTACTGAAAATCGTGCGTTTCAGCAGCTGAAAAACACGTTTTGACGAAAAATTTGTTGAAATCTTGCATTTTGACGCTGTACGACACCGTCGATGGCTGCATGGCATCATTTTGTAGTACCGCACGCATTTTTTATACCGATCCGACGCTGTTTGTTGATTCACATCTTTCGCCCTATGGTCGACGTTCTCCGAAGAACCGTTGATCGCGCCTGAAAAACTCCTGTTTTATCGGCTTCGGTAGGACGAAATACACCTAGTAAGATGTTTAGCAACGGCTGTGAATTGTTGTGGGTGAGTTACAGCCAACTTTATCTTTTACTATGAAAAATTTTCTGATATGAACGAAGTTATCTCGAGAGCCGTTGATCGCACCTGGAAAATTCCATTGCCATCGGCTTCAGCTCATCGAAATACACCTAGTAAAGAAGTTTAAAACAGCTGTGAACTGTTGCGGGGGAGTTATATCCAAGTTTAGCTATTACTAAGAAAAATTTTCTGATATGAACGAAGCTATCTCGAGAACCGTTGATCGCACCTGGAAAATTCCGGTGCCATGGACTTCAGCTCATCGAAATACACCTAGTAAAGAAGTTTAAAACAGCTGTGATCTGTTGCGGGTGAGTTATATCCAAGTTTAGCTATTACTAAGAAAAATTTTCTGATATGCACGAAGCTATCTCGAGAACCGTTGATCGCACCTGGAAAATTCCGGTGCCATCGGCTTCAGCTCGTCGAAATACATCGAGCAAAGACGTCTCAAACAGCTGTGAACCGTTGTGGGTGCGTTATATCCAAGTTTAGCTATTACTAAGAAAAATTTTCTGATATGAACGAAGCTATCTCGAGAACCGTTGATCCCACCTGGAAAATTCCGGTGCCATCGGCTTCAGCTCGTCAAAATACACCTAGTAAAGAAGTTTAAAACAGCTGTGAACTGTTGCGGGTGAGTTATATCCAAGATTATCTATTACTATGAAAAATTTTCTGATATGAACGAAGCTATCTCGAGAACCGTTGATCGCACCTGGAAAATTCCGGTGCCATCGGCTTCAGCTCGTCGAAATACACCTAGTAAAGAAGTTTGAAACAGCTGTGAACTGTTGCGGGTGAGTTATATCCAAGTTTAGCTATTACTAAGAAAAATTTTGTGATATGAACGAAGCTATCTCGAGAACCGTTGATCGCACCTGGAAAATTCCGGTGCCATCGGCTTCAGCTCGTCGAAATACATCGAGCAAAGACGTTTCAAACAGCTGTGAACCGTTGTGGGTGCGTTATATCCAAGTTTAGCTATTACTAAGAAAAATTTTCTGATATGAACGAAGCTATCTCGAGAACCGTTGATCGCACCTGGAAAATTCCGGTGCCATCGGCTTCAGCTCGTCAAAATACACCTAGTAAAGAAGTTTAAAACATCTGTGAACTGTTGCGGGTGAGTTATATCCAAGATTATCTATTACTATGAAAAATTTTCTGATATGAACGATGCTATCTCGAGAACCGTTGATCGCACCTGGAAAATTCCGGTGCCATCGGCTTCAGCTCGTCGAAATACATCGAGCAAAGACGTCTCAAACAGCTGTGAACCGTTGTGGGTGCGTTATATCCAAGTTTAGCTATTACTAAGAAAAATTTTCTGATATGAACGAAGCTATCTCGAGAACCGTTGAGCGCACCTGGAAAATTCCGGTGCCATCGGCTTCAGCTCGTCGGAATACACCTAGTAAAGAAGTTTAAAACAGCTGTGAACTGTTGCGGGTGAGTTATATCCAAGATTAGCTATTACTATGAAAAATTTTCTGATATGAACGAAGTTATCTCGAGAACCGTTGATCGCACATCTAAAACTTTTGTTCCATCGGCTTCAGCTCGTCGAAATACCCCCGGAAGGAAATTTTCAAACGGCTGCTTTCAGTTGTCGGGGAAATAATTGCAGTCTTATCCGTTTTACTGAAAATCGTGCGTTTCAGCAGCTGAAAAACACGTTTTGACGAAAAATTTGTTGAAATCTTGCATTTTGACGCTGTACGACACCGTCGATGGCTGCATGGCATCATTTTGTAGTACCGCACGCATTTTTTATACCGATCCGACGCTGTTTGTTGATTCACATCTTTCGCCCTATGGTCGACGTTCTCCGAAGAACCGTTGATCGCGCCTGAAAAACTCCTGTTTTATCGGCTTCGGTAGGACGAAATACACCTAGTAAGATGTTTAGCAACGGCTGTGAATTGTTGTGGGTGAGTTACAGCCAACTTTATCTTTTACTATGAAAAATTTTCTGATATGAACGAAGTTATCTCGAGAGCCGTTGATCGCACCTGGAAAATTCCATTGCCATCGGCTTCAGCTCATCGAAATACACCTAGTAAAGAAGTTTAAAACAGCTGTGAACTGTTGCGGGGGAGTTATATCCAAGTTTAGCTATTACTAAGAAAAATTTTCTGATATGAACGAAGCTATCTCGAGAACCGTTGATCGCACCTGGAAAATTCCGGTGCCATGGACTTCAGCTCATCGAAATACACCTAGTAAAGAAGTTTAAAACAGCTGTGATCTGTTGCGGGTGAGTTATATCCAAGTTTAGCTATTACTAAGAAAAATTTTCTGATATGCACGAAGCTATCTCGAGAACCGTTGATCGCACCTGGAAAATTCCGGTGCCATCGGCTTCAGCTCGTCGAAATACATCGAGCAAAGACGTCTCAAACAGCTGTGAACCGTTGTGGGTGCGTTATATCCAAGTTTAGCTATTACTAAGAAAAATTTTCTGATATGAACGAAGCTATCTCGAGAACCGTTGATCCCACCTGGAAAATTCCGGTGCCATCGGCTTCAGCTCGTCAAAATACACCTAGTAAAGAAGTTTAAAACAGCTGTGAACTGTTGCGGGTGAGTTATATCCAAGATTATCTATTACTATGAAAAATTTTCTGATATGAACGAAGCTATCTCGAGAACCGTTGATCGCACCTGGAAAATTCCGGTGCCATCGGCTTCAGCTCGTCGAAATACACCTAGTAAAGAAGTTTGAAACAGCTGTGAACTGTTGCGGGTGAGTTATATCCAAGTTTAGCTATTACTAAGAAAAATTTTGTGATATGAACGAAGCTATCTCGAGAACCGTTGATCGCACCTGGAAAATTCCGGTGCCATCGGCTTCAGCTCGTCGAAATACATCGAGCAAAGACGTTTCAAACAGCTGTGAACCGTTGTGGGTGCGTTATATCCAAGTTTAGCTATTACTAAGAAAAATTTTCTGATATGAACGAAGCTATCTCGAGAACCGTTGATCGCACCTGGAAAATTCCGGTGCCATCGGCTTCAGCTCGTCAAAATACACCTAGTAAAGAAGTTTAAAACATCTGTGAACTGTTGCGGGTGAGTTATATCCAAGATTATCTATTACTATGAAAAATTTTCTGATATGAACGATGCTATCTCGAGAACCGTTGATCGCACCTGGAAAATTCCGGTGCCATCGGCTTCAGCTCGTCGAAATACATCGAGCAAAGACGTCTCAAACAGCTGTGAACCGTTGTGGGTGCGTTATATCCAAGTTTAGCTATTACTAAGAAAAATTTTCTGATATGAACGAAGCTATCTCGAGAACCGTTGAGCGCACCTGGAAAATTCCGGTGCCATCGGCTTCAGCTCGTCGGAATACACCTAGTAAAGAAGTTTAAAACAGCTGTGAACTGTTGCGGGTGAGTTATATCCAAGATTAGCTATTACTATGAAAAATTTTCTGATATGAACGAAGTTATCTCGAGAACCGTTGATCGCACATCTAAAACTTTTGTTCCATCGGCTTCAGCTCGTCGAAATACCCCCGGAAGGAAATTTTCAAACGGCTGCTTTCAGTTGTCGGGGAAATAATTGCAGTCTTATCCGTTTTACTGAAAATCGTGCGTTTCAGCAGCTGAAAAACACGTTTTGACGAAAAATTTGTTGAAATCTTGCATTTTGACGCTGTACGACACCGTCGATGGCTGCATGGCATCATTTTGTAGTACCGCACGCATTTTTTATACCGATCCGACGCTGTTTGTTGATTCACATCTTTCGCCCTATGGTCGACGTTCTCCGAAGAACCGTTGATCGCGCCTGAAAAACTCCTGTTTTATCGGCTTCGGTAGGACGAAATACACCTAGTAAGATGTTTAGCAACGGCTGTGAATTGTTGTGGGTGAGTTACAGCCAACTTTATCTTTTACTATGAAAAATTTTCTGATATGAACGAAGTTATCTCGAGAGCCGTTGATCGCACCTGGAAAATTCCATTGCCATCGGCTTCAGCTCATCGAAATACACCTAGTAAAGAAGTTTAAAACAGCTGTGAACTGTTGCGGGGGAGTTATATCCAAGTTTAGCTATTACTAAGAAAAATTTTCTGATATGAACGAAGCTATCTCGAGAACCGTTGATCGCACCTGGAAAATTCCGGTGCCATCGACTTCAGCTCATCGAAATACACCTAGTAAAGAAGTTTAAAACAGCTGTGATCTGTTGCGGGTGAGTTATATCCAAGTTTAGCTATTACTAAGAAAAATTTTCTGATATGCACGAAGCTATCTCGAGAACCGTTGATCGCACCTGGAAAATTCCGGTGCCATCGGCTTCAGCTCGTCGGAATACACCGAGCAAAGAAGTTTGAAACAGCTGTGAACTGTTGCGGGTGAGTTATATCCAAGTTTAGCTATTACTAAGAAAAAGTTTCTGATATGAACGAAGCTATCTCGAGAACCGTTAATCGCACCAGGAAAATTCCGGTGCCATCGGCTTCAGCTCGTCGAAATACACCTAGTAAAGAAGTTTAAAACAGCTGTGAACTGTTGCGGGGGAGTTATATCCAAGTTTAGCTATTACTAAGAAAAATTTTCTGATATGAACGAAGCTATCTCGAGAACCGTTGATCGCGCCTGAAAAACTCCTGTTTCATCGGCTTCGGTAGGACGAAATACACCTAGTAAGATGTTTAGCAACGGCTGTGAATTGTTGTGGGTGAGTTACAGCCAACTTTATCTTTTACTATGAAAAATTTTCTGATATGAACGAAGTTATCTCGAGAGCCGTTGATCGCACCTGGAAAATTCCATTGCCATCGGCTTCAGCTCGTCGAAATACACCTAGTAAAGAAGTTTGAAACAGCTGTGAACTGTTGCGGGTGAGTTATATCCAAGATTATCTATTACTATGAAAAATTTTCTGATATGAACGAAGCTATCTCGAGAACCGTTGATCGCACCTGGAAAATTCCGGTGCCATCGGCTTCAGCTCGTCGAAACACATCGAGCAAAGACGTTTCAAACAGCTGTGAACCGTTGTGGGTGCGTTATATCCAAGTTTAGCTATTACTAAGAAAAATTTTCTGATATGAACGAAGCTATCTCGAGAACCGTTGATCGCACCTGGAAAATTCCGGTGCCATCGGCTTCAGCTCGTCGAAATACGTTGAGCAAAGACGTTTCAAACAGCTGTGAACCGTTGTGGGTGCGTTATATCCAAGTTTAGCTATTACTAAGAAAAATTTTCTGATATGAACGAAGCTATCTCGAGAACCGTTGATCGCACCTGGAAAATTCCGGTGCCATCGGCTTCAGCTGGTCGAAACACATCGAGCAAAGACGTTTCAAACAGCTGTGAACCGTTGTGGGTGCGTTATATCCAAGTTTAGCTATTACTAAGAAAAATTTTCTGATATGAACGAAGCTATCTCGAGAACCGTTGATCGCACCTGGAAAATTCCGGTGCCATCGGCTTCAGCTCGTCGAAATACATCGAGCAAAGACGTTTCAAACAGCTGTGAACCGTTGTGGGTGCGTTATATCCAAGTTTAGCTATTACTAAGAAAAATTTTCTGATATGAACGAAGCTATCTCGAGAACCGTTGATCGCACCTGGAAAATTCCGGTGCCATCGGCTTCAGCTCGTCAAAATACACCTAGTAAAGAAGTTTAAAACAGCTGTGAACTGTTGCGGGTGAGTTATATCCAAGATTATCTATTACTATGAAAAATTTTCTGATATGAACGAAGCTATCTCGAGAACCGTTGATCGCACCTGGAAAATTCCGGTGCCATCGGCTTCAGCTCGTCGAAATACATCGAGCAAAGACGTTTCAAACAGCTGTGAACCGTTGTGGGTGCGTTATATCCAAGATTATCTATTACTATGAAAAATTTTCTGATATGAACGAAGATATCTCGAGAACCGTTGATCGCACCTGGAAAATTCCGGTGCCATCGGCTTCAGCTCGTCGAAATACACCTAGTAAAGAAGTTTGAAACAGCTGTGAACTGTTGCGGGTGAGTTATATCCAAGTTTAGCTATTACTAAGAAAAATTTTCTGATATGAACGAAGTTATCTCGAGAACCGTTGATCGCACATCTAAAACGTTTGTTCCATCGGCTTCAGCTCGTCGAAATACCCCCGGAAGGAAATTTTCAAACGGCTGCTTTCAGTTGTCGGGGAAATAATTGCAGTCTTATCCGTTTTAGTGAAAATCGTGCGTTTCAGCAGCTGAAAAACACGTTTTGACGAAAAATTTGTTGAAATCTTGCATTTTGACGCCTTACGACACCGTCGATGGCTGCATGGCATCATTTTGTAGTACCGCACGCATTTTTTATACCGATCCGACGCTGTTTGTTGATTCACATCTTTCGCCCTATGGTCGACGTTCTCCGAAGAACCGTTGATCGCGCCTGAAAAACTCCTGTTTCATCGGCTTCGGTAGGACGAAATACACCTAGTAAGATGTTTAGCAACGGCTGTGAATTGTTGTGGGTGAGTTACAGCCAACTTTATCTTTTACTAAGAAAAATTTTGTGATATGTACGAAGCTATCTCGAGAACCGTTGATCGCACCTGGAAAATTCCGGAGCCATCGGCTTCAGCTCGTCGAAACACATCGAGCAAAGACGTTTCAAACAGCTGTGAACAGTTGTGGGTGCGTTATATCCAAGTTTAGCTATTACTAAGAATAATTTTCTGATATGAACGAAGTTATCTCGAGAACCGTTGATCGCACATCTAAAACGTTTGTTCCATCGGCTTCAGCTCGTCGAAATACCCCCGGAAGGAAATTTTCAAACGGCTGCTTTCAGTTGTCGGGGAAATAATTGCAGTCTTATCCGTTTTAGTGAAAATCGTGCGTTTCAGCAGCTGAAAAACACGTTTTGACGAAAAATTTGTTGAAATCTTGCATTTTGACGCCTTACGACACCGTCGATGGCTGCATGGCATCATTTTGTAGTACCGCACGCATTTTTTATACCGATCCGACGCTGTTTGTTGATTCACATCTTTCGCCCTATGGTCGACGTTCTCCGAAGAACCGTTGATCGCGCCTGAAAAACTCCTGTTTCATCGGCTTCGGTAGGACGAAATACACCTAGTAAGATGTTTAGCAACGGCTGTGAATTGTTGTGGGTGAGTTACAGCCAACTTTATCTTTTACTAAGAAAAATTTTGTGATATGTACGAAGCTATCTCGAGAACCGTTGATCGCACCTGGAAAATTCCGGTGCCATCGGCTTCAGCTCGTCGAAACACATCGAGCAAAGACGTTTCAAACAGCTGTGAACCGTTGTGGGTGCGTTATATCCAAGTTTAGCTATTACTAAGAAAAATTTTCTGATATGAACGAAGCTATCTCGAGAACCGTTGATCGCACCTGGAAAATTCCGGTGCCATCGGCTTCAGCTCGTCGAAATACATCGAGCAAAGACGTTTCAAACAGCTGTGAACCGTTGTGGGTGCGTTATATCCAAGTTTAGCTATTACTAAGAAAAATTTTCTGATATGAACGAAGCTATCTCGAGAACCGTTGATCGCACCTGGAAAATTTCGGTGCCATCGGCTTCAGCTCGTCAAAATACACCTAGTAAAGAAGTTTAAAACAGCTGTGAACTGTTGCGGGTGAGTTATATCCAAGATTATCTATTACTATGAAAAATTTTCTGATATGAACGAAGCTATCTCGAGAACCGTTGATCGCACCTGGAAAATTCCGGTGCCATCGGCTTCAGCTCGTCGAAATACATAGAGCAAAGACGTTTCAAACAGCTGTGAACCGTTGTGGGTGCGTTATATCCAAGTTTAGCTATTACTAAGAAAAATTTTCTGATATGAACGAAGATATCTCGAGAACCGTTGATCGCACCTGGAAAATTCCGGTGCCATCGGCTTCAGCTCGTCAAAATACACCTAGTAAAGAAGTTTAAAACAGCTGTGAACTGTTGCGGGTGAGTTATATCCAAGATTAGCTATTACTATGAAAAATTTTCTGATATGAACGAAGTTATCTCGAGAACCGTTGATCGCACATCTAAAATTTTTGTTCCATCGGCTTCAGCTCGTCGAAATACCCCCGGAAGGAAATTTTCAAACGGCTGCATTCACTTGTCGGGGAAATAATTGCAGTCTTATCCGTTTTGGTGAAAATCGTGCGTTTCAGCAGTTGAAAAACACGTTTTGACGAAAAATTTGTTGAAATCTTGCATTTTGACGCTGTACGACACCGTCGATGGCTGCATGGCATCATTTTGTAGTACCGCACGCATTTTTTATACCGATCCGACGCTGTTTGTTGATTCACATCTTTCGCCCTATGGTCGACGTTCTCCGAAGAACCGTTGATCGCGCCTGAAAAACTCCTGTTTCATCGGCTTCGGTAGGACGAAATACACCTAGTAAGATGTTTAGCAACGGCTGTGAATTGTTGTGGGTGAGTTACAGCCAACTTTATCTTTTACTATGAAAAATTTTCTGATATGAACGAAGTTATCTCGAGAGCCGTTGATCGCACCTGGAAAATTCCATTGCCATCGGCTTCAGCTCATCGAAATACACCTAGTAAAGAAGTTTGAAACAGCTGTGAACTGTTGCGGGTGAGTTATATCCAAGTTTAGCTATTACTAAGAAAAAGTTTCTGATATGAACGAAGCTATCTCGAGAACCGTTGATCGCACCTGGAAAATTCCGGTGCCATCGGCTTCAGCTCGTCGACATACACGTAGTAAAGAAGTTTGAAACAGCTGTGAACTGTTGCGGGTGAGTTATATCCAAGTTTAGCTATTACTAAGAACAATTTTGTGATATGAACGAAGCTATTGTTTGGAGAGGATACTGAATTTTGGGTGGATTGGGAGGGGTGCGATGATTGGTAATTTTTGAACTGAATTAAATAAAACACTGGGGTAATTATTCTGTCGATTTATTGCTGCTGTGGACAACCACTTGGGTCAATTTAGGTAAAAATACCACGTTGGGTTGAAATTCTGAATCGCGAATAAATTCCCGTGATTTATTGTTAGATTTAATTATACAAGGTGATGGTGATTTAACTAATGATTTGAAATAGGCGTCCACACTGACGGTGGTGTAGCTGGAGACACTCAGTAGTGGAACGGTGACTGTACCACGAACACTTAATTATACAAAACGAAGCGTTAAGATCCGAATACGACGCTGAACTGTTCTGGCCGTTGGGTTTCCGGGTTAGCGATAGGGCCTGACCGTTGACCCGACGATGCCCGAAATCTGACGGGTTTGATCGATTTGATCGACCGTCCTCCTGGAGGTTAGGCTTAGTTTCAAACACCCCGGGGGCATTCAACATCAGGGTTGTTGAATTACTGGTGCTCGCTCTGCTGGTCTTCTTCTTCGTCTTCATCTAGCTGATCGTCTTCTGGAAGTGGTTCTGGTGTTGGTGGGTCCGTAGGGAGCAAACAGAGTTTGGTGATAGGTCTGTCAAGCTCCAATGGGCTCGCTGTCATATTTTCATGGTTCGGTGTCCCATCTCGATGTCTACCGACCTCTACCTTGTTGAATCTGACCGTAGCAACTCTGGTAAGCCCATCTGCTCCTGGTTTAGTTGCAATAACTCTGGCGATTGGCCACTGAGCTGGTGGACAATTCTGGTCGACCATCAGCATCATATCGCCAACCTTTATGTTTTGGTGACGTGTCTTCCACTTGTAGATCGACTGGTATCGCTGGAGACACTCCTTGGACCACCTGGTCCAAAACTGTTGAATTAACTGGGTCACCAGATTCCATCTTCCTATTTTGATCGGATTCCTGTCGACATAGGATGACTCTGGTATCACCTGGAGGGGTTCGCCGATCAGGAAATGTCCTGGGGTGAGGGCCTGTAGATCTTCTGGATCATCTGACATCGGTGAGATAGGCCTGGAGTTGAGGCAGGCCTCGATTTGAATGAGTGTGGTGTTGAGTTCCTCAAACGTTACCAACGTCTTCCCCAATACTCTCTTGAGATGATATTTTGTTGATTTCACTGCTGCTTCCCACTTGCCACCAAAATGGGGTGCTCTAGGTGGTGAGAAACTCCATTGAGTCCCATTTGTGGCGAGAGCAGCCTGAATTTGAAGATTTTCTCTAGAAGCTTCGTGATAGAGCCTTTGTAGGTGATCTGCTGCGCAGGTGAATGTGGAGGCATTGTCACTGTACATCATAGCTGGAATACCCCGTCTGCCGGTGAATCTCTTGTAGGCTCCGATGAACGCCTCGGTGGTTTGTCTGGATACGACTTCTAGGTGAACGGCTGACGTCGTGAAGCACACGAAAACTGCAATGTGCACTGATCCTGGTGGAGCATTTGTTGGTCTCCACTTGAGGATGGGGAATGGACCAGCATAGTCCACCCCCGTGTGGAGAAATGCCCTTGCTGGTGAGACTCTTGTTGCTGGCAGTTGACCCATCTGTTGTTGAGCTTGCCTGGCTCTGTGTCTGGCGCAAATGGCGCAGCGCAGGATGTAAGCCCTGACTGTGCCTCTTCCGCCAATTATCCAATACCTTTGGCGTGTGGATGCCAAGGTGAGTTGTGTCCCTACGTGGAGAGTTCTGTGGTGAGCTTCTTGTATGACCAGTGTGGTGAATCTGGACTGGCGGGGCAAGATTATTGGGTGAATTTCTTCTGGGTGCAAGTCTGCATTTTTAAGGCGTCCTCCAAGTCTCATGATGCCTAGTTGATCGAGAGTTGGGGTGAACCTTGCTAGTTGATGATTCCTGGGTAGCTGCCCGTTTCTTGCGAGGACCCGAAGAGCTGATCCGAAGTACTGATTCTGAGTTATTTTTACCCAAAATAATCTTGCTTCATTGAGTTCCTGAGGTGATAAGACTGGTCCCGGGGGCGTGGGTAGCCGCCTGAACCGGTTAATTGCTCTGTTTATTGTTGATGTTACTGCGAGTAGTCTGGCCATTGTGTTGTACCTGGTGAGAACTTCTGCGATCTCATTGATCCTAGGTGCAACTGGGTGAGCTGTTACTGGCTTCGCTTCCTTGGCCACTTCTGGGATGTCCATCGGTGGTGCATCAATTGTTGATTGTGGCCATTCTTCAGGGTCCTGGTTTAGCCATTCAGGCCCTGTCCACCAGAGTTGATGATGTGACAACTGGCTTGGAGATATGCCCCTGGAGGCACAGTCGGCAGGGTTCTCCTTTCCACTGACGTGTCTCCAAGTAGCATCTGGGAGAGTTTCCTGAATTTTTACCACTCTGTTATGGACGAAATCCTTCCACCTGGAGGCGTGGCTTCTTATCCAGGCTAGTGTCACTGAAGAGTCCGACCAGAGATGAGTTTCTACTTGGTTTAGCTGGAGCATCTGCTGAGTTGATGCGACTAGTTGACTTAGTAGGAGCGCTGCTGTGAGCTCCAATCGAGGAACAGTCATGCGCTTAATCGGTGCTACCTTGGTCTTCGCACAGACCAAGACTGTTGAAGTTGGCTCGTTGGGATTCTCAGTGCGGATGTACACTACCGCACTCATGGCTACGGTTGAAGCGTCTGCGAAGCCATGTAGCTGAATGTTGGTTGTCTGGGAGGAGAGCTTGAGCCATCTGGGTACGTCTACTTTATCTAAGTCGTTGAGCTGGCTGCGAAATGACTCCCAACGTTGAGTATACTCTGATGGAAGGGAATTATCCCAATCGTTTTTGAGTTTCCATAAATCTTGAAGGAGAATTTTCCCCTGGATGACGACGGGTGCTATGAAGCCCAGAGGATCAAATATCTGGGCTATCTCTGAGGACACGATTCTCTTGGTGATCGTCGTGCCGTTGAATTTCCTGGCTTTGTACTTGAATGTGTCGGACGACTGATGCCAACACAGCCCAAGTACCTTGGTGACTGATTCTTCAAACTGGATGACTTCTTCCTCTGTTGATAGTCCGAGCTCATGCAATAGCTGTGGGCAATTGCTACTCCATTTCTGGAGAGGGAAGCCTCCTGCTTGACAGAGTCCCTGTAACTGCCAGACTATCTCTTTAAGTTCTTCTGCTGATTCTGCGCCGCCGTAGATATCGTCTACGTATCGACCCCTGGTGATTGTCTCGACGGCCTTAGGGAAGCGATGACCTTCGTCTTCCGCTAGCTGTTGCAGAACTCGAAGGGACAGCCACGGTGAACAGTTGAGACCGTAGGTGACTGTGGTTAGTTGGAAGGCTATTTGTTGGTTAGATTCAAACCACAGAATCCTCTGAAGATCCCAGTCGTCTTGGTGAACTCGTATCTGCCTGAACATCTTGACTATGTCAGTGCCAAACACGAGCTGGTGTTTCCTCATCCATGTCAGCACATCCATGGCATTGACCTGTAATTTTCCACCAGGATGTAAAATATCGTTTAATGACATACCTGATGAGCTGGGGCTGGAGCCGTTAAATACGACTCTCAGCTTGGTGGTGACGGCATCCTCTCTCAAGACCCCATGGTGCGGAAGATAATAGACTGGAGAGGGTTCTGGAGAGTCTGGAGCACGCCTCATATGCCCCATTGCTTCGTACTCATTGATGAACTCCTTGTAGAGCTGGGCATATGCTGAATTTCCGTTGAGCTTGCTGACCGTTGATCTGAGCTGGCGAGAGGCCTTAAACCTCGACTCTCCCAGCGCTGCTGCTGCTGTTTTCAAGGGGAGCTTTACTATATAGCGCCTTGTTGAGTCTCTGCTGTGCGTGGAAGTGAAGTGTCTCTCACACTCCATTTCGTCTGGAGATAGCTCTGAATTTTCTGAACGTTGGACTGGTAGTTCTTCCTGGACCCAGAACTGTTGTAGGAGCTCTAATAATCGTTCGTTTGAAGATTCTCGTACAGCTGCTAGAGAAATCCTCGTGGAGCGACTGGTGCAATTGATTGGTCCGGATAGGATCCAACCAAAGACTGTGCGTTGGCCAACGACTCTTGACTGCTTGGATTTGACAACTTCATTCAGTATGATCCGCCCATAGTTGTCAGATCCAATAATAATATCTATTGGGCCAGGTTGGAGATACTGCTGGTCTGCTAACTGTAAATTTTCCAGTGAGCCAACGTTCGCTGACTCACAGGAGAAAGACGGGAGGATTGCTGTGAGTTTCCTTAAAATGTGGGCGTTGATGTTCACTTGCTGAGACCCGTCGATTGCCTGAAGGGTGACTGATACTGATCCTCTTGTGTGTCCGGAATTGATCCCTCCAATTCCAATTAATTCCAACGTTGATTTCTGTCTGTGTAGGTGAAGTCGATTTACTAGATTTTCAGAGATGAATGACACCTCTGAACCCTGATCTATGAGGACTCTTGCTCTGCTGGTGAACCCTCTTGGTGATGTCGCTATGACTCGGGCTGTTGCTAACAGCACTGACTGTTGAACTGCTTCTGGTTGGTGTGGCTTTGAGCTCTCATTGGTCTGCTGGTTGTTGACTGCGACTGGTGGTATGCTGGGCTTGACTGTTGAGAAAAACCAATGAGAGAGTGAGTCTGTTTGCTGTTTTGCATTCACTTACTCAAAGTTTCCTCTGCCCTTTCTTCCGTGGATTTGGTGGAGGGCCCTGCTATTTGGCTTTGCTCCGAGTCGCGGCTCTGCTGAGGCTGTCCAAGGGTGTACTTGCTTCCTCCATGGATCAGCGTATGGTGAGTGCCTCGGCATTTGTGGCAAAGCTCCGTTGATGTGCACCTTGATTTTCTGTGGGTTCCCAAGCATCTGAAGCAGAGGCTATTGCTGACAGCAACGTCATTCCTCTTTGCTGATGTCAGATCCTTGAACCTCTGGCATCTATCGATGAAGTGATTTCCCTTACACATTGAACAGCACTTGCCTGGGTGTGGAGTCTCTGTAGTGCTGTCCTCTGTTTGTTGCGTTACTGCTGCGTAGGCATTTCCCTTCTTGAAGGGCCTTCTGCTGCTTGCTGTGACTTCCTGAGTGGCATGAAGTTTTGCTCCTGCATTGATGCCTCTTCCGCAGGCCTCAAGGAATGCCACGAACTCGTTGAGACTGGGGAAATCCTTTGAATCTCCTAGTTTCAGTTCCCACTGCTTTAGGGTGTCTGCATCCAGTAATTTTCTGAGCATGTGCGCGAACAGCTGTTCCGTCAGGTTGGCGTCTGACAAACCTGCTACTCCTCGTAGTTGATCCAGCG
This sequence comes from Diachasmimorpha longicaudata, assembly GCF_034640455.1. Lineage (NCBI taxonomy): Eukaryota > Metazoa > Arthropoda > Insecta > Hymenoptera > Braconidae > Diachasmimorpha > Diachasmimorpha longicaudata. The sequence goes on along the minus strand of NW_026973899.1, from coordinate 442,383 downwards.
TTTCAACTACAGCTGCTGCATTTTTGTTGAGGTTCTCCTCCGTTGCCTTATAGATTTTTGGTAGCTCCAGTACTCGATTAAACAGGTATTGGGCCAGCAACCTGGGATCGTCATATTTTTTGGTGAGCTTCTTCCATGCCGTTTCGAAGTTCTGGTCATTTATCTCTAACGTCGAGATAAGAGCTGCTGGTGATCCCTTTAGACTATTCTTAAGTCTGATCATCTTCTCTACTGGTGCAATAGTCGATTTGCTGCCCACCAGTGACGTGAAGAGGTCGCTGAATTCCTTCCACTGTGAAGGATTGCCATCGAAGGTCTTCAGGTCCAGCCTCTTCAGTTGCTCTTGGTGTGAGTGACTGGGTGATGAGCCGGTTTGACGGGTTTTCTTGGCCAGGTGTCCCTTGAGCCTGCTGATGAGCTTCAAGCACTCATTTTTCGTGCAAGCTGCTTGCTCAAAGGCACCTTGCACCAAGTAGGGGTGATCGTGGGGGAGAAACTCGATCAGGTTCGACTGAAGAGCTAGAAACTCCGCCCAGTCTGATTCGATGATGCTCTTCTGGCCGTCTAGCTCCTCTACGGTGATGTCCGCATCAGTCATCATGATGTGGCTAAGCTCCCTGTAGGCCTCGATGATGCTCTCTCTTCTGAAGGTGAGTTGTCTCAGTTGTATTCCCTGAGAGACTGTGAGTCCTGTTTCTGTAGGTTCCAGTGCTTCTGAATATCTTTTCTTGACCTTCTCGATCCGTTGAACACTGGTGCTGAGAGGGTCATCATCTCCATCGTTGATGATCAATTTTGGAACTTGAGGCCCTTCTTCTTTCTGTTGAGTTGAGGGTCCTGCGCCTGTCATGTCCCTTTGAGTGTCTGAATTATCTGGATCAACCACAGTTTGAGAATCTGACATGTTGAAATACTGGAGAGATTACTTGCCTGGTCTAATGGTAAGTTTGATGTCAAACTGTTTTACCGACTGTGGTGGGTGAACGACTATGGGGAGGCTGTTGGCGCGTCGGTAAGTTGAGTCGACGCTGTTGTTAGGGAGCCCACCTGTTGCTGCGCCACTGGGCCCAGTGACGGAATATTCTCCACTGCTCACCGAAAATCCCCGAAGTTTGTCGTTGGGTGAATTGCTGAAGGACACTGTGTGTTTACAATCGGTTGTCTCGGAATGTAAACACTTGCGCACTAATCCGATGAGGAATGCTGGTTGAATTACTGTCCGGAATTTTCGCCCTTATAACTACGAAAGTCCGTTACAACAGGCAACTGAATTTTCAAAAACACACCGTTTTCACTGCACTAATCCCCCGAATCCGGCTCGAAGGACCATTTATGTTTGGAGAGGATACTGAATTTTGGGTGGATTGGGAGGGGTGCGATGATTGGTAATTTTTGAACTGAATTAAATAAAACACTGGGGTAATTATTCTGTCGATTTATTGCTGCTGTGGACAACCACTTGGGTCAATTTAGGTAAAAATACCACGTTGGGTTGAAATTCTGAATCGCGAATAAATTCCCGTGATTTATTGTTAGATTTAATTATACAAGGTGATGGTGATTTAACTAATGATTTGAAATAGGCGTCCACACTGACGGTGGTGTAGCTGGAGACACTCAGTAGTGGAACGGTGACTGTACCACGAACACTTAATTATACAAAACGAAGCGTTAAGGTCCGAATACGACGCTGAACTGTTCTGGCCGTTGGGTTTCCGGGTTAGCGATAGGGCCTGACCGTTGACCCGACGATGCCCGAAATCTGACGGGTTTGATCGATTTGATCGACCGTCCTCCTGGAGGTTAGGCTTAGTTTCAAACAGCTATCTCGAGAACCGTTGATCGCACCTGGAAAATTCCGGTGCCATCGACTTCAGCTCATCGAAATACACCTAGTAAAGAAGTTTAAAACAGCTGTGATCTGTTGCGGGTGAGTTATATCCAAGATTAGCTATTACTAAGAAAAATTTTCTGATATGCACGAAGCTATCTCGAGAACCGTTGATCGCACCTGGAAAATTCCGGTGCCATCGGCTTCAGCTCGTCGAAATACATTGAGCAAAGACGTTTCAAACAGCTGTGAACCGTTGTGGGTGCGTTATATCCAAGTTTAGCTATTACTAAGAAAAATTTTCTGATATGAACGAAGCTATCTCGAGAACCGTTGATCGCACCTGCAAAATTCCGGTGCCGTCGGCTTCAGCTCGTCAAAATACACCTAGTAAAGAAGTTTAAAACAGCTGTGAACTGTTGCGGGTGAGTTATATCCAAGATTATCTATTACTATGAAAAATTTTCTGATATGAACGAAGCTATCTCGAGAACCGTTGATCGCACCTGGAAAATTCCGGTGCCATCGGCTTCAGCTCGTCGAAATACACCTAGTAAAGAAGTTTGAAACAGCTGTGAACTGTTGCGGGTGAGTTATATCCAAGTTTAGCTATTACTAAGAAAAATTTTCTGATATGAACGAAGTTATCTCGAGAACCGTTGATCGCACATCTAAAATTTTTGTTCCATAGGCTTCAGCTCGTCGAAATACCCCCGGAAGGAAATTTTCAAACGGCTGCATTCACTTGTCGGGGAAATAATTGCAGTCTCATCCGTTTTAGTGAAAATCGTGCGTTTCAGCAGCTGAAAAACACGATTTGACGAAAAATTTGTTGAAATCTTGCATTTTGACGCTGTACGACACCGTCGATGGCTGCATGGCATCATTTTGTAGTACCGCACGCATTTTTTATAACGATCCGACGCTGTTTTTGATGTGAAACATCTATAGGCGCACCCCTAAACTGAATCGTTGGCCTGGCGATACTTGCCGTGGCGAGCATTCGCCAGGCTATACTAAGGTATGCCTATCTATATTCTGTGTAGTAGAGTGTACGGCGTGGCTTCTCACTCAGTTCGACGTTGTTGTTTACTACGGTACACATAACCTGCGTTTTATTTAATTTTTCATTTTAATTTTTGACAATAAAATATGTGTGACAGTGATAACTCAGAAGATCAAAGTGATCAACCTTGTGCAAAGAAAGTGAAACTACACTATGGTATACTACCAAGTCATCAGTAAGTAGATCGTATTTTTCAAGTCTCCATAAATGTAATTATTATATTTTTATATTTAATTAATTATATTCATATTAATCATATTAATAATTTATATAAATTATATTAATATTATCTTCAATTAAGGATTCTTTTATTATTCATGAAGGAATTAATATAGAAAAATTTATTAATAAAATTTATACTTGCAAATCTTTAGTCATATATTGCAATAATTAACTAAGATTTGAGTTCATGAGTATATTGAAGCCACACTTAATTTTTTTTTTTTTGTGTATTTCAATATCATATTGTTTTAAATATTTCAGTTCCCAACAATCATCAGAAGGATCACAAAATATTATTATTGAAACTGGACGTCACCCTGATCAGTTAAACACAAGGCATACTATCAATGTTGTGTCAGACTTTATTAATCGAATAGTACCAGACTATTTTAAACTATTGCATCTATTGGAAATGTGTGTTCTTCACATGTTAAACTACAAGACGGAAGTGAATTAATTATGATTGTAATATACATTTCACCTAATAACAAAATGGATCATCTCATTTCATTTTTACATGAAAGGTTATTTCCTTATAGTCAAACAGGTTCAATAATTCTTAAAGCGAATAAACATAAACTACCATTATTTTTAGCTGCATATTTCAGTGTAAATTTTGCAAGAGCTGAATCAATGCCATTAATGACATTTCTTCAAAAAGAATTTCAATGGCAAATCAATAACGATCCAAAAGAATCTACTACCAAATATGGAACAACAATAGATGCTGTATTTGTGAGATATCTTGATGGTGTTTCATCCAATACTTTTGTAACGTACTTTAGTTATCATCGACCAATCGTCACAGTAATACCGGCAGAGGAAAAATCGAATATAACTATTATTGAAGCCACAGATGAAAATATTTAAATTGTGGCAACTTGATACTAATATCGAATTTTTATATCATGTAAATAAATGTTTATTAAATAAAGTTACCATTTACTGTAAGAATCTCGTAATACTTCATTTTTTCATTAGGCTATATTTAATTCCTGTAATAATATTATCTTTTATGCATATTACTTGTACACACACGATGTTTGATTCACATCTTTCGCCCTATGGTCGACGTTCTCCGAAGAACCGTTGATCGCACCTGGAAAATTCCGGTGCCATCGGCTTCAGCTCGTCGAAATACATCGAGCAAAGACGTCTCAAACAGCTGTGAACCGTTGTGGGTGCGTTATATCCAAGTTTAGCTATTACTAAGAAAAATTTTCTGATATGAACGAAGCTATCTCGAGAACCGTTGATCCCACCTGGAAAATTCCGGTGCCATCGGCTTCAGCTCGTCGAAATACACCTAGTAAAGAAGTTTAAAACAGCTGTGAACTGTTGCGGGTGAGTTATATCCAAGATTAGCTATTACTATGAATAATTTTCTGATATGAACGAAGTTATCTCGAGAACCGTTGATCGCACATCTAAAACGTTTGTTCCATCGGCTTCAGCTCGTCGAAATACCCCCGGAAGGAAATTTTCAAACGGCTGCTTTCAGTTGTCGGGGAAATAATTACAGTCTTATCCGTTTTAGTGAAAATCGTGCGTTTCAGCAGCTGAAAAACACGTTTTGACGAAAAATTTGTTGAAATCTTGCATTTTGACGCTGTACGACACCGTCGATGGCTGCATGGCATCATTTTGTAGTACCGCACGCATTTTTTATACCGATCCGACGCTGTTTGTTGATTCACATCTTTCGCCCTATGGTCGACGTTCTCCGAAGAACCGTTGATCGCGCCTGAAAAACTCCTGTTTCATCGGCTTCGGTAGGACGAAATACACCTAGTAAGATGTTTAGCAACGGCTGTGAATTGTTGTGGGTGAGTTACAGCCAACTTTATCTTTTACTAAGAAAAATTTTGTGATATGAACGAAGCTATCTCGAGAACCGTTGTTCGCACCTGGAAAATTCCGGTGCCATCGGCTTCAGCTCGTCAAAATACACCTAGTAAAGAAGTTTAAAACAGCTGTGAACTGTTGCGGGTGAGTTATATCCAAGATTATCTATTACTATGAAAAATTTTCTGATATGAACGAAGCTATCTCGAGAACCGTTGATCGCACCTGGAAAATTCCGGTGCCATTGGCTTCAGCTCGTCGAAATACACCTAGTAAAGAAGTTTGAAACAGCTGTGAACTGTTGCGGGTGAGTTATATCCAAGTTTAGCTATTACTAAGAAAAATTTTGTGATATGAACGAAGCTATCTCGAGAACCGTTGATCGCACCTGGAAAATTCCGGTGCCATCGGCTTCAGCTCGTCGAAATACATCGAGCAAAGACGTTTCAAACAGCTGTGAACCGTTGTGGGTGCGTTATATCCAAGTTTAGCTATTACTAAGAAAAATTTTCTGATATGAACGAAGCTATCTCGAGAACCGTTGATCGCACCTGGAAAATTCCGGTGCCATCGGCTCCAGCTCGTCGAAATACATCGAGCAAAGACGTTTCAAACAGCTGTGAACCGTTGTGGGTGCGTTATATCCAAGTTTAGCTATTACTAAGAAAAATTTTCTGATATGAACGAAGCTATCTCGAGAACCGTTGATCGCACCTGGAAAATTCCGGTGCCATCGGCTTCAGCTCGTCGAAATACATTGAGCAAAGACGTTTCAAACAGCTGTGAACCGTTGTGGGTGCGTTATATCCAAGTTTAGCTATTACTAAGAAAAATTTTCTGATATGAACGAAGCTATCTCGAGAACCGTTGATCGCACCTGGAAAATTCCGGTGCCATCGGCTTCAGCTCGTCGAAATACACCTAGTAAAGAAGTTTGAAACAGCTGTGAACTGTTGCGGGTGAGTTATATCCAAGTTTAGCTATTACTAAGAACAATTTTGTGATATGAACGAAGCTATCTCGAGAACCGTTGATGGCACCTGGAAAATTCCGGTGCCATCGACTTCAGCTCATCGAAATACACCTAGTAAAGAAGTTTAAAACAGCTGTGATCTGTTGCGGGTGAGTTATATCCAAGATTAGCTATTACTAAGAAAAATTTTCTGATATGCACGAAGCTATCTCGAGAACCGTTGATCGCACCTGGAAAATTCCGGTGCCATCGGCTTCAGCTCGTCGAAATACATTGAGCAAGGACGTTTCAAACAGCTGTGAACCGTTGTGGGTGCGTTATATCCAAGTTTAGCTATTACTAAGAAAAATTTTCTGATATGAACGAAGCTATCTCGAGAACCGTTGATCGCACCTGCAAAATTCCGGTGCCGTCGGCTTCAGCTCGTCAAAATACACCTAGTAAAGAAGTTTAAAACAGCTGTGAACTGTTGCGGGTGAGTTATATCCAAGATTATCTATTACTATGAAAAATTTTCTGATATGAACGAAGCTATCTCGAGAACCGTTGATCGCACCTGGAAAATTCCGGTGCCATCGGCTTCAGCTCGTCGAAATACATCGAGCAAAGACGTCTCAAACAGCTGTGAACCGTTGTGGGTGCGTTATATCCAAGTTTAGCTATTACTAAGAAAAATTTTCTGATATGAACGAAGCTATCTCGAGAACCGTTGATCCCACCTGGAAAATTCCGGTGCCATCGGCTTCAGCTCGTCGAAATACACCTAGTAAAGAAGTTTAAAACAGCTGTGAACTGTTGCGGGTGAGTTATATCCAAGATTAGCTATTACTATGAATAATTTTCTGATATGAACGAAGTTATCTCGAGAACCGTTGATCGCACATCTAAAACGTTTGTTCCATCGGCTTCAGCTCGTCGAAATACCCCCGGAAGGAAATTTTCAAACGGCTGCTTTCAGTTGTCGGGGAAATAATTGCAGTCTTATCCGTTTTAGTGAAAATCGTGCGTTTCAGCAGCTGAAAAACACGTTTTGACGAAAAATTTGTTGAAATCTTGCATTTTGACGCTGTACGACACCGTCGATGGCTGCATGGCATCATTTTGTAGTACCGCACGCATTTTTTATACCGATCCGACGCTGTTTGTTGATTCACATCTTTCGCCCTATGGTCGACGTTCTCCGAAGAACCGTTGATCGCGCCTGAAAAACTCCTGTTTCATCGGCTTCGGTAGGACGAAATACACCTAGTAAGATGTTTAGCAACGGCTGTGAATTGTTGTGGGTGAGTTACAGCCAACTTTATCTTTTACTAAGAAAAATTTTGTGATATGAACGAAGCTATCTCGAGAACCGTTGATCGCACCTGGAAAATTCCGGTGCCATCGGCTTCAGCTCGTCAAAATACACCTAGTAAAGAAGTTTAAAACAGCTGTGAACTGTTGCGGGTGAGTTATATCCAAGATTATCTATTACTATGAAAAATTTTCTGATATGAACGAAGCTATCTCGAGAACCGTTGATCGCACCTGGAAAATTCCGGTGCCATTGGCTTCAGCTCGTCGAAATACACCTAGTAAAGAAGTTTGAAACAGCTGTGAACTGTTGCGGGTGAGTTATATCCAAGTTTAGCTATTACTAAGAAAAATTTTGTGATATGAACGAAGATATCTCGAGAACCGTTGATCGCACCTGGAAAATTCCGGTGCCATCGGCTTCAGCTCGTCGAAATACATCGAGCAAAGACGTTTCAAACAGCTGTGAACCGTTGTGGGTGCGTTATATCCAAGTTTAGCTATTACTAAGAAAAATTTTCTGATATGAACGAAGCTATCTCGAGAACCGTTGATCGCACCTGGAAAATTCCGGTGCCATCGGCTCCAGCTCGTCGAAATACATCGAGCAAAGACGTTTCAAACAGCTGTGAACCGTTGTGGGTGCGTTATATCCAAGTTTAGCTATTACTAAGAAAAATTTTCTGATATGAACGAAGCTATCTCGAGAACCGTTGAGCGCACCTGGAAAATTCCGGTGCCATCGGCTTCAGCTCGTCGAAATACACCGAGCAAAGAAGTTTGAAACAGCTGTGAACTGTTGCGGGTGAGTTATATCCAAGATTAGCTATTACTATGAAAAATTTTCTGATATGGACGAAGCTATCTCGAGAACCGTTGATCGCACCTGGAAAATTCCGGTGCCATCGGCTTCAGCTCGTCGAAATACATTGAGCAAGGACGTTTCAAACAGCTGTGAACCGTTGTGGGTGCGTTATATCCAAGTTTAGCTATTACTAAGAAAAATTTTCTGATATGAACGAAGCTATCTCGAGAACCGTTGATCGCACCTGGAAAATTCCGGTGCCATCGGCTCCAGCTCGTCGAAATACATCGAGCAAAGACGTTTCAAACAGCTGTGAACCGTTGTGGGTGCGTTATATCCAAGTTTAGCTATTACTAAGAAAAATTTTCTGATATGAACGAAGCTATCTCGAGAACCGTTGAGCGCACCTGGAAAATTCCGGTGCCATCGGCTTCAGCTCGTCGAAATACACCGAGCAAAGAAGTTTGAAACAGCTGTGAACTGTTGCGGGTGAGTTATATCCAAGATTAGCTATTACTATGAAAAATTTTCTGATATGGACGAAGCTATCTCGAGAACCGTTGATCGCACCTGGAAAATTCCGGTGCCATCGGCTTCAGCTCGTCGAAATACATTGAGCAAGGACGTTTCAAACAGCTGTGAACCGTTGTGGGTGCGTTATATCCAAGTTTAGCTATTACTAAGAAAAATTTTCTGATATGAACGAAGCTATCTCGAGAACCGTTGATCGCACCTGCAAAATTCCGGTGCCGTCGGCTTCAGCTCGTCAAAATACACCTAGTAAAGAAGTTTAAAACAGCTGTGAACTGTTGCGGGTGAGTTATATCCAAGATTATCTATTACTATGAAAAATTTTCTGATATGAACGAAGCTATCTCGAGAACCGTTGATCGCACCTGGAAAATTCCGGTGCCATCGGCTTCAGCTCGTCGAAATACATCGAGCAAAGACGTCTCAAACAGCTGTGAACCGTTGTGGGTGCGTTATATCCAAGTTTAGCTATTACTAAGAAAAATTTTCTGATATGAACGAAGCTATCTCGAGAACCGTTGATCCCACCTGGAAAATTCCGGTGCCATCGGCTTCAGCTCGTCGAAATACACCTAGTAAAGAAGTTTAAAACAGCTGTGAACTGTTGCGGGTGAGTTATATCCAAGATTAGCTATTACTATGAATAATTTTCTGATATGAACGAAGTTATCTCGAGAACCGTTGATCGCACATCTAAAACGTTTGTTCCATCGGCTTCAGCTCGTCGAAATACCCCCGGAAGGAAATTTTCAAACGGCTGCTTTCAGTTGTCGGGGAAATAATTGCAGTCTTATCCGTTTTAGTGAAAATCGTGCGTTTCAGCAGCTGAAAAACACGTTTTGACGAAAAATTTGTTGAAATCTTGCATTTTGACGCTGTACGACACCGTCGATGGCTGCATGGCATCATTTTGTAGTACCGCACGCATTTTTTATACCGATCCGACGCTGTTTGTTGATTCACATCTTTCGCCCTATGGTCGACGTTCTCCGAAGAACCGTTGATCGCGCCTGAAAAACTCCTGTTTCATCGGCTTCGGTAGGACGAAATACACCTAGTAAGATGTTTAGCAACGGCTGTGAATTGTTGTGGGTGAGTTACAGCCAACTTTATCTTTTACTAAGAAAAATTTTGTGATATGAACGAAGCTATCTCGAGAACCGTTGATCGCACCTGGACAATTCCGGTGTCATCGGCTTCAGCTCGTCAAAATACACCTAGTAAAGAAGTTTAAAACAGCTGTGAACTGTTGCGGGTGAGTTATATCCAAGATTATCTATTACTATGAAAAATTTTCTGATATGAACGAAGCTATCTCGAGAACCGTTGATCGCACCTGGAAAATTCCGGTGCCATCGGCTTCAGCTCGTCGAAATACACCTAGTAAAGAAGTTTGAAACAGCTGTGAACTGTTGCGGGTGAGTTATATCCAAGTTTAGCTATTACTAAGAAAAATTTTGTGATATGAACGAAGCTATCTCGAGAACCGTTGATCGCACCTGGAAAATTCCGGTGCCATCGGCTTCAGCTCGTCGAAATACATCGAGCAAAGACCTTTCAAACAGCTGTGAACCGTTGTGGGTGCGTTATATCCAAGTTTAGCTATTACGAAGAAAAATTTTCGGATATGAACGAAGCTATCTCGAGAACCGTTGATCGCACCTGGAAAATTCCGGTGCCATCGGCTCCAGCTCGTCGAAATACATCGAGCAAAGACGTTTCAAACAGCTGTGAACCGTTGTGGGTGCGTTATGTCCAAGTTTAGCTATTACTAAGAAAAATTTTCTGATATGAACGAAGCTATCTCGAGAACCGTTGATCGCACCTGGAAAATTCCGGTGCCATCGGCTTCAGCTCGTCGAAATACATTGAGCAAAGACGTTTCAAACAGCTGTGAACCGTTGTGGGTGCGTTATATCCAAGTTTAGCTATTACTAAGAAAAATTTTCTGATATGAACGAAGCTATCTCGAGAACCGTTGATCGCACCTGGAAAATTCCGGTGCCATCGGCTTCAGCTCATCGAAATACACCTAGTAAAGAAGTTTAAAACAGCTGTGAACTGTTGCGGGTGAGTTATATCCAAGTTTAGCTATTACTAAGAAAAATTTTCTGATATGAACGAAGCTATCTCGAGAACCGTTGAGCGCACCTGGAAAATTCCGGTGCCATCGGCTTCAGCTCGTCGAAATACACCGAGCAAAGAAGTTTGAAACAGCTGTGAACTGTTGCGGGTGAGTTATATCCAAGATTAGCTATTACTATGAAAAATTTTCTGATATGAACGAAGCTATCTCGAGAACCGTTGATCGCACCTGGAAAATTCCGGTGCCATCGGCTTCAGCTCGTCGGAATACACCTAGTAAAGAAGTTTAAAACAGCTGTGAACTGTTGCGGGTGAGTTATATCCAAGATTAGCTATTACTATGAAAAATTTTCTGATATGAACGAAGTTATCTCGAGAACCGTTGATCGCACATCTAAAACTTTGGTTCCATCGGCTTCAGCTCGTCGAAATACCCCCGGAAGGAAATTTTCAAACGGCTGCTTTCAGTTGTCGGGGAAATAATTGCAGTCTTATCCGTTTTACTGAAAATCGTGCGTTTCAGCAGCTGAAAAACACGTTTTGACGAAAAATTTGTTGAAATCTTGCATTTTGACGCTGTACGACACCGTCGATGGCTGCATGGCATCATTTTGTAGTACCGCACGCATTTTTTATACCGATCCGACGCTGTTTGTTGATTCACATCTTTCGCCCTATGGTCGACGTTCTCCGAAGAACCGTTGATCGCGCCTGAAAAACTCCTGTTTCATCGGCTTCGGTAGGACGAAATACACCTAGTGAGATGTTTAGCAACGGCTGTGAATTGTTGTGGGTGAGTTACAGCCAACTTTATCTTTTACTAAGAAAAATTTTGTGATATGAACGAAGCTATCTCGAGAACCGTTGATCGCACCTGGAAAATTCCGGTGCCATCGGCTTCAGCTCGTCAAAATACACCTAGTAAAGAAGTTTAAAACAGCTGTGAACTGTTGCGGGTGAGTTATATCCAAGATTATCTATTACTATGAAAAATTTTCTGATATGAACGAAGCTATCTCGAGAACCGTTGATCGCACCTGGAAAATTCCGGTGCCATTGGCTTCAGCTCGTCGAAATACACCTAGTAAAGAAGTTGGAAACAGCTGTGAACCGTTGTGGGTGCGTTATATCCAAGTTTAGCTATTACTAAGAAAAATTTTCTGATATGAACGAAGCTATCTCGAGAACCGTTGATCGCACCTGGAAAATTCCGGTGCCATCGGCTTCAGCTCGTCAAAATACACCTAGTAAAGAAGTTTAAAACAGCTGTGAACTGTTGCGGGTGAGTTATATCCAAGATTATCTATTACTATGAAAAATTTTCTGATATGAACGAAGCTATCTCGAGAACCGTTGATCGCACCTGGAAAATTCCGGTGCCATCGACTTCAGCTCATCGAAATACACCTAGTAAAGAAGTTTAAAACAGCTGTGATCTGTTGCGGGTGAGTTATATCCAAGATTAGCTATTACTAAGAAAAATTTTCTGATATGCACGAAGCTATCTCGAGAAACGTTGATCGCACCTGGAAAATTCCGGTGCCATCGGCTTCAGCTCGTCGAAATACATTGAGCAAGGACGTTTCAAACAGCTGTGAACCGTTGTGGGTGCGTTATATCCAAGTTTAGCTATTACTAAGAAAAATTTTCTGATATGAACGAAGCTATCTCGAGAACCGTTGATCGCACCTGGAAAATTCCGGTGCCATCGGCTTCAGCTCGTCAAAATACACCTAGTAAAGAAGTTTAAAACAGCTGTGAACTGTTGCGGGTGAGTTATATCCAAGATTATCTATTACTATGAAAAATTTTCTGATATGAACGAAGCTATCTCGAGAACCGTTGATCGCACCTGGAAAATTCCGGTGCCATCGACTTCAGCTCATCGAAATACACCTAGTAAAGAAGTTTAAAACAGCTGTGATCTGTTGCGGGTGAGTTATATCCAAGATTAGCTATTACTAAGAAAAATTTTCTGATATGCACGAAGCTATCTCGAGAAACGTTGATCGCACCTGGAAAATTCCGGTGCCATCGGCTTCAGCTCGTCGAAATACATTGAGCAAGGACGTTTCAAACAGCTGTGAACCGTTGTGGGTGCGTTATATCCAAGTTTAGCTATTACTAAGAAAAATTTTCTGATATGAACGAAGCTATCTCGAGAACCGTTGATCGCACCTGCAAAATTCCGGTGCCGTCGGCTTCAGCTCGTCAAAATACACCTAGTAAAGAAGTTTAAAACAGCTGTGAACTGTTGCGGGTGAGTTATATCCAAGATTATCTATTACTATGAAAAATTTTCTGATATGAACGAAGCTATCTCGAGAACCGTTGATCGCACCTGGAAAATTCCGGTGCCATCGGCTTCAGCTCGTCGAAATACATCGAGCAAAGACGTCTCAAACAGCTGTGAACCGTTGTGGGTGCGTTATATCCAAGTTTAGCTATTACTAAGAAAAATTTTCTGATATGAACGAAGTTATCTCGAGAGCCGTTGATCCCACCTGGAAAATTCCGGTGCCATCGGCTTCAGCTCGTCGAAATACACCTAGTAAAGAAGTTTAAAACAGCTGTGAACTGTTGCGGGTGAGTTATATCCAAGATTAGCTATTACTATGAATAATTTTCTGATATGAACGAAGTTATCTCGAGAACCGTTGATCGCACATCTAAAACGTTTGTTCCATCGGCTTCAGCTCGTCGAAATACCCCCGGAAGGAAATTTTCAAACGGCTGCTTTCAGTTGTCGGGGAAATAATTGCAGTCTTATCCGTTTTAGTGAAAATCGTGCGTTTCAGCAGCTGAAAAACACGTTTTGACGAAAAATTTGTTGAAATCTTGCATTTTGACGCTGTACGACACCGTCGATGGCTGCATGACATCATTTTGTAGTACCGCACGCATTTTTTATACCGATCCGACGCTGTTTGTTGATTCACATCTTTCGCCCTATGGTCGACGTTCTCCGAAGAACCGTTGATCGCGCCTGAAAAACTCCTGTTTCATCGGCTTCGGTAGGACGAAATACACCTAGTAAGATGTTTAGCAACGGCTGTGAATTGTTGTGGGTGAGTTACAGCCAACTTTATCTTTTACTAAGAAAAATTTTGTGATATGAACGAAGCTATCTCGAGAACCGTTGATCGCACCTGGAAAATTCCGGTGCCATCGGCTTCAGCTCGTCAAAATACACCTAGTAAAGAAGTTTAAAACAGCTGTGAACTGTTGCGGGTGAGTTATATCCAAGATTATCTATTACTATGAAAAATTTTCTGATATGAACGAAGCTATCTCGAGAACCGTTGATCGCACCTGGAAAATTCCAGTGCCATTGGCTTCAGCTCGTCGAAATACACCTAGTAAAGAAGTTTGAAACAGCTGTGAACTGTTGCGGGTGAGTTATATCCAAGTTTAGCTATTACTAAGAAAAATTTTGTGATATGAACGAAGCTATCTCGAGAACCGTTGATCGCACCTGGAAAATTCCGGTGCCATCGGCTTCAGCTCGTCGAAATACATCGAGCAAAGACGTTTCAAACAGCTGTGAACCGTTGTGGGTGCGTTATATCCAAGTTTAGCTATTACTAAGAAAAATTTTCTGATATGAACGAAGCTATCTCGAGAACCGTTGATCGCACCTGGAAAATTCCGGTGCCATCGGCTCCAGCTCGTCGAAATACATCGAGCAAAGACGTTTCAAAAAGCTGTGAACCGTTGTGGGTGCGTTATATCCAAGTTTAGCTATTACTAAGAAAAATTTTCTGATATGAACGAAGCTATCTCGAGAACCGTTGATCGCACCTGGAAAATTCCGGTGCCATCGGCTTCAGCTCGTCGAAATACATTGAGCAAAGACGTTTCAAACAGCTGTGAACCGTTGTGGGTGCGTTATATCCAAGTTTAGCTATTACTAAGAAAAATTTTCTGATATGAACGAAGCTATCTCGAGAACCGTTTATCGCACCTGGAAAATTCCGGTGCCATCGGCTTCAGCTCATCGAAATACACCTAGTAAAGAAGTTTAAAACAGCTGTGAACTGTTGCGGGTGAGTTATATCCAAGTTTAGCTATTACTAAGAAAAATTTTCTGATATGAACGAAGCTATCTCGAGAACCGTTGAGCGCACCTGGAAAATTCCGGGGCCATCGGCTTCAGCTCGTCGAAATACACCGAGCAAAGAAGTTTGAAACAGCTGTGAACTGTTGCGGGTGAGTTATATCCAAGATTAGCTATTACTATGAAAAATTTTCTGATATGAACGAAGCTATCTCGAGAACCGTTGATCGCACCTGGAAAATTCCGGTGCCATCGGCTTCAGCTCGTCGGAATACACCTAGTAAAGAAGTTTAAAACAGCTGTGAACTGTTGCGGGTGAGTTATATCCAAGATTAGCTATTACTATGAAAAATTTTCTGATATGAACGAAGTTATCTCGAGAACCGTTGATCGCACCTGGAAAATTCCGGTGCCATCGGCTTCAGCTCGTCGAAATACATTGAGCAAGGACGTTTCAAACAGCTGTGAACCGTTGTGGGTGCGTTATATCCAAGTTTAGCTATTACTAAGAAAAATTTTCTGATATGAACGAAGCTATCTCGAGAACCGTTGACCGCACCTGCAAAATTCCGGTGCCGTCGGCTTCAGCTCGTCAAAATACACCTAGTAAAGAAGTTTAAAACAGCTGTGAACTGTTGCGGGTGAGTTATATCCAAGATTATCTATTACTATGAAAAATTTTCTGATATGAACGAAGCTATCTCGAGAACCGTTGATCGCACCTGGAAAATTCCGGTGCCATCGGCTTCAGCTCGTCGAAATACATCGAGCAAAGACGTCTCAAACAGCTGTGAACCGTTGTGGGTGCGTTATATCCAAGTTTAGCTATTACTAAGAAAAATTTTGTGATATGAACGAAGCTATCTCGAGAACCGTTGAGCGCACCTGGAAAATTCCGGTGCCATCGGCTTCAGCTCGTCGAAATACACCGAGCAAAGAAGTTTGAAACAGCTGTGAACTGTTGCGGGTGAGTTATATCCAAGTTTAGCTATTACTAAGAATAATTTTGTGATATGAACGAAGCTATCTCGAGAACCGTTGATCGCACCTGGAAAATTCCGGTGCCATCGACTTCAGCTCATCGAAATACACCTAGTAAAGAAGTTTAAAACAGCTGTGATCTGTTGCGGGTGAGTTATATCCAAGATTAGCTATTACTATGAATAATTTTCTGATATGAACGAAGTTATCTCGAGAACCGTTGATCGCACATCTAAAACGTTTGTTCCATCGGCTTCAGCTCGTCGAAATACCCCCGGAAGGAAATTTTCAAACGGCTGCTTTCAGTTGTCGGGGAAATAATTGCAGTCTTATCCGTTTTAGTGAAAATCGTGCGTTTCAGCAGCTGAAAAACACGTTTTGACGAAAAATTTGTTGAAATCTTGCATTTTGACGCTGTACGACACCGTCGATGGCTGCATGGCATCATTTTGTAGTACCGCACGCATTTTTTATACCGATCCGACGCTGTTTGTTGATTCACATCTTTCGCCCTATGGTCGACGTTCTCCGAAGAACCGTTGATCGCGCCTGAAAAACTCCTGTTTCATCGGCTTCGGTAGGACGAAATACACCTAGTACGATGTTTAGCAACGGCTGTGAATTGTTGTGGGTGAGTTACAGCCAACTTTATCTTTTACTAAGAAAAATTTTGTGATATGAACGAAGCTATCTCGAGAACCGTTGATCGCACCTGGAAAATTCCGGTGCCATCGGCTTCAGCTCGTCAAAATACACCTAGTAAAGAAGTTTAAAACAGCTGTGAACTGTTGCGGGTGAGTTATATCCAAGATTATCTATTACTATGAAAAATTTTCTGATATGAACGAAGCTATCTCGAGAACCGTTGATCGCACCTGGAAAATTCCGGTGCCATCGACTTCAGCTCATCGAAATACACCTAGTAAAGAAGTTTAAAACAGCTGTGATCTGTTGCGGGTGAGTTATATCCAAGATTAGCTATTACTAAGAAAAATTTTCTGATATGCACGAAGCTATCTCGAGAACCGTTGATCGCACCTGGAAAATTCCGGTGCCATCGGCTTCAGCTCGTCGAAATACACCTAGTAAGGAAGTTTGAAACAGCTGTGAACTGTTGCGGGTGAGTTATATCCAAGTTTAGCTATTACTAAGAACAATTTTGTGATATGAACGAAGCTATCTCGAGAACCGTTGATCGCACCTGGAAAATTCCGGTGCCATCGACTTCAGCTCATCGAAATACACCTAGTAAAGAAGTTTAAAACAGCTGTGATCTGTTGCGGGTGAGTTATATCCAAGTTTAGCTATTACTAAGAAAAATTTTCTGATATGCACGAAGCTATCTCGAGAACCGTTGATTGCACCTGGAAAATTCCGGTGCCATCGGCTTCAGCTCGTCGGAATACACCGACCAAAGAAGTTTGAAACAGCTGTGAACTGTTGCGGGTGAGTTAGATCCAAGTTTAGCTATTACTAAGAAAAAGTTTCTGATATGAACGAAGCTATCTGGAGAACCGTTAATCGCACCAGGAAAATTCCGGTGCCATCGGCTTCAGCTCGTCGAAATACACCTAGTAAAGAAGTTTAAAACAGCTGTGAACTGTTGCGGGGGAGTTATATCCAAGTTTAGCTATTACTAAGAAAAATTTTCTGATATGAACGAAGCTATCTCGAGAACCGTTGATCGCGCCTGAAAAACTCCTGTTTCATCGGCTTCGGTAGGACGAAATACACCTAGTAAGATGTTTAGCAACGGCTGTGAATTGTTGTGGGTGAGTTACAGCCAACTTTATCTTTTACTATGAAAAATTTTCTGATATGAACGAAGTTATCTCGAGAGCCGTTGATCGCACCTGGAAAATTCCATTGCCATCGGCTTCAGCTCGTCGAAATACACCTAGTAAAGAAGTTTGAAACAGCTGTGAACTGTTGCGGGTGAGTTATATCCAAGTTTAGCTATTACTAAGAAAAATTTTCTGATATGAACGAAGCTATCTCGAGAACCGTTGATCGCACCTGGAAAATTCCGGTGCCATCGGCTTCAGCTCGTCGAAATACACCTAGTAAAGAAGTTTGAAACAGCTGTGAACTGTTGCGGGTGAGTTATATCCAAGTTTAGCTATTACTAAGAAAAATTTTGTGATATGAACGAAGCTATCTCGAGAACCGTTGAGCGCACCTGGAAAATTCCGGTGCCATCGACTTCAGCTCATCGAAATACACCTAGTAAAGAAGTTTAAAACAGCTGTGATCTGTTGCGGGTGAGTTATATCCAAGATTAGCTATTACTATGAATAATTTTCTGATATGAACGAAGTTATCTCGAGAACCGTTGATCGCACATCTAAAACGTTTGTTCCATCGGCTTCAGCTCGTCGAAATACCCCCGGAAGGAAATTTTCAAACGGCTGCTTTCAGTTGTCGGGGAAATAATTGCAGTCTTATCCGTTTTAGTGAAAATCGTGCGTTTCAGCAGCTGAAAAACACGTTTTGACGAAAAATTTGTTGAAATCTTGCATTTTGACGCTGTACGACACCGTCGATGGCTGCATGGCATCATTTTGTAGTACCGCACGCATTTTTTATACCGATCCGACGCTGTTTGTTGATTCACATCTTTCGCCCTATGGTCGACGTTCTCCGAAGAACCGTTGATCGCGCCTGAAAAACTCCTGTTTCATCGGCTTCGGTAGGACGAAATACACCTAGTAAGATGTTTAGCAACGGCTGTGAATTGTTGTGGGTGAGTTACAGCCAACTTTATCTTTTACTAAGAAAAATTTTGTGATATGAACGAAGCTATCTCGAGAACCGTTGATCGCACCTGGACAATTCCGGTGCCATCGGCTTCAGCTCGTCAAAATACACCTAGTAAAGAAGTTTAAAACAGCTGTGAACTGTTGCGGGTGAGTTATATCCAAGATTATCTATTACTATGAAAAATTTTCTGATATGAACGAAGCTATCTCGAGAACCGTTGATCGCACCTGGAAAATTCCGGTGCCATTGGCTTCAGCTCGTCGAAATACACCTAGTAAAGAAGTTTGAAACAGCTGTGAACTGTTGCGGGTGAGTTATATCCAAGTTTAGCTATTACTAAGAAAAATTTTGTGATATGAACGAAGCTATCTCGAGAACCGTTGATCGCACCTGGAAAATTACGGTGCCATCGGCTTCAGCTCGTCGAAATACATCGAGCAAAGACGTTTCAAACAGCTGTGAACCGTTGTGGGTGCGTTATATCCAAGTTTAGCTATTACTAAGAAAAATTTTCGGATATGAACGAAGCTATCTCGAGAACCGTTGATCGCACCTGGAAAATTCCGGTGCCATCGGCTCCAGCTCGTCGAAATACATCGAGCAAAGACGTTTCAAACAGCTGTGAACCGTTGTGGGTGCGTTATATCCAAGTTTAGCTATTACTAAGAAAAATTTTCTGATATGAACGAAGCTATCTCGAGAACCGTTGATCGCACCTGGAAAATTCCGGTGCCATCGGCTTCAGCTCGTCGAAATACATTGAGCAAAGACGTTTCAAACAGCTGTGAACCGATGCGGGTGAGTTATATCCAAGTTTAGCTATTACTAAGAAAAATTTTCTGATATGCACGAAGCTATCTCGAGAACCGTTGATCGCACCTGGAAAATTCCGGTGCCATCGGCTTCAGCTCGTCGAAATACACCTAGTAAGGAAGTTTGAAACAGCTGTGAACTGTTGCGGGTGAGTTATATCCAAGTTTAGCTATTACTAAGAAAAATTTTCTGATATGCACGAAGCTATCTCGAGAACCGTTGATTGCACCTGGAAAATTCCGGTGCCATCGGCTTCAGCTCGTCGGAATACACCGAGCAAAGAAGTTTGAAACAGCTGTGAACTGTTGCGGGTGAGTTAGATCCAAGTTTAGCTATTACTAAGAAAAAGTTTCTGATATGAACGAAGCTATCTGGAGAACCGTTAATCGCACCAGGAAAATTCCGGTGCCATCGGCTTCAGCTCGTCGAAATACACCTAGTAAAGAAGTTTAAAACAGCTGTGAACTGTTGCGGGGGAGTTATATCCAAGTTTAGCTATTACTAAGAAAAATTTTCTGATATGAACGAAGCTATCTCGAGAACCGTTGATCGCGCCTGAAAAACTCCTGTTTCATCGGCTTCGGTGGGACGAAATACACCTAGTAAGATGTTTAGCAACGGCTGTGAATTGTTGTGGGTGAGTTACAGCCAACTTTATCTTTTACTATGAAAAATTTTCTGATATGAACGAAGTTATCTCGAGAGCCGTTGATCGCACCTGGAAAATTCCATTGCCATCGGCTTCAGCTCGTCGAAATACACCTAGTAAAGAAGTTTGAAACAGCTGTGAACTGTTGCGGGTGAGTTATATCCAAGTTTAGCTATTACTAAGAAAAATTTTCTGATATGAACGAAGCTATCTCGAGAACCGTTGATCGCACCTGGAAAATTCCGGTGCCATCGGCTTCAGCTCGTCGAAATACACCTAGTAAAGAAGTTTGAAACAGCTGTGAACTGTTGCGGGTGAGTTATATCCAAGTTTAGCTATTACTAAGAAAAATTTTGTGATATGAACGAAGCTATCTCGAGAACCGTTGAGCGCACCTGGAAAATTCCGGTGCCATCGGCTTCAGCTCGTCGAAATACACCGAGCAAAGAAGTTTGAAACAGCTGTGAACTGTTGCGGGTGAGTTATATCCAAGATTAGCTATTACTATGAAAAATTTTCTGATATGGACGAAGCTATCTCGAGAACCGTTGATCGCACCTGGAAAATTCCGGTGCCATCGGCTTCAGCTCGTCGGAATACACCTAGTAAAGAAGTTTAAAACAGCTGTGAACTGTTGCGGGTGAGTTATATCCAAGATTAGCTATTACTATGAAAAATTTTCTGATATGAACGAAGTTATCTCGAGAACCGTTGATCGCACATCTAAAACGTTTGTTCCATCGGCTTCAGCTCGTCGAAATACCCCCGGAAGGAAATTTTCAAACGGCTGCTTTCAGTTGTCGGGGAAATAATTGCAGTCTTATCCGTTTTAGTGAAAATCGTGCGTTTCAGCAGCTGAAAAACACGTTTTGACGAAAAATTTGTTGAAATCTTGCATTTTGACGCTGTACGACACCGTCGATGGCTGCATGGCATCATTTTGTAGTACCGCACGCATTTTTTATACCGATCCGACGCTGTTTGTTGATTCACATCTTTCGCCCTATGGTCGACGTTCTCCGAAGAACCGTTGATCGCGCCTGAAAAACTCCTGTTTCATCGGCTTCGGTAGGACGAAATACACCTAGTAAGATGTTTAGCAACGGCTGTGAATTGTTGTGGGTGAGTTACAGCCAACTTTATCTTTTACTAAGAAAAATTTTGTGATATGAACGAAGCTATCTCGAGAACCGTTGATCGCACCTGGACAATTCCGGTGCCATCGGCTTCAGCTCGTCAAAATACACCTAGTAAAGAAGTTTAAAACAGCTGTGAACTGTTGCGGGTGAGTTATATCCAAGATTATCTATTACTATGAAAAATTTTCTGATATGAACGAAGCTATCTCGAGAACCGTTGATCGCACCTGGAAAATTCCGGTGCCATTGGCTTCAGCTCGTCGAAATACACCTAGTAAAGAAGTTTGAAACAGCTGTGAACTGTTGCGGGTGAGTTATATCCAAGTTTAGCTATTACTAAGAAAAATTTTGTGATATGAACGAAGCTATCTCGAGAACCGTTGATCGCACCTGGAAAATTACGGTGCCATCGGCTTCAGCTCGTCGAAATACATCGAGCAAAGACGTTTCAAACAGCTGTGAACCGTTGTGGGTGCGTTATATCCAAGTTTAGCTATTACTAAGAAAAATTTTCGGATATGAACGAAGCTATCTCGAGAACCGTTGATCGCACCTGGAAAATTCCGGTGCCATCGGCTCCAGCTCGTCGAAATACATCGAGCAAAGACGTTTCAAACAGCTGTGAACCGTTGTGGGTGCGTTATATCCAAGTTTAGCTATTACTAAGAAAAATTTTCTGATATGAACGAAGCTATCTCGAGAACCGTTGATCGCACCTGGAAAATTCCGGTGCCATCGGCTTCAGCTCGTCGAAATACATTGAGCAAAGACGTTTCAAACAGCTGTGAACCGATGCGGGTGAGTTATATCCAAGTTTAGCTATTACTAAGAAAAATTTTCTGATATGAACGAAGCTATCTCGAGAACCGTTGAGCGCACCTGGAAAATTCCGGTGCCATCGGCTTCAGCTCGTCGAAATACACCGAGCAAAGAAGTTTGAAACAGCTGTGAACTGTTGCGGGTGAGTTATATCCAAGATTAGCTATTACTATGAAAAATTTTCTGATATGAACGAAGCTATCTCGAGAACCGTTGATCGCACCTGGAAAATTCCGGTGCCATCGGCTTCAGCTCGTCGGAATACACCTAGTAAAGAAGTTTAAAACAGCTGTGAACTGTTGCGGGTGAGTTATATCCAAGATTAGCTATTACTATGAAAAATTTTCTGATATGAACGAAGTTATCTCGAGGACCGTTGATCGCACATCTAAAACTTTTGTTCCATCGGCTTCAGCTCGTCGAAATACCCCCGGAAGGAAATTTTCAAACGGCTGCTTTCAGTTGTCGGGGAAATAATTGCAGTCTTATCCGTTTTACTGAAAATCGTGCGTTTCAGCAGCTGAAAAACACGTTTTGACGAAAAATTTGTTGAAATCTTGCATTTTGACGCTGTACGACACCGTCGATGGCTGCATGGCATCATTTTGTAGTACCGCACGCATTTTTTATACCGATCCGACGCTGTTTGTTGATTCACATCTTTCGCCCTATGGTCGACGTTCTCCGAAGAACCGTTGATCGCGCCTGAAAAACTCCTGTTTCATCGGCTTCGGTAGGACGAAATACACCTAGTAAGATGTTTAGCAACGGCTGTGAATTGTTGTGGGTGAGTTACAGCCAACTTTATCTTTTACTAAGAAAAATTTTGTGATATGAACGAAGCTATCTCGAGAACCGTTGATCGCACCTGGAAAATTCCGGTGCCATCGGCTTCAGCTCGTCAAAATACACCTAGTAAAGAAGTTTAAAACAGCTGTGAACTGTTGCGGGTGAGTTATATCCAAGATTATCTATTACTATGAAAAATTTTCTGATATGAACGAAGCTATCTCGAGAACCGTTGATCGCACCTGGAAAATTCCGGTGCCATTGGCTTCAGCTCGTCGAAATACACCTAGTAAAGAAGTTTGAAACAGCTGTGAACTGTTGCGGGTGAGTTATATCCAAGTTTAGCTATTACTAAGAAAAATTTTGTGATATGAACGAAGCTATCTCGAGAACCGTTGATCGCACCTGGAAAATTCCGGTGCCATCGGCTTCAGCTCGTCGAAATACATCGAGCAAAGACGTTTCAAACAGCTGTGAACCGTTGTGGGTGCGTTATATCCAAGTTTAGCTATTACTAAGAAAAATTTTCTGATATGAACGAAGCTATCTCGAGAACCGTTGATCGCACCTGGAAAATTCCGGTGCCATCGGCTCCAGCTCGTCGAAATACATCGAGCAAAGACGTTTCAAACAGCTGTGAACCGTTGTGGGTGCGTTATATCCAAGTTTAGCTATTACTAAGAAAAATTTTCTGATATGAACGAAGCTATCTCGAGAACCGTTGATCGCACCTGGAAAATTCCGGTGCCATCGGCTTCAGCTCGTCGAAATACATTGAGCAAAGACGTTTCAAACAGCTGTGAACCGTTGTGGGTGCGTTATATCCAAGTTTAGCTATTACTAAGAAAAATTTTCTGATATGAACGAAGCTATCTCGAGAACCGTTGATCGCACCTGGAAAATTCCGGTGCCATCGGCTTCAGCTCGTCGAAATACACCTAGTAAAGAAGTTTGAAACAGCTGTGAACTGTTGCGGGTGAGTTATATCCAAGTTTAACTATTACTAAGAACAATTTTGTGATATGAACGAAGCTATCTCGAGAACCGTTGATCGCACCTGGAAAATTCCGGTGCCATCGACTTCAGCTCATCGAAATACACCTAGTAAAGAAGTTTAAAACAGCTGTGATCTGTTGCGGGTGAGTTATATCCAAGATTAGCTATTACTAAGAAAAATTTTCTGATATGCACGAAGCTATCTCGAGAACCGTTGATCGCACCTGGAAAATTCCGGTGCCATCGGCTTCAGCTCGTCGAAATACATTGAGCAAGGACGTTTCAAACAGCTGTGAACCGTTGTGGGTGCGTTATATCCAAGTTTAGCTATTACTAAGAAAAATTTTCTGATATGAACGAAGCTATCTCGAGAACCGTTGATCGCACCTGCAAAATTCCGGTGCCGTCGGCTTCAGCTCGTCAAAATACACCTAGTAAAGAAGTTTAAAACAGCTGTGAACTGTTGCGGGTGAGTTATATCCAAGATTATCTATTACTATGAAAAATTTTCTGATATGAACGAAGCTATCTCGAGAACCGTTGATCGCACCTGGAAAATTCCGGTGCCATCGGCTTCAGCTCGTCGAAATACATCGAGCAAAGACGTCTCAAACAGCTGTGAACCGTTGTGGGTGCGTTATATCCAAGTTTAGCTATTACTAAGAAAAATTTTCTGATATGAACGAAGCTATCTCGAGAACCGTTGATCCCACCTGGAAAATTCCGGTGCCATCGGCTTCAGCTCGTCGAAATACACCTAGTAAAGAAGTTTAAAACAGCTGTGAACTGTTGCGGGTGAGTTATATCCAAGATTAGCTATTACTATGAATAATTTTCTGATATGAACGAAGTTATCTCGAGAACCGTTGATCGCACATCTAAAACGTTTGTTCCATCGGCTTCAGCTCGTCGAAATACCCCCGGAAGGAAATTTTCAAACGGCTGCTTTCAGTTGTCGGGGAAATAATTGCAGTCTTATCCGTTTTAGTGAAAATCGTGCGTTTCAGCAGCTGAAAAACACGTTTTGACGAAAAATTTGTTGAAATCTTGCATTTTGACGCTGTACGACACCGTCGATGGCTGCATGGCATCATTTTGTAGTACCGCACGCATTTTTTATACCGATCCGACGCTGTTTGTTGATTCACATCTTTCGCCCTATGGTCGACGTTCTCCGAAGAACCGTTGATCGCGCCTGAAAAACTCCTGTTTCATCGGCTTCGGTAGGACGAAATACACCTAGTAAGATGTTTAGCAACGGCTGTGAATTGTTGTGGGTGAGTTACAGCCAACTTTATCTTTTACTAAGAAAAATTTTGTGATATGAACGAAGCTATCTCGAGAACCGTTGATCGCACCTGGACAATTCCGGTGTCATCGGCTTCAGCTCGTCAAAATACACCTAGTAAAGAAGTTTAAAACAGCTGTGAACTGTTGCGGGTGAGTTATATCCAAGATTATCTATTACTATGAAAAATTTTCTGATATGAACGAAGCTATCTCGAGAACCGTTGATCGCACCTGGAAAATTCCGGTGCCATTGGCTTCAGCTCGTCGAAATACACCTAGTAAAGAAGTTTGAAACAGCTGTGAACTGTTGCGGGTGAGTTATATCCAAGTTTAGCTATTACTAAGAAAAATTTTGTGATATGAACGAAGCTATCTCGAGAACCGTTGATCGCACCTGGAAAATTCCGGTGCCATCGGCTTCAGCTCGTCGAAATACATCGAGCAAAGACGTTTCAAACAGCTGTGAACCGTTGTGGGTGCGTTATATCCAAGTTTAGCTATTACTAAGAAAAATTTTCGGATATGAACGAAGCTATCTCGAGAACCGTTGATCGCACCTGGAAAATTCCAGTGCCATCGGCTCCAGCTCGTCGAAATACATCGAGCAAAGACGTTTCAAACAGCTGTGAACCGTTGTGGGTGCGTTATATCCAAGTTTAGCTATTACTAAGAAAAATTTTCTGATATGAACGAAGCTATCTCGAGAACCGTTGATCGCACCTGGAAAATTCCGGTGCCATCGGCTTCAGCTCGTCGAAATACATTGAGCAAAGACGTTTCAAACAGCTGTGAACCGTTGTGGGTGCGTTATATCCAAGTTTAGCTATTACTAAGAAAAATTTTCTGATATGAACGAAGCTATCTCGAGAACCGTTGATCGCACCTGGAAAATTCCGGTGCCATCGGCTTCAGCTCATCGAAATACACCTAGTAAAGAAGTTTAAAACAGCTGTGAACTGTTGCGGGTGAGTTATATCCAAGTTTAGCTATTACTAAGAAAAATTTTCTGATATGAACGAAGCTATCTCGAGAACCGTTGAGCGCACCTGGAAAATTCCGGTGCCATCGGCTTCAGCTCGTCGAAATACACCGAGCAAAGAAGTTTGAAACAGCTGTGAACTGTTGCGGGTGAGTTATATCCAAGATTAGCTATTACTATGAAAAATTTTCTGATATGAACGAAGCTATCTCGAGAACCGTTGATCGCACCTGGAAAATTCCGGTGCCATCGGCTTCAGCTCGTCGGAATACACCTAGTAAAGAAGTTTAAAACAGCTGTGAACTGTTGCGGGTGAGTTATATCCAAGATTAGCTATTACTATGAAAAATTTTCTGATATGAACGAAGTTATCTCGAGAACCGTTGATCGCACATCTAAAACTTTTGTTCCATCGGCTTCAGCTCGTCGAAATACCCCCGGAAGGAAATTTTCAAACGGCTGCTTTCAGTTGTCGGGGAAATAATTGCAGTCTTATCCGTTTTACTGAAAATCGTGCGTTTCAGCAGCTGAAAAACACGTTTTGACGAAAAATTTGTTGAAATCTTGCATTTTGACGCTGTACGACACCGTCGATGGCTGCATGGCATCATTTTGTAGTACCGCACGCATTTTTTATACCGATCCGACGCTGTTTGTTGATTCACATCTTTCGCCCTATGGTCGACGTTCTCCGAAGAACCGTTGATCGCGCCTGAAAAACTCCTGTTTCATCGGCTTCGGTAGGACGAAATACACCTAGTGAGATGTTTAGCAACGGCTGTGAATTGTTGTGGGTGAGTTACAGCCAACTTTATCTTTTACTAAGAAAAATTTTGTGATATGAACGAAGCTATCTCGAGAACCGTTGATCGCACCTGGAAAATTCCGGTGCCATCGGCTTCAGCTCGTCAAAATACACCTAGTAAAGAAGTTTAAAACAGCTGTGAACTGTTGCGGGTGAGTTATATCCAAGATTATCTATTACTATGAAAAATTTTCTGATATGAACGAAGCTATCTCGAGAACCGTTGATCGCACCTGGAAAATTCCGGTGCCATTGGCTTCAGCTCGTCGAAATACACCTAGTAAAGAAGTTTGAAACAGCTGTGAACTGTTGCGGGTGAGTTATATCCAAGTTTAGCTATTACTAAGAAAAATTTTGTGATATGAACGAAGCTATCTCGAGAACCGTTGATCGCACCTGGAAAATTCCGGTGCCATCGGCTTCAGCTCGTCGAAATACATCGAGCAAAGACGTTTCAAACAGCTGTGAACCGTTGTGGGTGCGTTATATCCAAGTTTAGCTATTACTAAGAAAAATTTTCTGATATGAACGAAGCTATCTCGAGAACCGTTGATCGCACCTGGAAAATTCCGGTGCCATCGGCTCCAGCTCGTCGAAATACATCGAGCAAAGACGTTTCAAACAGCTGTGAACCGTTGTGGGTGCGTTATATCCAAGTTTAGCTATTACTAAGAAAAATTTTCTGATATGAACGAAGCTATCTCGAGAACCGTTGATCGCACCTGGAAAATTCCGGTGCCATCGGCTTCAGCTCGTCGAAATACATTGAGCAAAGACGTTTCAAACAGCTGTGAACCGTTGTGGGTGCGTTATATCCAAGTTTAGCTATTACTAAGAAAAATTTTCTGATATGAACGAAGCTATCTCGAGAACCGTTGATCGCACCTGGAAAATTCCGGTGCCATCGGCTTCAGCTCGTCAAAATACACCTAGTAAAGAAGTTTAAAACAGCTGTGAACTGTTGCGGGTGAGTTATATCCAAGATTATCTATTACTATGAAAAATTTTCTGATATGAACGAAGCTATCTCGAGAACCGTTGATCGCACCTGGAAAATTCCGGTGCCATCGGCTTCAGCTCGTCGAAATACATCGAGCAAAGACGTCTCAAACAGCTGTGAACCGTTGTGGGTGCGTTATATCCAAGTTTAGCTATTACTAAGAAAAATTTTCTGATATGAACGAAGCTATCTCGAGAACCGTTGATCCCACCTGGAAAATTCCGGTGCCATCGGCTTCAGCTCGTCGAAATACACCTAGTAAAGAAGTTTAAAACAGCTGTGAACTGTTGCGGGTGAGTTATATCCAAGATTAGCTATTACTATGAATAATTTTCTGATATGAACGAAGTTATCTCGAGAACCGTTGATCGCACATCTAAAACGTTTGTTCCATCGGCTTCAGCTCGTCGAAATACCCCCGGAAGGAAATTTTCAAACGGCTGCTTTCAGTTGTCGGGGAAATAATTGCAGTCTTATCCGTTTTAGTGAAAATCGTGCGTTTCAGCAGCTGAAAAACACGTTTTGACGAAAAATTTGTTGAAATCTTGCATTTTGACGCTGTACGACACCGTCGATGGCTGCATGGCATCATTTTGTAGTACCGCACGCATTTTTTATACCGATCCGACGCTGTTTGTTGATTCACATCTTTCGCCCTATGGTCGACGTTCTCCGAAGAACCGTTGATCGCGCCTGAAAAACTCCTGTTTCATCGGCTTCGGTAGGACGAAATACACCTAGTAAGATGTTTAGCAACGGCTGTGAATTATTGTGGGTGAGTTACAGCCAACTTTATCTTTTACTAAGAAAAATTTTGTGATATGAACGAAGCTATCTCGAGAACCGTTGATCGCACCTGGAAAATTCCGGTGCCATCGGCTTCAGCTCGTCAAAATACACCTAGTAAAGAAGTTTAAAACAGCTGTGAACTGTTGCGGGTGAGTTATATCCAAGATTATCTATTACTATGAAAAATTTTCTGATATGAACGAAGCTATCTCGAGAACCGTTGATCGCACCTGGAAAATTCCAGTGCCATTGGCTTCAGCTCGTCGAAATACACCTAGTAAAGAAGTTTGAAACAGCTGTGAACTGTTGCGGGTGAGTTATATCCAAGTTTAGCTATTACTAAGAAAAATTTTGTGATATGAACGAAGCTATCTCGAGAACCGTTGATCGCACCTGGAAAATTCCGGTGCCATCGGCTTCAGCTCGTCGAAATACATCGAGCAAAGACGTTTCAAACAGCTGTGAACCGTTGTGGGTGCGTTATATCCAAGTTTAGCTATTACTAAGAAAAATTTTCTGATATGAACGAAGCTATCTCGAGAACCGTTGATCGCACCTGGAAAATTCCGGTGCCATCGGCTCCAGCTCGTCGAAATACATCGAGCAAAGACGTTTCAAAAAGCTGTGAACCGTTGTGGGTGCGTTATATCCAAGTTTAGCTATTACTAAGAAAAATTTTCTGATATGAACGAAGCTATCTCGAGAACCGTTGATCGCACCTGGAAAATTCCGGTGCCATCGGCTTCAGCTCGTCGAAATACATTGAGCAAAGACGTTTCAAACAGCTGTGAACCGTTGTGGGTGCGTTATATCCAAGTTTAGCTATTACTAAGAAAAATTTTCTGATATGAACGAAGCTATCTCGAGAACCGTTGATCGCACCTGGAAAATTCCGGTGCCATCGGCTTCAGCTCATCGAAATACACCTAGTAAAGAAGTTTAAAACAGCTGTGAACTGTTGCGGGTGAGTTATATCCAAGTTTAGCTATTACTAAGAAAAATTTTCTGATATGAACGAAGCTATCTCGAGAACCGTTGAGCGCACCTGGAAAATTCCGGTGCCATCGGCTTCAGCTCGTCGAAATACACCGAGCAAAGAAGTTTGAAACAGCTGTGAACTGTTGCGGGTGAGTTATATCCAAGATTAGCTATTACTATGAAAAATTTTCTGATATGAACGAAGCTATCTCGAGAACCGTTGATCGCACCTGGAAAATTCCGGTGCCATCGGCTTCAGCTCGTCGGAATACACCTAGTAAAGAAGTTTAAAACAGCTGTGAACTGTTGCGGGTGAGTTATATCCAAGATTAGCTATTACTATGAAAAATTTTCTGATATGAACGAAGTTATCTCGAGAACCGTTGATCGCACCTGGAAAATTCCGGTGCCATCGGCTTCAGCTCGTCGAAATACATTGAGCAAGGACGTTTCAAACAGCTGTGAACCGTTGTGGGTGCGTTATATCCAAGTTTAGCTATTACTAAGAAAAATTTTCTGATATGAACGAAGCTATCTCGAGAACCGTTGATCGCACCTGCAAAATTCCGGTGCCGTCGGCTTCAGCTCGTCAAAATACACCTAGTAAAGAAGTTTAAAACAGCTGTGAACTGTTGCGGGTGAGTTATATCCAAGATTATCTATTACTATGAAAAATTTTCTGATATGAACGAAGCTATCTCGAGAACCGTTGATCGCACCTGGAAAATTCCGGTGCCATCGGCTTCAGCTCGTCGAAATACATCGAGCAAAGACGTCTCAAACAGCTGTGAACCGTTGTGGGTGCGTTATATCCAAGTTTAGCTATTACTAAGAAAAATTTTGTGATATGAACGAAGCTATCTCGAGAACCGTTGAGCGCACCTGGAAAATTCCGGTGCCATCGGCTTCAGCTCGTCGAAATACACCGAGCAAAGAAGTTTGAAACAGCTGTGAACTGTTGCGGGTGAGTTATATCCAAGATTAGCTATTACTATGAAAAATTTTCTGATATGAACGAAGCTATCTCGAGAACCGTTGATCGCACCTGGAAAATTCCGGTGCCATCGGCTTCAGCTCGTCGGAATACACCTAGTAAAAAAGTTTAAAACAGCTGTGAACTGTTGCGGGTGAGTTATATCCAAGATTAGCTATTACTATGAAAAATTTTCTGATATGAACGAAGTTATCTCGAGAACCGTTGATCGCACATCTAAAACTTTTGTTCCATCGGCTTCAGCTCGTCGAAATACCCCCGGAAGGAAATTTTCAAACGGCTGCTTTCAGTTGTCGGGGAAATAATTGCAGTCTTATCCGTTTTACTGAAAATCGTGCGTTTCAGCAGCTGAAAAACACGTTTTGACGAAAAATTTGTTGAAATCTTGCATTTTGACGCTGTACGACACCGTCGATGGCTGCATGGCATCATTTTGTAGTACCGCACGCATTTTTTATACCGATCCGACGCTGTTTGTTGATTCACATCTTTCGCCCTATGGTCGACGTTCTCCGAAGAACCGTTGATCGCGCCTGAAAAACTCCTGTTTTATCGGCTTCGGTAGGACGAAATACACCTAGTAAGATGTTTAGCAACGGCTGTGAATTGTTGTGGGTGAGTTACAGCCAACTTTATCTTTTACTACGAAAAATTTTCTGATATGAACGAAGTTATCTCGAGAGCCGTTGATCGCACCTGGAAAATTCCATTGTCATCGGCTTCAGCTCATCGAAATACACCTAGAAAAGAAGTTTGAAACAGCTGTGAACTGTTGCGGGTGAGTTATATCCAAGTTTAGCTATTACTAAGAAAAATTTTGTGATATGAACGAAGCTATCTCGAGAACCGTTGATCGCACCTGGAAAATTCCGGTGCCATCGGCTTCAGCTCGTCGAAATACACCTAGTAAAGAAATTTGAAACAGCTGTGAACTGTTGCGGGTGAGTTATATCCAAGTTTAGCTATTACTAAGAATAATTTTGTGATATGAACGAAGCTATCTCGAGAACCGTTGATCGCACCTGGAAAATTCCGGCGCCATCGACTTCAGCTCATCGAAATACACCTAGTAAAGAAGTTTAAAACAGCTGTGATCTGTTGCGGGTGAGTTATATCCAAGATTAGCTATTACTATGAATAATTTTCTGATATGAACGAAGTTATCTCGAGAACCGTTGATCGCACATCTAAAACGTTTGTTCCATCGGCTTCAGCTCGTCGAAATACCCCCGCAAGGAAATTTTCAAACGGCTGCTTTCAGTTGTCGGGGAAATAATTGCAGTCTTATCCGTTTTAGTGAAAATCGTGCGTTTCAGCAGCTGAAAAACACGTTTTGACGAAAAATTTGTTGAAATCTTGCATTTTGACGCTGTACGACACCGTCGATGGCTGCATGGCATCATTTTGTAGTACCGCACGCATTTTTTATACCGATCCGACGCTGTTTGTTGATTCACATCTTTCGCCCTATGGTCGACGTTCTCCGAAGAACCGTTGATCGCGCCTGAAAAACTCCTGTTTCATCGGCTTCGGTAGGACGAAATACACCTAGTAAGATGTTTAGCAACGGCTGTGAATTGTTGTGGGTGAGTTACAGCCAACTTTATCTTTTACTAAGAAAAATTTTGTGATATGAACGAAGCTATCTCGAGAACCGTTGATCGCACCTGGAAAATTCCGGTGCCATCGGCTTCAGCTCGTCAAAATACACCTAGTAAAGAAGTTTAAAACAGCTGTGAACTGTTGCGGGTGAGTTATATCCAAGATTATCTATTACTATGAAAAATTTTCTGATATGAACGAAGCTATCTCGAGAACCGTTGATCGCACCTGGAAAATTCCGGTGCCATCGACTTCAGCTCATCGAAATACACCTAGTAAAGAAGTTTAAAACAGCTGTGATCTGTTGCGGGTGAGTTATATCCAAGATTAGCTATTACTAAGAAAAATTTTCTGATATGCACGAAGCTATCTCGAGAACCGTTGATCGCACCTGGAAAATTCCGGTGCCATCGGCTTCAGCTCGTCGAAATACACCTAGTAAGGAAGTTTGAAACAGCTGTGAACTGTTGCGGGTGAGTTATATCCAAGTTTAGCTATTACTAAGAACAATTTTGTGATATGAACGAAGCTATCTCGAGAACCGTTGATCGCACCTGGAAAATTCCGGTGCCATCGACTTCAGCTCATCGAAATACACCTAGTAAAGAAGTTTAAAACAGCTGTGATCTGTTGCGGGTGAGTTATATCCAAGTTTAGCTATTACTAAGAAAAATTTTCTGATATGCACGAAGCTATCTCGAGAACCGTTGATTGCACCTGGAAAATTCCGGTGCCATCGGCTTCAGCTCGTCGGAATACACCGAGCAAAGAAGTTTGAAACAGCTGTGAACTGTTGCGGGTGAGTTAGATCCAAGTTTAGCTATTACTAAGAAAAAGTTTCTGATATGAACGAAGCTATCTGGAGAACCGTTAATCGCACCAGGAAAATTCCGGTGCCATCGGCTTCAGCTCGTCGAAATACACCTAGTAAAGAAGTTTAAAACAGCTGTGAACTGTTGCGGGGGAGTTATATCCAAGTTTAGCTATTACTAAGAAAAATTTTCTGATATGAACGAAGCTATCTCGAGAACCGTTGATCGCGCCTGAAAAACTCCTGTTTCATCGGCTTCGGTAGGACGAAATACACCTAGTAAGATGTTTAGCAACGGCTGTGAATTGTTGTGGGTGAGTTACAGCCAACTTTATCTTTTACTATGAAAAATTTTCTGATATGAACGAAGTTATCTCGAGAGCCGTTGATCGCACCTGGAAAATTCCATTGCCATCGGCTTCAGCTCGTCGAAATACACCTAGTAAAGAAGTTTGAAACAGCTGTGAACTGTTGCGGGTGAGTTATATCCAAGTTTAGCTATTACTAAGAAAAATTTTCTGATATGAACGAAGCTATCTCGAGAACCGTTGATCGCACCTGGAAAATTCCGGTGCCATCGGCTTCAGCTCGTCGAAATACACCTAGTAAAGAAGTTTGAAACAGCTGTGAACTGTTGCGGGTGAGTTATATCCAAGTTTAGCTATTACTAAGAAAAATTTTGTGATATGAACGAAGCTATCTCGAAAACCGTTGAGCGCACCTGGAAAATTCCGGTGCCATCGGCTTCAGCTCGTCGAAATACACCGAGCAAAGAAGTTTGAAACAGCTGTGAACTGTTGCGGGTGAGTTATATCCAAGATTAGCTATTACTATGAAAAATTTTCTGATATGAACGAAGCTATCTCGAGAACCGTTGATCGCACCTGGAAAATTCCGGTGCCATCGGCTTCAGCTCGTCGGAATACACCTAGTAAAAAAGTTTAAAACAGCTGTGAACTGTTGCGGGTGAGTTATATCCAAGATTAGCTATTACTATGAAAAATTTTCTGATATGAACGAAGTTATCTCGAGAACCGTTGATCGCACATCTAAAACTTTTGTTCCATCGGCTTCAGCTCGTCGAAATACCCCCGGAAGGAAATTTTCAAACGGCTGCTTTCAGTTGTCGGGGAAATAATTGCAGTCTTATCCGTTTTACTGAAAATCGTGCGTTTCAGCAGCTGAAAAACACGTTTTGACGAAAAATTTGTTGAAATCTTGCATTTTGACGCTGTACGACACCGTCGATGGCTGCATGGCATCATTTTGTAGTACCGCACGCATTTTTTATACCGATCCGACGCTGTTTGTTGATTCACATCTATCGCCCTATGGTCGACGTTCTCCGAAGAACCGTTGATCGCGCCTGAAAAACTCCTGTTTTATCGGCTTCGGTAGGACGAAATACACCTAGTAAGATGTTTAGCAACGGCTGTGAATTGTTGTGGGTGAGTTACAGCCAACTTTATCTTTTACTACGAAAAATTTTCTGATATGAACGAAGTTATCTCGAGAGCCGTTGATCGCACCTGGAAAATTCCATTGTCATCGGCTTCAGCTCATCGAAATACACCTAGAAAAGAAGTTTGAAACAGCTGTGAACTGTTGCGGGTGAGTTATATCCAAGTTTAGCTATTACTAAGAAAAATTTTGTGATATGAACGAAGCTATCTCGAGAACCGTTGATCGCACCTGGAAAATTCCGGTGCCATCGACTTCAGCTCATCGAAATACACCTAGTAAAGAAGTTTAAAACAGCTGTGATCTGTTGCGGGTGAGTTATATCCAAGATTAGCTATTACTATGAATAATTTTCTGATATGAACGAAGTTATCTCGAGAACCGTTGATCGCACATCTAAAACGTTTGTTCCATCGGCTTCAGCTCGTCGAAATACCCCCGGAAGGAAATTTTCAAACGGCTGCTTTCAGTTGTCGGGGAAATAATTGCAGTCTTATCCGTTTTAGTGAAAATCGTGCGTTTCAGCAGCTGAAAAACACGTTTTGACGAAAAATTTGTTGAAATCTTGCATTTTGACGCTGTACGACGCCGTCGATGGCTGCATGGCATCATTTTGTAGTACCGCACGCATTTTTTATACCGATCCGACGCTGTTTGTTGATTCACATCTTTCGCCCTATGGTCGACGTTCTCCGAAGAACCGTTGATCGCGCCTGAAAAACTCCTGTTTCATCGGCTTCGGTAGGACGAAATACACCTAGTAAGATGTTTAGCAACGGCTGTGAATTGTTGTGGGTGAGTTATATCCAAGTTTAGCTATTACTAAGAAAAATTTTCTGATATGCACGAAGCTATCTCGAGAACCGTTGATTGCACCTGGAAAATTCCGGTGCCATCGGCTTCAGCTCGTCGGAATACACCGAGCAAAGAAGTTTGAAACAGCTGTGAACTGTTGCGGGTGAGTTATATCCAAGTTTAACTATTACTAAGAAAAAGTTTCTGATATGAACGAAGCTATCTGGAGAACCGTTAATCGCACCAGGAAAATTCCGGTGCCATCGGCTTCAGCTCGTCGAAATACACCTAGTAAAGAAGTTTAAAACAGCTGTGAACTGTTGCGGGGGAGTTATATCCAAGTTTAGCTATTACTAAGAAAAATTTTCTGATATGAACGAAGCTATCTCGAGAACCGTTGATCGCGCCTGAAAAACTCCTGTTTCATCGGCTTCGGTAGGACGAAATACACCTAGTAAGATGTTTAGCAACGGCTGTGAATTGTTGTGGGTGAGTTACAGCCAACTTTATCTTTTACTATGAAAAATTTTCTGATATGAACGAAGTTATCTCGAGAGCCGTTGATCGCACCTGGAAAATTCCATTGCCATCGGCTTCAGCTCGTCGAAATACACCTAGTAGAGAAGTTTGAAACAGCTGTGAACTGTTGCGGGTGAGTTATATCCAAGTTTAGCTATTACTAAGAAAAATTTTCTGATATGAACGAAGCTATCTCGAGAACCGTTGATCGCACCTGGAAAATTCCGGTGCCATCGGCTTCAGCTCGTCGAAATACACCTAGTAAAGAAGTTTGAAACAGCTGTGAACTGTTGCGGGTGAGTTATATCCAAGTTTAGCTATTACTAAGAAAAATTTTCTGATATGAACGAAGCTATCTCGAGAACCGTTGATCGCGCCTGAAAAACTCCTGTTTCATCGGCTTCGGTAGGACGAAATACACCTAGTAAGATGTTTAGCAACGGCTGTGAATTGTTGTGGGTGAGTTACAGCCAACTTTATCTTTTACTATGAAAAATTTTCTGATATGAACGAAGTTATCTCGAGAGCCGTTGATCGCACCTGGAAAATTCCATTGCCATCGGCTTCAGCTCGTCGAAATACACCTAGTAGAGAAGTTTGAAACAGCTGTGAACTGTTGCGGGTGAGTTATATCCAAGTTTAGCTATTACTAAGAAAAATTTTCTGATATGAACGAAGCTATCTCGAGAACCGTTGATCGCACCTGGAAAATTCCGGTGCCATCGGCTTCAGCTCGTCGAAATACACCTAGTAAAGAAGTTTGAAACAGCTGTGAACTGTTGCGGGTGAGTTATATCCAAGTTTAGCTATTACTAAGAAAAATTTTCTGATATGAACGAAGCTATCTCGAGAACCGTTGATCGCACCTGGAAAATTCCGGTGCCATCGGCTTCAGCTCGTCAAAATACACCTAGTAAAGAAGTTTAAAACAGCTGTGAACTGTTGCGGGTGAGTTATATCCAAGATTAGCTATTACTATGAAAAATTTTCTGATATGAACGAAGTTATCTCGAGAACCGTTGATCGCACATCTAAAATTTTTGTTCCATCGGCTTCAGCTCGTCGAAATACCCCCGGAAGGAAATTTTCAAACGGCTGCATTCACTTGTCGGGGAAATAATTGCAGTCTTATCCGTTTTGGTGAAAATCGTGCGTTTCAGCAGTTGAAAAACACGTTTTGACGAAAAATTTGTTGAAATCTTGCATTTTGACGCTGTACGACACCGTCGATGGCTGCATGGCATCATTTTGTAGTACCGCACGCATTTTTTATACCGATCCGACGCTGTTTGTTAATTCACATCTTTCGCCCTATGGTCGACGTTCTCCGAAGAACCGTTGATCGCGCCTGAAAAACTCCTGTTTCATCGGCTTCGGTAGGACGAAATACACCTAGTAAGATGTTTAGCAACGGCTGTGAATTGTTGTGGGTGAGTTATATCCAAGTTTAGCTATTACTAAGAAAAATTTTGTGATATGAACGAAGCTATCTCGAGAACCGTTGATCGCACCTGGAAAATTCCGGTGCCATCGGCTTCAGCTCGTCGAAATACGTTGAGCAAAGACGTTTCAAACAGCTGTGAACCGTTGTGGGTGCGTTATATCCAAGTTTAGCTATTACTAAGAAAAATTTTCTGATATGAACGAAGCTATCTCGAGAACCGTTGATCGCACCTGGAAAATTCCGGTGCCATCGGCTTCAGCTCGTCGAAACACATCGAGCAAAGACGTTTCAAACAGCTGTGAACCGTTGTGGGTGCGTTATATCCAAGTTTAGCTATTACTAAGAAAAATTTTCTGATATGAACGAAGCTATCTCGAGAACCGTTGATCGCACCTGGAAAATTCCGGTGCCATCGGCTTCAGCTCGTCGAAATACGTTGAGCAAAGACGTTTCAAACAGCTGTGAACCGTTGTGGGTGCGTTATATCCAAGTTTAGCTATTACTATGAAAAATTTTCTGATATGAACGAAGTTATCTCGAGAACCGTTGATCGCACCTGGAAAATTCCGGTGCCATCGGCTTCAGCTCGTCGAAATACACCTAGTAAAGAAGTTTAAAACAGCTGTGAACTGTTGCGGGGGAGTTATATCCAAGTTTAGCTATTACTAAGAAAAATTTTCTGATATGAACGAAGCTATCTCGAGAACCGTTGATCGCGCCTGAAAAACTCCTGTTTCATCGGCTTCGGTAGGACGAAATACACCTAGTAAGATGTTTAGCAACGGCTGTGAATTGTTGTGGGTGAGTTACAGCCAACTTTATCTTTTACTATGAAAAATTTTCTGATATGAACGAAGTTATCTCGAGAGCCGTTGATCGCACCTGGAAAATTCCATTGCCATCGGCTTCAGCTCGTCGAAATACACCTAGTAAAGAAGTTTGAAACAGCTGTGAACTGTTGCGGGTGAGTTATATCCAAGTTTAGCTATTACTAAGAAAAATTTTCTGATATGAACGAAGCTATCTCGAGAACCGTTGATCGCACCTGGAAAATTCCGGTGCCATCGGTTTCAGCTCGTCGAAATACACCTAGTAAGGAAGTTTGAAACAGCTGTGAACTGTTGCGGGTGAGTTATATCCAAGTTTAGCTATTACTAAGAACAATTTTGTGATATGAACGAAGCTATCTCGAGAACCGTTGATCGCACCTGGAAAATTCCGGTGCCATCGACTTCAGCTCATCGAAATACACCTAGTAAAGAAGTTTAAAACAGCTGTGATCTGTTGCGGGTGAGTTATATCCAAGTTTAGCTATTACTAAGAAAAATTTTCTGATATGCACGAAGCTATCTCGAGAACCGTTGATTGCACCTGGAAAATTCCCGTGCCATCGGCTTCAGCTCGTCGGAATACACCGAGCAAAGAAGTTTGAAACAGCTGTGAACTGTTGCGGGTGAGTTATATCCAAGTTTAGCTATTACTAAGAAAAAGTTTCTGATATGAACGAAGCTATCTGGAGAACCGTTAATCGCACCAGGAAAATTCCGGTGCCATCGGCTTCAGCTCGTCGAAATACACCTAGTAAAGAAGTTTAAAACAGCTGTGAACTGTTGCGGGGGAGTTATATCCAAGTTTAGCTATTACTAAGAAAAATTTTCTGATATGAACGAAGCTATCTCGAGAACCGTTGATCGCGCCTGAAAAACTCCTGTTTCATCGGCTTCGGTAGGACGAAATACACCTAGTAAGATGTTTAGCAACGGCTGTGAATTGTTGTGGGTGAGTTATATCCAAGTTTAGCTATTACTAAGAAAAATTTTCTGATATGAACGAAGCTATCTCGAGAACCGTTGATCGCACCTGGAAAATTCCGGTGCCATCGGCTTCAGCTCATCAAAATACACCTAGTAAAGAAGTTTAAAACAGCTGTGAACTGTTGCGGGTGAGTTATATCCAAGATTAGCTATTACTATGAAAAATTTTCTGATATGAACGAAGTTATCTCGAGAACCGTTGATCGCACATCTAAAATTTTTGTTCCATCGGCTTCAGCTCGTCGAAATACCCCCGGAAGGAAATTTTCAAACGGCTGCATTCACTTGTCGGGGAAATAATTGCAGTCTTATCCGTTTTGGTGAAAATCGTGCGTTTCAGCAGTTGAAAAACACGTTTTGACGAAAAATTTGTTGAAATCTTGCATTTTGACGCTGTACGACACCGTCGATGGCTGCATGGCATCATTTTGTAGTACCGCACGCATTTTTTATACCGATCCGACGCTGTTTGTTAATTCACATCTTTCGCCCTATGGTCGACGTTCTCCGAAGAACCGTTGATCGCGCCTGAAAAACTCCTGTTTCATCGGCTTCGGTAGGACGAAATACACCTAGTAAGATGTTTAGCAACGGCTGTGAATTGTTGTGGGTGAGTTATATCCAAGTTTAGCTATTACTAAGAAAAATTTTGTGATATGAACGAAGCTATCTCGAGAACCGTTGATCGCACCTGGAAAATTCCGGTGCCATCGGCTTCAGCTCGTCGAAATACGTTGAGCAAAGACGTTTCAAACAGCTGTGAACCGTTGTGGGTGCGTTATATCCAAGTTTAGCTATTACTAAGAAAAATTTTCTGATATGAACGAAGCTATCTCGAGAACCGTTGATCGCACCTGGAAAATTCCGGTGCCATCGGCTTCAGCTCGTCGAAACACATCGAGCAAAGACGTTTCAAACAGCTGTGAACCGTTGTGGGTGCGTTATATCCAAGTTTAGCTATTACTAAGAAAAATTTTCTGATATGAACGAAGCTATCTCGAGAACCGTTGATCGCACCTGGAAAATTCCGGTGCCATCGGCTTCAGCTCGTCGAAATACGTTGAGCAAAGACGTTTCAAACAGCTGTGAACCGTTGTGGGTGCGTTATATCCAAGTTTAGCTATTACTAAGAAAAATTTTCTGATATGAACGAAGCTATCTCGAGAACCGTTGATCCCACCTGGAAAATTCCGGTGCCATCGGCTTCAGCTCGTCAAAATACACCTAGTAAAGAAGTTTAAAACAGCTGTGAACTGTTGCGGGTGAGTTATATCCAAGTTTAGCTATTACTAAGAAAAATTTTCTGATATGAACGAAGCTATCTCGAGAACCGTTGATCGCACCTGGAAAATTCCGGTGCCATCGGCTTCCGCTCGTCAAAATACACCTAGTAAAGAAGTTTAAAACAGCTGTGAACTGTTGCGGGTGAGTTATATCCAAGATTAGCTATTACTATGAAAAATTTTCTGATATGAACGAAGTTATCTCGAGAACCGTTGATCGCACCTGGAAAATTCCGGTGCCATCGGCTTCAGCTCGTCAAAATACACCTAGTAAAGAAGTTTAAAACAGCTGTGAACTGTTGCGGGTGAGTTATATCCAAGATTAGCTATTACTATGAAAAATTTTCTGATATGAACGAAGTTATCTCGAGAACCGTTGATCGCACATCTAAAATTTTTGTTCCATCGGCTTCAGCTCGTCGAAATACCCCCGGAAGGAAATTTTCAAA
The DNA here is from genome assembly GCF_034640455.1 of Diachasmimorpha longicaudata. Taxonomy (NCBI): domain Eukaryota; kingdom Metazoa; phylum Arthropoda; class Insecta; order Hymenoptera; family Braconidae; genus Diachasmimorpha; species Diachasmimorpha longicaudata. Next base: position 401,716 of record NW_026973899.1, on the reverse strand, counting down.
CGGCTGCATTCACTTGTCGGGGAAATAATTGCAGTCTTATCCGTTTTGGTGAAAATCGTGCGTTTCAGCAGTTGAAAAACACGTTTTGACGAAAAATTTGTTGAAATCTTGCATTTTGACGCTGTACGACACCGTCGATGGCTGCATGGCATCATTTTGTAGTACCGCACGCATTTTTTATACCGATCCGACGCTGTTTGTTGATTCACATCTTTCGCCCTATGGTCGACGTTCTCCGAAGAACCGTTGATCGCGCCTGAAAAACTCCTGTTTCATCGGCTTCGGTAGGACAAAATACACCTAGTAAGATGTTTAGCAACGGCTGTGAATTGTTGTGGGTGAGTTATATCCAAGTTTAGCTATTACTAAGAAAAATTTTGTGATATGAACGAAGCTATCTCGAGAACCGTTGATCGCACCTGGAAAATTCCGGTGCCATCGGCTTCAGCTCGTCGAAATACGTTGAGCAAAGACGTTTCAAACAGCTGTGAACCGTTGTGGGTGCGTTATATCCAAGTTTAGCTATTACTAAGAAAAATTTTCTGATATGAACGAAGCTATCTCGAGAACCGTTGATCGCACCTGGAAAATTCCGGTGCCATCGGCTTCAGCTCGTCGAAACACATCGAGCAAAGACGTTTCAAACAGCTGTGAACCGTTGTGGGTGCGTTATATCCAAGTTTAGCTATTACTAAGAAAAATTTTCTGATATGAACGAAGCTATCTCGAGAACCGTTGATCCCACCTGGAAAATTCCGGTGCCATCGGCTTCAGCTCGTCAAAATACACCTAGTAAAGAAGTTTAAAACAGCTGTGAACTGTTGCGGGTGAGTTATATCCAAGTTTAGCTATTACTAAGAAAAATTTTCTGATATGAACGAAGCTATCTCGAGAACCGTTGATCGCACCTGGAAAATTCCGGTGCCATCGGCTTCCGCTCGTCAAAATACACCTAGTAAAGAAGTTTAAAACAGCTGTGAACTGTTGCGGGTGAGTTATATCCAAGATTAGCTATTACTATGAAAAATTTTCTGATATGAACGAAGTTATCTCGAGAACCGTTGATCGCACCTGGAAAATTCCGGTGCCATCGGCTTCAGCTCGTCAAAATACACCTAGAAAAGAAGTTTAAAACAGCTGTGAACTGTTGCGGGTGAGTTATATCCAAGATTAGCTATTACTATGAAAAATTTTCTGATATGAACGAAGTTATCTCGAGAACCGTTGATCGCACATCTAAAATTTTTGTTCCATCGGCTTCAGCTCGTCGAAATACCCCCGGAAGGAAATTTTCAAACGGCTGCATTCACTTGTCGGGGAAATAATTGCAGTCTTATCCGTTTTGGTGAAAATCGTGCGTTTCAGCAGTTGAAAAACACGTTTTGACGAAAAATTTGTTGAAATCTTGCATTTTGACGCTGTACGACACCGTCGATGGCTGCATGGCATCATTTTGTAGTACCGCACGCATTTTTTATACCGATCCGACGCTGTTTGTTGATTCACATCTTTCGCCCTATGGTCGACGTTCTCCGAAGAACCGTTGATCGCGCCTGAAAAACTCCTGTTTCATCGGCTTCGGTAGGACAAAATACACCTAGTAAGATGTTTAGCAACGGCTGTAAATTGTTGTGGGTGAGTTATATCCAAGTTTAGCTATTACTAAGAAAAATTTTGTGATATGAACGAAGCTATCTCGAGAACCGTTGATCGCACCTGGAAAATTCCGGTGCCATCGGCTTCAGCTCGTCGAAATACGTTGAGCAAAGACGTTTCAAACAGCTGTGAACCGTTGTGGGTGCGTTATATCCAAGTTTAGCTATTACTAAGAAAAATTTTCTGATATGAACGAAGCTATCTCGAGAACCGTTGATCGCACCTGGAAAATTCCGGTGCCATCGGCTTCCGCTCGTCGAAACACATCGAGCAAAGACGTTTCAAACAGCTGTGAACCGTTGTGGGTGCGTTATATCCAAGTTTAGCTATTACTAAGAAAAATTTTGTGATATGAACGAAGCTATCTCGAGAACCGTTGATCGCACCTGGAAAATTCCGGTGCCATTGGCTTCAGCTCGTCGAAATACACCTAGTAAAGAAGTTTGAAACAGCTGTGAACTGTTGCGGGTGAGTTATATCCAAGTTTAGCTATTACTAAGAAAAATTTTGTGATATGAACGAAGCTATCATGAGAACCGTTCATCGCACATCTAAAATTTTTGTTCCATTGGCTTCAGCTCGTCACGTTTTGACGAAAAATTTGTTGAAATCTTACATTTTGACGCTGTACGACACCGTCGATGGCTGCATGGCATCATTTCGTAGTACCGCACGCATTTTTTATACCGATCCGACGCTGTTTTTTGATTCACATCTTTCGCCCTATGGTCGACGTTCTCCGAAGAACCGTTGATCGCACCTGGCAAATTCCGGTGCCATCGGCTTCAGCTCGTCGAAACACATCGAGCAAAGACGTTTCAAACAGCTGTGAACCGTTGTGGGTGCGTTATATCCAAGTTTAGCTATTACTAAGAAAAATTTTCTGATATGAACGAAGCTATCTCGAGAACCGTTGATCGCACCTGGAAAATTCCGGTGCCATCGGCTTCAGCTCGTCGAAATACGTTGAGCAAAGACGTTTCAAACAGCTGTGAACCGTTGTGGGTGCGTTATATCCAAGTTTAGCTATTACTAAGAAAAATTTTCTGATATGAACGAAGCTATCTCGAGAACCGTTGATCGCACCTGGAAAATTCCGGTGCCATCGGCTTCAGCTCGTCGAAACACATCGAGCAAAGACGTTTCAAACAGCTGTGAACCGTTGTGGGTGCGTTATATCCAAGTTTAGCTATTACTAAGAAAAATTTTCTGATATGAACGAAGCTATCTCGAGAACCGTTGATCCCACCTGGAAAATTCCGGTGCCATCGGCTTCAGCTCGTCAAAATACACCTAGTAAAGAAGTTTAAAACAGCTGTGAACTGTTGCGGGTGAGTTATATCCAAGTTTAGCTATTACTAAGAAAAATTTTCTGATATGAACGAAGCTATCTCGAGAACCGTTGATCGCACCTGGAAAATTCCGGTGCCATCGGCTTCCGCTCGTCAAAATACACCTAGTAAAGAAGTTTAAAACAGCTGTGAACTGTTGCGGGTGAGTTATATCCAAGATTAGCTATTACTATGAAAAATTTTCTGATATGAACGAAGTTATCTCGAGAACCGTTGATCGCACCTGGAAAATTCCGGTGCCATCGGCTTCAGCTCGTCAAAATACACCTAGAAAAGAAGTTTAAAACAGCTGTGAACTGTTGCGGGTGAGTTATATCCAAGATTAGCTATTACTATGAAAAATTTTCTGATATGAACGAAGTTATCTCGAGAACCGTTGATCGCACATCTAAAATTTTTGTTCCATCGGCTTCAGCTCGTCGAAATACCCCCGGAAGGAAATTTTCAAACGGCTGCATTCACTTGTCGGGGAAATAATTGCAGTCTTATCCGTTTTGGTGAAAATCGTGCGTTTCAGCAGTTGAAAAACACGTTTTGACGAAAAATTTGTTGAAATCTTGCATTTTGACGCTGTACGACACCGTCGATGGCTGCATGGCATCATTTTGTAGTACCGCACGCATTTTTTATACCGATCCGACGCTGTTTGTTGATTCACATCTTTCGCCCTATGGTCGACGTTCTCCGAAGAACCGTTGATCGCGCCTGAAAAACTCCTGTTTCATCGGCTTCGGTAGGACAAAATACACCTAGTAAGATGTTTAGCAACGGCTGTGAATTGTTGTGGGTGAGTTATATCCAAGTTTAGCTATTACTAAGAAAAATTTTGTGATATGAACGAAGCTATCTCGAGAACCGTTGATCGCACCTGGAAAATTCCGGTGCCATCGGCTTCAGCTCGTCGAAATACGTTGAGCAAAGACGTTTCAAACAGCTGTGAACCGTTGTGGGTGCGTTATATCCAAGTTTAGCTATTACTAAGAAAAATTTTCTGATATGAACGAAGCTATCTCGAGAACCGTTGATCGCACCTGGAAAATTCCGGTGCCATCGGCTTCCGCTCGTCGAAACACATCGAGCAAAGACGTTTCAAACAGCTGTGAACCGTTGTGGGTGCGTTATATCCAAGTTTAGCTATTACTAAGAAAAATTTTGTGATATGAACGAAGCTATCTCGAGAACCGTTGATCGCACCTGGAAAATTCCGGTGCCATTGGCTTCAGCTCGTCGAAATACACCTAGTAAAGAAGTTTGAAACAGCTGTGAACTGTTGCGGGTGAGTTATATCCAAGTTTAGCTATTACTAAGAAAAATTTTGTGATATGAACGAAGCTATCATGAGAACCGTTCATCGCACATCTAAAATTTTTGTTCCATTGGCTTCAGCTCGTCACGTTTTGACGAAAAATTTGTTGAAATCTTACATTTTGACGCTGTACGACACCGTCGATGGCTGCATGGCATCATTTCGTAGTACCGCACGCATTTTTTATACCGATCCGACGCTGTTTTTTGATTCACATCTTTCGCCCTATGGTCGACGTTCTCCGAAGAACCGTTGATCGCACCTGGCAAATTCCGGTGCCATCGGCTTCAGCTCGTCGAAACACATCGAGCAAAGACGTTTCAAACAGCTGTGAACCGTTGTGGGTGCGTTATATCCAAGTTTAGCTATTACTAAGAAAAATTTTCTGATATGAACGAAGCTATCTCGAGAACCGTTGATCGCACCTGGAAAATTCCGGTGCCATCGGCTTCAGCTCGTCGAAATACGTTGAGCAAAGACGTTTCAAACAGCTGTGAACCGTTGTGGGTGCGTTATATCCAAGTTTAGCTATTACTAAGAAAAATTTTCTGATATGAACGAAGCTATCTCGAGAACCGTTGATCGCACCTGGAAAATTCCGGTGCCATTGGCTTCAGCTCGTCGAAATACACCTAGTAAAGAAGTTTGAAACAGCTGTGAACTGTTGCGGGTGAGTTATATCCAAGTTTAGCTATTACTAAGAAAAATTTTGTGATATGAACGAAGCTATCTCGAGAACCGTTCATCGCACATCTAAAATTTTTGTTCCATTGGCTTCAGCTCGTCACGTTTTGACGAAAAATTTGTTGAAATCTTACATTTTGACGCTGTACGACACCGTCGATGGCTGCATGGCATCATTTCGTAGTACCGCACGCATTTTTTATACCGATCCGACGCTGTTTTTTGATTCACATCTTTCGCCCTATGGTCGACGTTCTCCGAAGAACCGTTGATCGCACCTGGCAAATTCCGGTGCCATCGGCTTCAGCTCATCGAAATACACCTAGTAAAGAAGTTTGAAACAGCTGTGAACTGTTGCGGGTGAGTTATATCCAAGTTTAGCTATTACTAAGAAAAATTTTCTGATATGAACGAAGCTATCTCGAGAACCGTTGATCGCACCTGGAAAATTCCGGTGCCATCGGCTTCAGCTCGTCGAAATACACCGAGCAAAGAAGTTTGAAACAGCTGTGAACTGTTGCGGGTGAGTTATATCCAAGATTAGCTATTACTATGAAAAATTTTCTGATATGAACGAAGTTATCTCGAGAACCGTTGATCGCACCTGGAAAATTCCGGTGCCATCGGCTTCAGCTCGTCGAAATACACCTAGTAAAGAAATTTGAAACAGCTGTGAACTGTTGCGGGTGAGTTATATCCAAGTTTAGCTATTACTAAGAACAATTTTGTGATATGAACGAAGCTATCTCGAGAACCGTTGATCGCGCCTGGAAAATTCCGGTGCCATCGGCTTCAGCTCATCGAAATACACCTAGTAAAGAAGTTTAAAACAGCTGTGAACTGTTGCGGGGGAGTTATATCCAAGTTTAGCTATTACTAAGAAAAATTTTCTGATATGAACGAAGCTATCTCGAGAACCGTTGATCGCGCCTGAAAAACTCCTGTTTCATCGGCTTCGGTAGGACGAAATACACCTAGTAAGATGTTTAGCAACGGCTGTGAATTGTTGTGGGTGAGTTACAGCCAACTTTATCTTTTACTATGAAAAATTTTCTGATATGAACGAAGTTATCTCGAGAGCCGTTGATCGCACCTGGAAAATTCCATTGCCATCGGCTTCAGCTCGTCGAAATACACCTAGTAAAGAAGTTTGAAACAGCTGTGAACTGTTGCGGGTGAGTTATATCCAAGTTTAGCTATTACTAAGAAAAATTTTCTGATATGAACGAAGCTATCTCGAGAACCGTTGATCGCACCTGGAAAATTCCGGTGCCATCGGCTTCAGCTCGTCGAAATACACCGAGCAAAGAAGTTTGAAACAGCTGTGAACTGTTGCGGGTGAGTTATATCCAAGATTAGCTATTACTATGAAAAATTTTCTGATATGAACGAAGTTATCTCGAGAACCGTTGATCGCACCTGGAAAATTCCGGTGCCATCGGCTTCAGCTCGTCGAAATACACCTAGTAAAGAAGTTTAAAACAGCTGTGAACTGTTGCGGGGGAGTTATATCCAAGTTTAGCTATTACTAAGAAAAATTTTCTGATATGAACGAAGCTATCTCGAGAACCGTTGATCGCGCCTGAAAAACTCCTGTTTCATCGGCTTCGGTAGGACGAAATACACCTAGTAAGATGTTTAGCAATGGCTGTGAATTGTTGTGGGTGAGTTACAGCCAACTTTATCTTTTACTATGAAAAATTTTCTGATATGAACGAAGTTATCTCGAGAGCCGTTGATCGCACCTGGAAAATTCCATTGCCATCGGCTTCAGCTCGTCGAAATACACCTAGTAAAGAAGTTTGAAACAGCTGTGAACTGTTGCGGGTGAGTTATATCCAAGTTTAGCTATTACTAAGAAAAATTTTCTGATATGAACGAAGCTATCTCGAGAACCGTGGATCGCACCTGGAAAATTCCGGTGCCATCGGCTTCAGCTCGTCGAAATACACCTAGTAAGGAAGTTTGAAACAGCTGTGAACTGTTGCGGGTGAGTTATATCCAAGTTTAGCTATTACTAAGAACAATTTTGTGATATGAACGAAGCTATCTCGAGAACCGTTGATCGCACCTGGAAAATTCCGGTGCCATCGACTTCAGCTCATCGAAATACACCTAGTAAAGAAGTTTAAAACAGCTGTGATCTGTTGCGGGTGAGTTATATCCAAGTTTAGCTATTACTAAGAAAAATTTTCTGATATGCACGAAGCTATCTCGAGAACCGTTGATTGCACCTGGAAAATTCCGGTGCCATCGGCTTCAGCTCGTCGGAATACACCGAGCAAGGAAGTTTGAAACAGCTGTGAACTGTTGCGGGTGAGTTATATCCAAGTTTAGCTATTACTAAGAAAAAGTTTCTGATATGAACGAAGCTATCTGGAGAACCGTTAATCGCACCAGGAAAATTCCGGTGCCATCGGCTTCAGCTCGTCGAAATACACCTAGTAAAGAAGTTTAAAACAGCTGTGAACTGTTGCGGGGGAGTTATATCCAAGTTTAGCTATTACTAAGAAAAATTTTCTGATATGAACGAAGCTATCTCGAGAACCGTTGATCGCGCCTGAAAAACTCCTGTTTCATCGGCTTCGGTAGGACGAAATACACCTAGTAAGATGTTTAGCAACGGCTGTGAATTGTTGTGGGTGAGTTACAGCCAACTTTATCTTTTACTATGAAAAATTTTCTGATATGAACGAAGTTATCTCGAGAGCCGTTGATCGCACCTGGAAAATTCCATTGCCATCGGCTTCAGCTCGTCGAAATACACCTAGTAAAGAAGTTTGAAACAGCTGTGAACTGTTGCGGGTGAGTTATATCCAAGTTTAGCTATTACTAAGAAAAATTTTCTGATATGAACGAAGCTATCTCGAGAACCGTTGATCGCACCTGGAAAATTCCGGTGCCATCGGCTTCAGCTCGTCGAAATACACCTAGTAAAGAAGTTTGAAACAGCTGTGAACTGTTGCGGGTGAGTTATATCCAAGTTTAGCTATTACTAAGAAAAATTTTCTGATATGAACGAAGCTATCTCGAGAACCGTTGATCGCACCTGGAAAATTCCGGTGCCATCGGCTTCAGCTCGTCAAAATACACCTAGTAAAGAAGTTTAAAACAGCTGTGAACTGTTGCGGGTGAGTTATATCCAAGATTAGCTATTACTATGAAAAATTTTCTGATATGAACGAAGTTATCTCGAGAACCGTTGATCGCACATCTAAAATTTTTGTTCCATCGGCTTCAGCTCGTCGAAATACCCCCTAAGGAAATTTTCAAACGGCTGCATTCACTTGTCGGGGAAATAATTGCAGTCTTATCCGTTTTGGTGAAAATCGTGCGTTTCAGCAGTTGAAAAACACGTTTTGACGAAAAATTTGTTGAAATCTTGCATTTTGACGCTGTACGACACCGTCGATGGCTGCATGGCATCATTTTGTAGTACCGCACGCATTTTTTATACCGATCCGACGCTGTTTGTTGATTCACATCTTTCGCCCTATGGTCGACGTTCTCCGAAGAACCGTTGATCGCGCCTGAAAAACTCCTGTTTCATCGGCTTCGGTAGGACGAAATACACCTAGTAAGATGTTTAGCAACGGCTGTGAATTGTTGTGGGTGAGTTATATCCAAGTTTAGCTATTACTAAGAAAAATTTTGTGATATGAACGAAGCTATCTCGAGAACCGTTGATCGCACCTGGAAAATTCCGGTGCCATTGGCTTCAGCTCGTCGAAATACACCTAGTAAAGAAGTTTGAAACAGCTGTGAACTGTTGCGGGTGAGTTATATCCAAGTTTAGCTATTACTAAGAAAAATGTTGTGATATGAACGAAGCTATCTCGAGAACCGTTCATCGCACATCTAAAATTTTTGTTCCATTGGCTTCAGCTCGTCACGTTTTGACGAAAAATTTGTTGAAATCTTACATTTTGACGCTGTACGACACCGTCGATGGCTGCATGGCATCATTTCGTAGTACCGCACGCATTTTTTATACCGATCCGACGCTGTTTTTTGATTCACATCTTTCGCCCTATGGTCGACGTTCTCCGAAGAACCGTTGATCGCACCTGGCAAATTCCGGTGCCATCGGCTTCAGCTCATCGAAATACACCTAGTAAAGAAGTTTGAAACAGCTGTGAACTGTTGCGGGTGAGTTATATCCAAGTTTAGCTATTACTAAGAAAAATTTTCGATATGAACGAAGCTATCTCGAGAACCGTTGATCGCACCGGGAAAATTCCGGTGCCATCGGCTTCAGCTCGTCGAAATACACCGAGCAAAGAAGTTTGAAACAGCTGTGAACTGTTGCGGGTGAGTTATATCCAAGATTAGCTATTACTATGAAAAATTTTCTGATATGAACGAAGTTATCTCGAGAACCGTTGATCGCACCTGGAAAATTCCGGTGCCATCGGCTTCAGCTCGTCGAAATACACCTAGTAAAGAAGTTTAAAACAGCTGTGAACTGTTGCGGGGGAGTTATATCCAAGTTTAGCTATTACTAAGAAAAATTTTCTGATATGAACGAAGCTATCTCGAGAACCGTTGATCGCGCCTGAAAAACTCCTGTTTCATCGGCTTCGGTAGGACGAAATACACCTAGTAAGATGTTTAGCAACGGCTGTGAATTGTTGTGGGTGAGTTACAGCCAACTTTATCTTTTACTATGAAAAATTTTCTGATATGAACGAAGTTATCTCGAGAGCCGTTGATCGCACCTGGAAAATTCCATTGCCATCGGCTTCAGCTCGTCGAAATACACCTAGTAAAGAAGTTTGAAACAGCTGTGAACTGTTGCGGGTGAGTTATATCCAAGTTTAGCTATTACTAAGAAAAATTTTCTGATATGAACGAAGCTATCTCGAGAACCGTTGATCGCACCTGGAAAATTCCGGTGCCATCGGCTTCAGCTCGTCGAAATACACCTAGTAAGGAAGTTTGAAACAGCTGTGAACTGTTGCGGGTGAGTTATATCCAAGTTTAGCTATTACTAAGAACAATTTTGTGATATGAACGAAGCTATCTCGAGAACCGTTGATCGCACCTGGAAAATTCCGGTGCCATCGACTTCAGCTCATCGAAATACACCTAGTAAAGAAGTTTAAAACAGCTGTGATCTGTTGCGGGTGAGTTATATCCAAGTTTAGCTATTACTAAGAAAAATTTTCTGATATGCACGAAGCTATCTCGAGAACCGTTGATTGCACCTGGAAAATTCCGGTGCCATCGGCTTCAGCTCGTCGGAATACACCGAGCAAAGAAGTTTGAAACAGCTGTGAACTGTTGCGGGTGAGTTATATCCAAGTTTAGCTATTACTAAGAAAAAGTTTCTGATATGAACGAAGCTATCTGGAGAACCGTTAATCGCACCAGGAAAATTCCGGTGCCATCGGCTTCAGCTCGTCGAAATACACCTAGTAAAGAAGTTTAGAACAGCTGTGAACTGTTGCGGGGGAGTTATATCCAAGTTTAGCTATTACTAAGAAAAATTTTCTGATATGAACGAAGCTATCTCGAGAACCGTTGATCGCGCCTGAAAAACTCCTGTTTCATCGGCTTCGGTAGGACGAAATACACCTAGTAAGATGTTTAGCAACGGCTGTGAATTGTTGTGGGTGAGTTACAGCCAACTTTATCTTTTACTATGAAAAATTTTCTGATATGAACGAAGTTATCTCGAGAGCCGTTGATCGCACCTGGAAAATTCCATTGCCATCGGCTTCAGCTCGTCGAAATACACCTAGTAAAGAAGTTTGAAACAGCTGTGAACTGTTGCGGGTGAGTTATATCCAAGTTTAGCTATTACTAAGAAAAATTTTCTGATATGAACGAAGCTATCTCGAGAACCGTTGATCGCACCTGGTAAATTCCGGTGCCATCGGCTTCAGCTCGTCGAAATACACCTAGTAAAGAAGTTTGAAACAGCTGTGAACTGTTGCGGGTGAGTTATATCCAAGTTTAGCTATTACTAAGAAAAATTTTCTGATATGAACGAAGCTATCTCGAGAACCGTTGATCGCACCTGGAAAATTCCGGTGCCATCGGCTTCAGCTCGTCAAAATACACCTAGTAAAGAAGTTTAAAACAGCTGTGAACTGTTGCGGGTGAGTTATATCCAAGATTAGCTATTACTATGAAAAATTTTCTGACATGAACGAAGTTATCTCGAGAACCGTTGATCGCACATCTAAAATTTTTGTTCCATCGGCTTCAGCTCGTCGAAATACCCCCGGAAGGAAATTTTCAAACGGCTGCATTCACTTGTCGGGGAAATAATTGCAGTCTTATCCGTTTTGGTGAAAATCGTGCGTTTCAGCAGTTGAAAAACACGTTTTGACGAAAAATTTGTTGAAATCTTGCATTTTGACGCTGTACGACACCGTCGATGGCTGCATGGCATCATTTTGTAGTACCGCACGCATTTTTTATACCGATCCGACGCTGTTTGTTGATTCACATCTTTCGCCCTATGGTCGACGTTCTCCGAAGAACCGTTGATCGCGCCTGAAAAACTCCTGTTTCGTCGGCTTCGGTAGGACGAAATACACCTAGTAAGATGTTTAGCAACGGCTGTGAATTGTTGTGGGTGAGTTATATCCAAGTTTAGCTATTACTAAGAAAAATTTTGTGATATGAACGAAGCTATCTCGAGAACCGTTGATCGCACCTGGAAAATTCCGGTGCCATCGGCTTCAGCTCGTCGAAGTACGTTGAGCAAAGACGTTTCAAACAGCTGTGAACCGTTGTGGGTGCGTTATATCCAAGTTTAGCTATTACTAAGAAAAATTTTCTGATATGAACGAAGCTATCTCGAGAACCGTTGATCGCACCTGGAAAATTCCGGTGCCATCGGCTTCAGCTCGTCGAAATACGTTGAGCAAAGACGTTTCAAACAGCTGTGAACCGTTGTGGGTGCGTTATATCCAAGTTTAGCTATTACTAAGAAAAATTTTCTGATATGAACGAAGCTATCTCGAGAACCGTTGATCGCACCTGGAAAATTCCGGTGCCATCGGCTTCAGCTCCTCGAAATACGTTGAGCAAAGATGTTTCAAACAGCTGTGAACCGTTGTGGGTGCGTTATATCCAAGTTTAGCTATTACTAAGAAAAATTTTCTGATATGAACGAAGCTATCTCGAAAACCGTTGATCCCACCTGGAAAATTCCGGTGCCATCGGCTTCAGCTCGTCAAAATACACCTAGTAAAGAAGTTTAAAACAGCTGTGAACTGTTGCGGGTGAGTTATATCCAAGATTATCTATTACTATGAAAAATTTTCTGATATGAACGAAGCTATCTCGAGAACCGTTGATCGCACCTGGAAAATTCCGGTGCCATCGGCTTCAGCTCGTCGAAATACACCTAGTAAAGAAGTTTGAAACAGCTGTGAACTGTTGCGGGTGAGTTATATCCAAGTTTAGCTATTACTAAGAAAAATTTTGTGATATGAACGAAGCTATCTCGAGAACCGTTGATCGCACCTGGAAAATTCCGGTGCCATCGGCTTCAGCTCGTCGAAATACATCGAGCAAAGACGTTTCAAACAGCTGTGAACCGTTGTGGGTGCGTTATATCCAAGTTTAGCTATTACTAAGAAAAATTTTCTGATATGAACGAAGCTATCTCGAGAACCGTTGATCGCACCTGGAAAATTCCGGTGCCATCGGCTTCAGCTCGTCAAAATACACCTAGTAAAGAAGTTTAAAACAGCTGTGAACTGTTGCGGGTGAGTTATATCCAAGATTATCTATTACTATGAAAAATTTTCTGATATGAACGATGCTATCTCGAGAACCGTTGATCGCACCTGGAAAATTCCGGTGCCATCGGCTTCAGCTCGTCGAAATACATCGAGCAAAGACGTCTCAAACAGCTGTGAACCGTTGTGGGTGCGTTATATCCAAGTTTAGCTATTACTAAGAAAAATTTTCTGATATGAACGAAGCTATCTCGAGAACCGTTGAGCGCACCTGGAAAATTCCGGTGCCATCGGCTTCAGCTCGTCGAAATACACCTAGCAAAGAAGTTTAAAACAGCTGTGAACTGTTGCGGGTGAGTTATATCCAAGATTAGCTATTACTATGAAAAATTTTCTGATATGAACGAAGTTATCTCGAGAACCGTTGATCGCACATCTAAAACTTTTGTTCCATCGGCTTCAGCTCGTCGAAATACCCCCGGAAGGAAATTTTCAAACGGCTGCTTTCAGTTGTCGGGGAAATAATTGCAGTCTTATCCGTTTTACTGAAAATCGTGCGTTTCAGCAGCTGAAAAACACGTTTTGACGAAAAATTTGTTGAAATCTTGCATTTTGACGCTGTACGACACCGTCGATGGCTGCATGGCATCATTTTGTAGTACCGCACGCATTTTTTATACCGATCCGACGCTGTTTGTTGATTCACATCTTTCGCCCTATGGTCGACGTTCTCCGAAGAACCGTTGATCGCGCCTGAAAAACTCCTGTTTCATCGGCTTCGGTAGGACGAAATACACCTAGTAAGATGTTTAGCAACGGCTGTGAATTGTTGTGGGTGAGTTACAGCCAACTTTATCTTTTACTATGAAAAATTTTCTGATATGAACGAAGTTATCTCGAGAGCCGTTGATCGCACCTGGAAAATTCCATTGCCATCGGCTTCAGCTCATCGAAATACACCTAGTAAAGAAGTTTGAAACAGCTGTGAACTGTTGCGGGTGAGTTATATCCAAGTTTAGCTATTACTAAGAAAAATTTTGTGATATGAACGAAGCTATCTCGAGAACCGTTCATCGCACATCTAAAATTTTTGTTCCATTGGCTTCAGCTCGTCACGTTTTGACGAAAAATTTGTTGAAATCTTGCATTTTGACGCTGTACGACACCGTCGATGGCTGCATGGCATCATTTCGTAGTACCGCACGCATTTTTTATACCGATCCGACGCTGTTTTTTGATTCACATCTTTCGCCCTATGGTCGACGTTCTCCGAAGAACCGTTGATCGCACCTGGCAAATTCCGGTGCCATCGGCTTCAGCTCATCGAAATACACCTAGTAAAGAAGTTTAAAACAGCTGTGAACTGTTGCGGGTGAGTTATATCCAAGTTTAGCTATTACTAAGAAAAATTTTCTGATATGAACGAAGCTATCTCGAGAACCGTTGATCGCGCCTGAAAAACTCCTGTTTCATCGGCTTCGGTAGGACGAAATACACCTAGTAAGATGTTTAGCAACGGCTGTGAATTGTTGTGGGTGAGTTATATCCAAGTTTAGCTATTACTAAGAAAAATTTTGTGATATGAACGAAGCTATCTCGAGAACCGTTGATCGCACCTGGAAAATTCCGGTGCCATCGGCTTCAGCTCGTCGAAATACGTTGAGCAAAGACGTTTCAAACAGCTGTGAACCGTTGTGGGTGCGTTATATCCAAGTTTAGCTATTACTAAGAAAAATTTTCTGATATGAACGAAGCTATCTCGAGAACCGTTGATCGCACCTGGAAAATTCCGGTGCCATCGGCTTCAGCTCGTCGAAACACATCGAGCAAAGACGTTTCAAACAGCTGTGAACCGTTGTGGGTGCGTTATATCCAAGTTTAGCTATTACTAAGAAAAATTTTCTGATATGAACGAAGCTATCTCGAGAACCGTTGATCGCACCTGGAAAATTCCGGTGCCATCGGCTTCAGCTCGTCGAAATACGTTGAGCAAAGACGTTTCAAACAGCTGTGAACCGTTGTGGGTGCGTTATATCCAAGTTTAGCTATTACTAAGAAAAATTTTCTGATATGAACGAAGCTATCTCGAGAACCGTTGATCCCACCTGGAAAATTCCGGTGCCATCGGCTTCAGCTCGTCAAAATACACCTAGTAAAGAAGTTTAAAACAGCTGTGAACTGTTGCGGGTGAGTTATATCCAAGTTTAGCTATTACTAAGAAAAATTTTCTGATATGAACGAAGCTATCTCGAGAACCGTTGATCGCACCTGGAAAATTCCGGTGCCATCGGCTTCCGCTCGTCAAAATACACCTAGTAAAGAAGTTTAAAACAGCTGTGAACTGTTGCGGGTGAGTTATATCCAAGATTAGCTATTACTATGAAAAATTTTCTGATATGAACGAAGTTATCTCGAGAACCGTTGATCGCACATCTAAAATTTTTGTTCCTTCGGCTTCAGCTCGTCGAAATACCCCCGGAAGGAAATTTTCAAACGGCTGCATTCACTTATCGGGGAAATAATTGCAGTCTTATCCGTTTTGGTGAAAATCGTGCGTTTCAGCAGTTGAAAAACACGTTTTGACGAAAAATCTGTTGAAATCTTGCATTTTGACGCTGTACGACACCGTCGATGGCTGCATGGCATCATTTTGTAGTACCGCACGCATTTTTTATACCGATCCGACGCTGTTTGTTGATTCACATCTTTCGCCCTATGGTCGACGTTCTCCGAAGAACCGTTGATCGCGCCTGAAAAACTCCTGTTTCGTCGGCTTCGGTAGGACGAAATACACCTAGTAAGATGTTTAGCAACGGCTGTGAATTGTTGTGGGTGAGTTATATCCAAGTTTAGCTATTACTAAGAAAAATTTTGTGATATGAACGAAGCTATCTCGAGAACCGTTGATCGCACCTGGAAAATTCCGGTGCCATCGGCTTCAGCTCGTCGAAGTACGTTGAGCAAAGACGTTTCAAACAGCTGTGAACCGTTGTGGGTGCGTTATATCCAAGTTTAGCTATTACTAAGAAAAATTTTCTGATATGAACGAAGCTATCTCGAGAACCGTTGATCGCACCTGGAAAATTCCGGTGCCATCGGCTTCAGCTCGTCGAAATACGTTGAGCAAAGATGTTTCAAACAGCTGTGAACCGTTGTGGGTGCGTTATATCCAAGTTTAGCTATTACTAAGAAAAATTTTCTGATATGAACGAAGCTATCTCGAGAACCGTTGATCGCACCTGGAAAATTCCGGTGCCATCGGCTTCAGCTCGTCGAAATACGTTGAGCAAAGATGTTTCAAACAGCTGTGAACCGTTGTGGGTGCGTTATATCCAAGTTTAGCTATTACTAAGAAAAATTTTCTGATATGAACGAAGCTATCTCGAAAACCGTTGATCCCACCTGGAAAATTCCGGTGCCATCGGCTTCAGCTCGTCAAAATACACCTAGTAAAGAAGTTTAAAACAGCTGTGAACTGTTGCGGGTGAGTTATATCCAAGATTATCTATTACTATGAAAAATTTTCTGATATGAACGAAGCTATCTCGAGAACCGTTGATCGCACCTGGAAAATTCCGGTGCCATCGGCTTCAGCTCGTCGAAATACACCTAGTAAAGAAGTTTGAAACAGCTGTGAACTGTTGCGGGTGAGTTATATCCAAGTTTAGCTATTACTAAGAAAAATTTTGTGATATGAACGAAGCTATCTCGAGAACCGTTGATCGCACCTGGAAAATTCCGGTGCCATCGGCTTCAGCTCGTCGAAATACATCGAGCAAAGACGTTTCAAACAGCTGTGAACCGTTGTGGGTGCGTTATATCCAAGTTTAGCTATTACTAAGAAAAATTTTCTGATATGAACGAAGCTATCTCGAGAACCGTTGATCGCACCTGGAAAATTCCGGTGCCATCGGCTTCAGCTCGTCAAAATACACCTAGTAAAGAAGTTTAAAACAGCTGTGAACTGTTGCGGGTGAGTTATATCCAAGATTATCTATTACTATGAAAAATTTTCTGATATGAACGATGCTATCTCGAGAACCGTTGATCGCACCTGGAAAATTCCGGTGCCATCGGCTTCAGCTCGTCGAAATACATCGAGCAAAGACGTCTCAAACAGCTGTGAACCGTTGTGGGTGCGTTATATCCAAGTTTAGCTATTACTAAGAAAAATTTTCTGATATGAACGAAGCTATCTCGAGAACCGTTGAGCGCACCTGGAAAATTCCGGTGCCATCGGCTTCAGCTCGTCGAAATACACCTAGCAAAGAAGTTTAAAACAGCTGTGAACTGTTGCGGGTGAGTTATATCCAAGATTAGCTATTACTATGAAAAATTTTCTGATATGAACGAAGTTATCTCGAGAACCGTTGATCGCACATCTAAAACTTTTGTTCCATCGGCTTCAGCTCGTCGAAATACCCCCGGAAGGAAATTTTCAAACGGCTGCTTTCAGTTGTCGGGGAAATAATTGCAGTCTTATCCGTTTTACTGAAAATCGTGCGTTTCAGCAGCTGAAAAACACGTTTTGACGAAAAATTTGTTGAAATCTTGCATTTTGACGCTGTACGACACCGTCGATGGCTGCATGGCATCATTTTGTAGTACCGCACGCATTTTTTATACCGATCCGACGCTGTTTGTTGATTCACATCTTTCGCCCTATGGTCGACGTTCTCCGAAGAACCGTTGATCGCGCCTGAAAAACTCCTGTTTTATCGGCTTCGGTAGGACGAAATACACCTAGTAAGATGTTTAGCAACGGCTGTGAATTGTTGTGGGTGAGTTACAGCCAACTTTATCTTTTACTATGAAAAATTTTCTGATATGAACGAAGTTATCTCGAGAGCCGTTGATCGCACCTGGAAAATTCCATTGCCATCGGCTTCAGCTCATCGAAATACACCTAGTAAAGAAGTTTGAAACAGCTGTGAACTGTTGCGGGTGAGTTATATCCAAGTTTAGCTATTACTAAGAAAAATTTTGTGATATGAACGAAGCTATCTCGAGAACCGTTCATCGCACATCTAAAATTTTTGTTCCATTGGCTTCAGCTCGTCACGTTTTGACGAAAAATTTGTTGAAATCTTGCATTTTGACGCTGTACGACACCGTCGATGGCTGCATGGCATCATTTCGTAGTACCGCACGCATTTTTTATACCGATCCGACGCTGTTTTTTGATTCACATCTTTCGCCCTATGGTCGACGTTCTCCGAAGAACCGTTGATCGCACCTGGCAAATTCCGGTGCCATCGGCTTCAGCTCATCGAAATACACCTAGTAAAGAAGTTTAAAACAGCTGTGAACTGTTGCGGGTGAGTTATATCCAAGTTTAGCTATTACTAAGAAAAATTTTCTGATATCAACGAAGCTATCTCGAGAACCGTTGATCGCACCTGGAAAATTCCGGTGCCATCGGCTTCAGCTCGTCGGAATACACCGAGCAAAGAAGTTTGAAACAGCTGTGAACTGTTGCGGGTGAGTTATATCCAAGTTTAGCTATTACTAAGAAAAATTTTCTGATATGAACGAAGCTATCTCGAGAACCGTTGATCGCACCTGGAAAATTCCGGTGCCATCGGCTTCAGCTCGTCGAAATACACCGAGCAAAGAAGTTTGAAACAGCTGTGAACTGTTGCGGGTGAGTTATATCCAAGATTAGCTATTACTATGAAAAATTTTCTGATATGAACGAAGTTATCTCGAGAACCGTTGATCGCACCTGGAAAATTCCGGTGCCATCGGCTTCAGCTCGTCGAAATACACCTAGTAAAGAAGTTTAAAACAGCTGTGAACTGTTGCGGGGGAGTTATATCCAAGTTTAGCTATTACTAAGAAAAATTTTCTGATATGAACGAAGCTATCTCGAGAACCGTTGATCGCGCCTGAAAAACTCCTGTTTCATCGGCTTCGGTAGGACGAAATACACCTAGTAAGATGTTTAGCAACGGCTGTGAATTGTTGTGGGGGAGTTACAGCCAACTTTATCTTTTACTATGAAAAATTTTCTGATATGAACGAAGCTATCTCGAGAACCGTTGATCGCACCTGGAAAATTCCGGTGCCATCGGCTTCAGCTCGTCGAAATACACCTAGTAAAGAAGTTTGAAACAGCTGTGAACTGTTGCGGGTGAGTTATATCCAAGTTTAGCTATTACTAAGAAAAATTTTCTGATATGAACGAAGCTATCTCGAGAACCGTTGATCGCACCTGGAAAATTCCGGTGCCATCGGCTTCAGCTCGTCAAAATACACCTAGTAAAGAAGTTTAAAACAGCTGTGAACTGTTGGGGGTGAGTTATATCCAAGATTAGCTATTACTATGAAAAATTTTCTGATATGAACGAAGTTATCTCGAGAACCGTTGATCGCACATCTAAAATTTTTGTTCCATCGGCTTCAGCTCGTCGAAATACCCCCGGAAGGAAATTTTCAAACGGCTGCATTCACTTATCGGGGAAATAATTGCAGTCTTATCCGTTTTGGTGAAAAACGTGCGTTTCAGCAGTTGAAAAACACGTTTTGACGAAAAATTTGTTGAAATCTTGCATTTTGACGCTGTACGACACCGTCGATGGCTGCATGGCATCATTTTGTAGTACCGCACGCATTTTTTATACCGATCCGACGCTGTTTGTTGATTCACATCTTTCGCCCTATGGTCGACGTTCTCCGAAGAACCGTTGATCGCGCCTGAAAAACTCCTGTTTCATCGGCTTCGGTAGGACAAAATACACCTAGTAAGATGTTTAGCAACGGCTGTGAATTGTTGTGGGTGAGTTATATCCAAGTTTAGCTATTACTAAGAAAAATTTTGTGATATGAACGAAGCTATCTCGAGAACCGTTGATCGCACCTGGAAAATTCCGGTGCCATCGGCTTCAGCTCGTCGAAACACATCGAGCAAAGACGTTTCAAACAGCTGTGAACCGTTGTGGGTGCGTTATATCCAAGTTTAGCTATTACTAAGAAAAATTTTGTGATATGAACGAAGCTATCTCGAGAACCGTTGATCGCACCTGGAAAATTCCGGTGCCATTGGCTTCAGCTCGTCGAAATACACCTAGTAAAGAAGTTTGAAACAGCTGTGAACTGTTGCGGGTGAGTTATATCCAAGTTTAGCTATTACTAAGAAAAATTTTGTGATATGAACGAAGCTATCTCGAGAACCGTTCATCGCACATCTAAAATTTTTGTTCCATTGGCTTCAGCTCGTCACGTTTTGACGAAAAATTTGTTGAAATCTTACATTTTGACGCTGTACGACACCGTCGATGGCTGCATGGCATCATTTCGTAGTACCGCACGCATTTTTTATACCGATCCGACGCTGTTTTTTGATTCACATCTTTCGCCCTATGGTCGACGTTCTCCGAAGAACCGTTGATCGCACCTGGCAAATTCCGGTGCCATCGGCTTCAGCTCATCGAAATACACCTAGTAAAGAAGTTTGAAACAGCTGTGAACTGTTGCGGGTGAGTTATATCCAAGTTTAGCTATTACTAAGAAAAATTTTCTGATATGAACGAAGCTATCTCGAGAACCGTTGATCGCACCTGGAAAATTCCGGTGCCATCGGCTTCAGCTCGTCGAAATACACCGAGCAAAGAAGTTTGAAACAGCTGTGAACTGTTGCGGGTGAGTTATATCCAAGATTAGCTATTACTATGAAAAATTTTCTGATATGAACGAAGTTATCTCGAGAACCGTTGATCGCACCTGGAAAATTCCGGTGCCATCGGCTTCAGCTCGTCGAAATACACCTAGTAAAGAAGTTTAAAACAGCTGTGAACTGTTGCGGGGGAGTTATATCCAAGTTTAGCTATTACTAAGAAAAATTTTCTGATATGAACGAAGCTATCTCGAGAACCGTTGATCGCGCCTGAAAAACTCCTGTTTCATCGGCTTCGGTAGGACGAAATACACCTAGTAAGATGTTTAGCAACGGCTGTGAATTGTTGTGGGTGAGTTACAGCCAACTTTATCTTTTACTATGAAAAATTTTCTGATATGAACGAAGTTATCTCGAGAGCCGTTGATCGCACCTGGAAAATTCCATTGCCATCGGCTTCAGCTCGTCGAAATACACCTAGTAAAGAAGTTTGAAACAGCTGTGAACTGTTGCGGGTGAGTTATATCCAAGTTTAGCTATTACTAAGAAAAATTTTCTGATATGAACGAAGCTATCTCGAGAACCGTTGATCGCACCTGGAAAATTCCGGTGCCATCGGCTTCAGCTCGTCGAAATACACCTAGTAAGGAAGTTTGAAACAGCTGTGAACTGTTGCGGGTGAGTTATATCCAAGTTTAGCTATTACTAAGAACAATTTTGTGATATGAACGAAGCTATCTCGAGAACCGTTGATCGCACCTGGAAAATTCCGGTGCCATCGACTTCAGCTCATCGAAATACACCTAGTAAAGAAGTTTAAAACAGCTGTGATCTGTTGCGGGTGAGTTATATCCAAGTTTAGCTATTACTAAGAAAAATTTTCTGATATGCACGAAGCTATCTCGAGAACCGTTGATTGCACCTGGAAAATTCCGGTGCCATCGGCTTCAGCTCGTCGGAATACACCGAGCAAAGAAGTTTGAAACAGCTGTGAACTGTTGCGGGTGAGTTATATCCAAGTTTAGCTATTACTAAGAAAAAGTTTCTGATATGAACGAAGCTATCTGGAGAACCGTTAATCGCACCAGGAAAATTCCGGTGCCATCGGCTTCAGCTCGTCGAAATACACCTAGTAAAGAAGTTTAAAACAGCTGTGAACTGTTGCGGGGGAGTTATATCCAAGTTTAGCTATTACTAAGAAAAATTTTCTGATATGAACGAAGCTATCTCGAGAACCGTTGATCGCGCCTGAAAAACTCCTGTTTCATCGGCTTCGGTAGGACGAAATACACCTAGTAAGATGTTTAGCAACGGCTGTGAATTGTTGTGGGTGAGTTACAGCCAACTTTATCTTTTACTATGAAAAATTTTCTGATATGAACGAAGTTATCTCGAGAGCCGTTGATCGCACCTGGAAAATTCCATTGCCATCGGCTTCAGCTCGTCGAAATACACCTAGTAAAGAAGTTTGAAACAGCTGTGAACTGTTGCGGGTGAGTTATATCCAAGTTTAGCTATTACTAAGAAAAATTTTCTGATATGAACGAAGCTATCTCGAGAACCGTTGATCGCACCTGGAAAATTCCGGTGCCATCGGCTTCAGCTCGTCGAAATACACCTAGTAAAGAAGTTTGAAACAGCTGTGAACTGTTGCGGGTGAGTTATATCCAAGTTTAGCTATTACTAAGAAAAATTTTCTGATATGAACGAAGCTATCTCGAGAACCGTTGATCGCACCTGGAAAATTCCGGTGCCATCGGCTTCAGCTCGTCAAAATACACCTAGTAAAGAAGTTTAAAACAGCTGTGAACTGTTGCGGGTGAGTTATATCCAAGATTAGCTATTACTATGAAAAATTTTCTGATATGAACGAAGTTATCTCGAGAACCGTTGATCGCACATCTAAAATTTTTGTTCCATCGGCTTCAGCTCGTCGAAATACCCCCGGAAGGAAATTTTCAAACGGCTGCATTCACTTGTCGGGGAAATAATTGCAGTCTTATCCGTTTTGGTGAAAATCGTGCGTTTCAGCAGTTGAAAAACACGTTTTGACGAAAAATTTGTTGAAATCTTGCATTTTGACGCTGTACGACACCGTCGATGGCTGCATGGCATCATTTTGTAGTACCGCACGCATTTTTTATACCGATCCGACGCTGTTTGTTGATTCACATCTTTCGCCCTATGGTCGACGTTCTCCGAAGAACCGTTGATCGCGCCTGAAAAACTCCTGTTTCATCGGCTTCGGTAGGACGAAATACACCTAGTAAGATGTTTAGCAACGGCTGTGAATTGTTGTGGGTGAGTTATATCCAAGTTTAGCTATTACTAAGAAAAATTTTGTGATATGAACGAAGCTATCTCGAGAACCGTTGATCGCACCTGGAAAATTCCGGTGCCATCGGCTTCAGCTCGTCGAAATACGTTGAGCAAAGACGTTTCAAACAGCTGTGAACCGTTGTGGGTGCGTTATATCCAAGTTTAGCTATTACTAAGAAAAATTTTCTGATATGAACGAAGCTATCTCGAGAACCGTTGATCGCACCTGGAAAATTCCGGTGCCATCGGCTTCAGCTCGTCGAAACACATCGAGCAAAGACGTTTCAAACAGCTGTGAACCGTTGTGGGTGCGTTATATCCAAGTTTAGCTATTACTAAGAAAAATTTTCTGATATGAACGAAGCTATCTCGAGAACCGTTGATCGCACCTGGAAAATTCCGGTGCCATCGGCTTCAGCTCGTCAAAATACACCTAGTAAAGAAGTTTAAAACAGCTGTGAACTGTTGCGGGTGAGTTATATCCAAGATTATCTATTACTATGAAAAATTTTCTGATATGAACGATGCTATCTCGAGAACCGTTGATCGCACCTGGAAAATTCCGGTGCCATCGGCTTCAGCTCGTCGAAATACATCGAGCAAAGACGTCTCAAACAGCTGTGAACCGTTGTGGGTGCGTTATATCCAAGTTTAGCTATTACTAAGAAAAATTTTCTGATATGAACGAAGCTATCTCGAGAACCGTTGAGCGCACCTGGAAAATTCCGGTGCCATCGGCTTCAGCTCGTCGAAATACACCTAGCAAAGAAGTTTAAAACAGCTGTGAACTGTTGCGGGTGAGTTATATCCAAGATTAGCTATTACTATGAAAAATTTTCTGATATGAACGAAGTTATCTCGAGAACCGTTGATCGCACATCTAAAACTTTTGTTCCATCGGCTTCAGCTCGTCGAAATACCCCCGGAAGGAAATTTTCAAACGGCTGCTTTCAGTTGTCGGGGAAATAATTGCAGTCTTATCCGTTTTACTGAAAATCGTGCGTTTCAGCAGCTGAAAAACACGTTTTGACGAAAAATTTGTTGAAATCTTGCATTTTGACGCTGTACGACACCGTCGATGGCTGCATGGCATCATTTTGTAGTACCGCACGCATTTTTTATACCGATCCGACGCTGTTTGTTGATTCACATCTTTCGCCCTATGGTCGACGTTCTCCGAAGAACCGTTGATCGCGCCTGAAAAACTCCTGTTTTATCGGCTTCGGTAGGACGAAATACACCTAGTAAGATGTTTAGCAACGGCTGTGAATTGTTGTGGGTGAGTTACAGCCAACTTTATCTTTTACTATGAAAAATTTTCTGATATGAACGAAGTTATCTCGAGAGCCGTTGATCGCACCTGGAAAATTCCATTGCCATCGGCTTCAGCTCATCGAAATACACCTAGTAAAGAAGTTTGAAACAGCTGTGAACTGTTGCGGGTGAGTTATATCCAAGTTTAGCTATTACTAAGAAAAATTTTGTGATATGAACGAAGCTATCTCGAGAACCGTTCATCGCACATCTAAAATTTTTGTTCCATTGGCTTCAGCTCGTCACGTTTTGACGAAAAATTTGTTGAAATCTTGCATTTTGACGCTGTACGACACCGTCGATGGCTGCATGGCATCATTTCGTAGTACCGCACGCATTTTTTATACCGATCCGACGCTGTTTTTTGATTCACATCTTTCGCCCTATGGTCGACGTTCTCCGAAGAACCGTTGATCGCACCTGGCAAATTCCGGTGCCATCGGCTTCAGCTCATCGAAATACACCTAGTAAAGAAGTTTAAAACAGCTGTGAACTGTTGCGGGTGAGTTATATCCAAGTTTAGCTATTACTAAGAAAAATTTTCTGATATCAACGAAGCTATCTCGAGAACCGTTGATCGCACCTGGAAAATTCCGGTGCCATCGGCTTCAGCTCGTCGGAATACACCGAGCAAAGAAGTTTGAAACAGCTGTGAACTGTTGCGGGTGAGTTATATCCAAGTTTAGCTATTACTAAGAAAAATTTTCTGATATGAACGAAGCTATCTCGAGAACCGTTGATCGCACCTGGAAAATTCCGGTGCCATCGGCTTCAGCTCGTCGAAATACACCGAGCAAAGAAGTTTGAAACAGCTGTGAACTGTTGCGGGTGAGTTATATCCAAGATTAGCTATTACTATGAAAAATTTTCTGATATGAACGAAGTTATCTCGAGAACCGTTGATCGCACCTGGAAAATTCCGGTGCCATCGGCTTCAGCTCGTCGAAATACACCTAGTAAAGAAGTTTAAAACAGCTGTGAACTGTTGCGGGGGAGTTATATCCAAGTTTAGCTATTACTAAGAAAAATTTTCTGATATGAACGAAGCTATCTCGAGAACCGTTGATCGCGCCTGAAAAACTCCTGTTTCATCGGCTTCGGTAGGACGAAATACACCTAGTAAGATGTTTAGCAACGGCTGTGAATTGTTGTGGGGGAGTTACAGCCAACTTTATCTTTTACTATGAAAAATTTTCTGATATGAACGAAGCTATCTCGAGAACCGTTGATCGCACCTGGAAAATTCCGGTGCCATCGGCTTCAGCTCGTCGAAATACACCTAGTAAAGAAGTTTGAAACAGCTGTGAACTGTTGCGGGTGAGTTATATCCAAGTTTAGCTATTACTAAGAAAAATTTTCTGATATGAACGAAGCTATCTCGAGAACCGTTGATCGCACCTGGAAAATTCCGGTGCCATCGGCTTCAGCTCGTCAAAATACACCTAGTAAAGAAGTTTAAAACAGCTGTGAACTGTTGGGGGTGAGTTATATCCAAGATTAGCTATTACTATGAAAAATTTTCTGATATGAACGAAGTTATCTCGAGAACCGTTGATCGCACATCTAAAATTTTTGTTCCATCGGCTTCAGCTCGTCGAAATACCCCCGGAAGGAAATTTTCAAACGGCTGCATTCACTTGTCGGGGAAATAATTGCAGTCTTATCCGTTTTGGTGAAAAACGTGCGTTTCAGCAGTTGAAAAACACGTTTTGACGAAAAATTTGTTGAAATCTTGCATTTTGACGCTGTACGACACCGTCGATGGCTGCATGGCATCATTTTGTAGTACCGCACGCATTTTTTATACCGATCCGACGCTGTTTGTTGATTCACATCTTTCGCCCTATGGTCGACGTTCTCCGAAGAACCGTTGATCGCGCCTGAAAAACTCCTGTTTCATCGGCTTCGGTAGGACAAAATACACCTAGTAAGATGTTTAGCAACGGCTGTGAATTGTTGTGGGTGAGTTATATCCAAGTTTAGCTATTACTAAGAAAAATTTTGTGATATGAACGAAGCTATCTCGAGAACCGTTGATCGCACCTGGAAAATTCCGGTGCCATCGGCTTCAGCTCGTCGAAACACATCGAGCAAAGACGTTTCAAACAGCTGTGAACCGTTGTGGGTGCGTTATATCCAAGTTTAGCTATTACTAAGAAAAATTTTGTGATATGAACGAAGCTATCTCGAGAACCGTTGATCGCACCTGGAAAATTCCGGTGCCATTGGCTTCAGCTCGTCGAAATACACCTAGTAAAGAAGTTTGAAACAGCTGTGAACTGTTGCGGGTGAGTTATATCCAAGTTTAGCTATTACTAAGAAAAATTTTGTGATATGAACGAAGCTATCTCGAGAACCGTTCATCGCACATCTAAAATTTTTGTTCCATTGGCTTCAGCTCGTCACGTTTTGACGAAAAATTTGTTGAAATCTTACATTTTGACGCTGTACGACACCGTCGATGGCTGCATGGCATCATTTCGTAGTACCGCACGCATTTTTTATACCGATCCGACGCTGTTTTTTGATTCACATCTTTCGCCCTATGGTCGACGTTCTCCGAAGAACCGTTGATCGCACCTGGCAAATTCCGGTGCCATCGGCTTCAGCTCATCGAAATACACCTAGTAAAGAAGTTTGAAACAGCTGTGAACTGTTGCGGGTGAGTTATATCCAAGTTTAGCTATTACTAAGAAAAATTTTCTGATATGAACGAAGCTATCTCGAGAACCGTTGATCGCACCTGGAAAATTCCGGTGCCATCGGCTTCAGCTCGTCGAAATACACCGAGCAAAGAAGTTTGAAACAGCTGTGAACTGTTGCGGGTGAGTTATATCCAAGATTAGCTATTACTATGAAAAATTTTCTGATATGAACGAAGTTATCTCGAGAACCGTTGATCGCACCTGGAAAATTCCGGTGCCATCGGCTTCAGCTCGTCGAAATACACCTAGTAAAGAAGTTTAAAACAGCTGTGAACTGTTGCGGGGGAGTTATATCCAAGTTTAGCTATTACTAAGAAAAATTTTCTGATATGAACGAAGCTATCTCGAGAACCGTTGATCGCGCCTGAAAAACTCCTGTTTCATCGGCTTCGGTAGGACGAAATACACCTAGTAAGATGTTTAGCAACGGCTGTGAATTGTTGTGGGTGAGTTACAGCCAACTTTATCTTTTACTATGAAAAATTTTCTGATATGAACGAAGTTATCTCGAGAGCCGTTGATCGCACCTGGAAAATTCCATTGCCATCGGCTTCAGCTCGTCGAAATACACCTAGTAAAGAAGTTTGAAACAGCTGTGAACTGTTGCGGGTGAGTTATATCCAAGTTTAGCTATTACTAAGAAAAATTTTCTGATATGAACGAAGCTATCTCGAGAACCGTTGATCGCACCTGGAAAATTCCGGTGCCATCGGCTTAAGCTCGTCGAAATACACCTAGTAAGGAAGTTTGAAACAGCTGTGAACTGTTGCGGGTGAGTTATATCCAAGTTTAGCTATTACTAAGAACAATTTTGTGATATGAACGAAGCTATCTCGAGAACCGTTGATCGCACCTGGAAAATTCCGGTGCCATCGACTTCAGCTCATCGAAATACACCTAGTAAAGAAGTTTAAAACAGCTGTGATCTGTTGCGGGTGAGTTATATACAAGTTTAGCTATTACTAAGAAAAATTTTCTGATATGCACGAAGCTATCTCGAGAACCGTTGATTGCACCTGGAAAATTCCGGTGCCATCGGCTTCAGCTCGTCGGAATACACCGAGCAAAGAAGTTTGAAACAGCTGTGAACTGTTGCGGGTGAGTTATATCCAAGTTTAGCTATTACTAAGAAAAAGTTTCTGATATGAACGAAGCTATCTGGAGAACCGTTAATCGCACCAGGAAAATTCCGGTGCCATCGGCTTCAGCTCGTCGAAATACACCTAGTAAAGAAGTTTAAAACAGCTGTGAACTGTTGCGGGGGAGTTATATCCAAGTTTAGCTATTACTAAGAAAAATTTTCTGATATGAACGAAGCTATCTCGAGAACCGTTGATCGCGCCTGAAAAACTCCTGTTTCATCGGCTTCGGTAGGACGAAATACACCTAGTAAGATGTTTAGCAACGGCTGTGAATTGTTGTGGGTGAGTTACAGCCAACTTTATCTTTTACTATGAAAAATTTTCTGATATGAACGAAGTTATCTCGAGAGCCGTTGATCGCACCTGGAAAATTCCATTGCCATCGGCTTCAGCTCGTCGAAATACACCTAGTAAAGAAGTTTGAAACAGCTGTGAACTGTTGCGGGTGAGTTATATCCAAGTTTAGCTATTACTAAGAAAAATTTTCTGATATGAACGAAGCTATCTCGAGAACCGTTGATCGCACCTGGAAAATTCCGGTGCCATCGGCTTCAGCTCGTCGAAATACACCTAGTAAAGAAGTTTGAAACAGCTGTGAACTGTTGCGGGTGAGTTATATCCAAGTTTAGCTATTACTAAGAAAAATTTTCTGATATGAACGAAGCTATCTCGAGAACCGTTGATCGCACCTGGAAAATTCCGGTGCCATCGGCTTCAGCTCGTCAAAATACACCTAGTAAAGAAGTTTAAAACAGCTGTGAACTGTTGCGGGTGAGTTATATCCAAGATTAGCTATTACTATGAAAAATTTTCTGATATGAACGAAGTTATCTCGAGAACCGTTGATCGCACATCTAAAATTTTTGTTCCATCGGCTTCAGCTCGTCGAAATACCCCCGGAAGGAAATTTTCAAACGGCTGCATTCACTTGTCGGGGAAATAATTGCAGTCTTATCCGTTTTGGTGAAAATCGTGCGTTTCAGCAGTTGAAAAACACGTTTTGACGAAAAATTTGTTGAAATCTTGCATTTTGACGCTGTACGACACCGTCGATGGCTGCATGGCATCATTTTGTAGTACCGCACGCATTTTTTATACCGATCCGACGCTGTTTGTTGATTCACATCTTTCGCCCTATGGTCGACGTTCTCCGAAGAACCGTTGATCGCGCCTGAAAAACTCCTGTTTCATCGGCTTCGGTAGGACGAAATACACCTAGTAAGATGTTTAGCAACGGCTGTGAATTGTTGTGGGTGAGTTATATCCAAGTTTAGCTATTACTAAGAAAAATTTTGTGATATGAACGAAGCTATCTCGAGAACCGTTGATCGCACCTGGAAAATTCCGGTGCCATCGGCTTCAGCTCGTCGAAATACGTTGAGCAAAGACGTTTCAAACAGCTGTGAACCGTTGTGGGTGCGTTATATCCAAGTTTAGCTATTACTAAGAAAAATTTTCTGATATGAACGAAGCTATCTCGAGAACCGTTGATCGCACCTGGAAAATTCCGGTGCCATCGGCTTCAGCTCGTCGAAACACATCGAGCAAAGACGTTTCAAACAGCTGTGAACCGTTGTGGGTGCGTTATATCCAAGTTTAGCTATTACTAAGAAAAATTTTCTGATATGAACGAAGCTATCTCGAGAACCGTTGATCGCACCTGGAAAATTCCGGTGCCATCGGCTTCAGCTCGTCGAAATACGTTGAGCAAAGACGTTTCAAACAGCTGTGAACCGTTGTGGGTGCGTTATATCCAAGTTTAGCTATTACTAAGAAAAATTTTCTGATATGAACGAAGCTATCTCGAGAACCGTTGATCCCACCTGGAAAATTCCGATGCCATCGGCTTCAGCTCGTCAAAATACACCTAGTAAAGAAGTTTAAAACAGCTGTGAACTGTTGCGGGTGAGTTATATCCAAGTTTAGCTATTACTAAGAAAAATTTTCTGATATGAACGAAGCTATCTCGAGAACCGTTGATCGCACCTGGAAAATTCCGGTGCCATCGGCTTCCGCTCGTCAAAATACACCTAGTAAAGAAGTTTAAAACAGCTGTGAACTGTTGCGGGTGAGTTATATCCAAGTTTAGCTATTACTAAGAAAAATTTTCTGATATGAACGAAGCTATCTCGAGAACCGTTGATCGCACCTGGAAAATTCCGGTGCCATCGGCTTCAGCTCGTCAAAATACACCTAGTAAAGAAGTTTAAAACAGCTGTGAACTGTTGCGGGTGAGTTATATCCAAGATTAGCTATTACTATGAAAAATTTTCTGATATGAACGAAGTTATCTCGAGAACCGTTGATCGCACATCTAAAATTTTTGTTCCATCGGCTTCAGCTCGTCGAAATACCCCCGGAAGGAAATTTTCAAACGGCTGCATTCACTTGTCGGGGAAATAATTGCAGTCTTATCCGTTTTGGTGAAAATCGTGCGTTTCAGCAGTTGAAAAACACGTTTTGACGAAAAATTTGTTGAAATCTTGCATTTTGACGCTGTACGACACCGTCGATGGCTGCATGGCATCATTTTGTAGTACCGCACGCATTTTTTATACCGATCCGACGCTGTTTGTTGATTCACATCTTTCGCCCTATGGTCGACGTTCTCCGAAGAACCGTTGATCGCGCCTGAAAAACTCCTGTTTCATCGGCTTCGGTAGGACGAAATACACCTAGTAAGATGTTTAGCAACGGCTGTGAATTGTTGTGGGTGAGTTATATCCAAGTTTAGCTATTACTAAGAAAAATTTTGTGATATGAACGAAGCTATCTCGAGAACCGTTGATCGCACCTGGAAAATTCCGGTGCCATCGGCTTCAGCTCGTCGAAATACGTTGAGCAAAGACGTTTCAAACAGCTGTGAACCGTTGTGGGTGCGTTATATCCAAGTTTAGCTATTACTAAGAAAAATTTTCTGATATGAACGAAGCTATCTCGAGAACCGTTGATCGCACCTGGAAAATTCCGGTGCCATCGGCTTCAGCTCGTCGAAACACATCGAGCAAAGACGTTTCAAACAGCTGTGAACCGTTGTGGGTGCGTTATATCCAAGTTTAGCTATTACTAAGAAAAATTTTCTGATATGAACGAAGCTATCTCGAGAACCGTTGATCGCACCTGGAAAATTCCGGTGCCATCGGCTTCAGCTCGTCGAAATACGTTGAGCAAAGACGTTTCAAACAGCTGTGAACCGTTGTGGGTGCGTTATATCCAAGTTTAGCTATTACTAAGAAAAATTTTCTGATATGAACGAAGCTATCTCGAGAACCGTTGATCCCACCTGGAAAATTCCGGTGCCATCGGCTTCAGCTCGTCAAAATACACCTAGTAAAGAAGTTTAAAACAGCTGTGAACTGTTGCGGGTGAGTTATATCCAAGTTTAGCTATTACTAAGAAAAATTTTCTGATATGAACGAAGCTATCTCGAGAACCGTTGATCGCACCTGGAAAATTCCGGTGCCATCGGCTTCCGCTCGTCAAAATACACCTAGTAAAGAAGTTTAAAACAGCTGTGAACTGTTGCGGGTGAGTTATATCCAAGATTAGCTATTACTATGAAAAATTTTCTGATATGAACGAAGTTATCTCGAGAACCGTTGATCGCACATCTAAAATTTTTGTTCCATCGGCTTCAGCTCGTCGAAATACCCCCGGAAGGAAATTTTCAAACGGCTGCATTCACTTGTCGGGGAAATAATTGCAGTCTTATCCGTTTTGGTGAAAATCGTGCGTTTCAGCAGTTGAAAAACACGTTTTGACGAAAAATTTGTTGAAATCTTGCATTTTGACGCTGTACGACACCGTCGATGGCTGCATGGCATCATTTTGTAGTACCGCACGCATTTTTTATACCGATCCGACGCTGTTTGTTGATTCACATCTTTCGCCCTATGGTCGACGTTCTCCGAAGAACCGTTGATCGCGCCTGAAAAACTCCTGTTTCATCGGCTTCGGTAGGACGAAATACACCTAGTAAGATGTTTAGCAACGGCTGTGAATTGTTGTGGGTGAGTTATATCCAAGTTTAGCTATTACTAAGAAAAATTTTGTGATATGAACGAAGCTATCTCGAGAACCGTTGATCGCACCTGGAAAATTCCGGTGCCATCGGCTTCAGCTCGTCGA
This sequence comes from Diachasmimorpha longicaudata, assembly GCF_034640455.1. NCBI lineage: Eukaryota > Metazoa > Arthropoda > Insecta > Hymenoptera > Braconidae > Diachasmimorpha > Diachasmimorpha longicaudata. The sequence continues at coordinate 369,795 of NW_026973899.1, read as the reverse complement.
AATACGTTGAGCAAAGACGTTTCAAACAGCTGTGAACCGTTGTGGGTGCGTTATATCCAAGTTTAGCTATTACTAAGAAAAATTTTCTGATATGAACGAAGCTATCTCGAGAACCGTTGATCGCACCTGGAAAATTCCGGTGCCATCGGCTTCAGCTCGTCGAAACACATCGAGCAAAGACGTTTCAAACAGCTGTGAACCGTTGTGGGTGCGTTATATCCAAGTTTAGCTATTACTAAGAAAAATTTTCTGATATGAACGAAGCTATCTCGAGAACCGTTGATCGCACCTGGAAAATTCCGGTGCCATCGGCTTCAGCTCGTCGAAATACGTTGAGCAAAGACGTTTCAAACAGCTGTGAACCGTTGTGGGTGCGTTATATCCAAGTTTAGCTATTACTAAGAAAAATTTTCTGATATGAACGAAGCTATCTCGAGAACCGTTGATCCCACCTGGAAAATTCCGGTGCCATCGGCTTCAGCTCGTCAAAATACACCTAGTAAAGAAGTTTAAAACAGCTGTGAACTGTTGCGGGTGAGTTATATCCAAGTTTAGCTATTACTAAGAAAAATTTTCTGATATGAACGAAGCTATCTCGAGAACCGTTGATCGCACCTGGAAAATTCCGGTGCCATCGGCTTCCGCTCGTCAAAATACACCTAGTAAAGAAGTTTAAAACAGCTGTGAACTGTTGCGGGTGAGTTATATCCAAGATTAGCTATTACTATGAAAAATTTTCTGATATGAACGAAGTTATCTCGAGAACCGTTGATCGCACATCTAAAATTTTTGTTCCATCGGCTTCAGCTCGTCGAAATACCCCCGGAAGGAAATTTTCAAACGGCTGCATTCACTTGTCGGGGAAATAATTGCAGTCTTATCCGTTTTGGTGAAAATCGTGCGTTTCAGCAGTTGAAAAACACGTTTTGACGAAAAATCTGTTGAAATCTTGCATTTTGACGCTGTACGACACCGTCGATGGCTGCATGGCATCATTTTGTAGTACCGCACGCATTTTTTATACCGATCCGACGCTGTTTGTTGATTCACATCTTTCGCCCTATGGTCGACGTTCTCCGAAGAACCGTTGATCGCGCCTGAAAAACTCCTGTTTCGTCGGCTTCGGTAGGACGAAATACACCTAGTAAGATGTTTAGCAACGGCTGTGAATTGTTGTGGGTGAGTTATATCCAAGTTTAGCTATTACTAAGAAAAATTTTGTGATATGAACGAAGCTATCTCGAGAACCGTTGATCGCACCTGGAAAATTCCGGTGCCATCGGCTTCAGCTCGTCGAAACACATCGAGCAAAGACGTTTCAAACAGCTGTGAACCGTTGTGGGTGCGTTATATCCAAGTTTAGCTATTACTAAGAAAAATTTTGTGATATGAACGAAGCTATCTCGAGAACCGTTGATCGCACCTGGAAAATTCCGGTGCCATTGGCTTCAGCTCGTCGAAATACACCTAGTAAAGAAGTTTGAAACAGCTGTGAACTGTTGCGGGTGAGTTATATCCAAGTTTAGCTATTACTAAGAAAAATTTTGTGATATGAACGAAGCTATCTCGAGAACCGTTCATCGCACATCTAAAATTTTTGTTCCATTGGCTTCAGCTCGTCACGTTTTGACGAAAAATTTGTTGAAATCTTACATTTTGACGCTGTACGACACCGTCGATGGCTGCATGGCATCATTTCGTAGTACCGCACGCATTTTTTATACCGATCCGACGCTGTTTTTTGATTCACATCTTTCGCCCTATGGTCGACGTTCTCCGAAGAACCGTTGATCGCACCTGGCAAATTCCGGTGCCATCGGCTTCAGCTCATCGAAATACACCTAGTAAAGAAGTTTGAAACAGCTGTGAACTGTTGCGGGTGAGTTATATCCAAGTTTAGCTATTACTAAGAAAAATTTTCTGATATGAACGAAGCTATCTCGAGAACCGTTGATCGCACCTGGAAAATTCCGGTGCCATCGGCTTCAGCTCGTCGAAATACACCGAGCAAAGAAGTTTGAAACAGCTGTGAACTGTTGCGGGTGAGTTATATCCAAGATTAGCTATTACTATGAAAAATTTTCTGATATGAACGAAGTTATCTCGAGAACCGTTGATCGCACCTGGAAAATTCCGGTGCCATCGGCTTCAGCTCGTCGAAATACACCTAGTAAAGAAGTTTAAAACAGCTGTGAACTGTTGCGGGGGAGTTATATCCAAGTTTAGCTATTACTAAGAAAAATTTTCTGATATGAACGAAGCTATCTCGAGAACCGTTGATCGCGCCTGAAAAACTCCTGTTTCATCGGCTTCGGTAGGACGAAATACACCTAGTAAGATGTTTAGCAACGGCTGTGAATTGTTGTGGGTGAGTTACAGCCAACTTTATCTTTTACTATGAAAAATTTTCTGATATGAACGAAGTTATCTCGAGAGCCGTTGATCGCACCTGGAAAATTCCATTGCCATCGGCTTCAGCTCGTCGAAATACACCTAGTAAAGAAGTTTGAAACAGCTGTGAACTGTTGCGGGTGAGTTATATCCAAGTTTAGCTATTACTAAGAAAAATTTTCTGATATGAACGAAGCTATCTCGAGAACCGTTGATCGCACCTGGAAAATTCCGGTGCCATCGGCTTCAGCTCGTCGAAATACACCTAGTAAGGAAGTTTGAAACAGCTGTGAACTGTTGCGGGTGAGTTATATCCAAGTTTAGCTATTACTAAGAACAATTTTGTGATATGAACGAAGCTATCTCGAGAACCGTTGATCGCACCTGGAAAATTCCGGTGCCATCGACTTCAGCTCATCGAAATACACCTAGTAAAGAAGTTTAAAACAGCTGTGATCTGTTGCGGGTGAGTTATATCCAAGTTTAGCTATTACTAAGAAAAATTTTCTGATATGCACGAAGCTATCTCGAGAACCGTTGATTGCACCTGGAAAATTCCGGTGCCATCGGCTTCAGCTCGTCGGAATACACCGAGCAAAGAAGTTTGAAACAGCTGTGAACTGTTGCGGGTGAGTTATATCCAAGTTTAGCTATTACTAAGAAAAAGTTTCTGATATGAACGAAGCTATCTGGAGAACCGTTAATCGCACCAGGAAAATTCCGGTGCCATCGGCTTCAGCTCGTCGAAATACACCTAGTAAAGAAGTTTAAAACAGCTGTGAACTGTTGCGGGGGAGTTATATCCAAGTTTAGCTATTACTAAGAAAAATTTTCTGATATGAACGAAGCTATCTCGAGAACCGTTGATCGCGCCTGAAAAACTCCTGTTTCATCGGCTTCGGTAGGACGAAATACACCTAGTAAGATGTTTAGCAACGGCTGTGAATTGTTGTGGGTGAGTTACAGCCAACTTTATCTTTTACTATGAAAAATTTTCTGATATGAACGAAGTTATCTCGAGAGCCGTTGATCGCACCTGGAAAATTCCATTGCCATCGGCTTCAGCTCGTCGAAATACACCTAGTAAAGAAGTTTGAAACAGCTGTGAACTGTTGCGGGTGAGTTATATCCAAGTTTAGCTATTACTAAGAAAAATTTTCTGATATGAACGAAGCTATCTCGAGAACCGTTGATCGCACCTGGAAAATTCCGGTGCCATCGGCTTCAGCTCGTCGAAATACACCTAGTAAAGAAGTTTGAAACAGCTGTGAACTGTTGCGGGTGAGTTATATCCAAGTTTAGCTATTACTAAGAAAAATTTTCTGATATGAACGAAGCTATCTCGAGAACCGTTGATCGCACCTGGAAAATTCCGGTGCCATCGGCTTCAGCTCGTCAAAATACACCTAGTAAAGAAGTTTAAAACAGCTGTGAACTGTTGCGGGTGAGTTATATCCAAGATTAGCTATTACTATGAAAAATTTTCTGATATGAACGAAGTTATCTCGAGAACCGTTGATCGCACATCTAAAATTTTTGTTCCATCGGCTTCAGCTCGTCGAAATACCCCCGGAAGGAAATTTTCAAACGGCTGCATTCACTTGTCGGGGAAATAATTGCAGTCTTATCCGTTTTGGTGAAAATCGTGCGTTTCAGCAGTTGAAAAACACGTTTTGACGAAAAATTTGTTGAAATCTTGCATTTTGACGCTGTACGACACCGTCGATGGCTGCATGGCATCATTTTGTAGTACCGCACGCATTTTTTATACCGATCCGACGCTGTTTGTTGATTCACATCTTTCGCCCTATGGTCGACGTTCTCCGAAGAACCGTTGATCGCGCCTGAAAAACTCCTGTTTCATCGGCTTCGGTAGGACGAAATACACCTAGTAAGATGTTTAGCAACGGCTGTGAATTGTTGTGGGTGAGTTATATCCAAGTTTAGCTATTACTAAGAAAAATTTTGTGATATGAACGAAGCTATCTCGAGAACCGTTGATCGCACCTGGAAAATTCCGGTGCCATCGGCTTCAGCTCGTCGAAATACGTTGAGCAAAGACGTTTCAAACAGCTGTGAACCGTTGTGGGTGCGTTATATCCAAGTTTAGCTATTACTAAGAAAAATTTTCTGATATGAACGAAGCTATCTCGAGAACCGTTGATCGCACCTGGAAAATTCCGGTGCCATCGGCTTCAGCTCGTCGAAACACATCGAGCAAAGACGTTTCAAACAGCTGTGAACCGTTGTGGGTGCGTTATATCCAAGTTTAGCTATTACTAAGAAAAATTTTCTGATATGAACGAAGCTATCTCGAGAACCGTTGATCGCACCTGGAAAATTCCGGTGCCATCGGCTTCAGCTCGTCGAAATACGTTGAGCAAAGACGTTTCAAACAGCTGTGAACCGTTGTGGGTGCGTTATATCCAAGTTTAGCTATTACTAAGAAAAATTTTCTGATATGAACGAAGCTATCTCGAGAACCGTTGATCCCACCTGGAAAATTCCGGTGCCATCGGCTTCAGCTCGTCAAAATACACCTAGTAAAGAAGTTTAAAACAGCTGTGAACTGTTGCGGGTGAGTTATATCCAAGTTTAGCTATTACTAAGAAAAATTTTCTGATATGAACGAAGCTATCTCGAGAACCGTTGATCGCACCTGGAAAATTCCGGTGCCATCGGCTTCCGCTCGTCAAAATACACCTAGTAAAGAAGTTTAAAACAGCTGTGAACTGTTGCGGGTGAGTTATATCCAAGATTAGCTATTACTATGAAAAATTTTCTGATATGAACGAAGTTATCTCGAGAACCGTTGATCGCACATCTAAAATTTTTGTTCCATCGGCTTCAGCTCGTCGAAATACCCCCGGAAGGAAATTTTCAAACGGCTGCATTCACTTGTCGGGGAAATAATTGCAGTCTTATCCGTTTTGGTGAAAATCGTGCGTTTCAGCAGTTGAAAAACACGTTTTGACGAAAAATTTGTTGAAATCTTGCATTTTGACGCTGTACGACACCGTCGATGGCTGCATGGCATCATTTTGTAGTACCGCACGCATTTTTTATACCGATCCGACGCTGTTTGTTGATTCACATCTTTCGCCCTATGGTCGACGTTCTCCGAAGAACCGTTGATCGCGCCTGAAAAACTCCTGTTTCATCGGCTTCGGTAGGACGAAATACACCTAGTAAGATGTTTAGCAACGGCTGTGAATTGTTGTGGGTGAGTTATATCCAAGTTTAGCTATTACTAAGAAAAATTTTGTGATATGAACGAAGCTATCTCGAGAACCGTTGATCGCACCTGGAAAATTCCGGTGCCATCGGCTTCAGCTCGTCGAAATACGTTGAGCAAAGACGTTTCAAACAGCTGTGAACCGTTGTGGGTGCGTTATATCCAAGTTTAGCTATTACTAAGAAAAATTTTCTGATATGAACGAAGCTATCTCGAGAACCGTTGATCGCACCTGGAAAATTCCGGTGCCATCGGCTTCAGCTCGTCGAAACACATCGAGCAAAGACGTTTCAAACAGCTGTGAACCGTTGTGGGTGCGTTATATCCAAGTTTAGCTATTACTAAGAAAAATTTTCTGATATGAACGAAGCTATCTCGAGAACCGTTGATCGCACCTGGAAAATTCCGGTGCCATCGGCTTCAGCTCGTCGAAATACGTTGAGCAAAGACGTTTCAAACAGCTGTGAACCGTTGTGGGTGCGTTATATCCAAGTTTAGCTATTACTAAGAAAAATTTTCTGATATGAACGAAGCTATCTCGAGAACCGTTGATCCCACCTGGAAAATTCCGGTGCCATCGGCTTCAGCTCGTCAAAATACACCTAGTAAAGAAGTTTAAAACAGCTGTGAACTGTTGCGGGTGAGTTATATCCAAGTTTAGCTATTACTAAGAAAAATTTTCTGATATGAACGAAGCTATCTCGAGAACCGTTGATCGCACCTGGAAAATTCCGGTGCCATCGGCTTCCGCTCGTCAAAATACACCTAGTAAAGAAGTTTAAAACAGCTGTGAACTGTTGCGGGTGAGTTATATCCAAGATTAGCTATTACTATGAAAAATTTTCTGATATGAACGAAGTTATCTCGAGAACCGTTGATCGCACATCTAAAATTTTTGTTCCATCGGCTTCAGCTCGTCGAAATACCCCCGGAAGGAAATTTTCAAACGGCTGCATTCACTTGTCGGGGAAATAATTGCAGTCTTATCCGTTTTGGTGAAAATCGTGCGTTTCAGCAGTTGAAAAACACGTTTTGACGAAAAATCTGTTGAAATCTTGCATTTTGACGCTGTACGACACCGTCGATGGCTGCATGGCATCATTTTGTAGTACCGCACGCATTTTTTATACCGATCCGACGCTGTTTGTTGATTCACATCTTTCGCCCTATGGTCGACGTTCTCCGAAGAACCGTTGATCGCGCCTGAAAAACTCCTGTTTCGTCGGCTTCGGTAGGACGAAATACACCTAGTAAGATGTTTAGCAACGGCTGTGAATTGTTGTGGGTGAGTTATATCCAAGTTTAGCTATTACTAAGAAAAATTTTGTGATATGAACGAAGCTATCTCGAGAACCGTTGATCGCACCTGGAAAATTCCGGTGCCATCGGCTTCAGCTCGTCGAAATACGTTGAGCAAAGACGTTTCAAACAGCTGTGAACCGTTGTGGGTGCGTTATATCCAAGTTTAGCTATTACTAAGAAAAATTTTCTGATATGAACGAAGCTATCTCGAGAACCGTTGATCGCACCTGGAAAATTCCGGTGCCATCGGCTTCAGCTCGTCGAAATACGTTGAGCAAAGACGTTTCAAACAGCTGTGAACCGTTGTGGGTGCGTTATATCCAAGTTTAGCTATTACTAAGAAAAATTTTCTGATATGAACGAAGCTATCTCGAGAACCGTTGATCGCACCTGGAAAATTCCGGTGCCATCGGCTTCAGCTCGTCGAAATACGTTGAGCAAAGACGTTTCAAACAGCTGTGAACCGTTGTGGGTGCGTTATATCCAAGTTTAGCTATTACTAAGAAAAATTTTCTGATATGAACGAAGCTATCTCGAAAACCGTTGATCCCACCTGGAAAATTCCGGTGCCATCGGCTTCAGCTCGTCAAAATACACCTAGTAAAGAAGTTTAAAACAGCTGTGAACTGTTGCGGGTGAGTTATATCCAAGATTATCTATTACTATGAAAAATTTTCTGATATGAACGAAGCTATCTCGAGAACCGTTGATCGCACCTGGAAAATTCCGGTGCCATCGGCTTCAGCTCGTCGAAATACACCTAGTAAAGAAGTTTGAAACAGCTGTGAACTGTTGCGGGTGAGTTATATCCAAGTTTAGCTATTACTAAGAAAAATTTTGTGATATGAACGAAGCTATCTCGAGAACCGTTGATCGCACCTGGAAAATTCCGGTGCCATCGGCTTCAGCTCGTCGAAATACATCGAGCAAAGACGTTTCAAACAGCTGTGAACCGTTGTGGGTGCGTTATATCCAAGTTTAGCTATTACTAAGAAAAATTTTCTGATATGAACGAAGCTATCTCGAGAACCGTTGATCGCACCTGGAAAATTCCGGTGCCATCGGCTTCAGCTCGTCAAAATACACCTAGTAAAGAAATTTAAAACAGCTGTGAACTGTTGCGGGTGAGTTATATCCAAGATTATCTATTACTATGAAAAATTTTCTGATATGAACGATGCTATCTCGAGAACCGTTGATCGCACCTGGAAAATTCCGGTGCCATCGGCTTCAGCTCGTCGAAATACATCGAGCAAAGACGTCTCAAACAGCTGTGAACCGTTGTGGGTGCGTTATATCCAAGTTTAGCTATTACTAAGAAAAATTTTCTGATATGAACGAAGCTATCTCGAGAACCGTTGAGCGCACCTGGAAAATTCCGGTGCCATCGGCTTCAGCTCGTCGGAATACACCTAGTAAAGAAGTTTAAAACAGCTGTGAACTGTTGCGGGTGAGTTATATCCAAGATTAGCTATTACTATGAAAAATTTTCTGATATGAACGAAGTTATCTCGAGAACCGTTGATCGCACATCTAAAACTTTTGTTCCATCGGCTTCAGCTCGTCGAAATACCCCCGGAAGGAAATTTTCAAACGGCTGCTTTCAGTTGTCGGGGAAATAATTGCAGTCTTATCCGTTTTACTGAAAATCGTGCGTTTCAGCAGCTGAAAAACACGTTTTGACGAAAAATTTGTTGAAATCTTGCATTTTGACGCTGTACGACACCGTCGATGGCTGCATGGCATCATTTTGTAGTACCGCACGCATTTTTTATACCGATCCGACGCTGTTTGTTGATTCACATCTTTCGCCCTATGGTCGACGTTCTCCGAAGAACCGTTGATCGCGCCTGAAAAACTCCTGTTTTATCGGCTTCGGTAGGACGAAATACACCTAGTAAGATGTTTAGCAACGGCTGTGAATTGTTGTGGGTGAGTTACAGCCAACTTTATCTTTTACTATGAAAAATTTTCTGATATGAACGAAGTTATCTCGAGAGCCGTTGATCGCACCTGGAAAATTCCATTGCCATCGGCTTCAGCTCATCGAAATACACCTAGTAAAGAAGTTTGAAACAGCTGTGAACTGTTGCGGGTGAGTTATATCCAAGTTTAGCTATTACTAAGAAAAATTTTGTGATATGAACGAAGCTATCTCGAGAACCGTTCATCGCACATCTAAAATTTTTGTTCCATTGGCTTCAGCTCGTCACGTTTTGACGAAAAATTTGTTGAAATCTTGCATTTTGACGCTGTACGACACCGTCGATGGCTGCATGGCATCATTTCGTAGTACCGCACGCATTTTTTATACCGATCCGACGCTGTTTTTTGATTCACATCTTTCGCCCTATGGTCGACGTTCTCCGAAGAACCGTTGATCGCACCTGGCAAATTCCGGTGCCATCGGCTTCAGCTCGTCGGAATACACCGAGCAAAGAAGTTTGAAACAGCTGTGAACTGTTGCGGGTGAGTTATATCCAAGTTTAGCTATTACTAAGAAAAAGTTTCTGATATGAACGAAGCTATCTCGAGAACCGTTAATCGCACCAGGAAAATTCCGGTGCCATCGGCTTCAGCTCGTCGAAATACACCTAGTAAAGAAGTTTGAAACAGCTGTGAACTGTTGCGGGGGAGTTATATCCAAGTTTAGCTATTACTAAGAAAAATTTTCTGATATGAACGAAGCTATCTCGAGAACCGTTGATCGCGCCTGAAAAACTCCTGTTTCATCGGCTTCGGTAGGACGAAATACACCTAGTAAGATGTTTAGCAACGGCTGTGAATTGTTGTGGGTGAGTTACAGCCAACTTTATCTTTTACTATGAAAAATTTTCTGATATGAACGAAGTTATCTCGAGAGCCGTTGATCGCACCTGGAAAATTCCATTGCCATCGGCTTCAGCTCGTCGAAGTACACCTAGTAAAGAAGTTTGAAACAGCTGTGAACTGTTGCGGGTGAGTTATATCCAAGTTTAGCTATTACTAAGAAAAATTTTCTGATATGAACGAAGCTATCTCGAGAACCGTTGATCGCACCTGGAAAATTCCGGTGCCATCGGCTTCAGCTCGTCGAAATACACCTAGTAAAGAAGTTTGAAACAGCTGTGAACTGTTGCGGGTGAGTTATATCCAAGTTTAGCTATTACTATGAAAAATTTTCTGATATGAACGAAGCTATCTCGAGAACCGTTGATCGCACCTGGAAAATTCCGGTGCCATCGGCTTCAGCTCGTCAAAATACACCTAGTAAAGAAGTTTAAAACAGCTGTGAACTGTTGCGGGTGAGTTATATCCAAGATTAGCTATTACTATGAAAAATTTTCTGATATGAACGAAGTTATCTCGAGAACCGTTGATCGCACATCTAAAATTTTTGTTCCATCGGCTTCAGCTCGTCGAAATACCCCCGGAAGGAAATTTTCAAACGGCTGCATTCACTTGTCAGGGAAATAATTGCAGTCTTATCCGTTTTGGTGAAAATCGTGCGTTTCAGCAGTTGAAAAACACGTTTTGACGAAAAATTTGTTGAAATCTTGCATTTTGACGCTGTACGACACCGTCGATGGCTGCATGGCCTCATTTCGTAGTACCGCACGCATTTTTTATACCGATCCGACGCTGTTTGTTGATTCACATCTTTCGCCCTATGGTCGACGTTCTCCGAAGAACCGTTGATCGCGCCTGAAAAACTCCTGTTTCATCGGCTTCGGTAGGACGAAATACACCTAGTAAGATGTTTAGCAACGGCTGTGAATTGTTGTGGGTGAGTTACAGCCAACTTTATGTTTTACTATGAAAAATTTTCTGATATGAACGAAGTTATCTCGAGAGCCGTTGATCGCACCTGGAAAATTCCATTGCCATCGGCTTCAGCTCGTCGAAATACACCTAGTAAAGAAGTTTGAAACAGCTGTGAACTGTTGCGGGTGAGTTATATCTAAGTTTAGCTATTACTAAGAACAATTTTGTGATATGAACGAAGCTATCTCGAGAACCGTTGATCGCACCTGGAAAATTCCGGTGCCATCGACTTCAGCTCATCGAAATACACCTAGTAAAGAAGTTTAAAACAGCTGTGATCTGTTGCGGGTGAGTTATATCCAAGATTAGCTATTACTAAGAAAAATTTTCTGATATGCACGAAGCTATCTCGAGAACCGTTGATCGCACCTGGAAAATTCCGGTGCCATCGGCTTCAGCTCGTCGAAATACATTGAGCAAAGACGTTTCAAACAGCTGTGAACCGTTGTGGGTGCGTTATATCCAAGTTTAGCTATTACTAAGAAAAATTTTCTGATATGAACGAAGCTATCTCGAGAACCGTTGATCGCACCTGCAAAATTCCGGTGCCGTCGGCTTCAGCTCGTCGAAATACACCTAGTAAAGAAGTTTGAAACAGCTGTGAACTGTTGCGGGTGAGTTATATCCAAGTTTAGCTATTACTAAGAAAAATTTTCTGATATGAACGAAGCTATCTCGAGAACCGTTGATCGCACCTGCAAAATTCCGGTGCCGTCGGCTTCAGCTCGTCGAAATACACCTAGTAAAGAAGTTTGAAACAGCTGTGAACTGTTGCGGGTGAGTTATATCCAAGTTTAGCTATTACTAAGAAAAATTTTCTGATATGAACGAAGCTATCTCGAGAACCGTTGATCGCACCTGGAAAATTCCGGTGCCATCGGCTTCAGCTCGTCGAAATACACCTAGTAAAGAAGTTTGGAACAGCTGTGAACTGTTGCGGGTGAGTTATATCCAAGTTTAGCTATTACTATGAAAAATTTTCTGATATGAACGAAGCTATCTCGAGAACCGTTGATCGCACCTGGAAAATTCCGGTGCCATCGGCTTCAGCTCGTCAAAATACACCTAGTAAAGAAGTTTAAAACAGCTGTGAACTGTTGCGGGTGAGTTATATCCAAGATTAGCTATTACTATGAAAAATTTTCTGATATGAACGAAGTTATCTCGAGAACCGTTGATCGCACATCTAAAATTTTTGTTCCATCGGCTTCAGCTCGTCGAAATACCCCCGGAAGGAAATTTTCAAACGGCTGCATTCACTTGTCGGGGAAATAATTGCAGTCTTATCCGTTTTGGTGAAAATCGTGCGTTTCAGCAGTTGAAAAACACGTTTTGACGAAAAATTTGTTGAAATCTTGCATTTTGACGCTGTACGACACCGTCGATGGCTGCATGGCCTCATTTCGTAGTACCGCACGCATTTTTTATACCGATCCGACGCTGTTTGTTGATTCACATCTTTCGCCCTATGGTCGACGTTCTCCGAAGAACCGTTGATCGCGCCTGAAAAACTCCTGTTTCATCGGCTTCGGTAGGACGAAATACACCTAGTAAGATGTTTAGCAACGGCTGTGAATTGTTGTGGGTGAGTTACAGCCAACTTTATGTTTTACTATGAAAAATTTTCTGATATGAACGAAGTTATCTCGAGAGCCGTTGATCGCACCTGGAAAATTCCATTGCCATCGGCTTCAGCTCGTCGAAATACACCTAGTAAAGAAGTTTGAAACAGCTGTGAACTGTTGCGGGTGAGTTATATCTAAGTTTAGCTATTACTAAGAACAATTTTGTGATATGAACGAAGCTATCTCGAGAACCGTTGATCGCACCTGGAAAATTCCGGTGCCATCGACTTCAGCTCATCGAAATACACCTAGTAAAGAAGTTTAAAACAGCTGTGATCTGTTGCGGGTGAGTTATATCCAAGATTAGCTATTACTAAGAAAAATTTTCTGATATGCACGAAGCTATCTCGAGAACCGTTGATCGCACCTGGAAAATTCCGGTGCCATCGGCTTCAGCTCGTCAAAATACACCTAGTAAAGAAGTTTAAAACAGCTGTGAACTGTTGCGGGTGAGTTATATCCAAGATTAGCTATTACTATGAAAAATTTTCTGATATGAACGAAGTTATCTCGAGAACCGTTGATCGCACATCTAAAATTTTTGTTCCATCGGCTTCAGCTCGTCGAAATACCCCCGGAAGGAAATTTTCAAACGGCTGCATTCACTTGTCGGGGAAATAATTGCAGTCTTATCCGTTTTGGTGAAAATCGTGCGTTTCAGCAGTTGAAAAACACGTTTTGACGAAAAATTTGTTGAAATCTTGCATTTTGACGCTGTACGACACCGTCGATGGCTGCATGGCCTCATTTCGTAGTACCGCACGCATTTTTTATACCGATCCGACGCTGTTTGTTGATTCACATCTTTCGCCCTATGGTCGACGTTCTCCGAAGAACCGTTGATCGCGCCTGAAAAACTCCTGTTTCATCGGCTTCGGTAGGACGAAATACACATAGTAAGATGTTTAGCAACGGCTGTGAATTGTTGTGGGTGAGTTACAGCCAACTTTATGTTTTACTATGAAAAATTTTCTGATATGAACGAAGTTATCTCGAGAGCCGTTGATCGCACCTGGAAAATTCCATTGCCATCGGCTTCAGCTCGTCGAAATACACCTAGTAAAGAAGTTTGAAACAGCTGTGAACTGTTGCGGGTGAGTTATATCTAAGTTTAGCTATTACTAAGAACAATTTTGTGATATGAACGAAGCTATCTCGAGAACCGTTGATCGCACCTGGAAAATTCCGGTGCCATCGACTTCAGCTCATCGAAATACACCTAGTAAAGAAGTTTAAAACAGCTGTGATCTGTTGCGGGTGAGTTATATCCAAGTTTAGCTATTACTAAGAAAAAGTTTCTGATATGAACGAAGCTATCTCGAGAACCGTTAATCGCACCAGGAAAATTCCGGTGCCATCGGCTTCAGCTCGTCGAAATACACCTAGTACAGAAGTTTAAAACAGCTGTGAACTGTTGCGGGGGAGTTATATCCAAGTTTAGCTATTACTAAGAAAAATTTTCTGATATGAACGAAGCTATCTCGAGAACCGTTGATCGCGCCTGAAAAACTCCTGTTTCATCGGCTTCGGTAGGACGAAATACACCTAGTAAGATGTTTAGCAACGGCTGTGAATTGTTGTGGGTGAGTTACAGCCAACTTTATCTTTTACTATGAAAAATTTTCTGATATGAACGAAGTTATCTCGAGAGCCGTTGATCGCACCTGGAAAATTCCATTGCCATCGGCTTCAGCTCGTCGAAATACACCTAGTAAAGAAGTTTGAAACAGCTGTGAACTGTTGCGGGTGAGTTATATCCAAGTTTAGCTATTACTAAGAAAAATTTTCTGATATGAACGAAGCTATCTCGAGAACCGTTGATCGCACCTGGAAAATTCCGGTGCCATCGGCTTCAGCTCGTCGAAATACATCGAGCAAAGACGTTTCAAACAGCTGTGAACCGTTGTGGGTGCGTTATATCCAAGTTTAGCTATTACTAAGAAAAATTTTCTGATATGAACGAAGCTATCTCGAGAACCGTTGATCGCACCTGGAAAATTCCGGTGCCATCGGCTTCAGCTCGTCGAAATACATCGAGCAAATACGTCTCAAACAGCTGTGAACCGTTGTGGGTGCGTTATATCCAAGTTTAGCTATTACTAAGAAAAATTTTCTGATATGAACGAAGCTATCTCGAGAACCGTTGATCCCACCTGGAAAATTCCGGTGCCATCGGCTTCAGCTCGTCAAAATACACCTAGTAAAGAAGTTTAAAACAGCTGTGAACTGTTGCGGGTGAGTTATATCCAAGATTATCTATTACTATGAAAAATTTTCTGATATGAACGAAGCTATCTCGAGAACCGTTGATCGCACCTGGAAAATTCCGGTGCCATCGGCTTCAGCTCGTCGAAATACCCCCGGAAGGAAATTTTCAAACGGCTGCATTCACTTGTCGGGGAAATAATTGCAGTCTCATCCGTTTTAGTGAAAATCGTGCGTTTCAGCAGCTGAAAAACACGTTTTGACGAAAAATTTGTTGAAATCTTGCATTTTGACGCTGTACGACACCGTCGATGGCTGCATGGCATCATTTTGTAGTACCGCACGCATTTTTTATAACGATCCGACGCTGTTTTTTGATTCACATCTTTCGCCCTATGGTCGACGTTCTCCGAAGAACCGTTGATCGCACCTGGAAAATTCCGGTGCCATCGGCTTCAGCTCGTCGAAATACACCTAGTAAAGAAGTTTAAAACAGCTGTGAACTGTTGCGGGTGAGTTATATCCAAGATTAGCTATTACTATGAATAATTTTCTGATATGAACGAAGTTATCTCGAGAACCGTTGATCGCACATCTAAAACGTTTGTTTCATCGGCTTCAGCTCGTCGAAATACCCCCGGAAGGAAATTTTCAAACGGCTGCTTTCAGTTGTCGGGGAAATAATTGCAGTCTTATCCGTTTGAGTGAAAATCGTGCGTTTCAGCAGCTGAAAAACACGTTTTGACGAAAAATTTGTTGAAATCTTGCATTTTGACGCTGTACGACACCGTCGATGGCTGCATGGCATCATTTTGTAGTACCGCACGCATTTTTTATACTGATCCGACGCTGTTTGTTGATTCACATCTTTCGCCCTATGGTCGACGTTCTCCGAAGAACCGTTGATCGCGCCTGAAAAACTCCTGTTTCATCGGCTTCGGTAGGACGAAATACACCTAGTAAGATGTTTAGCAACGGCTGTGAATTGTTGTGGGTGAGTTACAGCCAACTTTATCTTTTACTAAGAAAAATTTTGTGATATGAACGAAGCTATCTCGAGAACCGTTGATCGCACCTGGAAAATTCCGGTGCCATCGGCTTCAGCTCGTCGAAATACACCTAGTAAAGAAGTTTGAAACAGCTGTGAACTGTTGCGGGTGAGTTATATCCAAGTTTAGCTATTACTATGAAAAATTTTCTGATATGAACGAAGCTATCTCGAGAACCGTTGATCGCACCTGGAAAATTCCGGTGCCATCGGCTTCAGCTCGTCAAAATACACCTAGTAAAGAAGTTTAAAACAGCTGTGAACTGTTGCGGGTGAGTTATATCCAAGATTAGCTATTACTATGAAAAATTTTCTGATATGAACGAAGTTATCTCGAGAACCGTTGATCGCACATCTAAAATTTTTGTTCCATCGGCTTCAGCTCGTCGAAATACCCCCGGAAGGAAATTTTCAAACGGCTGCATTCACTTGTCGGGGAAATAATTGCAGTCTTATCCGTTTTGGTGAAAATCGTGCGTTTCAGCAGTTGAAAAACACGTTTTGACGAAAAATTTGTTGAAATCTTGCATTTTGACGCTGTACGACACCGTCGATGGCTGCATGGCATCATTTCGTAGTACCGCACGCATTTTTCATACCGATCCGACGCTGTTTGTTGATTCACATCTTTCGCCCTATGGTCGACGTTCTCCGAAGAACCGTTGATCGCGCCTGAAAAACTCCTGTTTCATCGGCTTCGGTAGGACGAAATACACCTAGTAAGATGTTTAGCAACGGCTGTGAATTGTTGTGGGTGAGTTACAGCCAACTTTATGTTTTACTATGAAAAATTTTCTGATATGAACGAAGTTATCTCGAGAGCCGTTGATCGCACCTGGAAAATTCCATTGCCATCGGCTTCAGCTCGTCGAAATACACCTAGTAAAGAAGTTTGAAACAGCTGTGAACTGTTGCGGGTGAGTTATATCCAAGTTTAGCTATTACTAAGAACAATTTTGTGATATGAACGAAGCTATCTCGAGAACCGTTGATCGCACCTGGAAAATTCCGGTGCCATCGACTTCAGCTCATCGAAATACACCTAGTAAAGAAGTTTAAAACAGCTGTGATCTGTTGCGGGTGAGTTATATCCAAGATTAGCTATTACTAAGAAAAATTTTCTGATATGCACGAAGCTATCTCGAGAACCGTTGATCGCACCTGGAAAATTCCGGTGCCATCGGCTTCAGCTCGTCAAAATACACCTAGTAAAGAAGTTTAAAACAGCTGTGAACTGTTGCGGGTGAGTTATATCCAAGATTAGCTATTACTATGAAAAATTTTCTGATATGAACGAAGTTATCTCGAGAACCGTTGATCGCACATCTAAAATTTTTGTTCCATCGGCTTCAGCTCGTCGAAATACCCCCGGAAGGAAATTTTCAAACGGCTGCATTCACTTGTCGGGGAAATAATTGCAGTCTTATCCGTTTTGGTGAAAATCGTGCGTTTCAGCAGTTGAAAAACACGTTTTGACGAAAAATTTGTTGAAATCTTGCATTTTGACGCTGTACGACACCGTCGATGGCTGCATGGCCTCATTTCGTAGTACCGCACGCATTTTTTATACCGATCCGACGCTGTTTGTTGATTCACATCTTTCGCCCTATGGTCGACGTTCTCCGAAGAACCGTTGATCGCGCCTGAAAAACTCCTGTTTCATCGGCTTCGGTAGGACGAAATACACCTAGTAAGATGTTTAGCAACGGCTGTGAATTGTTGTGGGTGAGTTATATCCAAGTTTAGCTATTACTAAGAAAAATTTTGTGATATGAACGAAGCTATCTCGAGAACCGTTGATCGCACCTGGAAAATTCCGGTGCCATCGGCTTCAGCTCGTCGAAATACCTTGAGCAAAGACGTTTCAAACAGCTGTGAACCGTTGTGGGTGCGTTATATCCAAGTTTAGCTATTACTAAGAAAAATTTTCTGATATGAACGAAGCTATCTCGAGAACCGTTGATCGCACCTGGAAAATTCCGGTGCCATCGGCTTCAGCTCGTCGAAACACATCGAGCAAAGACGTTTCAAACAGCTGTGAACCGTTGTGGGTGCGTTATATCCAAGTTTAGCTATTACTAAGAAAAATTTTCTGATATGAACGAAGCTATCTCGAGAACCGTTGATCGCACCTGGAAAATTCCGGTGCCATCGGCTTCAGCTCGTCGAAATACATCGAGCAAAGACGTTTCAAACAGCTGTGAACCGTTGTGGGTGCGTTATATCCAAGTTTAGCTATTACTAAGAAAAATTTTCTGATATGAACGAAGCTATCTCGAGAACCGTTGATCGCACCTGGAAAATTCCGGTGCCATCGGCTTCAGCTCGTCGAAATACATCGAGCAAATACGTCTCAAACAGCTGTGAACCGTTGTGGGTGCGTTATATCCAAGTTTAGCTATTACTAAGAAAAATTTTCTGATATGAACGAAGCTATCTCGAGAACCGTTGATCCCACCTGGAAAATTCCGGTGCCATCGGCTTCAGCTCGTCAAAATACACCTAGTAAAGAAGTTTAAAACAGCTGTGAACTGTTGCGGGTGAGTTATATCCAAGATTATCTATTACTATGAAAAATTTTCTGATATGAACGAAGCTATCTCGAGAACCGTTGATCGCACCTGGAAAATTCCGGTGCCATCGGCTTCAGCTCGTCGAAATACCCCCGGAAGGAAATTTTCAAACGGCTGCATTCACTTGTCGGGGAAATAATTGCAGTCTCATCCGTTTTAGTGAAAATCGTGCGTTTCAGCAGCTGAAAAACACGTTTTGACGAAAAATTTGTTGAAATCTTGCATTTTGACGCTGTACGACACCGTCGATGGCTGCATGGCATCATTTTGTAGTACCGCACGCATTTTTTATAACGATCCGACGCTGTTTTTTGATTCACATCTTTCGCCCTATGGTCGACGTTCTCCGAAGAACCGTTGATCGCACCTGGAAAATTCCGGTGCCATCGGCTTCAGCTCGTCGAAATACACCTAGTAAAGAAGTTTAAAACAGCTGTGAACTGTTGCGGGTGAGTTATATCCAAGATTAGCTATTACTATGAATAATTTTCTGATATGAACGAAGTTATCTCGAGAACCGTTGATCGCACATCTAAAACGTTTGTTTCATCGGCTTCAGCTCGTCGAAATACCCCCGGAAGGAAATTTTCAAACGGCTGCTTTCAGTTGTCGGGGAAATAATTGCAGTCTTATCCGTTTGAGTGAAAATCGTGCGTTTCAGCAGCTGAAAAACACGTTTTGACGAAAAATTTGTTGAAATCTTGCATTTTGACGCTGTACGACACCGTCGATGGCTGCATGGCATCATTTTGTAGTACCGCACGCATTTTTTATACTGATCCGACGCTGTTTGTTGATTCACATCTTTCGCCCTATGGTCGACGTTCTCCGAAGAACCGTTGATCGCGCCTGAAAAACTCCTGTTTCATCGGCTTCGGTAGGACGAAATACACCTAGTAAGATGTTTAGCAACGGCTGTGAATTGTTGTGGGTGAGTTACAGCCAACTTTATCTTTTACTAAGAAAAATTTTGTGATATGAACGAAGCTATCTCGAGAACCGTTGATCGCACCTGGAAAATTCCGGTGCCATCGGCTTCAGCTCGTCAAAATACACCTAGTAAAGAAGTTTAAAACAGCTGTGAACTGTTGCGGGTGAGTTATATCCAAGATTATCTATTACTATGAAAAATTTTCTGATATGAACGAAGCTATCTCGAGAACCGTTGATCGCACCTGGAAAATTCCGGTGCCATCGGCTTCAGCTCGTCGAAATACACCTAGTAAAGAAGTTTGAAACAGCTGTGAACTGTTGCGGGTGAGTTATATCCAAGTTTAGCTATTACTAAGAAAAATTTTCTGATATGAACGAAGCTATCTCGAGAACCGTTGATCGCACCTGGAAAATTCCGGTGCCATCGGCTTCAGCTCGTCGAAATACACCGAGCAAAGAAGTTTGAAACAGCTGTGAACTGTTGCGGGTGAGTTATATCCAAGATTAGCTATTACTATGAAAAATTTTCTGATATGAACGAAGTTATCTCGAGAACCGTTGATCGCACCTGGAAAATTCCGGTGCCATCGGCTTCAGCTCGTCGAAATACACCTAGTAAAGAAGTTTAAAACAGCTGTGAACTGTTGCGGGGGAGTTATATCCAAGTTTAGCTATTACTAAGAAAAATTTTCTGATATGAACGAAGCTATCTCGAGAACCGTTGATCGCACCTGGAAAATTCCGGTGCCATCGGCTTCAGCTCGTCGAAA
Source organism: Diachasmimorpha longicaudata (assembly GCF_034640455.1). Lineage (NCBI taxonomy): Eukaryota > Metazoa > Arthropoda > Insecta > Hymenoptera > Braconidae > Diachasmimorpha > Diachasmimorpha longicaudata. The sequence continues at coordinate 349,909 of NW_026973899.1, read as the reverse complement.
TACACCGAGCAAAGAAGTTTGAAACAGCTGTGAACTGTTGCGGGTGAGTTATATCCAAGATTAGCTATTACTATGAAAAATTTTCTGATATGAACGAAGTTATCTCGAGAACCGTTGATCGCACCTGGAAAATTCCGGTGCCATCGGCTTCAGCTCGTCGAAATACACCTAGTAAAGAAGTTTAAAACAGCTGTGAACTGTTGCGGGGGAGTTATATCCAAGTTTAGCTATTACTAAGAAAAATTTTCTGATATGAACGAAGCTATCTCGAGAACCGTTGATCGCGCCTGAAAAACTCCTGTTTCATCGGCTTCGGTAGGACGAAATACACCTAGTAAGATGTTTAGCAACCGTTGTGAATTGTTGTGGGTGAGTTACAGCCAACTTTATCTTTTACTATGAAAAATTTTCTGATATGAACGAAGTTATCTCGAGAGCCGTTGATCGCACCTGGAAAATTCCATTGCCATCGGCTTCAGCTCGTCGAAATACACCTAGTAAAGAAGTTTGAAACAGCTGTGAACTGTTGCGGGTGAATTATATCCAAGTTTAGCTATTACTAAGAAAAAGTTTCTGATATGAACGAAGCTATCTCGAGAACCGTTGATCGCACCTGGAAAATTCCGGTGCCATCGGCTTCAGCTCGTCGAAATACACCTAGTAAAGAAGTTTGAAACAGCTGTGAACTGTTGCGGGTGAGTTATATCCAAGTTTAGCTATTACTAAGAACAATTTTGTGATATGAACGAAGCTATCTCGAGAACCGTTGATCGCACCTGGAAAATTCCGGTGCCATCGGCTTCAGCTCGTCGAAATACCTTGAGCAAAGACGTTTCAAACAGCTGTGAACCGTTGTGGGTGCGTTATATCCAAGTTTAGCTATTACTAAGAAAAATTTTCTGATCTGAACGAAGCTATCTCGAGAACCGTTGATCGCACCTGGAAAATTCCGGTGCCATCGGCTTCAGCTCGTCGAAACACATCGAGCAAAGACGTTTCAAACAGCTGTGAACCGTTGTGGGTGCGTTATATCCAAGTTTAGCTATTACTAAGAAAAATTTTCTGATATGAACGAAGCTATCTCGAGAACCGTTGATCGCACCTGGAAAATTCCGGTGCCATCGGCTTCAGCTCGTCGAAATACATCGAGCAAAGACGTCTCAAACAGCTGTGAACCGTTGTGGGTGCGTTATATCCAAGTTTAGCTATTACTAAGAAAAATTTTCTGATATGAACGAAGCTATCTCGAGAACCGTTGATCCCACCTGGAAAATTCCGGTGCCATCGGCTTCAGCTCGTCAAAATACACCTAGTAAAGAAGTTTAAAACAGCTGTGAACTGTTGCGGGTGAGTTATATCCAAGATTATCTATTACTAAGAACAATTTTGTGATATGAACGAAGCTATCTCGAGAACCGTTGATCGCACCTGGAAAATTCCGGTGCCATCGGCTTCAGCTCGTCGAAATACCTTGAGCAAAGACGTTTCAAACAGCTGTGAACCGTTGTGGGTGCGTTATATCCAAGTTTAGCTATTACTAAGAAAAATTTTCTGATATGAACGAAGCTATCTCGAGAACCGTTGATCGCACCTGGAAAATTCCGGTGCCATCGGCTTCAGCTCGTCGAAACACATCGAGCAAAGACGTTTCAAACAGCTGTGAACCGTTGTGGGTGCGTTATATCCAAGTTTAGCTATTACTAAGAAAAATTTTCTGATATGAACGAAGCTATCTCGAGAACCGTTGATCGCACCTGGAAAATTCCGGTGCCATCGGCTTCAGCTCGTCGAAATACACCTAGTAAAGAAGTTTAAAACAGCTGTGAACTGTTGCGGGTGAGTTATATCCAAGATTAGCTATTACTATGAATAATTTTCTGATATGAACGAAGTTATCTCGAGAACCGTTGATCGCACATCTAAAACGTTTGTTCCATCGGCTTCAGCTCGTCGAAATACCCCCGGAAGGAAATTTTCAAACGGCTGCTTTCAGTTGTCGGGGAAATAATTGCAGTCTTATCCGTTTGAGTGAAAATCGTGCGTTTCAGCAGCTGAAAAACACGTTTTGACGAAAAATTTGTTGAAATCTTGCATTTTGACGCTGTACGACACCGTCGATGGCTGGATGGCATCATTTTGTAGTACCGCACGCATTTTTTATACTGATCCGACGCTGTTTGTTGATTCACATCTTTCGCCCTATGGTCGACGTTCTCCGAAGAACCGTTGATCGCGCCTGAAAAACTCCTGTTTCATCGGCTTCGGTAGGACGAAATACACCTAGTAAGATGTTTAGCAACGGCTGTGAATTGTTGTGGGTGAGTTACAGCCAACTTTATCTTTTACTAAGAAAAATTTTGTGATATGAACGAAGCTATCTCGAGAACCGTTGATCGCACCTGGAAAATTCCGGTGCCATCGGCTTCAGCTCGTCAAAATACACCTAGTAAAGAAGTTTAAAACAGCTGTGAACTGTTGCGGGTGAGTTATATCCAAGATTAGCTATTACTATGAAAAATTTTCTGATATGAACGAAGTTATCTCGAGAACCGTTGATCGCACATCTAAAATTTTTGTTCCATCGGCTTCAGCTCGTCGAAATACCCCCGGAAGGAAATTTTCAAACGGCTGCATTCACTTGTCGGGGAAATAATTGCAGTCTTATCCGTTTTGGTGAAAATCGTGCGTTTCAGCAGTTGAAAAACACGTTTTGACGAAAAATTTGTTGAAATCTTGCATTTTGACGCTGTACGACACCGTCGATGGCTGCATGGCATCATTTTGTAGTACCGCACGCATTTTTTATACCGATCCGACGCTGTTTGTTGATTCACATCTTTCGCCCTATGGTCGACGTTCTCCGAAGAACCGTCGATCGCGCCTGAAAAACTCCTGTTTCATCGGCTTCGGTAGGACGGAATACACCTAGTAAGATGTTTAGCAACGGCTGTGAATTGTTGTGGGTGAGTTATATCCAAGTTTAGCTGTTATTAAGAAAAATTTTGTGATATGAACGAAGCTATCTCGAGAACCGTTGATCGCACCTGGAAAATTCCGGTGCCATCGGCTTCAGCTCGTCGAAATACCTTGAGCAAAGACGTTTCAAACAGCTGTGAACCGTTGTGGGTGCGTTATATCCAAGTTTAGCTATTACTAAGAAAAATTTTCTGATATGAACGAAGCTATCTCGAGAACCGTTGATCGCACCTGGAAAATTCCGGTGCCATCGGCTTCAGCTCGTCGAAACACATCGAGCAAAGACGTTTCAAACAGCTGTGAACCGTTGTGGGTGCGTTATATCCAAGTTTAGCTATTACTAAGAAAAATTTTCTGATATGAACGAAGCTATCTCGAGAACCGTTGATCGCACCTGGAAAATTCCGGTGCCATCGGCTTCAGCTCGTCGAAATACATCGAGCAAAGACGTTTCAAACAGCTGTGAACCGTTGTGGGTGCGTTATATCCAAGTTTAGCTATTACTAAGAAAAATTTTCTGATATGAACGAAGCTATCTCGAGAACCGTTGATCGCACCTGGAAAATTCCGGTGCCATCGGCTTCAGCTCGTCGAAATACATCGAGCAAAGACGTCTCAAACAGCTGTGAACCGTTGTGGGTGCGTTATATCCAAGTTTAGCTATTACTAAGAAAAATTTTCTGATATGAACGAAGCTATCTCGAGAACCGTTGATCGCACCTGGAAAATTCCGGTGCCATCGGCTTCAGCTCGTCGAAATACATCGAGCAAAGACCTTTCAAACAGCTGTGAACCGTTGTGGGTGCGTTATATCCAAGTTTAGCTATTACTAAGAAAAATTTTCTGATATGAACGAAGCTATCTCGAGAACCGTTGATCGCACCTGGAAAATTCCGGTGCCATCGGCTTCAGCTCGTCGAAATACATCGAGCAAAGACGTCTCAAACAGCTGCGAACCGTTGTGGGTGCGTTATATCCAAGTTTAGCTATTACTAAGAAAAATTTTCTGATATGAACGAAGCTATCTCGAGAACCGTTGATCCCACCTGGGAAATTCCGGTGCCATCGGCTTCAGCTCGTCAAAATACACCTAGTAAAGAAGTTTAAAACAGCTGTGAACTGTTGCGGGTGAGTTATATCCAAGATTATCTATTACTATGAAAAATTTTCTGATATGAACGAAGCTATCTCGAGAACCGTTGATCGCACCTGGAAAATTCCGGTGCCATCGGCTTCAGCTCGTCGAAATACCCCCGGAAGGAAATTTTCAAACGGCTGCATTCACTTGTCGGGGAAATAATTGCAGTCTCATCCGTTTTAGTGAAAATCGTGCGTTTCAGCAGCTGAAAAACACGTTTTGACGAAAAATTTGTTGAAATCTTGCATTTTGACGCTGTACGACACCGTCGATGGCTGCATGGCATCATTTTGTAGTACCGCACGCATTTTTTATAACGATCCGACGCTGTTTTTTGATTCACATCTTTCGCCCTATGGTCGACGTTCTCCGAAGAACCGTTGATCGCACCTGGAAAATTCCGGTGCCATCGGCTTCAGCTCGTCGAAATACACCTCGTAAAGAAGTTTAAAACAGCTGTGAACTGTTGCGGGTGAGTTATATCCAAGATTAGCTATTACTATGAATAATTTTCTGATATGAACGAAGTTATCTCGAGAACCGTTGATCGCACATCTAAAACGTTTGTTCCATCGGCTTCAGCTCGTCGAAATACCCCCGGAAGGAAATTTTCAAACGGCTGCTTTCAGTTGTCGGGGAAATAATTGCAGTCTTATCCGTTTGAGTGAAAATCGTGCGTTTCAGCAGCTGAAAAACACGTTTTGACGAAAAATTTGTTGAAATCTTGCATTTTGACGCTGTACGACACCGTCGATGGCTGCATGGCATCATTTTGTAGTACCGCACGCATTTTTTATACTGATCCGACGCTGTTTGTTGATTCACATCTTTCGCCCTATGGTCGACGTTCTCCGAAGAACCGTTGATCGCGCCTGAAAAACTCCTGTTTCATCGGCTTCGGTAGGACGAAATACACCTAGTAAGATGTTTAGCAACGGCTGTGAATTGTTGTGGGTGAGTTACAGCCAACTTTATCTTTTACTAAGAAAAATTTTGTGATATGAACGAAGCTATCTCGAGAACCGTTGATCGCACCTGGAAAATTCCGGTGCCATCGGCTTCAGCTCGTCAAAATACACCTAGTAAAGAAGTTTAAAACAGCTGTGAACTGTTGCGGGTGAGTTATATCCAAGATTATCTATTACTATGAAAAATTTTCTGATATGAACGAAGCTATCTCGAGAACCGTTGATCGCACCTGGAAAATTCCGGTGCCATCGGCTTCAGCTCGTCGAAATACACCTAGTAAAGAAGTTTGAAACAGCTGTGAACTGTTGCGGGTGAGTTATATCCAAGTTTAGCTATTACTAAGAAAAATTTTCTGATATGAACGAAGCTATCTCGAGAACCGTTGATCGCACCTGGAAAATTCCGGTGCCATCGGCTTCAGCTCGTCGAAATACACCGAGCAAAGAAGTTTGAAACAGCTGTGAACTGTTGCGGGTGAGTTATATCCAAGATTAGCTATTACTATGAAAAATTTTCTGATATGAACGAAGTTATCTCGAGAACCGTTGATCGCACCTGGAAAATTCCGGTGCCATCGGCTTCAGCTCGTCGAAATACACCTAGTAAAGAAGTTTAAAACAGCTGTGAACTGTTGCGGGGGAGTTATATCCAAGTTTAGCTATTACTAAGAAAAATTTTCTGATATGAACGAAGCTATCTCGAGAACCGTTGATCGCGCCTGAAAAACTCCTGTTTCATCGGCTTCGGTAGGACGAAATACACCTAGTAAGATGTTTAGCAACCGTTGTGAATTGTTGTGGGTGAGTTACAGCCAACTTTATCTTTTACTATGAAAAATTTTCTGATATGAACGAAGTTATCTCGAGAGCCGTTGATCGCACCTGGAAAATTCCATTGCCATCGGCTTCAGCTCGTCGAAATACACCTAGTAAAGAAGTTTGAAACAGCTGTGAACTGTTGCGGGTGAATTATATCCAAGTTTAGCTATTACTAAGAAAAAGTTTCTGATATGAACGAAGCTATGTCGAGAACCGTTGATCGCACCTGGAAAATTCCGGTGCCATCGGCTTCAGCTCGTCGAAATACACCTAGTAAAGAAGTTTGAAACAGCTGTGAACTGTTGCGGGTGAGTTATATCCAAGTTTAGCTATTACTAAGAACAATTTTGTGATATGAACGAAGCTATCTCGAGAACCGTTGATCGCACCTGGAAAATTCCGGTGCCATCGGCTTCAGCTCGTCGAAATACCTTGAGCAAAGACGTTTCAAACAGCTGTGAACCGTTGTGGGTGCGTTATATCCAAGTTTAGCTATTACTAAGAAAAATTTTCTGATATGAACGAAGCTATCTCGAGAACCGTTGATCGCACCTGGAAAATTCCGGTGCCATCGGCTTCAGCTCGTCGAAACACATCGAGCAAAGACGTTTCAAACAGCTGTGAACCGTTGTGGGTGCGTTATATCCAAGTTTAGCTATTACTAAGAAAAATTTTCTGATATGAACGAAGCTATCTCGAGAACCGTTGATCGCACCTGGAAAATTCCGGTGCCATCGGCTTCAGCTCGTCGAAATACATCGAGCAAAGACGTTTCAAACAGCTGTGAACCGTTGTGGGTGCGTTATATCCAAGTTTAGCTATTACTAAGAAAAATTTTCTGATATGAACGAAGCTATCTCGAGAACCGTTGATCGCACCTGGAAAATTCCGGTGCCATCGGCTTCAGCTCGTCGAAATACATCGAGCAAAGACGTCTCAAACAGCTGTGAACCGTTGTGGGTGCGTTATATCCAAGTTTAGCTATTACTAAGAAAAATTTTCTGATATGAACGAAGCTATCTCGAGAACCGTTGATCCCACCTGTAAAATTCCGGTGCCATCGGCTTCAGCTCGTCAAAATACACCTAGTAAAGAAGTTTAAAACAGCTGTGAACTGTTGCGGGTGAGTTATATCCAAGATTATCTATTACTATGAAAAATTTTCTGATATGAACGAAGCTATCTCGAGAACCGTTGATCGCACCTGGAAAATTCCGGTGCCATCGGCTTCAGCTCGTCGAAATACCCCCGGAAGGAAATTTTCAAACGGCTGCATTCACTTGTCGGGGAAATAATTGCAGTCTCATCCGTTTTAGTGAAAATCGTGCGTTTCAGCAGCTGAAAAACACGTTTTGACGAAAAATTTGTTGAAATCTTGCATTTTGACGCTGTACGACACCGTCGATGGCTGCATGGCATCATTTTGTAGTACCGCACGCATTTTTTATAACGATCCGACGCTGTTTTTTGATTCACATCTTTCGCCCTATGGTCGACGTTCTCCGAAGAACCGTTGATCGCACCTGGAAAATTCCGGTGCCATCGGCTTCAGCTCGTCGAAATACACCTAGTAAAGAAGTTTAAAACAGCTGTGAACTGTTGCGGGTGAGTTATATCCAAGATTAGCTATTACTATGAATAATTTTCTGATATGAACGAAGTTATCTCGAGAACCGTTGACCGCACATCTAAAACGTTTGTTCCATCGGCTTCAGCTCGTCGAAATACCCCCGGAAGGAAATTTTCAAACGGCTGCTTTCAGTTGTCGGGGAAATAATTGCAGTCTTATCCGTTTGAGTGAAAATCGTGCGTTTCAGCAGCTGAAAAACACGTTTTGACGAAAAATTTGTTGAAATCTTGCATTTTGACGCTGTACGACACCGTCGATGGCTGGATGGCATCATTTTGTAGTACCGCACGCATTTTTTATACTGATCCGACGCTGTTTGTTGATTCACATCTTTCGCCCTATGGTCGACGTTCTCCGAAGAACCGTTGATCGCGCCTGAAAAACTCCTGTTTCATCGGCTTCGGTAGGACGACATACACCTAGTAAGATGTTTAGCAACGGCTGTGAATTGTTGTGGGTGAGTTACAGCCAACTTTATCTTTTACTAAGAAAAATTTTGTGATATGAACGAAGCTATCTCGAGAACCGTTGATCGCACCTGGAAAATTCCGGTGCCATCGGCTTCAGCTCGTCAAAATACACCTAGTAAAGAAGTTTAAAACAGCTGTGAACTGTTGCGGGTGAGTTATATCCAAGATTATCTATTACTATGAAAAATTTTCTGATATGAACGAAGCTATCTCGAGAACCGTTGATCGCACCTGGAAAATTCCGGTGCCATCGGCTTCAGCTCGTCGAAATACACCTAGTAAAGAAGTTTGAAACAGCTGTGAACTGTTGCGGGTGAGTTATATCCAAGTTTAGCTATTACTAAGAAAAATTTTCTGATATGAACGAAGCTATCTCGAGAACCGTTGATCGCACCTGGAAAATTCCGGTGCCATCGGCTTCAGCTCGTCAAAATACACCTAGTAAAGAAGTTTAAAACAGCTGTGAACTGTTGCGGGTGAGTTATATCCAAGATTAGCTATTACTATGAAAAATTTTCTGATATGAACGAAGTTATCTCGAGAACCGTTGATCGCACATCTAAAATTTTTGTTCCATCGGCTTCAGCTCGTCGAAATACCCCCGGAAGGAAATTTTCAAACGGCTGCATTCACTTGTCGGGGAAATAATTGCAGTCTTATCCGTTTTGGTGAAAATCGTGCGTTTCAGCAATTGAAAAACACGTTTTGACGAAAAATTTGTTGAAATCTTGCATTTTGACGCTGTACGACACCGTCGATGGCTGCATGGCATCATTTTGTAGTACCGCACGCATTTTTTATACCGATCCGACGCTGTTTGTTGATTCACATCTTTCGCCCTATGGTCGACGTTCTCCGAAGAACCGTTGATCGCGCCTGAAAAACTCCTGTTTCATCGGCTTCGGTAGGACGAAATACACCTAGTAAGATGTTTAGCAACGGCTGTGAATTGTTGTGGGTGAGTTATATCCAAGTTTAGCTATTACTAAGAAAAATTTTGTGATATGAACGAAGCTATCTCGAGAACCGTTGATCGCACCTGGAAAATTCCGGTGCCATCGGCTTCAGCTCGTCGAAATACCTTGAGCAAAGACGTTTCAAACAGCTGTGAACCGTTGTGGGTGCGTTATATCCAAGTTTAGCTATTACTAAGAAAAATTTTCTGATATGAACGAAGCTATCTCGAGAACCGTTGATCGCACCTGGAAAATTCCGGTGCCATCGGCTTCAGCTCGTCGAAACACATCGAGCAAAGACGTTTCAAACAGCTGTGAACCGTTGTGGGTGCGTTATATCCAAGTTTAGCTATTACTAAGAAAAATTTTCTGATATGAACGAAGCTATCTCGAGAACCGTTGATCGCACCTGGAAAATTCCGGTGCCATCGGCTTCAGCTCGTCGAAATACATCGAGCAAAGACCTTTCAAACAGCTGTGAACCGTTGTGGGTGCGTTATATCCAAGTTTAGCTATTACTAAGAAAAATTTTCTGATATGAACGAAGCTATCTCGAGAACCGTTGATCGCACCTGGAAAATTCCGGTGCCATCGGCTTCAGCTCGTCGAAATACATCGAGCAAAGACGTCTCAAACAGCTGCGAACCGTTGTGGGTGCGTTATATCCAAGTTTAGCTATTACTAAGAAAAATTTTCTGATATGAACGAAGCTATCTCGAGAACCGTTGATCCCACCTGGAAAATTCCGGTGCCATCGGCTTCAGCTCGTCAAAATACACCTAGTAAAGAAGTTTAAAACAGCTGTGAACTGTTGCGGGTGAGTTATATCCAAGATTATCTATTACTATGAAAAATTTTCTGATATGAACGAAGCTATCTCGAGAACCGTTGATCGCACCTGGAAAATTCCGGTGCCATCGGCTTCAGCTCGTCGAAATACCCCCGGAAGGAAATTTTCAAACGGCTGCATTCACTTGTCGGGGAAATAATTGCAGTCTCATCCGTTTTAGTGAAAATCGTGCGTTTCAGCAGCTGAAAAACACGTTTTGACGAAAAATTTGTTGAAATCTTGCATTTTGACGCTGTACGACACCGTCGATGGCTGCATGGCATCATTTTGTAGTACCGCACGCATTTTTTATAACGATCCGACGCTGTTTTTTGATTCACATCTTTCGCCCTATGGTCGACGTTCTCCGAAGAACCGTTGATCGCACCTGGAAAATTCCGGTGCCATCGGCTTCAGCTCGTCGAAATACACCTAGTAAAGAAGTTTAAAACAGCTGTGAACTGTTGCGGGTGAGTTATATCCAAGATTAGCTATTACTATGAATAATTTTCTGATATGAACGAAGTTATCTCGAGAACCGTTGATCGCACATCTAAAACGTTTGTTCCATCGGCTTCAGCTCGTCGAAATACCCCCGGAAGGAAATTTTCAAACGGCTGCTTTCAGTTGTCGGGGAAATAATTGCAGTCTTATCCGTTTGAGTGAAAATCGTGCGTTTCAGCAGCTGAAAAACACGTTTTGACGAAAAATTTGTTGAAATCTTGCATTTTGACGCTGTACGACACCGTCGATGGCTGGATGGCATCATTTTGTAGTACCGCACGCATTTTTTATACTGATCCGACGCTGTTTGTTGATTCACATCTTTCGCCCTATGGTCGACGTTCTCCGAAGAACCGTTGATCGCGCCTGAAAAACTCCTGTTTCATCGGCTTCGGTAGGACGAAATACACCTAGTAAGATGTTTAGCAACGGCTGTGAATTGTTGTGGGTGAGTTACAGCCAACTTTATCTTTTACTAAGAAAAATTTTGTGATATGAACGAAGCTATCTCGAGAACCGTTGATCGCACCTGGAAAATTCCGGTGCCATCGGCTTCAGCTCGTCAAAATACACCTAGTAAAGAAGTTTAAAACAGCTGTGAACTGTTGCGGGTGAGTTATATCCAAGATTAGCTATTACTATGAAAAATTTTCTGATATGAACGAAGTTATCTCGAGAACCGTTGATCGCACATCTAAAATTTTTGTTCCATCGGCTTCAGCTCGTCGAAATACCCCCGGAAGGAAATTTTCAAACGGCTGCATTCACTTGTCGGGGAAATAATTGCAGTCTTATCCGTTTTGGTGAAAATCGTGCGTTTCAGCAGTTGAAAAACACGTTTTGACGAAAAATTTGTTGAAATCTTGCATTTTGACGCTGTACGACACCGTCGATGGCTGCATGGCATCATTTTGTAGTACCGCACGCATTTTTTATACCGATCCGACGCTGTTTGTTGATTCACATCTTTCGCCCTATGGTCGACGTTCTCCGAAGAACCGTTGATCGCGCCTGAAAAACTCCTGTTTCATCGGCTTCGGTAGGACGAAATACACCTAGTAAGATGTTTAGCAACGGCTGTGAATTGTTGTGGGTGAGTTATATCCAAGTTTAGCTATTATTAAGAAAAATTTTGTGATATGAACGAAGCTATCTCGAGAACCGTTGATCGCACCTGGAAAATTCCGGTGCCATCGGCTTCAGCTCGTCGAAATACCTTGAGCAAAGACGTTTCAAACAGCTGTGAACCGTTGTGGGTGCGTTATATCCAAGTTTAGCTATTACTAAGAAAAATTTTCTGATATGAACGAAGCTATCTCGAGAACCGTTGATCGCACCTGGAAAATTCCGGTGCCATCGGCTTCAGCTCGTCGAAACACATCGAGCAAAGACGTTTCAAACAGCTGTGAACCGTTGTGGGTGCGTTATATCCAAGTTTAGCTATTACTAAGAAAAATTTTCTGATATGAACGAAGCTATCTCGAGAACCGTTGATCGCACCTGGAAAATTCCGGTGCCATCGGCTTCAGCTCGTCGAAATACATCGAGCAAAGACCTTTCAAACAGCTGTGAACCGTTGTGGGTGCGTTATATCCAAGTTTAGCTATTACTAAGAAAAATTTTCTGATATGAACGAAGCTATCTCGAGAACCGTTGATCGCACCTGGAAAATTCCGGTGCCATCGGCTTCAGCTCGTCGAAATACATCGAGCAAAGACGTCTCAAACAGCTGCGAACCGTTGTGGGTGCGTTATATCCAAGTTTAGCTATTACTAAGAAAAATTTTCTGATATGAACGAAGCTATCTCGAGAACCGTTGATCCCACCTGGGAAATTCCGGTGCCATCGGCTTCAGCTCGTCAAAATACACCTAGTAAAGAAGTTTAAAACAGCTGTGAACTGTTGCGGGTGAGTTATATCCAAGATTATCTATTACTATGAAAAATTTTCTGATATGAACGAAGCTATCTCGAGAACCGTTGATCGCACCTGGAAAATTCCGGTGCCATCGGCTTCAGCTCGTCGAAATACCCCCGGAAGGAAATTTTCAAACGGCTGCATTCACTTGTCGGGGAAATAATTGCAGTCTCATCCGTTTTAGTGAAAATCGTGCGTTTCAGCAGCTGAAAAACACGTTTTGACGAAAAATTTGTTGAAATCTTGCATTTTGACGCTGTACGACACCGTCGATGGCTGCATGGCATCATTTTGTAGTACCGCACGCATTTTTTATAACGATCCGACGCTGTTTTTTGATTCACATCTTTCGCCCTATGGTCGACGTTCTCCGAAGAACCGTTGATCGCACCTGGAAAATTCCGGTGCCATCGGCTTCAGCTCGTCGAAATACACCTAGTAAAGAAGTTTAAAACAGCTGTGAACTGTTGCGGGTGAGTTATATCCAAGATTAGCTATTACTATGAATAATTTTCTGATATGAACGAAGTTATCTCGAGAACCGTTGATCGCACATCTAAAACGTTTGTTCCATCGGCTTCAGCTCGTCGAAATACCCCCGGAAGGAAATTTTCAAACGGCTGCTTTCAGTTGTCGGGGAAATAATTGCAGTCTTATCCGTTTGAGTGAAAATCGTGCGTTTCAGCAGCTGAAAAACACGTTTTGACGAAAAATTTGTTGAAATCTTGCATTTTGACGCTGTACGACACCGTCGATGGCTGCATGGCATCATTTTGTAGTACCGCACGCATTTTTTATACTGATCCGACGCTGTTTGTTGATTCACATCTTTCGCCCTATGGTCGACGTTCTCCGAAGAACCGTTGATCGCGCCTGAAAAACTCCTGTTTCATCGGCTTCGGTAGGACGAAATACACCTAGTAAGATGTTTAGCAACGGCTGTGAATTGTTGTGGGTGAGTTACAGCCAACTTTATCTTTTACTAAGAAAAATTTTGTGATATGAACGAAGCTATCTCGAGAACCGTTGATCGCACCTGGAAAATTCCGGTGCCATCGGCTTCAGCTCGTCAAAATACACCTAGTAAAGAAGTTTAAAACAGCTGTGAACTGTTGCGGGTGAGTTATATCCAAGATTATCTATTACTATGAAAAATTTTCTGATATGAACGAAGCTATCTCGAGAACCGTTGATCGCACCTGGAAAATTCCGGTGCCATCGGCTTCAGCTCGTCGAAATACACCGAGCAAAGAAGTTTGAAACAGCTGTGAACTGTTGCGGGTGAGTTATATCCAAGATTAGCTATTACTATGAAAAATTTTCTGATATGAACGAAGTTATCTCGAGAACCGTTGATCGCACCTGGAAAATTCCGGTGCCATCGGCTTCAGCTCGTCGAAATACACCTAGTAAAGAAGTTTAAAACAGCTGTGAACTGTTGCGGGGGAGTTATATCCAAGTTTAGCTATTACTAAGAAAAATTTTCTGATATGAACGAAGCTATCTCGAGAACCGTTGATCGCGCCTGAAAAACTCCTGTTTCATCGGCTTCGGTAGGACGAAATACACCTAGTAAGATGTTTAGCAACCGTTGTGAATTGTTGTGGGTGAGTTACAGCCAACTTTATCTTTTACTATGAAAAATTTTCTGATATGAACGAAGTTATCTCGAGAGCCGTTGATCGCACCTGGAAAATTCCATTGCCATCGGCTTCAGCTCGTCGAAATACACCTAGTAAAGAAGTTTGAAACAGCTGTGAACTGTTGCGGGTGAATTATATCCAAGTTTAGCTATTACTAAGAAAAAGTTTCTGATATGAACGAAGCTATCTCGAGAACCGTTGATCGCACCTGGAAAATTCCGGTGCCATCGGCTTCAGCTCGTCGAAATACACCTAGTAAAGAAGTTTGAAACAGCTGTGAACTGTTGCGGGTGAGTTATATCCAAGTTTAGCTATTACTAAGAACAATTTTGTGATATGAACGAAGCTATCTCGAGAACCGTTGATCGCACCTGGAAAATTCTGGTGCCATCGGCTTCAGCTCGTCGAAATACCTTGAGCAAAGACGTTTCAAACAGCTGTGAACCGTTGTGGGTGCGTTATATCCAAGTTTAGCTATTACTAAGCAAAATTTTCTGATATGAACGAAGCTATCTCGAGAACCGTTGATCGCACCTGGAAAATTCCGGTGCCATCGGCTTCAGCTCGTCGAAACACATCGAGCAAAGACGTTTCAAACAGCTGTGAACCGTTGTGGGTGCGTTATATCCAAGTTTAGCTATTACTAAGAAAAATTTTCTGATATGAACGAAGCTATCTCGAGAACCGTTGATCGCACCTGGAAAATTCCGGTGCCATCGGCTTCAGCTCGTCGAAATACATCGAGCAAAGACGTTTCAAACAGCTGTGAACCGTTGTGGGTGCGTTATATCCAAGTTTAGCTATTACTAAGAAAAATTTTCTGATATGAACGAAGCTATCTCGAGAACCGTTGATCGCACCTGGAAAATTCCGGTGCCATCGGCTTCAGCTCGTCGAAATACATCGAGCAAAGACGTCTCAAACAGCTGTGAACCGTTGTGGGTGCGTTATATCCAAGTTTAGCTATTACTAAGAAAAATTTTCTGATATGAACGAAGCTATCTCGAGAACCGTTGATCCCACCTGGAAAATTCCGGTGCCATCGGCTTCAGCTCGTCAAAATACACCTAGTAAAGAAGTTTAAAACAGCTGTGAACTGTTGCGGGTGAGTTATATCCAAGATTATCTATTACTATGAAAAATTTTCTGATATGAACGAAGCTATCTCGAGAACCGTTGATCGCACCTGGAAAATTCCGGTGCCATCGGCTTCAGCTCGTCGAAATACCCCCGGAAGGAAATTTTCAAACGGCTGCATTCACTTGTCGGGGAAATAATTGCAGTCTCATCCGTTTTAGTGAAAATCGTGCGTTTCAGCAGCTGAAAAACACGTTTTGACGAAAAATTTGTTGAAATCTTGCATTTTGACGCTGTACGACACCGTCGATGGCTGCATGGCATCATTTTGTAGTACCGCACGCATTTTTTATAACGATCCGACGCTGTTTTTTGATTCACATCTTTCGCCCTATGGTCGACGTTCTCCGAAGAACCGTTGATCGCACCTGGAAAATTCCGGTGCCATCGGCTTCAGCTCGTCGAAATACACCTAGTAAAGAAGTTTAAAACAGCTGTGAACTGTTGCGGGTGAGTTATATCCAAGATTAGCTATTACTATGAATAATTTTCTGATATGAACGAAGTTATCTCGAGAACCGTTGACCGCACATCTAAAACGTTTGTTCCATCGACTTCAGCTCGTCGAAATACCCCCGGAAGGAAATTTTCAAACGGCTGCTTTCAGTTGTCGGGGAAATAATTGCAGTCTTATCCGTTTGAGTGAAAATCGTGCGTTTCAGCAGCTGAAAAACACGTTTTGACGAAAAATTTGTTGAAATCTTGCATTTTGACGCTGTACGACACCGTCGATGGCTGGATGGCATCATTTTGTAGTACCGCACGCATTTTTTATACTGATCCGACGCTGTTTGTTGATTCACATCTTTCGCCCTATGGTCGACGTTCTCCGAAGAACCGTTGATCGCGCCTGAAAAACTCCTGTTTCATCGGCTTCGGTAGGACGAAATACACCTAGTAAGATGTTTAGCAACGGCTGTGAATTGTTGTGGGTGAGTTACAGCCAACTTTATCTTTTACTAAGAAAAATTTTGTGATATGAACGAAGCTATCTCGAGAACCGTTGATCGCACCTGGAAAATTCCGGTGCCATCGGCTTCAGCTCGTCAAAATACACCTAGTAAAGAAGTTTAAAACAGCTGTGAACTGTTGCGGGTGAGTTATATCCAAGATTATCTATTACTATGAAAAATTTTCTGATATGAACGAAGCTATCTCGAGAACCGTTGATCGCACCTGGAAAATTCCGGTGCCATCGGCTTCAGCTCGTCGAAATACACCTAGTAAAGAAGTTTGAAACAGCTGTGAACTGTTGCGGGTGAGTTATATCCAAGTTTAGCTATTACTAAGAAAAATTTTCTGATATGAACGAAGCTATCTCGAGAACCGTTGATCGCACCTGGAAAATTCCGGTGCCATCGGCTTCAGCTCGTCAAAATACACCTAGTAAAGAAGTTTAAAACAGCTGTGAACTGTTGCGGGTGAGTTATATCCAAGATTAGCTATTACTATGAAAAATTTTCTGATATGAACGAAGTTATCTCGAGAACCGTTGATAGCACCTGGAAAATTCCGGTGCCATCGGCTTCAGCTCGTCGAAATACACCGAGCAAAGAAGTTTGAAACAGCTGTGAACTGTTGCGGGTGAGTTATATCCAAGTTTAGCTATTACTAAGAAAAATTTTCTGATATGAACGAAGCTATCTCGAGAACCGGTGATCGCACCTGGAAAATTCCGGTGCCATCGGCTTCAGCTCGTCGGCATACACCTAGTAAAGAAGTTTAAAACAGCTGTGAACTGTTGCGGGTGAGTTATATCCAAGATTAGCTATTACTATGAATAATTTTCTGATATGAACGAAGTTATCTCGAGAACCGTTGATCGCACATCTAAAACGTTTGTTCCATCGGCTTCAGCTCGTCGAAATACCCCCGGAAGTAAATTTTCAAACGGCTGCATTCCCTTGTCGGGGCAATATTTGCAGTATTATCCGTTTTGGTGAAATTCGTGCGTTTCAGCAGCTGAAAAACACGTTTTGACGAAAAATTTGTTGAAATCTTGCATTTTGACGCTGTACGACACCGTCGATGGCTGCATGGCATCATTTTGTAGTACCGCACGCATTTTTTATACCGATCCGACGCTGTTTGTTGATTCACATCTTTCGCCCTATGGTCGACGTTCTCCGAAGAACCGTTGATCGCGCCTGAAAAACTCCTGTTTCATCGGCTTCGGTAGGACGAAATACACCTAGTAAGATGTTTAGCAACGGCTGTGAATTGTTGTGGGTGAGTTACAGTCAACTTTATCTTTTACTATGAAAAATTTTCTGATATGAACGAAGTTATCTCGAGAGCCGTTGATCGCACCTGGAAAATTCCATTGCCATCGGCTTCAGCTCGTCGAAATACACCTAGTAAAGAAGTTTGAAACAGCTGTGAACTGTTGCGGGTGAGTTATATCCAAGTTTAGCTATTACTAAGAAAAATTTTCTGATATGAACGAAGTTATCTCGAGAGCCGTTGATCGCACCTGGAAAATTCCATTGCCATCGGCTTCAGCTCGTCGAAATACACCTAGTAAAGAAGTTTGAAACAGCTGTGAACTGTTGCGGGTGAGTTATATCCAAGTTTAGCTATTACTAAGAAAAATTTTCTGATATGAACGAAGCTATCTCGAGAACCGTTGATCGCACCTGGAAAATTCCGGTGCCATCGGCTTCAGCTCGTCGAAATACACCTAGTAAAGAAGTTTGAAACAGCTGTGAACTGTTGCGGGTGAGTTATATCCAAGTTTAGCTATTACTAAGAACAATTTACTGATATGAACGAAGCTATCTCGAGAACCGTTGATCGCACCTGGAAAATTCCGGTGCCATCGACTTCAGCTCATCGAAATACACCTAGTAAAGAAGTTTAAAACAGCTGTGATCTGTTGCGGGTGAGTTATATCCTAGTTTAGCTATTACTAAGAAAAATTTTCTGATATGAACGAAGCTATCTCGAGAACCGTTGATAGCACCTGGAAAATTCCGGTGCCATCGGCTTCAGCTCGTCGAAATACACCGAGCAAAGAAGTTTGAAACAGCTGTGAACTGTTGCGGGTGAGTTATATCCAAGTTTAGCTATTACTAAGAAAAATTTTCTGATATGAACGAAGCTATCTCGAGAACCGGTGATCGCACCTGGAAAATTCCGGTGCCATCGGCTTCAGCTCGTCGAAATACCCCCGGAAGGAAATTTTCAAACGGCTGCATTCACTTGTCGGGGAAATAATTGCAGTCTCATCCGTTTTAGTGAAAATCGTGCGTTTCAGCAGCTGAAAAACACGTTTTGACGAAAAATTTGTTGAAATCTTGCATTTTGACGCTGTACGACACCGTCGATGGCTGCATGGCATCATTTTGTAGTACCGCACGCATTTTTTATAACGATCCGACGCTGTTTTTTGATTCACATCTTTCGCCCTATGGTCGACGTTCTCCGAAGAACCGTTGATCGCACCTGGAAAATTCCGGTGCCATCGGCTTCAGCTCGTCGAAATACACCTAGTAAAGAAGTTTAAAACAGCTGTGAACTGTTGCGGGTGAGTTATATCCAAGATTAGCTATTACTATGAATAATTTTCTGATATGAACGAAGTTATCTCGAGAACCGTTGATCGCACATCTAAAACGTTTGTTCCATCGGCTTCAGCTCGTCGAAATACCCCCGGAAGGAAATTTTCAAACGGCTGCTTTCAGTTGTCGGGGAAATAATTGCAGTCTTATCCGTTTGAGTGAAAATCGTGCGTTTCAGCAGCTGAAAAACACGTTTTGACGAAAAATTTGTTGAAATCTTGCATTTTGACGCTGTACGACACCGTCGATGGCTGCATGGCATCATTTTGTAGTACCGCACGCATTTTTTATACTGATCCGACGCTGTTTGTTGATTCACATCTTTCGCCCTATGGTCGACGTTCTCCGAAGAACCGTTGATCGCGCCTGAAAAACTCCTGTTTCATCGGCTTCGGTAGGACGAAATACACCTAGTAAGATGTTTAGCAACGGCTGTGAATTGTTGTGGGTGAGTTACAGCCAACTTTATCTTTTACTAAGAAAAATTTTCTGATATGAACGAAGCTATCTCGAGAACCGTTGATCGCACCTGGAAAATTCCGGTGCCATCGGCTTCAGCTCGTCGAAATACACCGAGCAAAGAAGTTTAAAACAGCTGTGAACTGTTGCGGGTGAATTATAGCCAAGATTATCTATTACTATGAAAAATTTTCTGATATGAACGATGCTATCTCGAGAACCGTTGATCGCACCTGGAAAATTCCGGTGCCATCGGCTTCAGCTCGTCGAAATACATCGAGCAAAGACGTTTCAAACAGCTGTGAACCGTTGTGGGTGCGTTATATCCAAGTTTAGCTATTACTAAGAAAAATTTTCTGATATGAACGAAGCTATCTCGAGAACCGTTGATCGCACCTGGAAAATTCCGGTGCCATCGGCTTCAGCTCGTCAAAATACACCTAGTAAAGAAGTTTAAAACAGCTGTGAACTGTTGCGGGTGAGTTATATCCAAGATTATCTATTACTATGAAAAATTTTCTGATATGAACGATGCTATCTCGAGAACCGTTGATCGCGCCTGAAAAACTCCTGTTTCATCGGCTTCGGTAGGACGAAATACACCTAGTAAGATGTTTAGCAACGGCTGTGAATTGTTGTGGGTGAGTTACAGCCAACTTTATCTTTTACTATGAAAAATTTTCTGATATGAACGAAGTTATCTCGAGAGCCGTTGATCGCACCTGGAAAATTCCATTGCCATCGGCTTCAGCTCGTCGAAATACACCTAGTAAAGAAGTTTGAAACAGCTGTGAACTGTTGCGGGTGAGTTATATCCAAGTTTAGCTATTACTAAGAAAAATTTTCTGATATGAACGAAGCTATCTCGAGAACCGTTGATCGCACCTGGAAAATTCCGGTGCCATCGGCTTCAGCTCGTCGAAATACACCTAGTAAAGAAGTTTGAAACAGCTGTGAACTGTTGCGGATGAGTTATATCCAAGTTTAGCTATTACTAAGAACAATTTACTGATATGAACGAAGCTATCTCGAGAACCGTTGATCGCACCTGGAAAATTCCGGTGCCATCGACTTCAGCTCATCGAAATACACCTAGTAAAGAAGTGTAAAACAGCTGTGATCTGTTGCGGGTGAGTTATATCCAAGTTTAGCTATTACTAAGAAAAATTTTCTGATATGCACGAAGCTATCTCGAGAACCGTTGATCGCACCTGGAAAATTCCGGTGCCATCGGCTTCAGCTCGTCGGAATACACCGAGCAAAGAAGTTTGAAACAGCTGTGAACTGTTGCGGGTGAGTTATATCCAAGTTTAGCTATTACTAAGAAAAATTTTCTGATATGAACGAAGCTATCTCGAGAACCGTTGATAGCACCTGGAAAATTCCGGTGCCATGGGCTTCAGCTCGTCGAAATACACCGAGCAAAGAAGTTTGAAACAGCTGTGAACGGTTGCGGGTGAGTTATATCCAAGTTTAGCTATTACTAAGAAAAATTTTCTGATATGAACGAAGCTATCTCGAGAACCGGTGATCGCACCTGGAAAATTCCGGTGCCATCGGCTTCAGCTCGTCGGCATACACCTAGTAAAGAAGTTTAAAACAGCTGTGAACTGTTGCGGGTGAGTTATATCCAAGATTAGCTATTACTATGAAAAATTTTCTGATATGAACGACGTTATCTCGAGAACCGTTGATCGCACATCTAAAATTTTTGTTCCATCGGCTTCAGCTCGTCGAAATACCCCCGGAAGGAAATTTTCAAACGGCTGCATTCCCTTGTCGGGGAAATAATTGCAGTATTATCCGTTTTGGTGAAATTCGTGCGTTTCAGCAGCTGAAAAACACGTTTTGACGAAAAATTTGTTGAAATCTTGCATTTTGACGCTGTACGACACCGTCGATGGCTGCATGGCATCATTTTGTAGTACCGCACGCATTTTTTATACCGATCCGACGCTGTTTGTTGATTCACATCTTTCGCCCTATGGTCGACGTTCTCCGAAGAACCGTTGATCGCGCCTGAAAAATTCCGGTGCCATCGGCTTCAGCTCGTCGAAATACACCTAGTAAAGAAGTTTGAAACAGCTGTGAACTGTTGCGGGTGAGTTATATCCAAGTTTAGCTATTACTAAGAAAAAGTTTCTGATATGAACGAAGCTATCTCGAGAACCGTTAATCGCACCTGGAAAATTCCGGTGCCATCGGCTTCAGCTCGTCGAAATACACCTAGTAAAGAAGTTTAAAACAGCTGTGAACTGGTGCGGGGGAGTTATATCCAAGTTTAGCTATTACTAAGAAAAATTTTCTGATATGAACGAAGCTATCTCGAGAACCGTTGATCGCGCCTGAAAAACTCCTGTTTCATCGGCTTCGGTAGGACGAAATACACCTAGTAAGATGTTTAGCAACGGCTGTGAATTGTTGTGGGTGACTTACAGCCAACTTTATCTTTTACTATGAAAAATTTTCTGATATGAACGAAGTTATCTCGAGAGCCGTTGATCGCACCTGGAAAATTCCATTGCCATCGGCTTCAGCTCGTCGAAATACACCTAGTAAAGAAGTTTGAAACAGCTGTGAACTGTTGCGGGTGAGTT
This sequence comes from Diachasmimorpha longicaudata, assembly GCF_034640455.1. NCBI lineage: Eukaryota > Metazoa > Arthropoda > Insecta > Hymenoptera > Braconidae > Diachasmimorpha > Diachasmimorpha longicaudata. Next base: position 328,306 of record NW_026973899.1, on the reverse strand, counting down.
ATATCCAAGTTTAGCTATTACTAAGAAAAATTTTCTGATATGAACGAAGCTATCTCGAGAACCGTTGATCGCACCTGGAAAATTCCGGTGCCATCGGCTTCAGCTCGTCGAAATACACCTAGTAAAGAAGTTTGAAACAGCTGTGAACTGTTGCGGGTGAGTTATATCCAAGTTTAGCTATTACTAAGAACAATTTACTGATATGAACGAAGCTATCTCGAGAACCGTTGATCGCACCTGGAAAATTCCGGTGCCATCGACTTCAGCTCATCGAAATACACCTAGTAAAGAAGTTTAAAACAGCTGTGATCTGTTGCGGGTGAGTTATATCCTAGTTTAGCTATTACTAAGAAAAATTTTCTGATATGAACGAAGCTATCTCGAGAACCGTTGATAGCACCTGGAAAATTCCGGTGCCATCGGCTTCAGCTCGTCGAAATACACCGAGCAAAGAAGTTTGAAACAGCTGTGAACTGTTGCGGCCGAGTTATATCCAAGTTTAGCTATTACTAAGAAAAATTTTCTGATATGAACGAAGCTATCTCGAGAACCGGTGATCGCACCTGGAAAATTCCGGTGCCATCGGCTTCAGCTCGTCGGCATACACCTAGTAAAGAAGTTTAAAACAGCTGTGAACTGTTGCGGGTGAGTTATATCCAAGATTAGCTATTACTATGAATAATTTTCTGATATGAACGAAGTTATCTCGAGAACCGTTGATCGCACCTGGAAAATTCCGGTGCCATCGGCTTCAGCTCGTCGAAATACATCGAGCAAAGACGTTTCAAACAGCTGTGAACCGTTGTGGGTGCGTTATATCCAAGTTTAGCTATTACTAAGAAAAATTTTGTGATATGAACGAAGCTATCTCGAGAACCGTTGATCGCACCTGGAAAATTCCGGTGCCATCGGCTTCAGCTCGTCGAAATACATCGAGCAAAGACGTTTCAAACAGCTGTGAACCGTTGTGGGTGCGTTATATCCAAGTTTAGCTATTACTAAGAAAAATTTTCTGATATGAACGAAGCTATCTCGAGAACCGTTGATCGCACCTGGAAAATTCCGGTGCCATCGGCTTCAGCTCGTCAAAATACACCTAGTAAAGAAGTTTAAAACAGCTGTGAACTGTTGCGGGTGAGTTATAGCCAAGATTATCTATTACTATGAAAAATTTTCTGATATGAACGATGCTATCTCGAGAACCGTTGATCGCACCTGGAAAATTCCGGTGCCATCGGCTTCAGCTCGTCGAAATACATCGAGCAAAGACGTTTCAAACAGCTGTGAACCGTTGTGGGTGCGTTATATCCAAGTTTAGCTATTACTAAGAAAAATTTTCTGATATGAACGAAGCTATCTCGAGAACCGTTGATCGCACCTGGAAAATTCCGGTGCCATCGGCTTCAGCTCGTCAAAATACACCTAGTAAAGAAGTTTAAAACAGCTGTGAACTGTTGCGGGTGAGTTATATCCAAGATTATCTATTACTATGAAAAATTTTCTGATATGAACGATGCTATCTCGAGAACCGTTGATCGCGCCTGAAAAACTCCTGTTTCATCGGCTTCGGTAGGACGAAATACACCTAGTAAGATGTTTAGCAACGGCTGTGAATTGTTGTGGGTGAGTTACAGCCAACTTTATCTTTTACTATGAAAAATTTTCTGATATGAACGAAGTTATCTCGAGAGCCGTTGATCGCACCTGGAAAATTCCATTGCCATCGGCTTCAGCTCGTCGAAATACACCTAGTAAAGAAGTTTGAAACAGCTGTGAACTGTTGCGGGTGAGTTATATCCAAGTTTAGCTATTACTAAGAAAAATTTTCTGATATGAACGAAGCTATCTCGAGAACCGTTGATCGCACCTGGAAAATTCCGGTGCCATCGGCTTCAGCTCGTCGAAATACACCTAGTAAAGAAGTTTGAAACAGCTGTGAACTGTTGCGGATGAGTTATATCCAAGTTTAGCTATTACTAAGAACAATTTACTGATATGAACGAAGCTATCTCGAGAACCGTTGATCGCACCTGGAAAATTCCGGTGCCATCGACTTCAGCTCATCGAAATACACCTAGTAAAGAAGTGTAAAACAGCTGTGATCTGTTGCGGGTGAGTTATATCCAAGTTTAGCTATTACTAAGAAAAATTTACTGATATGAACGAAGCTATCTCGAGAACCGTTGATCGCACCTGGAAAATTCCGGTGCCATCGGCTTCAGCTCGTCGGCATACACCTAGTAAAGAAGTTTAAAACAGCTGTGAACTGTTGCGGGTGAGTTATATCCAAGATTAGCTATTACTATGAATAATTTTCTGATATGAACGAAGTTATCTCGAGAACCGTTGATCGCACATCTAAAACGTTTGTTCCATCGGCTTCAGCTCGTCGAAATACCCCCGGAAGTAAATTTTCAAACGGCTGCATTCCCTTGTCGGGGAAATATTTGCAGTATTATCCGTTTTGGTGAAATTCGTGCGTTTCAGCAGCTGAAAAACACGTTTTGACGAAAAATTTGTTGAAATCTTGCATTTTGACGCTGTACGACACCGTCGATGGCTGCATGGCATCATTTTGTAGTACCGCACGCATTTTTTATACCGATCCGACGCTGTTTGTTGATTCACATCTTTCGCCCTATGGTCGACGTTCTCCGAAGAACCGTTGATCGCGCCTGAAAAACTCCTGTTTCATCGGCTTCGGTAGGACGAAATACACCTAGTAAGATGTTTAGCAACGGCTGTGAATTGTTGTGGGTGAGTTACAGCCAACTTTATCTTTTACTATGAAAAATTTTCTGATATGAACGAAGTTATCTCGAGAACCGTTGATCGCACATCTAAAATTTTTGTTCCATCGGCTTCAGCTCGTCGAAATACACCTAGTAACGACGTTTGAAACAGCTGTGAACTGTTGCGGGTGTGTTATATCCTAGTTTAGCTATTACTAAGAAAAATTTTTTGATATGAACGAAGCTATCTCGAGAACCGTTCATCGCACCTGGAAAATTCCGGTGCCATCGGCTTCAGCTCGTCAAAATACACCTAGTAAAGAAGTTTAAAACAGCTGTGAACTGTTGCGGGTGAGTTATAGCCAAGATTATCTATTACTATGAAAAATTTTCTGATATGAACGATGCTATCTCGAGAACCGTTGATCGCACCTGGAAAATTCCGGTGCCATCGGCTTCAGCTCGTCGAAATACATCGAGCAAAGACGTTTCAAACAGCTGTGAACCGTTGTGGGTGCGTTATATCCAAGTTTAGCTATTACTAAGAAAAATTTTCTGATATGAACGAAGCTATCTCGAGAACCGTTGATCGCACCTGGAAAATTCCGGTGCCATCGGCTTCAGCTCGTCAAAATACACCTAGTAAAGAAGTTTAAAACAGCTGTGAACTGTTGCGGGTGAGTTATATCCAAGATTATCTATTACTATGAAAAATTTTCTGATATGAACGATGCTATCTCGAGAACCGTTGATCGCGCCTGAAAAACTCCTGTTTCATCGGCTTCGGTAGGACGAAATACACCTAGTAAGATGTTTAGCAACGGCTGTGAATTGTTGTGGGTGAGTTACAGCCAACTTTATCTTTTACTATGAAAAATTTTCTGATATGAACGAAGTTATCTCGAGAGCCGTTGATCGCACCTGGAAAATTCCATTGCCATCGGCTTCAGCTCGTCGAAATACACCTAGTAAAGAAGTTTGAAACAGCTGTGAACTGTTGCGGGTGAGTTATATCCAAGTTTAGCTATTACTAAGAAAAATTTTCTGATATGAACGAAGCTATCTCGAGAACCGTTGATCGCACCTGGAAAATTCCGGTGCCATCGGCTTCAGCTCGTCGAAATACACCTAGTAAAGAAGTTTGAAACAGCTGTGAACTGTTGCGGATGAGTTATATCCAAGTTTAGCTATTACTAAGAACAATTTACTGATATGAACGAAGCTATCTCGAGAACCGTTGATCGCACCTGGAAAATTCCGGTGCCATCGACTTCAGCTCATCGAAATACACCTAGTAAAGAAGTGTAAAACAGCTGTGATCTGTTGCGGGTGAGTTATATCCAAGTTTAGCTATTACTAAGAAAAATTTACTGATATGAACGAAGCTATCTCGAGAACCGTTGATCGCACCTGGAAAATTCCGGTGCCATCGGCTTCAGCTCGTCGGCATACACCTAGTAAAGAAGTTTAAAACAGCTGTGAACTGTTGCGGGTGAGTTATATCCAAGATTAGCTATTACTATGAATAATTTTCTGATATGAACGAAGTTATCTCGAGAACCGTTGATCGCACATCTAAAACGTTTGTTCCATCGGCTTCAGCTCGTCGAAATACCCCCGGAAGTAAATTTTCAAACGGCTGCATTCCCTTGTCGGGGAAATATTTGCAGTATTATCCGTTTTGGTGAAATTCGTGCGTTTCAGCAGCTGAAAAACACGTTTTGACGAAAAATTTGTTGAAATCTTGCATTTTGACGCTGTACGACACCGTCGATGGCTGCATGGCATCATTTTGTAGTACCGCACGCATTTTTTATACCGATCCGACGCTGTTTGTTGATTCACATCTTTCGCCCTATGGTCGACGTTCTCCGAAGAACCGTTGATCGCGCCTGAAAAACTCCTGTTTCATCGGCTTCGGTAGGACGAAATACACCTAGTAAGATGTTTAGCAACGGCTGTGAATTGTTGTGGGTGAGTTACAGCCAACTTTATCTTTTACTATGAAAAATTTTCTGATATGAACGAAGTTATCTCGAGAACCGTTGATCGCACATCTAAAATTTTTGTTCCATCGGCTTCAGCTCGTCGAAATACACCTAGTAACGACGTTTGAAACAGCTGTGAACTGTTGCGGGTGTGTTATATCCTAGTTTAGCTATTACTAAGAAAAATTTTTTGATATGAACGAAGCTATCTCGAGAACCGTTCATCGCACCTGGAAAATTCCGGTGCCATCGGCTTCAGCTCGTCGAAATACACCTAGTAAAGAAGTTTAAAACAGCTGTGAACTGTTGCGGGTGAGTTATATCCAAAATTAGCTATTACTATGAAAAATTTTCTGATATGAACGAAACTATCTCGAGAACCGTTGGTCGCACCTGGAAAATTCCGGTGCCATCGGCTTCAGCTCGTCGAAATACACCTAGTACAGAAGTTTGAAACAGCTGTGAACTGTTGCGGGTGAGTTATATCCAAGTTTAGCTATTACTAAGAAAAATTTTGTGATATGAACGAAGCTATCTCGAGAACCGTTGATCGCACCTGGAAAATTCCGGTGCCATCGGCTTCAGCTCGTCGAAATCCATTGAGCAAAGTCGTTTCAAACAGCTGTGAACCGTTGTGGGTGCGTTATATCCAAGTTTAGCTATTACTACGAAAAATTTTCTGATATGAACGAAGCTATCTCGAGAACCGTTGATCGCACCTGGAAAATTCCGGTGCCATCGGCTTCAGCTCGTCGAAATACACCGAGCAAAGAAGTTTGAAACAGCTGTGAACTGTTGCGGGTGAGTTATATCCAAGTTTAGCTATTACTAAGAAAAATTTTCTGATATGAACGAAGCTATCTCGAGAACCGGTGATCGCACCTGGAAAATTCCGGTGCCATCGGCTTCAGCTCGTCGAAATACACCTAGTAAAGAAGTTTGAAACAGCTGTGAACTGTTGCGGGTGAGTTATATCCAAGTTTAGCTATTACTAAGAACAATTTACTGATATGAACGAAGCTATCTCGAGAACCGTTGATCGCACCTGGAAAATTCCGGTGCCATCGACTTCAGCTCATCGAAATACACCTAGCAAAGAAGTTTAAAACAGCTGTGATCTGTTGCGGGTGAGTTATATCCAAGTTTAGCTATTACTAAGAAAAATTTTCTGATATGCACGAAGCTATCTCGAGAACCGTTGATCGCACCTGGAAAATTCCGGTGCCATCGGCTTCAGCTCGTCGAAATACACCGAGCAAAGAAGTTTGAAACAGCTGTGAACTGTTGCGGGTGAGTTATATCCAAGTTTAGCTATTACTAAGAAAAATTTTCTGATATGAACGAAGCTATCTCGAGAACCGTTGATAGCACCTGGAAAATTCCGGTGCCATCGGCTTCAGCTCGTCGAAATACACCGAGCAAAGAAGTTTGAAACAGCTGTGAACTGTTGCGGGTGAGTTATATCCAAGATTAGCTATTACTATGAAAAATTTTCTGATATGAACGATGCTATCTCGAGAACCGTTGATCGCACCTGGAAAATTCCGGTGCCATCGGCTTCAGCTCGTCGAAATACATCGAGCAAAGACGTTTCAAACAGCTGTGAACCGTTGTGGGTGCGTTATATCCAAGTTTAGCTATTACTAAGAAAAATTTTCTGATATGAACGAAGCTATCTCGAGAACCGTTGATCGCACCTGGAAAATTCCGGTGCCATCGGCTTCAGCTCGTCGGAATACACCTAGTAAAGAAGTTTAAAACAGCTGTGAACTGTTGCGGGGGAGTTATATCCAAGTTTAGCTATTACTAAGAAAAATTTTCTGATATGAACGAAGCTATCTCGAGAACCGTTGATCGCGCCTGAAAAACTCCTGTTTCATCGGCTTCGGTAGGACGAAATACACCTAGTAAGATGTTTAGCAACGGCTGTGAATTGTTGTGGGTGAGTTACAGCCAACTTTATCTTTTACTATGAAAAATTTTCTGATATGAACGAAGTTATCTCGAGAGCCGTTGATCGCACCTGGAAAATTCCATTGCCATCGGCTTCAGCTCGTCGAAATACACCTAGTAAAGAAGTTTGAAACAGCTGTGAACTGTTGCGGGTGAGTTATATCCAAGTTTAGCTATTACTAAGAAAAATTTTCTGATATGAACGAAGCTATCTCGAGAACCGTTGATCGCACCTGGAAAATTCCGGTGCCATCGACTTCAGCTCATCGAAATACACCTAGTAAAGAAGTGTAAAACAGCTGTGATCTGTTGCGGGTGAGTTATATCCAAGTTTAGCTATTACTAAGAAAAATTTTCTGATATGCACGAAGCTATCTCGAGAACCGTTGATCGCACCTGGAAAATTCCGGTGCCATCGGCTTCAGCTCGTCGGAATACACCGAGCAAAGAAGTTTGAAACAGCTGTGAACTGTTGCGGGTGAGTTATATCCAAGTTTAGCTATTACTAAGAAAAATTTTCTGATATGAACGAAGCTATCTCGAGAACCGTTGATAGCACCTGGAAAATTCCGGTGCCATCGGCTTCAGCTCGTCGAAATACACCGAGCAAAGAAGTTTGAAACTGCTGTGAACTGTTGCGGGTGAGTTATATCCAAGTTTAGCTATTACTAAGAAAAATTTTCTGATATGAACGAAGCTATCTCGAGAACCGGTGATCGCACCTGGAAAATTCCGGTGCCATCGGCTTCAGCTCGTCGGCATACACCTAGTAAAGAAGTTTAAAACAGCTGTGAACTGTTGCGGGTGAGTTATATCCAAGATTAGCTATTACTATGAAAAATTTTCTGATATGAACGACGTTATCTCGAGAACCGTTGATCGCACATCTAAAATTTTTGTTCCATCGGCTTCAGCTCGTCGAAATACCCCCGGAAGGAAATTTTCAAACGGCTGCATTCCCTTGTCGGGGAAATAATTGCAGTATTATCCGTTTTGGTGAAATTCGTGCGTTTCAGCAGCTGCAAAACACGTTTTGACGAAAAATTTGTTGAAATCTTGCATTTTGACGCTGTACGACACCGTCGATGGCTGCATGGCATCATTTTGTAGTACCGCACGCATTTTTTATACCGATCCGACGCTGTTTGTTGATTCACATCTTTCGCCCTATGGTCGACGTTCTCCGAAGAACCGTTGATCGCGCCTGAAAAATTCCGGTGCCATCGGCTTCAGCTCGTCGAAATACACCTAGTAAGGAAGTTTGAAACAGCTGTGAACTGTTGCGGGTGAGTTATATCCAAGTTTAGCTATTACTAAGAACAATTTTGTGATATGAACGAAGCTATCTCGAGAACCGTTGATCGCACCTGGAAAATTCCGGTGCCATCGGCTTCAGCTCGTCGAAATACATCGAGCAAAGACGTTTCAAACAGCTGTGAACCGTTGTGGGTGCGTTATATCCAAGTTTAGCTATTACTAAGAAAAATTTTCTGATATGCACGAAGCTATCTCGAGAACCGTTGATCGCACCTGGAAAATTCCGGTGCCATCGGCTTCAGCTCGTCGGAATACACCGAGCAAAGAAGTTTGAAACAGCTGTGAACTGTTGCGGGTGAGTTATATCCAAGTTTAGCTATTACTAAGAAAAAGTTTCTGATATGAACGAAGCTATCTCGAGAACCGTTAATCGCACCTGGAAAATTCCGGTGCCATCGGCTTCAGCTCGTCGGAATACACCTAGTAAAGAAGTTTAAAACAGCTGTGAACTGTTGCGGGGGAGTTATATCCAAGTTTAGCTATTACTAAGAAAAATTTTCTGATATGAACGAAGCTATCTCGAGAACCGTTGATCGCGCCTGAAAAACTCCTGTTTCATCGGCTTCGGTAGGACGAAATACACCTAGTAAGATGTTTAGCAACGGCTGTGAATTGTTGTGGGTGAGTTACAGCCAACTTTATCTTTTACTATGAAAAATTTTCTGATATGAACGAAGTTATCTCGAGAGCCGTTGATCGCACCTGGAAAATTCCATTGCCATCGGCTTCAGCTCGTCGAAATACACCTAGTAAAGAAGTTTGAAACAGCTGTGAACTGTTGCGGGTGAGTTATATCCAAGTTTAGCTATTACTAAGAAAAATTTTCTGATATGAACGAAGCTATCTCGAGAACCGTTGATCGCACCTGGAAAATTCCGGTGCCATCGACTTCAGCTCATCGAAATACACCTAGTAAAGAAGTGTAAAACAGCTGTGATCTGTTGCGGGTGAGTTATATCCAAGTTTAGCTATTACTAAGAAAAATTTTCTGATATGCACGAAGCTATCTCCAGAACCGTTGATCGCACCTGGAAAATTCCGGTGCCATCGGCTTCAGCTCGTCGGAATACACCGAGCAAAGAAGTTTGAAACAGCTGTGAACTGTTGCGGGTGAGTTATATCCAAGTTTAGCTATTACTAAGAAAAATTTTCTGATATGAACGAAGCTATCTCGAGAACCGTTGATAGCACCTGGAAAATTCCGGTGCCATCGGCTTCAGCTCGTCGAAATACACCGAGCAAAGAAGTTTGAAACAGCTGTGAACTGTTGCGGGTGAGTTATATCCAAGTTTAGCTATTACTAAGAAAAATTTTCTGATATGAACGAAGCTATCTCGAGAACCGGTGATCGCACCTGGAAAATTCCGGTGCCATCGGCTTCAGCTCGTCGGCATACACCTAGTAAAGAAGTTTAAAACAGCTGTGAACTGTTGCGGGTGAGTTATATCCAAGATTAGCTATTACTATGAAAAATTTTCTGATATGAACGACGTTATCTCGAGAACCGTTGATCGCACATCTAAAATTTTTGTTCCATCGGCTTCAGCTCGTCGAAATACCCCCGGAAGGAAATTTTCAAACGGCTGCATTCCCTTGTCGGGGAAATAATTGCAGTATTATCCGTTTTGGTGAAATTCGTGCGTTTCAGCAGCTGCAAAACACGTTTTGACGAAAAATTTGTTGAAATCTTGCATTTTGACGCTGTACGACACCGTCGATGGCTGCATGGCATCATTTTGTAGTACCGCACGCATTTTTTATACCGATCCGACGCTGTTTGTTGATTCACATCTTTCGCCCTATGGTCGACGTTCTCCGAAGAACCGTTGATCGCGCCTGAAAAATTCCGGTGCCATCGGCTTCAGCTCGTCGAAATACACCTAGTAAGGAAGTTTGAAACAGCTGTGAACTGTTGCGGGTGAGTTATATCCAAGTTTAGCTATTACTAAGAACAATTTTGTGATATGAACGAAGCTATCTCGAGAACCGTTGATCGCACCTGGAAAATTCCGGTGCCATCGACTTCAGCTCATCGAAATACACCTAGTAAAGAAGTTTAAAACAGCTGTGATCTGTTGCGGGTGAGTTATATCCAAGTTTAGCTATTACTAAGAAAAATTTTCTGATATGCACGAAGCTATCTCGAGAACCGTTGATCGCACCTGGAAAATTCCGGTGCCATCGGCTTCAGCTCGTCGGAATACACCGAGCAAAGAAGTTTGAAACAGCTGTGAACTGTTGCGGGTGAGTTATATCCAAGTTTAGCTATTACTAAGAAAAAGTTTCTGATATGAACGAAGCTATCTCGAGAACCGTTAATCGCACCTGGAAAATTCCGGTGCCATCGGCTTCAGCTCGTCGGAATACACCTAGTAAAGAAGTTTAAAACAGCTGTGAACTGTTGCGGGGGAGTTATATCCAAGTTTAGCTATTACTAAGAAAAATTTTCTGATATGAACGAAGCTATCTCGAGAACCGTTGATCGCGCCTGAAAAACTCCTGTTTCATCGGCTTCGGTAGGACGAAATACACCTAGTAAGATGTTTAGCAACGGCTGTGAATTGTTGTGGGTGAGTTACAGCCAACTTTATCTTTTACTATGAAAAATTTTCTGATATGAACGAAGTTATCTCGAGAGCCGTTGATCGCACCTGGAAAATTCCATTGCCATCGGCTTCAGCTCGTCGAAATACACCTAGTAAAGAAGTTTGAAACAGCTGTGAACTGTTGCGGGTGAGTTATATCCAAGTTTAGCTATTACTAAGAAAAATTTTCTGATATGAACGAAGCTATCTCGAGAACCGTTGATCGCACCTGGAAAATTCCGGTGCCATCGGCTTCAGCTCGTCGAAATACACCTAGTATAGAAGTTTGAAACAGCTGTGAACTGTTGCGGATGAGTTATATCCAAGTTTAGCTATTACTAAGAACAATTTACTGATATGAACGAAGCTATCTCGAGAACCGTTGATCGCACCTGGAAAATTCCGGTGCCATCGACTTCAGCTCATCGAAATACACCTAGTAAAGAAGTGTAAAACAGCTGTGATCTGTTGCGGGTGAGTTATATCCAAGTTTAGCTATTACTAAGAAAAATTTTCTGATATGCACGAAGCTATCTCGAGAACCGTTGATCGCACCTGGAAAATTCCGGTGCCATCGGCTTCAGCTCGTCGGAATACACCGAGCAAAGAAGTTTGAAACAGCTGTGAACTGTTGCGGGTGAGTTATATCCAAGTTTAGCTATTACTAAGAAAAATTTTCTGATATGAACGAAGCTATCTCGAGAACCGTTGATAGCACCTGGAAAATTCCGGTGCCATCGGCTTCAGCTCGTCGAAATACACCGAGCAAAGAAGTTTGAAACAGCTGTGAACTGTTGCGGGTGAGTTATATCCAAGTTTAGCTATTACTAAGAAAAATTTTCTGATATGAACGAAGCTATCTCGAGAACCGGTGATCGCACCTGGAAAATTCCGGTGCCATCGGCTTCAGCTCGTCGGCATACACCTAGTAAAGAAGTTTAAAACAGCTGTGAACTGTTGCGGGTGAGTTATATCCAAGATTAGCTATTACTATGAAAAATTTTCTGATATGAACGACGTTATCTCGAGAACCGTTGATCGCACATCTAAAATTTTTGTTCCATCGGCTTCAGCTCGTCGAAATACCCCCGGAAGGAAATTTTCAAACGGCTGCATTCCCTTGTCGGGGAAATAATTGCAGTATTATCCGTTTTGGTGAAATTCGTGCGTTTCAGCAGCTGCAAAACACGTTTTGACGAAAAATTTGTTGAAATCTTGCATTTTGACGCTGTACGACACCGTCGATGGCTGCATGGCATCATTTTGTAGTACCGCACGCATTTTTTATACCGATCCGACGCTGTTTGTTGATTCACATCTTTCGCCCTATGGTCGACGTTCTCCGAAGAACCGTTGATCGCGCCTGAAAAACTCCTGTTTCATCGGCTTCGGTAGGACGAAATACACCTAGTAAGATGTTTAGCAACGGCTGTGAATTGTTGTGGGTGAGTTACAGCCAACTTTATCTTTTACTATGAAAAATTTTCTGATATGAACGAAGTTATCTCGAGAACCGTTGATCGCACATCTAAAATTTTTGTTCCATCGGCTTCAGCTCGTCGAAATACACCTAGTAACGACGTTTGAAACAGCTGTGAACTGTTGCGGGTGTGTTATATCCTAGTTTAGCTATTACTAAGAAAAATTTTTTGATATGAACGAAGCTATCTCGAGAACCGTTCATCGCACCTGGAAAATTCCGGTGCCATCGGCTTCAGCTCGTCGAAATACACCTAGTAAAGAAGTTTAAAACAGCTGTGAACTGTTGCGGGTGAGTTATATCCAAAATTAGCTATTACTATGAAAAATTTTCTGATATGAACGAAACTATCTCGAGAACCGTTGGTCGCACCTGGAAAATTCCGGTGCCATCGGCTTCAGCTCGTCGAAATACACCTAGTACAGAAGTTTGAAACAGCTGTGAACTGTTGCGGGTGAGTTATATCCAAGTTTAGCTATTACTAAGAAAAATTTTGTGATATGAACGAAGCTATCTCGAGAACCGTTGATCGCACCTGGAAAATTCCGGTGCCATCGGCTTCAGCTCGTCGAAATACATTGAGCAAAGACGTTTCAAACAGCTGTGAACCGTTGTGGGTGCGTTATATCCAAGTTTAGCTATTACTACGAAAAATTTTCTGATATGAACGAAGCTATCTCGAGAACCGTTGATCGCACCTGGAAAATTCCGGTGCCATCGGCTTCAGCTCGTCGAAATACACCGAGCAAAGAAGTTTGAAACAGCTGTGAACTGTTGCGGGTGAGTTATATCCAAGTTTAGCTATTACTAAGAAAAATTTTCTGATATGAACGAAGCTATCTCGAGAACCGGTGATCGCACCTGGAAAATTCCGGTGCCATCGGCTTCAGCTCGTCGAAATACACCTAGTAAAGAAGTTTGAAACAGCTGTGAACTGTTGCGGGTGAGTTATATCCAAGTTTAGCTATTACTAAGAACAATTTACTGATATGAACGAAGCTATCTCGAGAACCGTTGATCGCACCTGGAAAATTCCGGTGCCATCGACTTCAGCTCATCGAAATACACCTAGTAAAGAAGTTTAAAACAGCTGTGATCTGTTGCGGGTGAGTTATATCCAAGTTTAGCTATTACTAAGAAAAATTTTCTGATATGCACGAAGCTATCTCGAGAACCGTTGATCGCACCTGGAAAATTCCGGTGCCATCGGCTTCAGCTCGTCGAAATACACCGAGCAAAGAAGTTTGAAACAGCTGTGAACTGTTGCGGGTGAGTTATATCCAAGTTTAGCTATTACTAAGAAAAATTTTCTGATATGAACGAAGCTATCTCGAGAACCGTTGATAGCACCTGGAAAATTCCGGTGCCATCGGCTTCAGCTCGTCGAAATACACCGAGCAAAGAAGTTTGAAACAGCTGTGAACTGTTGCGGGTGAGTTATATCCAAGATTAGCTATTACTATGAAAAATTTTCTGATATGAACGATGCTATCTCGAGAACCGTTGATCGCACCTGGAAAATTCCGGTGCCATCGGCTTCAGCTCGTCGAAATACACCTAGTAAAGAAGTTTAAAACAGCTGTGAACTGTTGCGGGGGAGTTATATCCAAGTTTAGCTATTACTAAGAAAAATTTTCTGATATGAACGAAGCTATCTCGAGAACCGTTGATCGCGCCTGAAAAACTCCTGTTTCATCGGCTTCGGTAGGACGAAATACACCTAGTAAGATGTTTAGCAACGGCTGTGAATTGTTGTGGGTGAGTTACAGCCAACTTTATCTTTTACTATGAAAAATTTTCTGATATGAACGAAGTTATCTCGAGAGCCGTTGATCGCACCTGGAAAATTCCATTGCCATCGGCTTCAGCTCGTCGAAATACACCTAGTAAAGAAGTTTGAAACAGCTGTGAACTGTTGCGGGTGAGTTATATCCAAGTTTAGCTATTACTAAGAAAAATTTTCTGATATGAACGAAGCTATCTCGAGAACCGTTGATCGCACCTGGAAAATTCCGGTGCCATCGACTTCAGCTCATCGAAATACACCTAGTAAAGAAGTGTAAAACAGCTGTGATCTGTTGCGGGTGAGTTATATCCAAGTTTAGCTATTACTAAGAAAAATTTTCTGATATGCACGAAGCTATCTCGAGAACCGTTGATCGCACCTGGAAAATTCCGGTGCCATCGGCTTCAGCTCGTCGGAATACACCGAGCAAAGAAGTTTGAAACAGCTGTGAACTGTTGCGGGTGAGTTATATCCAAGTTTAGCTATTACTAAGAAAAATTTTCTGATATGAACGAAGCTATCTCGAGAACCGTTGATAGCACCTGGAAAATTCCGGTGCCATCGGCTTCAGCTCGTCGAAATACACCGAGCAAAGAAGTTTGAAACAGCTGTGAACTGTTGCGGGTGAGTTATATCCAAGTTTAGCTATTACTAAGAAAAATTTTCTGATATGAACGAAGCTATCTCGAGAACCGGTGATCGCACCTGGAAAATTCCGGTGCCATCGGCTTCAGCTCGTCGGCATACACCTAGTAAAGAAGTTTAAAACAGCTGTGAACTGTTGCGGGTGAGTTATATCCAAGATTAGCTATTACTATGAAAAATTTTCTGATATGAACGACGTTATCTCGAGAACCGTTGATCGCACATCTAAAATTTTTGTTCCATCGGCTTCAGCTCGTCGAAATACCCCCGGAAGGAAATTTTCAAACGGCTGCATTCCCTTGTCGGGGAAATAATTGCAGTATTATCCGTTTTGGTGAAATTCGTGCGTTTCAGCAGCTGCAAAACACGTTTTGACGAAAAATTTGTTGAAATCTTGCATTTTGACGCTGTACGACACCGTCGATGGCTGCATGGCATCATTTTGTAGTACCGCACGCATTTTTTATACCGATCCGACGCTGTTTGTTGATTCACATCTTTCGCCCTATGGTCGACGTTCTCCGAAGAACCGTTGATCGCGCCTGAAAAATTCCGGTGCCATCGGCTTCAGCTCGTCGAAATACACCTAGTAAGGAAGTTTGAAACAGCTGTGAACTGTTGCGGGTGAGTTATATCCAAGTTTAGCTATTACTAAGAACAATTTTGTGATATGAACGAAGCTATCTCGAGAACCGTTGATCGCACCTGGAAAATTCCGGTGCCATCGACTTCAGCTCATCGAAATACACCTAGTAAAGAAGTTTAAAACAGCTGTGATCTGTTGCGGGTGAGTTATATCCAAGTTTAGCTATTACTAAGAAAAATTTTCTGATATGCACGAAGCTATCTCGAGAACCGTTGATCGCACCTGGAAAATTCCGGTGCCATCGGCTTCAGCTCGTCGGAATACACCGAGCAAAGAAGTTTGAAACAGCTGTGAACTGTTGCGGGTGAGTTATATCCAAGTTTAGCTATTACTAAGAAAAAGTTTCTGATATGAACGAAGCTATCTCGAGAACCGTTAATCGCACCTGGAAAATTCCGGTGCCATCGGCTTCAGCTCGTCGGAATACACCTAGTAAAGAAGTTTAAAACAGCTGTGAACTGTTGCGGGGGAGTTATATCCAAGTTTAGCTATTACTAAGAAAAATTTTCTGATATGAACGAAGCTATCTCGAGAACCGTTGATCGCGCCTGAAAAACTCCTGTTTCATCGGCTTCGGTAGGACGAAATACACCTAGTAAGATGTTTAGCAACGGCTGTGAATTGTTGTGGGTGAGTTACAGCCAACTTTATCTTTTACTATGAAAAATTTTCTGATATGAACGAAGTTATCTCGAGAGCCGTTGATCGCACCTGGAAAATTCCATTGCCATCGGCTTCAGCTCGTCGAAATACACCTAGTAAAGAAGTTTGAAACAGCTGTGAACTGTTGCGGGTGAGTTATATCCAAGTTTAGCTATTACTAAGAAAAATTTTCTGATATGAACGAAGCTATCTCGAGAACCGTTGATCGCACCTGGAAAATTCCGGTGCCATCGGCTTCAGCTCGTCGAAATACACCTAGTAAAGAAGTTTGAAACAGCTGTGAACTGTTGCGGATGAGTTATATCCAAGTTTAGCTATTACTAAGAACAATTTACTGATATGAACGAAGCTATCTCGAGAACCGTTGATCGCACCTGGAAAATTCCGGTGCCATCGACTTCAGCTCATCGAAATACACCTAGTAAAGAAGTGTAAAACAGCTGTGATCTGTTGCGGGTGAGTTATATCCAAGTTTAGCTATTACTAAGAAAAATTTTCTGATATGCACGAAGCTATCTCGAGAACCGTTGATCGCACCTGGAAAATTCCGGTGCCATCGGCTTCAGCTCGTCGGAATACACCGAGCAAAGAAGTTTGAAACAGCTGTGAACTGTTGCGGGTGAGTTATATCCAAGTTTAGCTATTACTAAGAAAAATTTTCTGATATGAACGAAGCTATCTCGAGAACCGTTGATAGCACCTGGGAAATTCCGGTGCCATCGGCTTCAGCTCGTCGAAATACACCGAGCAAAGAAGTTTGAAACAGCTGTGAACTGTTGCGGGTGAGTTATATCCAAGTTTAGCTATTACTAAGAAAAATTTTCTGATATGAACGAAGCTATCTCGAGAACCGGTGATCGCACCTGGAAAATTCCGGTGCCATCGGCTTCAGCTCGTCGGCATACACCTAGTAAAGAAGTTTAAAACAGCTGTGAACTGTTGCGGGTGAGTTATATCCAAGATTAGCTATTACTATGAAAAATTTTCTGATATGAACGACGTTATCTCGAGAACCGTTGATCGCACATCTAAAATTTTTGTTCCATCGGCTTCAGCTCGTCGAAATACCCCCGGAAGGAAATTTTCAAACGGCTGCATTCCCTTGTCGGGGAAATAATTGCAGTATTATCCGTTTTGGTGAAATTCGTGCGTTTCAGCAGCTGCAAAACACGTTTTGACGAAAAATTTGTTGAAATCTTGCATTTTGACGCTGTACGACACCGTCGATGGCTGCATGGCATCATTTTGTAGTACCGCACGCATTTTTTATACCGATCCGACGCTGTTTGTTGATTCACATCTTTCGCCCTATGGTCGACGTTCTCCGAAGAACCGTTGATCGCGCCTGAAAAATTCCGGTGCCATCGGCTTCAGCTCGTCGAAATACACCTAGTAAACAAGTTTGAAACAGCTGTGAACTGTTGCGGGTGAGTTATATCCAAGTTTAGCTATTACTAAGAAAAAGTTTCTGATATGAACGAAGCTATCTCGAGAACCGTTAATCGCACCTGGAAAATTCCGGTGCCATCGGCTTCAGCTCGTCGAAATACACTTAGTAAAGAAGTTTAAAACAGCTGTGAACTGGTGCGGGGGAGTTATATCCAAGTTTAGCTATTACTAAGAAAAATTTTCTGATATGAACGAAGCTATCTCGAGAACCGTTGATCGCGCCTGAAAAACTCCTGTTTCATCGGCTTCGGTAGGACGAAATACACCTAGTAAGATGTTTAGCAACGGCTGTGAATTGTTGTGGGTGACTTACAGCCAACTTTATCTTTTACTATGAAAAATTTTCTGATATGAACGAAGTTATCTCGAGAGCCGTTGATCGCACCTGGAAAATTCCATTGCCATCGGCTTCAGCTCGTCGAAATACACCTAGTAAAGAAGTTTGAAACAGCTGTGAACTGTTGCGGGTGAGTTATATCCAAGTTTAGCTATTACTAAGAAAAATTTTCTGATATGAACGAAGTTATCTCGAGAGCCGTTGATCGCACCTGGAAAATTCCATTGCCATCGGCTTCAGCTCGTCGGAATACACCTAGTAAAGAAGTTTAAAACAGCTGTGAACTGTTGCGGGGGAGTTATATCCAAGTTTAGCTATTACTAAGAAAAATTTTCTGATATGAACGAAGCTATCTCGAGAACCGTTGATCGCGCCTGAAAAACTCCTGTTTCATCGGCTTCGGTAGGACGAAATACACCTAGTAAGATGTTTAGCAACGGCTGTGAATTGTTGTGGGTGAGTTACAGCCAACTTTATCTTTTACTATGAAAAATTTTCTGATATGAACGAAGTTATCTCGAGAGCCGTTGATTGCACCTGGAAAATTCCATTGCCATCGGCTTCAGCTCGTCGAAATACACCTAGTAAAGAAGTTTGAAACAGCTGTGAACTGTTGCGGGTGAGTTATATCCAAGTTTAGCTATTACTAAGAAAAATTTTCTGATATGAACGAAGCTATCTCGAGAACCGTTGATCGCACCTGGAAAATTCCGGTGCCATCGGCTTCAGCTCATCGAAATACACCTAGTAAAGAAGTGTAAAACAGCTGTGATCTGTTGCGGGTGAGTTATATCCAAGTTTAGCTATTACTAAGAAAAATTTTCTGATATGCACGAAGCTATCTCCAGAACCGTTGATCGCACCTGGAAAATTCCGGTGCCATCGGCTTCAGCTCGTCGGAATACACCGAGCAAAGAAGTTTGAAACAGCTGTGAACTGTTGCGGGTGAGTTATATCCAAGTTTAGCTATTACTAAGAAAAATTTTCTGATATGAACGAAGCTATCTCGAGAACCGTTGATAGCACCTGGAAAATTCCGGTGCCATCGGCTTCAGCTCGTCGAAATACACCGAGCAAAGAAGTTTGAAACAGCTGTGAACTGTTGCGGGTGAGTTATATCCAAGTTTAGCTATTACTAAGAAAAATTTTCTGATATGAACGAAGCTATCTCGAGAACCGGTGATCGCACCTGGAAAATTCCGGTGCCATCGGCTTCAGCTCGTCGGCATACACCTAGTAAAGAAGTTTAAAACAGCTGTGAACTGTTGCGGGTGAGTTATATCCAAGATTAGCTATTACTATGAAAAATTTTCTGATATGAACGACGTTATCTCGAGAACCGTTGATCGCACATCTAAAATTTTTGTTCCATCGGCTTCAGCTCGTCGAAATACCCCCGGAAGAAAATTTTCAAACGGCTGCATTCCCTTGTCGGGGAAATAATTGCAGTATTATCCGTTTTGGTGAAATTCGTGCGTTTCAGCAGCTGCAAAACACGTTTTGACGAAAAATTTGTTGAAATCTTGCATTTTGACGCTGTACGACACCGTCGATGGCTGCATGGCATCATTTTGTAGTACCGCACGCATTTTTTATACCGATCCGACGCTGTTTGTTGATTCACATCTTTCGCCCTATGGTCGACGTTCTCCGAAGAACCGTTGATCGCGCCTGAAAAATTCCGGTGCCATCGGCTTCAGCTCGTCGAAATACACCTAGTAAGGAAGTTTGAAACAGCTGTGAACTGTTGCGGGTGAGTTATATCCAAGTTTAGCTATTACTAAGAACAATTTTGTGATATGAACGAAGCTATCTCGAGAACCGTTGATCGCACCTGGAAAATTCCGGTGCCATCGACTTCAGCTCATCGAAATACACCTAGTAAAGAAGTTTAAAACAGCTGTGATCTGTTGCGGGTGAGTTATATCCAAGTTTAGCTATTACTAAGAAAAATTTTCTGATATGCACGAAGCTATCTCGAGAACCGTTGATCGCACCTGGAAAATTCCGGTGCCATCGGCTTCAGCTCGTCGGAATACACCGAGCAAAGAAGTTTGAAACAGCTGTGAACTGTTGCGGGTGAGTTATATCCAAGTTTAGCTATTACTAAGAAAAAGTTTCTGATATGAACGAAGCTATCTCGAGAACCGTTAATCGCACCTGGAAAATTCCGGTGCCATCGGCTTCAGCTCGTCGGAATACACCTAGTAAAGAAGTTTAAAACAGCTGTGAACTGTTGCGGGGGAGTTATATCCAAGTTTAGCTATTACTAAGAAAAATTTTCTGATATGAACGAAGCTATCTCGAGAACCGTTGATCGCGCCTGAAAAACTCCTGTTTCATCGGCTTCGGTAGGACGAAATACACCTAGTAAGATGTTTAGCAACGGCTGTGAATTGTTGTGGGTGAGTTACAGCCAACTTTATCTTTTACTATGAAAAATTTTCTGATATGAACGAAGTTATCTCCAGAGCCGTTGATCGCACCTGGAAAATTCCATTGCCATCGGCTTCAGCTCGTCGAAATACACCTAGTAAAGAAGTTTGAAACAGCTGTGAACTGTTGCGGGTGAGTTATATCCAAGTTTAGCTATTACTAAGAAAAATTTTCTGATATGAACGAAGCTATCTCGAGAACCGTTGATCGCACCTGGAAAATTCCGGTGCCATCGGCTTCAGCTCGTCGAAATACACCTAGTATAGAAGTTTGAAACAGCTGTGAACTGTTGCGGATGAGTTATATCCAAGTTTAGCTATTACTAAGAACAATTTACTGATATGAACGAAGCTATCTCGAGAACCGTTGATCGCACCTGGAAAATTCCGGTGCCATCGACTTCAGCTCATCGAAATACACCTAGTAAAGAAGTGTAAAACAGCTGTGATCTGTTGCGGGTGAGTTATATCCAAGTTTAGCTATTACTAAGAAAAATTTTCTGATATGCACGAAGCTATCTCGAGAACCGTTGATCGCACCTGGAAAATTCCGGTGCCATCGGCTTCAGCTCGTCGGAATACACCGAGCAAAGAAGTTTGAAACAGCTGTGAACTGTTGCGGGTGAGTTATATCCAAGTTTAGCTATTACTAAGAAAAATTTTCTGATATGAACGAAGCTATCTCGAGAACCGTTGATAGCACCTGGAAAATTCCGGTGCCATCGGCTTCAGCTCGTCGAAATACACCGAGCAAAGAAGTTTGAAACAGCTGTGAACTGTTGCGGGTGAGTTATATCCAAGTTTAGCTATTACTAAGAAAAATTTTCTGATATGAACGAAGCTATCTCGAGAACCGGTGATCGCACCTGGAAAATTCCGGTGCCATCGGCTTCAGCTCGTCGGCATACACCTAGTAAAGAAGTTTAAAACAGCTGTGAACTGTTGCGGGTGAGTTATATCCAAGATTAGCTATTACTATGAAAAATTTTCTGATATGAACGACGTTATCTCGAGAACCGTTGATCGCACATCTAAAATTTTTGTTCCATCGGCTTCAGCTCGTCGAAATACCCCCGGAAGGAAATTTTCAAACGGCTGCATTCCCTTGTCGGGGAAATAATTGCAGTATTATCCGTTTTGGTGAAATTCGTGCGTTTCAGCAGCTGCAAAACACGTTTTGACGAAAAATTTGTTGAAATCTTGCATTTTGACGCTGTACGACACCGTCGATGGCTGCATGGCATCATTTTGTAGTACCGCACGCATTTTTTATACCGATCCGACGCTGTTTGTTGATTCACATCTTTCGCCCTATGGTCGACGTTCTCCGAAGAACCGTTGATCGCGCCTGAAAAACTCCTGTTTCATCGGCTTCGGTAGGACGAAATACACCTAGTAAGATGTTTAGCAACGGCTGTGAATTGTTGTGGGTGAGTTACAGCCAACTTTATCTTTTACTATGAAAAATTTTCTGATATGAACGAAGTTATCTCGAGAACCGTTGATCGCACATCTAAAATTTTTGTTCCATCGGCTTCAGCTCGTCGAAATACACCTAGTAAAGAAGTTTAAAACAGCTGTGAACTGTTGCGGGTGAGTTATATCCAAGATTAGCTATTACTATGAAAAATTTTCTGATATGAACGACGTTATCTCGAGAACCGTTGATCGCACATCTAAAATTTTTGTTCCATCGGCTTCAGCTCGTCGAAATACCCCCGGAAGGAAATTTTCAAACGGCTGCATTCCCTTGTCGGGGAAATAATTGCAGTATTATCCGTTTTGGTGAAATTCGTGCGTTTCAGCAGCTGCAAAACACGTTTTGACGAAAAATTTGTTGAAATCTTGCATTTTGACGCTGTACGACACCGTCGATGGCTGCATGGCATCATTTTGTAGTACCGCACGCATTTTTTATACCGATCCGACGCTGTTTGTTGATTCACATCTTTCGCCCTATGGTCGACGTTCTCCGAAGAACCGTTGATCGCGCCTGAAAAATTCCGGTGCCATCGGCTTCAGCTCGTCGAAATACACCTAGTAAGGAAGTTTGAAACAGCTGTGAACTGTTGCGGGTGAGTTATATCCAAGTTTAGCTATTACTAAGAACAATTTTGTGATATGAACGAAGCTATCTCGAGAACCGTTGATCGCACCTGGAAAATTCCGGTGCCATCGACTTCAGCTCATCGAAATACACCTAGTAAAGAAGTTTAAAACAGCTGTGATCTGTTGCGGGTGAGTTATATCCAAGTTTAGCTATTACTAAGAAAAATTTTCTGATATGAACGAAGTTATCTCGAGAGCCGTTGATCGCACCTGGAAAATTCCATTGCCATCGGCTTCAGCTCGTCGAAATACACCTAGTAAAGAAGTTTGAAACAGCTGTGAACTGTTGCGGGTGAGTTATATCCAAGTTTAGCTATTACTAAGAAAAATTTTCTGATATGAACGAAGTTATCTCGAGAGCCGTTGATCGCACCTGGAAAATTCCATTGCCATCGGCTTCAGCTCGTCGAAATACACCTAGTAAAGAAGTTTGAAACAGCTGTGAACTGTTGCGGGTGAGTTATATCCAAGTTTAGCTATTACTAAGAAAAATTTTCTGATATGAACGAAGTTATCTCGAGAGCCGTTGATCGCACCTGGAAAATTCCATTGCCATCGGCTTCAGCTCGTCGGAATACACCTAGTAAAGAAGTTTAAAACAGCTGTGAACTGTTGCGGGGGAGTTATATCCAAGTTTAGCTATTACTAAGAAAAATTTTCTGATATGAACGAAGCTATCTCGAGAACCGTTGATCGCGCCTGAAAAACTCCTGTTTCATCGGCTTCGGTAGGACGAAATACACCTAGTAAGATGTTTAGCAACGGCTGTGAATTGTTGTGGGTGAGTTACAGCCAACTTTATCTTTTACTATGAAAAATTTTCTGATATGAACGAAGTTATCTCGAGAGCCGTTGATTGCACCTGGAAAATTCCATTGCCATCGGCTTCAGCTCGTCGAAATACACCTAGTAAAGAAGTTTGAAACAGCTGTGAACTGTTGCGGGTGAGTTATATCCAAGTTTAGCTATTACTAAGAAAAATTTTCTGATATGAACGAAGCTATCTCGAGAACCGTTGATCGCACCTGGAAAATTCCGGTGCCATCGGCTTCAGCTCGTCGAAATACACCTAGTAAAGAAGTTTGAAACAGCTGTGAACTGTTGCGGATGAGTTATATCCAAGTTTAGCTATTACTAAGAACAATTTACTGATATGAACGAAGCTATCTCGAGAACCGTTGATCGCACCTGGAAAATTCCGGTGCCATCGACTTCAGCTCATCGAAATACACCTAGTAAAGAAGTGTAAAACAGCTGTGATCTGTTGCGGGTGAGTTATATCCAAGTTTAGCTATTACTAAGAAAAATTTTCTGATATGCACGAAGCTATCTCCAGAACCGTTGATCGCACCTGGAAAATTCCGGTGCCATCGGCTTCAGCTCGTCGGAATACACCGAGCAAAGAAGTTTGAAACAGCTGTGAACTGTTGCGGGTGAGTTATATCCAAGTTTAGCTATTACTAAGAAAAATTTTCTGATATGAACGAAGCTATCTCGAGAACCGTTGATAGCACCTGGAAAATTCCGGTGCCATCGGCTTCAGCTCGTCGAAATACACCTAGTAAAGAAGTTTAAAACAGCTGTGAACTGTTGCGGGGGAGTTATATCCAAGTTTAGCTATTACTAAGAAAAATTTTCTGATATGAACGAAGCTATCTCGAGAACCGTTGATCGCGCCTGAAAAACTCCTGTTTCATCGGCTTCGGTAGGACGAAATACACCTAGTAAGATGTTTAGCAACGGCTGTGAATTGTTGTGGGTGAGTTACAGCCAACTTTATCTTTTACTATGAAAAATTTTCTGATATGAACGAAGTTATCTCCAGAGCCGTTGATCGCACCTGGAAAATTCCATTGCCATCGGCTTCAGCTCGTCGAAATACACCTAGTAAAGAAGTTTGAAACAGCTGTGAACTGTTGCGGGTGAGTTATATCCAAGTTTAGCTATTACTAAGAAAAATTTTCTGATATGAACGAAGCTATCTCGAGAACCGTTGATCGCACCTGGAAAATTCCGGTGCCATCGGCTTCAGCTCGTCGAAATACACCTAGTATAGAAGTTTGAAACAGCTGTGAACTGTTGCGGATGAGTTATATCCAAGTTTAGCTATTACTAAGAACAATTTACTGATATGAACGAAGCTATCTCGAGAACCGTTGATCGCACCTGGAAAATTCCGGTGCCATCGACTTCAGCTCATCGAAATACACCTAGTAAAGAAGTGTAAAACAGCTGTGATCTGTTGCGGGTGAGTTATATCCAAGTTTAGCTATTACTAAGAAAAATTTTCTGATATGCACGAAGCTATCTCGAGAACCGTTGATCGCACCTGGAAAATTCCGGTGCCATCGGCTTCAGCTCGTCGGAATACACCGAGCAAAGAAGTTTGAAACAGCTGTGAACTGTTGCGGGTGAGTTATATCCAAGTTTAGCTATTACTAAGAAAAATTTTCTGATATGAACGAAGCTATCTCGAGAACCGTTGATAGCACCTGGAAAATTCCGGTGCCATCGGCTTCAGCTCGTCGAAATACACCGAGCAAAGAAGTTTGAAACAGCTGTGAACTGTTGCGGGTGAGTTATATCCAAGTTTAGCTATTACTAAGAAAAATTTTCTGATATGAACGAAGCTATCTCGAGAACCGGTGATCGCACCTGGAAAATTCCGGTGCCATCGGCTTCAGCTCGTCGGCATACACCTAGTAAAGAAGTTTAAAACAGCTGTGAACTGTTGCGGGTGAGTTATATCCAAGATTAGCTATTACTATGAAAAATTTTCTGATATGAACGACGTTATCTCGAGAACCGTTGATCGCACATCTAAAATTTTTGTTCCATCGGCTTCAGCTCGTCGAAATACCCCCGGAAGGAAATTTTCAAACGGCTGCATTCCCTTGTCGGGGAAATAATTGCAGTATTATCCGTTTTGGTGAAATTCGTGCGTTTCAGCAGCTGCAAAACACGTTTTGACGAAAAATTTGTTGAAATCTTGCATTTTGACGCTGTACGACACCGTCGATGGCTGCATGGCATCATTTTGTAGTACCGCACGCATTTTTTATACCGATCCGACGCTGTTTGTTGATTCACATCTTTCGCCCTATGGTCGACGTTCTCCGAAGAACCGTTGATCGCGCCTGAAAAATTCCGGTGCCATCGGCTTCAGCTCGTCGAAATACACCTAGTAAGGAAGTTTGAAACAGCTGTGAACTGTTGCGGGGGAGTTATATCCAAGTTTAGCTATTACTAAGAAAAATTTTCTGATATGAACGAAGCTATCTCGAGAACCGTTGATCGCGCCTGAAAAACTCCTGTTTCATCGGCTTCGGTAGGACGAAATACACCTAGTAAGATGTTTAGCAACGGCTGTGAATTGTTGTGGGTGAGTTACAGCCAACTTTATCTTTTACTATGAAAAATTTTCTGATATGAACGAAGTTATCTCGAGAGCCGTTGATCGCACCTGGAAAATTCCATTGCCATCGGCTTCAGCTCGTCGAAATACACCTAGTAAAGAAGTTTGAAACAGCTGTGAACTGTTGCGGGTGAGTTATATCCAAGTTTAGCTATTACTAAGAAAAATTTTCTGATATGAACGAAGCTATCTCGAGAACCGTTGATCGCACCTGGAAAATTCCGGTGCCATCGGCTTCAGCTCGTCGAAATACACCTAGTAAAGAAGTTTGAAACAGCTGTGAACTGTTGCGGATGAGTTATATCCAAGTTTAGCTATTACTAAGAACAATTTACTGATATGAACGAAGCTATCTCGAGAACCGTTGATCGCACCTGGAAAATTCCGGTGCCATCGACTTCAGCTCATCGAAATACACCTAGTAAAGAAGTGTAAAACAGCTGTGATCTGTTGCGGGTGAGTTATATCCAAGTTTAGCTATTACTAAGAAAAATTTTCTGATATGCACGAAGCTATCTCGAGAACCGTTGATCGCACCTGGAAAATTCCGGTGCCATCGGCTTCAGCTCGTCGGAATACACCGAGCAAAGAAGTTTGAAACAGCTGTGAACTGTTGCGGGTGAGTTATATCCAAGTTTAGCTATTACTAAGAAAAATTTTCTGATATGAACGAAGCTATCTCGAGAACCGTTGATAGCACCTGGAAAATTCCGGTGCCATCGGCTTCAGCTCGTCGAAATACACCGAGCAAAGAAGTTTGAAACAGCTGTGAACTGTTGCGGGTGAGTTATATCCAAGTTTAGCTATTACTAAGAAAAATTTTCTGATATGAACGAAGCTATCTCGAGAACCGGTGATCGCACCTGGAAAATTCCGGTGCCATCGGCTTCAGCTCGTCGGCATACACCTAGTAAAGAAGTTTAAAACAGCTGTGAACTGTTGCGGGTGAGTTATATCCAAGATTAGCTATTACTATGAAAAATTTTCTGATATGAACGACGTTATCTCGAGAACCGTTGATCGCACATCTAAAATTTTTGTTCCATCGGCTTCAGCTCGTCGAAATACCCCCGGAAGGAAATTTTCAAACGGCTGCATTCCCTTGTCGGGGAAATAATTGCAGTATTATCCGTTTTGGTGAAATTCGTGCGTTTCAGCAGCTGCAAAACACGTTTTGACGAAAAATTTGTTGAAATCTTGCATTTTGACGCTGTACGACACCGTCGATGGCTGCATGGCATCATTTTGTAGTACCGCACGCATTTTTTATACCGATCCGACGCTGTTTGTTGATTCACATCTTTCGCCCTATGGTCGACGTTCTCCGAAGAACCGTTGATCGCGCCTGAAAAATTCCGGTGCCATCGGCTTCAGCTCGTCGAAATACACCTAGTAAACAAGTTTGAAACAGCTGTGAACTGTTGCGGGT
This sequence comes from Diachasmimorpha longicaudata, assembly GCF_034640455.1. Lineage (NCBI taxonomy): Eukaryota > Metazoa > Arthropoda > Insecta > Hymenoptera > Braconidae > Diachasmimorpha > Diachasmimorpha longicaudata. The sequence continues at coordinate 301,337 of NW_026973899.1, read as the reverse complement.
GAGTTATATCCAAGTTTAGCTATTACTAAGAAAAAGTTTCTGATATGAACGAAGCTATCTCGAGAACCGTTAATCGCACCTGGAAAATTCCGGTGCCATCGGCTTCAGCTCGTCGAAATACACCTAGTAAAGAAGTTTAAAACAGCTGTGAACTGGTGCGGGGGAGTTATATCCAAGTTTAGCTATTACTAAGAAAAATTTTCTGATATGAACGAAGCTATCTCGAGAACCGTTGATCGCGCCTGAAAAACTCCTGTTTCATCGGCTTCGGTAGGACGAAATACACCTAGTAAGATGTTTAGCAACGGCTGTGAATTGTTGTGGGTGACTTACAGCCAACTTTATCTTTTACTATGAAAAATTTTCTGATATGAACGAAGTTATCTCGAGAGCCGTTGATCGCACCTGGAAAATTCCATTGCCATCGGCTTCAGCTCGTCGAAATACACCTAGTAAAGAAGTTTGAAACAGCTGTGAACTGTTGCGGGTGAGTTATATCCAAGTTTAGCTATTACTAAGAAAAATTTTCTGATATGAACGAAGTTATCTCGAGAGCCGTTGATCGCACCTGGAAAATTCCATTGCCATCGGCTTCAGCTCGTCGGAATACACCTAGTAAAGAAGTTTAAAACAGCTGTGAACTGTTGCGGGGGAGTTATATCCAAGTTTAGCTATTACTAAGAAAAATTTTCTGATATGAACGAAGCTATCTCGAGAACCGTTGATCGCGCCTGAAAAACTCCTGTTTCATCGGCTTCGGTAGGACGAAATACACCTAGTAAGATGTTTAGCAACGGCTGTGAATTGTTGTGGGTGAGTTACAGCCAACTTTATCTTTTACTATGAAAAATTTTCTGATATGAACGAAGTTATCTCGAGAGCCGTTGATTGCACCTGGAAAATTCCATTGCCATCGGCTTCAGCTCGTCGAAATACACCTAGTAAAGAAGTTTGAAACAGCTGTGAACTGTTGCGGGTGAGTTATATCCAAGTTTAGCTATTACTAAGAAAAATTTTCTGATATGAACGAAGCTATCTCGAGAACCGTTGATCGCACCTGGAAAATTCCGGTGCCATCGGCTTCAGCTCGTCGAAATACACCTAGTAAAGAAGTTTGAAACAGCTGTGAACTGTTGCGGATGAGTTATATCCAAGTTTAGCTATTACTAAGAACAATTTACTGATATGAACGAAGCTATCTCGAGAACCGTTGATCGCACCTGGAAAATTCCGGTGCCATCGACTTCAGCTCATCGAAATACACCTAGTAAAGAAGTGTAAAACAGCTGTGATCTGTTGCGGGTGAGTTATATCCAAGTTTAGCTATTACTAAGAAAAATTTTCTGATATGCACGAAGCTATCTCGAGAACCGTTGATCGCACCTGGAAAATTCCGGTGCCATCGGCTTCAGCTCGTCGGAATACACCGAGCAAAGAAGTTTGAAACAGCTGTGAACTGTTGCGGGTGAGTTATATCCAAGTTTAGCTATTACTAAGAAAAATTTTCTGATATGAACGAAGCTATCTCGAGAACCGTTGATAGCACCTGGAAAATTCCGGTGCCATCGGCTTCAGCTCGTCGAAATACACCGAGCAAAGAAGTTTGAAACAGCTGTGAACTGTTGCGGGTGAGTTATATCCAAGTTTAGCTATTACTAAGAAAAATTTTCTGATATGAACGAAGCTATCTCGAGAACCGGTGATCGCACCTGGAAAATTCCGGTGCCATCGGCTTCAGCTCGTCGGCATACACCTAGTAAAGAAGTTTAAAACAGCTGTGAACTGTTGCGGGTGAGTTATATCCAAGATTAGCTATTACTATGAAAAATTTTCTGATATGAACGACGTTATCTCGAGAACCGTTGATCGCACATCTAAAATTTTTGTTCCATCGGCTTCAGCTCGTCGAAATACCCCCGGAAGGAAATTTTCAAACGGCTGCATTCCCTTGTCGGGGAAATAATTGCAGTATTATCCGTTTTGGTGAAATTCGTGCGTTTCAGCAGCTGCAAAACACGTTTTGACGAAAAATTTGTTGAAATCTTGCATTTTGACGCTGTACGACACCGTCGATGGCTGCATGGCATCATTTTGTAGTACCGCACGCATTTTTTATACCGATCCGACGCTGTTTGTTGATTCACATCTTTCGCCCTATGGTCGACGTTCTCCGAAGAACCGTTGATCGCGCCTGAAAAATTCCGGTGCCATCGGCTTCAGCTCGTCGAAATACACCTAGTAAGGAAGTTTGAAACAGCTGTGAACTGTTGCGGGTGAGTTATATCCAAGTTTAGCTATTACTAAGAACAATTTTGTGATATGAACGAAGCTATCTCGAGAACCGTTGATCGCACCTGGAAAATTCCGGTGCCATCGACTTCAGCTCATCGAAATACACCTAGTAAAGAAGTTTAAAACAGCTGTGATCTGTTGCGGGTGAGTTATATCCAAGTTTAGCTATTACTAAGAAAAATTTTCTGATATGAACGAAGCTATCTCGAGAACCGTTGATCGCACCTGGAAAATTCCGGTGCCATCGGCTTCAGCTCGTCGAAATACACCTAGTAAAGAAGTTTGAAACAGCTGTGAACTGTTGCGGATGAGTTATATCCAAGTTTAGCTATTACTAAGAACAATTTACTGATATGAACGAAGCTATCTCGAGAACCGTTGATCGCACCTGGAAAATTCCGGTGCCATCGACTTCAGCTCATCGAAATACACCTAGTAAAGAAGTGTAAAACAGCTGTGATCTGTTGCGGGTGAGTTATATCCAAGTTTAGCTATTACTAAGAAAAATTTTCTGATATGCACGAAGCTATCTCGAGAACCGTTGATCGCACCTGGAAAATTCCGGTGCCATCGGCTTCAGCTCGTCGGAATACACCGAGCAAAGAAGTTTGAAACAGCTGTGAACTGTTGCGGGTGAGTTATATCCAAGTTTAGCTATTACTAAGAAAAATTTTCTGATATGAACGAAGCTATCTAGAGAACCGTTGATAGCACCTGGAAAATTCCGGTGCCATCGGCTTCAGCTCGTCGAAATACACCGAGCAAAGAAGTTTGAAACAGCTGTGAACTGTTGCGGGTGAGTTATATCCAAGTTTAGCTATTACTAAGAAAAATTTTCTGATATGAACGAAGCTATCTCGAGAACCGGTGATCGCACCTGGAAAATTCCGGTGCCATCGGCTTCAGCTCGTCGGCATACACCTAGTAAAGAAGTTTAAAACAGCTGTGAACTGTTGCGGGTGAGTTATATCCAAGATTAGCTATTACTATGAATAATTTTCTGATATGAACGAAGTTATCTCGAGAACCGTTGATCGCACATCTAAAACGTTTGTTCCATCGGCTTCAGCTCGTCGAAATACCCCCGGAAGTAAATTTTCAAACGGCTGCATTCCCTTGTCGGGGAAATAATTGCAGTATTATCCGTTTTGGTGAAATTCGTGCGTTTCAGCAGCTGAAAAACACGTATTGACGAAAAATTTGTTGAAATCTTGCATTTTGACGCTGTACGACACCGTCGATGGCTGCATGGCATCATTTTGTAGTACCGCACGCATTTTTTATACCGATCCGACGCTGTTTGTTGATTCACATCTTTCGCCCTATGGTCGACGTTCTCCGAAGAACCGTTGATCGCGCCTGAAAAACTCCTGTTTCATCGGCTTCGGTAGGACGAAATACACCTAGTAAGATGTTTAGCAACGGCTGTGAATTGTTGTGGGTGAGTTACAGCCAACTTTATCTTTTACTATGAAAAATTTTCTGATATGAACGAAGTTATCTCGAGAACCGTTGATCGCACATCTAAAATTTTTGTTCCATCGGCTTCAGCTCGTCGAAATACACCTAGTAAAGAAGTTTAAAACAGCTGTGAACTGTTGCGGGTGAGTTATATCCAAGATTAGCTATTACTATGAAAAATTTTCTGATATGAACGACGTTATCTCGAGAACCGTTGATCGCACATCTAAAATTTTTGTTCCATCGGCTTCAGCTCGTCGAAATACCCCCGGAAGGAAATTTTCAAACGGCTGCATTCCCTTGTCGGGGAAATAATTGCAGTATTATCCGTTTTGGTGAAATTCGTGCGTTTCAGCAGCTGCAAAACACGTTTTGACGAAAAATTTGTTGAAATCTTGCATTTTGACGCTGTACGACACCGTCGATGGCTGCATGGCATCATTTTGTAGTACCGCACGCATTTTTTATACCGATCCGACGCTGTTTGTTGATTCACATCTTTCGCCCTATGGTCGACGTTCTCCGAAGAACCGTTGATCGCGCCTGAAAAATTCCGGTGCCATCGGCTTCAGCTCGTCGAAATACACCTAGTAAGGAAGTTTGAAACAGCTGTGAACTGTTGCGGGTGAGTTATATCCAAGTTTAGCTATTACTAAGAACAATTTTGTGATATGAACGAAGCTATCTCGAGAACCGTTGATCGCACCTGGAAAATTCCGGTGCCATCGACTTCAGCTCATCGAAATACACCTAGTAAAGAAGTTTAAAACAGCTGTGATCTGTTGCGGGTGAGTTATATCCAAGTTTAGCTATTACTAAGAAAAATTTTCTGATATGAACGAAGTTATCTCGAGAGCCGTTGATCGCACCTGGAAAATTCCATTGCCATCGGCTTCAGCTCGTCGAAATACACCTAGTAAAGAAGTTTGAAACAGCTGTGAACTGTTGCGGGTGAGTTATATCCAAGTTTAGCTATTACTAAGAAAAATTTTCTGATATGAACGAAGTTATCTCGAGAGCCGTTGATCGCACCTGGAAAATTCCATTGCCATCGGCTTCAGCTCGTCGAAATACACCTAGTAAAGAAGTTTGAAACAGCTGTGAACTGTTGCGGGTGAGTTATATCCAAGTTTAGCTATTACTAAGAAAAATTTTCTGATATGAACGAAGCTATCTCGAGAACCGTTGATCGCACCTGGAAAATTCCGGTGCCATCGGCTTCAGCTCGTCGAAATACACCTAGTAAAGAAGTTTGAAACAGCTGTGAACTGTTGCGGGTGAGTTATATCCAAGTTTAGCTATTACTAAGAACAATTTACTGATATGAACGAAGCTATCTCGAGAACCGTTGATCGCACCTGGAAAATTCCGGTGCCATCGACTTCAGCTCATCGAAATACACCTAGTAAAGAAGTTTAAAACAGCTGTGATCTGTTGCGGGTGAGTTATATCCTAGTTTAGCTATTACTAAGAAAAATTTTCTGATATGAACGAAGCTATCTCGAGAACCGTTGATAGCACCTGGAAAATTCCGGTGCCATCGGCTTCAGCTCGTCGAAATACACCGAGCAAAGAAGTTTGAAACAGCTGTGAACTGTTGCGGGTGAGTTATATCCAAGTTTAGCTATTACTAAGAAAAATTTTCTGATATGAACGAAGCTATCTCGAGAACCGGTGATCGCACCTGGAAAATTCCGGTGCCATCGGCTTCAGCTCGTCGGCATACACCTAGTAAAGAAGTTTAAAACAGCTGTGAACTGTTGCGGGTGAGTTATATCCAAGATTAGCTATTACTATGAATAATTTTCTGATATGAACGAAGTTATCTCGAGAACCGTTGATCGCACATCTAAAACGTTTGTTCCATCGGCTTCAGCTCGTCGAAATACCCCCGGAAGTAAATTTTCAAACGGCTGCATTCCCTTGTCGGGGAAATAATTGCAGTATTATCCGTTTTGGTGAAATTCGTGCGTTTCAGCAGCTGAAAAACACGTATTGACGAAAAATTTGTTGAAATCTTGCATTTTGACGCTGTACGACACCGTCGATGGCTGCATGGCATCATTTTGTAGTACCGCACGCATTTTTTATACCGATCCGACGCTGTTTGTTGATTCACATCTTTCGCCCTATGGTCGACGTTCTCCGAAGAACCGTTGATCGCGCCTGAAAAACTCCTGTTTCATCGGCTTCGGTAGGACGAAATACACCTAGTAAGATGTTTAGCAACGGCTGTGAATTGTTGTGGGTGAGTTACAGCCAACTTTATCTTTTACTATGAAAAATTTTCTGATATGAACGAAGTTATCTCGAGAACCGTTGATCACACATCTAAAATTTTTGTTCCATCGGCTTCAGCTCGTCGAAATACACCTAGTAAAGAAGTTTAAAACAGCTGTGAACTGTTGCGGGTGAGTTATATCCAAGATTAGCTATTACTATGAAAAATTTTCTGATATGAACGACGTTATCTCGAGAACCGTTGATCGCACATCTAAAATTTTTGTTCCATCGGCTTCAGCTCGTCGAAATACCCCCGGAAGGAAATTTTCAAACGGCTGCATTCCCTTGTCGGGGAAATAATTGCAGTATTATCCGTTTTGGTGAAATTCGTGCGTTTCAGCAGCTGCAAAACACGTTTTGACGAAAAATTTGTTGAAATCTTGCATTTTGACGCTGTACGACACCGTCGATGGCTGCATGGCATCATTTTGTAGTACCGCACGCATTTTTTATACCGATCCGACGCTGTTTGTTGATTCACATCTTTCGCCCTATGGTCGACGTTCTCCGAAGAACCGTTGATCGCGCCTGAAAAATTCCGGTGCCATCGGCTTCAGCTCGTCGAAATACACCTAGTAAGGAAGTTTGAAACAGCTGTGAACTGTTGCGGGTGAGTTATATCCAAGTTTAGCTATTACTAAGAACAATTTTGTGATATGAACGAAGCTATCTCGAGAACCGTTGATCGCACCTGGAAAATTCCGGTGCCATCGACTTCAGCTCATCGAAATACACCTAGTAAAGAAGTTTAAAACAGCTGTGATCTGTTGCGGGTGAGTTATATCCAAGTTTAGCTATTACTAAGAAAAATTTTCTGATATGCACGAAGCTATCTCGAGAACCGTTGATCGCACCTGGAAAATTCCGGTGCCATCGGCTTCAGCTCGTCGGAATACACCGAGCAAAGAAGTTTGAAACAGCTGTGAACTGTTGCGGGTGAGTTATATCCAAGTTTAGCTATTACTAAGAAAAAGTTTCTGATATGAACGAAGCTATCTCGAGAACCGTTAATCGCACCTGGAAAATTCCGGTGCCATCGGCTTCAGCTCGTCGGAATACACCTAGTAAAGAAGTTTAAAACAGCTGTGAACTGTTGCGGGGGAGTTATATCCAAGTTTAGCTATTACTAAGAAAAATTTTCTGATATGAACGAAGCTATCTCGAGAACCGTTGATCGCGCCTGAAAAACTCCTGTTTCATCGGCTTCGGTAGGACGAAATACACCTAGTAAGATGTTTAGCAACGGCTGTGAATTGTTGTGGGTGAGTTACAGCCAACTTTATCTTTTACTATGAAAAATTTTCTGATATGAACGAAGTTATCTCGAGAGCCGTTGATCGCACCTGGAAAATTCCATTGCCATCGGCTTCAGCTCGTCGAAATACACCTAGTAAAGAAGTTTGAAACAGCTGTGAACTGTTGCGGGTGAGTTATATCCAAGTTTAGCTATTACTAAGAAAAATTTTCTGATATGAACGAAGCTATCTCGAGAACCGTTGATCGCACCTGGAAAATTCCGGTGCCATCGGCTTCAGCTCGTCGAAATACACCTAGTAAAGAAGTTTGAAACAGCTGTGAACTGTTGCGGATGAGTTATATCCAAGTTTAGCTATTACTAAGAACAATTTACTGATATGAACGAAGCTATCTCGAGAACCGTTGATCGCACCTGGAAAATTCCGGTGCCATCGACTTCAGCTCATCGAAATACACCTAGTAAAGAAGTGTAAAACAGCTGTGATCTGTTGCGGGTGAGTTATATCCAAGTTTAGCTATTACTAAGAAAAATTTTCTGATATGCACGAAGCTATCTCGAGAACCGTTGATCGCACCTGGAAAATTCCGGTGCCATCGGCTTCAGCTCGTCGGAATACACCGAGCAAAGAAGTTTGAAACAGCTGTGAACTGTTGCGGGTGAGTTATATCCAAGTTTAGCTATTACTAAGAAAAATTTTCTGATATGAACGAAGCTATCTCGAGAACCGTTGATAGCACCTGGAAAATTCCGGTGCCATCGGCTTCAGCTCGTCGAAATACACCGAGCAAAGAAGTTTGAAACAGCTGTGAACTGTTGCGGGTGAGTTATATCCAAGTTTAGCTATTACTAAGAAAAATTTTCTGATATGAACGAAGCTATCTCGAGAACCGGTGATCGCACCTGGAAAATTCCGGTGCCATCGGCTTCAGCTCGTCGGCATACACCTAGTAAAGAAGTTTAAAACAGCTGTGAACTGTTGCGGGTGAGTTATATCCAAGATTAGCTATTACTATGAAAAATTTTCTGATATGAACGACGTTATCTCGAGAACCGTTGATCGCACATCTAAAATTTTTGTTCCATCGGCTTCAGCTCGTCGAAATACCCCCGGAAGGAAATTTTCAAACGGCTGCATTCCCTTGTCGGGGAAATAATTGCAGTATTATCCGTTTTGGTGAAATTCGTGCGTTTCAGCAGCTGCAAAACACGTTTTGACGAAAAATTTGTTGAAATCTTGCATTTTGACGCTGTACGACACCGTCGATGGCTGCATGGCATCATTTTGTAGTACCGCACGCATTTTTTATACCGATCCGACGCTGTTTGTTGATTCACATCTTTCGCCCTATGGTCGACGTTCTCCGAAGAACCGTTGATCGCGCCTGAAAAATTCCGGTGCCATCGGCTTCAGCTCGTCGAAATACACCTAGTAAACAAGTTTGAAACAGCTGTGAACTGTTGCGGGTGAGTTATATCCAAGTTTAGCTATTACTAAGAAAAAGTTTCTGATATGAACGAAGCTATCTCGAGAACCGTTAATCGCACCTGGAAAATTCCGGTGCCATCGGCTTCAGCTCGTCGAAATACACCTAGTAAAGAAGTTTAAAACAGCTGTGAACTGGTGCGGGGGAGTTATATCCAAGTTTAGCTATTACTAAGAAAAATTTTCTGATATGAACGAAGCTATCTCGAGAACCGTTGATCGCGCCTGAAAAACTCCTGTTTCATCGGCTTCGGTAGGACGAAATACACCTAGTAAGATGTTTAGCAACGGCTGTGAATTGTTGTGGGTGACTTACAGCCAACTTTATCTTTTACTATGAAAAATTTTCTGATATGAACGAAGTTATCTCGAGAGCCGTTGATCGCACCTGGAAAATTCCATTGCCATCGGCTTCAGCTCGTCGAAATACACCTAGTAAAGAAGTTTGAAACAGCTGTGAACTGTTGCGGGTGAGTTATATCCAAGTTTAGCTATTACTAAGAAAAATTTTCTGATATGAACGAAGTTATCTCGAGAGCCGTTGATCGCACCTGGAAAATTCCATTGCCATCGGCTTCAGCTCGTCGGAATACACCTAGTAAAGAAGTTTAAAACAGCTGTGAACTGTTGCGGGGGAGTTATATCCAAGTTTAGCTATTACTAAGAAAAATTTTCTGATATGAACGAAGCTATCTCGAGAACCGTTGATCGCGCCTGAAAAACTCCTGTTTCATCGGCTTCGGTAGGACGAAATACACCTAGTAAGATGTTTAGCAACGGCTGTGAATTGTTGTGGGTGAGTTACAGCCAACTTTATCTTTTACTATGAAAAATTTTCTGATATGAACGAAGTTATCTCGAGAGCCGTTGATTGCACCTGGAAAATTCCATTGCCATCGGCTTCAGCTCGTCGAAATACACCTAGTAAAGAAGTTTGAAACAGCTGTGAACTGTTGCGGGTGAGTTATATCCAAGTTTAGCTATTACTAAGAAAAATTTTCTGATATGAACGAAGCTATCTCGAGAACCGTTGATCGCACCTGGAAAATTCCGGTGCCATCGGCTTCAGCTCGTCGAAATACACCTAGTAAAGAAGTTTGAAACAGCTGTGAACTGTTGCGGATGAGTTATATCCAAGTTTAGCTATTACTAAGAACAATTTACTGATATGAACGAAGCTATCTCGAGAACCGTTGATCGCACCTGGAAAATTCCGGTGCCATCGACTTCAGCTCATCGAAATACACCTAGTAAAGAAGTTTAAAACAGCTGTGATCTGTTGCGGGTGAGTTATATCCAAGTTTAGCTATTACTAAGAAAAATTTTCTGATATGCACGAAGCTATCTCGAGAACCGTTGATCGCACCTGGAAAATTCCGGTGCCATCGGATTCAGCTCGTCGGAATACACCGAGCAAAGAAGTTTGAAACAGCTGTGAACTGTTGCGGGTGAGTTATATCCAAGTTTAGCTATTACTAAGAAAAAGTTTCTGATATGAACGAAGCTATCTCGAGAACCGTTAATCGCACCTGGAAAATTCCGGTGCCATCGGCTTCAGCTCGTCGGAATACACCTAGTAAAGAAGTTTAAAACAGCTGTGAACTGTTGCGGGGGAGTTATATCCAAGTTTAGCTATTACTAAGAAAAATTTTCTGATATGAACGAAGCTATCTCGAGAACCGTTGATCGCGCCTGAAAAACTCCTGTTTCATCGGCTTCGGTAGGACGAAATACACCTAGTAAGATGTTTAGCAACGGCTGTGAATTGTTGTGGGTGAGTTACAGCCTACTTTATCTTTTACTATGAAAAATTTTCTGATATGAACGAAGTTATCTCGAGAGCCGTTGATCGCACCTGGAAAATTCCATTGCCATCGGCTTCAGCTCGTCGAAATACACCTAGTAAAGAAGTTTGAAACAGCTGTGAACTGTTGCGGGTGAGTTATATCCAAGTTTAGCTATTACTAAGAAAAATTTTCTCATATGAACGAAGCTATCTCGAGAACCGTTGATCGCACCTGGAAAATTCCGGTGCCATCGGCTTCAGCTCGTCGAAATACACCTAGTAAAGAAGTTTGAAACAGCTGTGAACTGTTGCGGATGAGTTATATCCAAGTTTAGCTATTACTAAGAACAATTTACTGATATGAACGAAGCTATCTCGAGAACCGTTGATCGCACCTGGAAAATTCCGGTGCCATCGACTTCAGCTCATCGAAATACACCTAGTAAAGAAGTGTAAAACAGCTGTGATCTGTTGCGGGTGAGTTATATCCAAGTTTAGCTATTCCTAAGAAAAATTTTCTGATATGCACGAAGCTATCTCGAGAACCGTTGATCGCACCTGGAAAATTCCGGTGCCATCGGCTTCAGCTCGTCGGAATACACCGAGCAAAGAAGTTTGAAACAGCTGTGAACTGTTGCGGGTGAGTTATATCCAAGTTTAGCTATTACTAAGAAAAATTTTCTGATATGAACGAAGCTATCTCGAGAACCGTTGATAGCACCTGGAAAATTCCGGTGCCATCGGTTTCAGCTCGTCGAAATACACCGAGCAAAGAAGTTTGAAACAGCTGTGAACTGTTGCGGGTGAGTTATATCCAAGTTTAGCTATTACTAAGAAAAATTTTCTGATATGAACGAAGCTATCTCGAGAACCGTTGATCGCACCTGGAAAATTCCGGTGCCATCGGCTTCAGCTCGTCGAAATACACCTAGTAAAGAAGTTTGAAACAGCTGTGAACTGTTGCGGATGAGTTATATCCAAGTTTAGCTATTACTAAGAACAATTTACTGATATGAACGAAGCTATCTCGAGAACCGTTGATCGCACCTGGAAAATTCCGGTGCCATCGACTTCAGCTCATCGAAATACACCTAGTAAAGAAGTGTAAAACAGCTGTGATCTGTTGCGGGTGAGTTATATCCAAGTTTAGCTATTACTAAGAAAAATTTTCTGATATGCACGAAGCTATCTCGAGAACCGTTGATCGCACCTGGAAAATTCCGGTGCCATCGGCTTCAGCTCGTCGGAATACACCGAGCAAAGAAGTTTGAAACAGCTGTGAACTGTTGCGGGTGAGTTATATCCAAGTTTAGCTATTACTAAGAAAAATTTTCTGATATGAACGAAGCTATCTCGAGAACCGTTGATAGCACCTGGAAAATTCCGGTGCCATCGGCTTCAGCTCGTCGAAATACACCGAGCAAAGAAGTTTGAAACAGCTGTGAACTGTTGCGGGTGAGTTATATCCAAGTTTAGCTATTACTAAGAAAAATTTTCTGATATGAACGAAGCTATCTCGAGAACCGGTGATCGCACCTGGAAAATTCCGGTGCCATCGGCTTCAGCTCGTCGGCATACACCTAGTAAAGAAGTTTAAAACAGCTGTGAACTGTTGCGGGTGAGTTATATCCAAGATTAGCTATTACTATGAAAAATTTTCTGATATGAACGACGTTATCTCGAGAACCGTTGATCGCACATCTAAAATTTTTGTTCCATCGGCTTCAGCTCGTCGAAATACCCCCGGAAGGAAATTTTCAAACGGCTGCATTCCCTTGTCGGGGAAATAATTGCAGTATTATCCGTTTTGGTGAAATTCGTGCGTTTCAGCAGCTGCAAAACACGTTTTGACGAAAAATTTGTTGAAATCTTGCATTTTGACGCTGTACGACACCGTCGATGGCTGCATGGCATCATTTTGTAGTACCGCACGCATTTTTTATACCGATCCGACGCTGTTTGTTGATTCACATCTTTCGCCCTATGGTCGACGTTCTCCGAAGAACCGTTGATCGCGCCTGAAAAATTCCGGTGCCATCGGCTTCAGCTCGTCGAAATACACCTAGTAAGGAAGTTTGAAACAGCTGTGAACTGTTGCGGGTGAGTTATATCCAAGTTTAGCTATTACTAAGAACAATTTTGTGATATGAACGAAGCTATCTCGAGAACCGTTGATCGCACCTGGAAAATTCCGGTGCCATCGACTTCAGCTCGTCGAAATACACCTAGTAAAGAAGTTTGAAACAGCTGTGAACTGTTGCGGGTGAGTTATATCCAAGTTTAGCTATTACTAAGAAAAATTTTCTGATATGAACGAAGCTATCTCGAGAACCGTTGATCGCACCTGGAAAATTCCGGTGCCATCGGCTTCAGCTCGTCGAAATACACCTAGTAAAGAAGTTTGAAACAGCTGTGAACTGTTGCGGATGAGTTATATCCAAGTTTAGCTATTACTAAGAACAATTTACTGATATGAACGAAGCTATCTCGAGAACCGTTGATCGCACCTGGAAAATTCCGGTGCCATCGACTTCAGCTCATCGAAATACACCTAGTAAAGAAGTGTAAAACAGCTGTGATCTGTTGCGGGTGAGTTATATCCAAGTTTAGCTATTACTAAGAAAAATTTTCTGATATGCACGAAGCTATCTCGAGAACCGTTGATCGCACCTGGAAAATTCCGGTGCCATCGGCTTCAGCTCGTCGGAATACACCGAGCAAAGAAGTTTGAAACAGCTGTGAACTGTTGCGGGTGAGTTATATCCAAGTTTAGCTATTACTAAGAAAAATTTTCTGATATGAACGAAGCTATCTCGAGAACCGTTGATAGCACCTGGAAAATTCCGGTGCCATCGGCTTCAGCTCGTCGAAATACACCGAGCAAAGAAGTTTGAAACAGCTGTGAACTGTTGCGGGTGAGTTATATCCAAGTTTAGCTATTACTAAGAAAAATTTTCTGATATGAACGAAGCTATCTCGAGAACCGTTGATCGCACCTGGAAAATTCCGGTGCCATCGGCTTCAGCTCGTCGAAATACACCTAGTAAAGAAGTTTGAAACAGCTGTGAACTGTTGCGGATGAGTTATATCCAAGTTTAGCTATTACTAAGAACAATTTACTGATATGAACGAAGCTATCTCGAGAACCGTTGATCGCACCTGGAAAATTCCGGTGCCATCGACTTCAGCTCATCGAAATACACCTAGTAAAGAAGTGTAAAACAGCTGTGATCTGTTGCGGGTGAGTTATATCCAAGTTTAGCTATTACTAAGAAAAATTTTCTGATATGCACGAAGCTATCTCGAGAACCGTTGATCGCACCTGGAAAATTCCGGTGCCATCGGCTTCAGCTCGTCGGAATACACCGAGCAAAGAAGTTTGAAACAGCTGTGAACTGTTGCGGGTGAGTTATATCCAAGTTTAGCTATTACTAAGAAAAATTTTCTGATATGAACGAAGCTATCTCGAGAACCGTTGATAGCACCTGGAAAATTCCGGTGCCATCGGCTTCAGCTCGTCGAAATACACCGAGCAAAGAAGTTTGAAACAGCTGTGAACTGTTGCGGGTGAGTTATATCCAAGTTTAGCTATTACTAAGAAAAATTTTCTGATATGAACGAAGCTATCTCGAGAACCGGTGATCGCACCTGGAAAATTCCGGTGCCATCGGCTTCAGCTCGTCGGCATACACCTAGTAAAGAAGTTTAAAACAGCTGTGAACTGTTGCGGGTGAGTTATATCCAAGATTAGCTATTACTATGAAAAATTTTCTGATATGAACGACGTTATCTCGAGAACCGTTGATCGCACATCTAAAATTTTTGTTCCATCGGCTTCAGCTCGTCGAAATACCCCCGGAAGGAAATTTTCAAACGGCTGCATTCCCTTGTCGGGGAAATAATTGCAGTATTATCCGTTTTGGTGAAATTCGTGCGTTTCAGCAGCTGCAAAACACGTTTTGACGAAAAATTTGTTGAAATCTTGCATTTTGACGCTGTACGACACCGTCGATGGCTGCATGGCATCATTTTGTAGTACCGCACGCATTTTTTATACCGATCCGACGCTGTTTGTTGATTCACATCTTTCGCCCTATGGTCGACGTTCTCCGAAGAACCGTTGATCGCGCCTGAAAAATTCCGGTGCCATCGGCTTCAGCTCGTCGAAATACACCTAGTAAACAAGTTTGAAACAGCTGTGAACTGTTGCGGGTGAGTTATATCCAAGTTTAGCTATTACTAAGAAAAAGTTTCTGATATGAACGAAGCTATCTCGAGAACCGTTAATCGCACCTGGAAAATTCCGGTGCCATCGGCTTCAGCTCGTCGAAATACACCTAGTAAAGAAGTTTAAAACAGCTGTGAACTGGTGCGGGGGAGTTATATCCAAGTTTAGCTATTACTAAGAAAAATTTTCTGATATGAACGAAGCTATCTCGAGAACCGTTGATCGCGCCTGAAAAACTCCTGTTTCATCGGCTTCGGTAGGACGAAATACACCTAGTAAGATGTTTAGCAACGGCTGTGAATTGTTGTGGGTGACTTACAGCCAACTTTATCTTTTACTATGAAAAATTTTCTGATATGAACGAAGTTATCTCGAGAGCCGTTGATCGCACCTGGAAAATTCCATTGCCATCGGCTTCAGCTCGTCGAAATACACCTAGTAAAGAAGTTTGAAACAGCTGTGAACTGTTGCGGGTGAGTTATATCCAAGTTTAGCTATTACTAAGAAAAATTTTCTGATATGAACGAAGTTATCTCGAGAGCCGTTGATCGCACCTGGAAAATTCCATTGCCATCGGCTTCAGCTCGTCGAAATACACCTAGTAAAGAAGTTTGAAACAGCTGTGAACTGTTGCGGGTGAGTTATATCCAAGTTTAGCTATTACTAAGAAAAATTTTCTGATATGAACGAAGCTATCTCGAGAACCGTTGATCGCACCTGGAAAATTCCGGTGCCATCGGCTTCAGCTCGTCGAAATACACCTAGTAAAGAAGTTTGAAACAGCTGTGAACTGTTGCGGGTGAGTTATATCCAAGTTTAGCTATTACTAAGAACAATTTACTGATATGAACGAAGCTATCTCGAGAACCGTTGATCGCACCTGGAAAATTCCGGTGCCATCGACTTCAGCTCATCGAAATACACCTAGTAAAGAAGTTTAAAACAGCTGTGATCTGTTGCGGGTGAGTTATATCCTAGTTTAGCTATTACTAAGAAAAATTTTCTGATATGAACGAAGCTATCTCGAGAACCGTTGATAGCACCTGGAAAATTCCGGTGCCATCGGCTTCAGCTCGTCGAAGTACACCGAGCAAAGAAGTTTGAAACAGCTGTGAACTGTTGCGGGTGAGTTATATCCAAGTTTAGCTATTACTAAGAAAAATTTTCTGATATGAACGAAGCTATCTCGAGAACCGGTGATCGCACCTGGAAAATTCCGGTGCCATCGGCTTCAGCTCGTCGGCATACACCTAGTAAAGAAGTTTAAAACAGCTGTGAACTGTTGCGGGTGAGTTATATCCAAGATTAGCTATTACTATGAATAATTTTCTGATATGAACGAAGTTATCTCGAGAACCGTTGATCGCACATCTAAAACGTTTGTTCCATCGGCTTCAGCTCGTCGAAATACCCCCGGAAGTAAATTTTCAAACGGCTGCATTCCCTTGTCGGGGAAATAATTGCAGTATTATCCGTTTTGGTGAAATTCGTGCGTTTCAGCAGCTGAAAAACACGTATTGACGAAAAATTTGTTGAAATCTTGCATTTTGACGCTGTACGACACCGTCGATGGCTGCATGGCATCATTTTGTAGTACCGCACGCATTTTTTATACCGATCCGACGCTGTTTGTTGATTCACATCTTTCGCCCTATGGTCGACGTTCTCCGAAGAACCGTTGATCGCGCCTGAAAAACTCCTGTTTCATCGGCTTCGGTAGGACGAAATACACCTAGTAAGATGTTTAGCAACGGCTGTGAATTGTTGTGGGTGAGTTACAGCCAACTTTATCTTTTACTATGAAAAATTTTCTGATATGAACGAAGTTATCTCGAGAACCGTTGATCGCACATCTAAAATTTTTGTTCCATCGGCTTCAGCTCGTCGAAATACACCTAGTAACGACGTTTGAAACAGCTGTGAACTGTTGCGGGTGTGTTATATCCTAGTTTAGCTATTACTAAAAAAAATTTTTTGATATGAACGAAGCTATCTCGAGAACCGTTGATCGCACCTGGAAAATTCCGGTGCCATCGGCTTCAGCTCGTCGAAATACACCTAGTAAAGAAGTTTAAAACAGCTGTGAACTGTTGCGGGTGAGTTATATCCAAAATTAGCTATTACTATGAAAAATTGTCTGATATGAACGAAACTATCTCGAGAACCGTTGGTCGCACCTGGAAAATTCCGGTGCCATCGGCTTCAGCTCGTCGAAATACACCTAGTACAGAAGTTTGAAACAGCTGTGAACTGTTGCGGGTGAGTTATATCCAAGTTTAGCTATTACTAAGAAAAATTTTGTGATATGAACGAAGCTATCTCGAGAACCGTTGATCGCACCTGGAAAATTCCGGTGCCATCGGCTTCAGCTCGTCGAAATACATTGAGCAAAGACGTTTCAAACAGCTGTGAACCGTTGTGGGTGCGTTATATCCAAGTTTAGCTATTACTAAGAAAAATTTTCTGATATGAACGAAGCTATCTCGAGAACCGTTGATCGCACCTGGAAAATTCCGGTGCCATCGGCTTCAGCTCGTCGAAATACACCGAGCAAAGAAGTTTGAAACAGCTGTGAACTGTTGCGGGTGAGTTATATCCAAGTTTAGCTATTACTAAGAAAAATTTTCTGATATGAACGAAGCTATCTCGAGAACCGGTGATCGCACCTGGAAAATTCCGGTGCCATCGGCTTCAGCTCGTCGAAATACACCTAGTAAAGAAGTTTGAAACAGCTGTGAACTGTTGCGGGTGAGTTATATCCAAGTTTAGCTATTACTAAGAACAATTTACTGATATGAACGAAGCTATCTCGAGAACCGTTGATCGCACCTGGAAAATTCCGGTGCCATCGACTTCAGCTCATCGAAATACACCTAGTAAAGAAGTTTAAAACAGCTGTGATCTGTTGCGGGTGAGTTATATCCAAGTTTAGCTATTACTAAGAAAAATTTTCTGATATGCACGAAGCTATCTCGAGAACCGTTGATCGCACCTGGAAAATTCCGGTGCCATCGGCTTCAGCTCGTCGAAATACACCGAGCAAAGAAGTTTGAAACAGCTGTGAACTGTTGCGGGTGAGTTATATCCAAGTTTAGCTATTACTAAGAAAAATTTTCTGATATGAACGAAGCTATCTCGAGAACCGTTGATAGCACCTGGAAAATTCCGGTGCCATCGGCTTCAGCTCGTCGAAATACACCGAGCAAAGAAGTTTGAAACAGCTGTGAACTGTTGCGGGTGAGTTATATCCAAGATTAGCTATTACTATGAAAAATTTTCTGATATGAACGAAGTTATCTCGAGAGCCGTTGATCGCACCTGGAAAATTCCATTGCCATCGGCTTCAGCTCGTCGAAATACACCTAGTAAAGAAGTTTGAAACAGCTGTGAACTGTTGCGGGTGAGTTATATCCAAGTTTAGCTATTACTAAGAAAAATTTTCTGATATGAACGAAGCTATCTCGAGAACCGTTGATCGCACCTGGAAAATTCCGGTGCCATCGGCTTCAGCTCGTCGAAATACACCTAGTAAGGAAGTTTGAAACAGCTGTGAACTGTTGCGGGTGAGTTATATCCAAGTTTAGCTACTACTAAGAACAATTTTGTGATATGAACGAAACTATCTCGAGAACCGTTGATCGCACCTGGAAAATTCCGGTGCCATCGACTTCAGCTCATCGAAATACACCTAGTAAAGAAGTTTAAAACAGCTGTGATCTGTTGCGGGTGAGTTATATCCAAGTTTAGCTATTACTAAGAAAAATTTTCTGATATGCACGAAGCTATCTCGAGAACCGTTGATCGCACCTGGAAAATTCCGGTGCCATCGGCTTCAGCTCGTCGGAATACGCCGAGCAAAGAAGTTTGAAACAGCTGTGAACTGTTGCGGGTGAGTTATATCCAAGTTTAGCTATTACTAAGAAAAAGTTTCTGATATGAACGAAGCTATCTCGAGAACCGTTAATCGCACCTGGAAAATTCCGGTGCCATCGGCTTCAGCTCGTCGAAATACACCTAGTAAAGAAGTTTCAAACAGCTGTGAACTGTTGCGGGGGAGTTATATCCAAGTTTAGCTATTACTAAGAAAAATTTTCTGATATGAACGAAGCTATCTCGAGAACCGTTGATCGCGCCTGAAAAACTCCTGTTTCATCGGCTTCGGTAGGACGAAATACACCTAGTAAGATGTTTAGCAACGGCTGTGAATTGTTGTGGGTGAGTTACAGCCAACTTTATCTTTTACTATGAAAAATTTTCTGATATGAACGAAGTTATCTCGAGAGCCGTTGATCGCACCTGGAAAATTCCGGTGCCATCGGCTGCAGCTCGTCGGAATACACCGAGCAAAGAAGTTTGAAACAGCTGTGAACTGTTGCGGGTGAGTTATATCCAAGTTTAGCTATTACTAAGAAAAATTTTCTGATATGAACGAAGCTATCTCGAGAACCGTTGATAGCACCTGGAAAATTCCGGTGCCATCGGCTTCAGCTCGTCGAAATACACCGAGCAAAGAAGTTTGAAACAGCTGTGAACTGTTGCGGGTGAGTTATATCCAAGTTTAGCTATTACTAAGAAAAATTTTCTGATATGAACGAAGCTATCTCGAGAACCGGTGATCGCACCTGGAAAATTCCGGTGCCATCGACTTCAGCTCGTCGGCATACACCTAGTAAAGAAGTTTAAAACAGCTGTGAACTGTTGCGGGTGAGTTATATCCAAGATTAGCTATTACTATGAAAAATTTTCTGATATGAACGACGTTATCTCGAGAACCGTTGATCGCACATCTAAAATTTTTGTTCCATCGGCTTCAGCTCGTCGAAATACCCCCGGAAGGAAATTTTCAAAAGGCTGCTTTCAGTTGTCGGGGAAATAATTGCAGTGTTATCCGTTTTAGTGAAAATCGTGCGTTTCAGCAGCTGAAAAACACGTTTTGACGAAAAATTTGTTGAAATCTTGCATTTTGACGCTGTACGACACCGTCGATGGCTGCATGGCATCATTTTGTAGTACCGCACGCATTTTTTATACCGATCCGACGCTGTTTGTTGATTCACATCTTTCGCCCTATGGTCGACGTTCTCCGAAGAACCGTTGATCGCGCCTGAAAAACTCCTGTTTCATCGGCTTCGGTAGGACGAAATACACCTAGTAAGATGTTTAGCAACGGCTGTGAATTGTTGTGGGTGAGTTACAGCCAACTTTATCTTTTACTAAGAAAAACTTTGTGATATGAACGAAGCTATCTCGAGAACCGTTGATCGCACCTGGAAAATTCCGGTGCCATCGGCTTCAGCTCGTCAAAATACACCTAGTAAAGAAGTTTAAAACAGCTGTGAACTGTTGCGGGTGAGTTATATCCAAGATTAGCTATTACTATGAAAAATTTTCTGATATGAACGAAGTTATCTCGAGAACCCTTGATCGCACATCTAAAACGTTTGTTCCATCGGCTTCAGCTCGTCGAAATACCCCCGGAAGGAAATTTTCAAACGGCTGCTTTCAGTTGTCGGGGAAATAATTGCAGTCTTATCCGTTTTAGTGAAAATCGTGCGTTTCAGCAGCTGAAAAACACGTTTTGACGAAAAATTTGTTGAAATCTTGCATTTTGACGCTGTACGACACCGTCGATGGCTGCATGGCATCATTTTGTAGTACCGCACGCATTTTTTTATACCGATCCGACGCTGTTTGTTGATTCACATCTTTCGCCCTATGGTCGACGTTCTCCGAAGAACCGTTGATCGCGCCTGAAAAACTCCTGTTTCATCGGCTTCGGTAGGACGAAATACACCTAGTAAGATGTTTAGCAACGGCTGTGAATTGTTGTGGGTGAGTTACAGCCAACTTTATCTTTTACTAAGAATAATTTTGTGATATGAACGAAGCTATCTCGAGAACCGTTGATCGCACCTGGAAAATTCCGGTGCCATCGGCTTCAGCTCGTCAAAATACACCTAGTAAAGAAGTTTAAAACAGCTGTGAACTGTTGCGGGTGAGTTATATCCAAGATTAGCTATTACTATGAAAAATTTTCTGATATGAACGAAGTTATCTCGAGAACCCTTGATCGCACATCTAAAATTTTTGTTCCATCGGCTTCAGCTCGTCGAAATACCCCCGTAAGGAAATTTTCAAACGGCTGCATTCACTTGTTGGGGAAATAATTGCAGTCTTATCCGTTTTAGTGAAAATCGTGCGTTTCAGCAGCTGAAAAACACGTTTTGACGAAAAATTTGTTGAAATCTTGCATTTTGACGCTGTACGACACCGTCGATGGCTGCATGGCATCATTTCGTAGTACCGCACGCATTTTTTATACCGATCCGACGCTGTTTTTTGATTCACATCTTTCGCCTTATGGTCGACGTTCTCCGAAGAACCGTTGATCGCACCTGGAAAATTCCGGTGCCATCGGCTTCAGCTCATCGAAATACACCTAGTAAAGAAGTTTAAAACAGCTGTGAACTGTTGCGGGTGAGTTATATCCAAGTTTAGCTATTACTAAGAAAAATTTTCTGATACGAACGAAGCTATCTCGAGAACCGTTGATCGCACCTGGAAAATTCCGGTGCCATCGGCTTCAGCTCGTCGAAATACACCGAGCAAAGAAGTTTGAAACAGCTGTGAACTGTTGCGGGTGAGTTATATCCAAGTTTAGCTATTACTTAGAAAAATTTTCTGATATGAACGAAGCTATCTCGAGAACCGTTGATCGCACCTGGAAAATTCCGGTGCCATCGGCTTCAGCTCGTCGAAATACACCTAGTAAAGAAGTTTAAAACAGCTGTGAACTGTTGCGGGTGAGTTATATCCAAGATTAGCTATTACTATGAAAAATTTTCTGATATGAACGAAGTTATCTCGAGAACCGTTGATCGCACATCTAAAACGTTTGTTCCATCGGCTTCAGCTCGTCGAAATACCCCCGGAAGGAAATTTTCAAACGGCTGCTTTCAGTTGTCGGGGAAATAATTGCAGTCTTATCCGTTTTAGTGAAAATCGTGCGTTTCAGCAGCTGAAAAACACGTTTTGACGAAAAATTTGTTGAAATCTTGCATTTTGACGCTGTACGACACCGTCGATGGCTGCATGGCATCATTTTGTAGTACCGCACGCATTTTTTATACCGATCCGACGCTGTTTGTTGATTCACATCTTTCGCCCTATGGTCGACGTTCTCCGAAGAACCGTTGATCGCGCCTGAAAAACTCCTGTTTCATCGGCTTCGGTAGGACGAAATACACCTAGTAAGATGTTTAGCAACGGCTGTGAATTGTTGTGGGTGAGTTACAGCCAACTTTATCTTTTACTAAGAATAATTTTGTGATATGAACGAAGCTATCTCGAGAACCGTTGATCGCACCTGGAAAATTCCGGTGCCATCGGCTTCAGCTCGTCAAAATACACCTAGTAAAGAAGTTTAAAACAGCTGTGAACTGTTGCGGGTGAGTTATATCCAAGATTAGCTATTACTATGAAAAATTTTCTGATATGAACGAAGTTATCTCGAGAACCCTTGATCGCACATCTAAAATTTTTGTTCCATCGGCTTCAGCTCGTCGAAATACACCTAGTAACGACGTTTGAAACAGCTGTGAACTGTTGCGGGTGTGTTATATCCTAGTTTAGCTATTACTAAGAAAAATTTTTTGATATGAACGAAGCTATCTCGAGAACCGTTGATCGCACCTGGAAAATTCCGGTGCCATCGGCTTCAGCTCGTCGAAATACACCTAGTAAAGAAGTTTAAAACAGCTGTGAACTGTTGCGGGTGAGTTATATCCAAAATTAGCTATTACTATGAAAAATTTTCTGATATGAACGAAACTATCTCGAGAACCGTTGGTCGCACCTGGAAAATTCCGGTGCCATCGGCTTCAGCTCGTCGAAATACACCTAGTACAGAAGTTTGAAACAGCTGTGAACTGTTGCGGGTGAGTTATATCCAAGTTTAGCTATTACTAAGAAAAATTTTGTGATATGAACGAAGCTATCTCGAGAACCGTTGATCGCACCTGGAAAATTCCGGTGCCATCGGCTTCAGCTCGTCGAAATACATTGAGCAAAGACGTTTCAAACAGCTGTGAACCGTTGTGGGTGCGTTATATCCAAGTTTAGCTATTACTAAGAAAAATTTTCTGATATGAACGAAGCTATCTCGAGAACCGTTGATCGCACCTGGAAAATTCCGGTGCCATCGGCTTCAGCTCGTCGAAATACACCGAGCAAAGAAGTTTGAAACAGCTGTGAACTGTTGCGGGTGAGTTATATCCAAGTTTAGCTATTACTAAGAAAAATTTTCTGATATGAACGAAGCTATCTCGAGAACCGGTGATCGCACCTGGAAAATTCCGGTGCCATCGGCTTCAGCTCGTCGAAATACACCTAGTAAAGAAGTTTGAAACAGCTGTGAACTGTTGCGGGTGAGTTATATCCAAGTTTAGCTATTACTAAGAACAATTTACTGATATGAACGAAGCTATCTCGAGAACCGTTGATCGCACCTGGAAAATTCCGGTGCCATCGACTTCAGCTCATCGAAATACACCTAGTAAAGAAGTTTAAAACAGCTGTGATCTGTTGCGGGTGAGTTATATCCAAGTTTAGCTATTACTAAGAAAAATTTTCTGATATGCACTAAGCTATCTCGAGAACCGTTGATCGCACCTGGAAAATTCCGGTGCCATCGGCTTCAGCTCGTCGAAATACACCGAGCAAAGAAGTTTGAAACAGCTGTGAACTGTTGCGGGTGAGTTATATCCAAGTTTAGCTATTACTAAGAAAAATTTTCTGATATGAACGAAGCTATCTCGAGAACCGTTGATAGCACCTGGAAAATTCCGGTGCCATCGGCTTCAGCTCGTCGAAATACACCGAGCAAAGAAGTTTGAAACAGCTGTGAACTGTTGCGGGTGAGTTATATCCAAGATTAGCTATTACTATGAAAAATTTTCTGATATGAACGAAGTTATCTCGAGAGCCGTTGATCGCACCTGGAAAATTCCATTGCCATCGGCTTCAGCTCGTCGAAATACACCTAGTAAAGAAGTTTGAAACAGCTGTGAACTGTTGCGGGTGAGTTATATCCAAGTTTAGCTATTACTAAGAAAAATTTTCTGATATGAACGAAGCTATCTCGAGAACCGTTGATCGCACCTGGAAAATTCCGGTGCCATCGGCTTCAGCTCGTCGAAATACACCTAGTAAGGAAGTTTGAAACAGCTGTGAACTGTTGCGGGTGAGTTATATCCAAGTTTAGCTACTACTAAGAACAATTTTGTGATATGAACGAAACTATCTCGAGAACCGTTGATCGCACCTGGAAAATTCCGGTGCCATCGACTTCAGCTCATCGAAATACACCTAGTAAAGAAGTTTAAAACAGCTGTGATCTGTTGCGGGTGAGTTATATCCAAGTTTAGCTATTACTAAGAAAAATTTTCTGATATGCACGAAGCTATCTCGAGAACCGTTGATCGCACCTGGAAAATTCCGGTGCCATCGGCTTCAGCTCGTCGGAATACACCGAGCAAAGAAGTTTGAAACAGCTGTGAACTGTTGCGGGTGAGTTATATCCAAGTTTAGCTATTACTAAGAAAAAGTTTCTGATATGAACGAAGCTATCTCGAGAACCGTTAATCGCACCTGGAAAATTCCGGTGCCATCGGCTTCAGCTCGTCGAAATACACCTAGTAAAGAAGTTTCAAACAGCTGTGAACTGTTGCGGGGGAGTTATATCCAAGTTTAGCTATTACTAAGAAAAATTTTCTGATATGAACGAAGCTATCTCGAGAACCGTTGATCGCGCCTGAAAAACTCCTGTTTCATCGGCTTCGGTAGGACGAAATACACCTAGTAAGATGTTTAGCAACGGCTGTGAATTGTTGTGGGTGAGTTACAGCCAACTTTATCTTTTACTATGAAAAATTTTCTGATATGAACGAAGTTATCTCGAGAGCCGTTGATCGCACCTGGAAAATTCCGCTGCCATCGGCTGCAGCTCGTCGGAATACACCGAGCAAAGAAGTTTGAAACAGCTGTGAACTGTTGCGGGTGAGTTATATCCAAGTTTAGCTATTACTAAGAAAAATTTTCTGATATGAACGAAGCTATCTCGAGAACCGTTGATAGCACCTGGAAAATTCCGGTGCCATCGGCTTCAGCTCGTCGAAATACACCGAGCAAAGAAGTTTGAAACAGCTGTGAACTGTTGCGGGTGAGTTATATCCAAGTTTAGCTATTACTAAGAAAAATTTTCTGATATGAACGAAGCTATCTCGAGAACCGGTGATCGCACCTGGAAAATTCCGGTGCCATCGACTTCAGCTCGTCGGCATACACCTAGTAAAGAAGTTTAAAACAGCTGTGAACTGTTGCGGGTGAGTTATATCCAAGATTAGCTATTACTATGAAAAATTTTCTGATATGAACGACGTTATCTCGAGAACCGTTGATCGCACATCTAAAATTTTTGTTCCATCGGCTTCAGCTCGTCGAAATACCCCCGGAAGGAAATTTTCAAAAGGCTGCTTTCAGTTGTCGGGGAAATAATTGCAGTGTTATCCGTTTTAGTGAAAATCGTGCGTTTCAGCAGCTGAAAAACACGTTTTGACGAAAAATTTGTTGAAATCTTGCATTTTGACGCTGTACGACACCGTCGATGGCTGCATGGCATCATTTTGTAGTACCGCACGCATTTTTTATACCGATCCGACGCTGTTTGTTGATTCACATCTTTCGCCCTATGGTCGACGTTCTCCGAAGAACCGTTGATCGCGCCTGAAAAACTCCTGTTTCATCGGCTTCGGTAGGACGAAATACACCTAGTAAGATGTTTAGCAACGGCTGTGAATTGTTGTGGGTGAGTTACAGCCAACTTTATCTTTTACTAAGAATAATTTTGTGATATGAACGAAGCTATCTCGAGAACCGTTGATCGCACCTGGAAAATTCCGGTGCCATCGGCTTCAGCTCGTCAAAATACACCTAGTAAAGAAGTTTAAAACAGCTGTGAACTGTTGCGGGTGAGTTATATCCAAGATTAGCTATTACTATGAAAAATTTTCTGATATGAACGAAGTTATCTCGAGAACCCTTGATCGCACATCTAAAATTTTTGTTCCATCGGCTTCAGCTCGTCGAAATACCCCCGTAAGGAAATTTTCAAACGGCTGCATTCACTTGTTGGGGAAATAATTGCAGTCTTATCCGTTTTAGTGAAAATCGTGCGTTTCAGCAGCTGAAAAACACGTTTTGACGAAAAATTTGTTGAAATCTTGCATTTTGACGCTGTACGACACCGTCGATGGCTGCATGGCATCATTTCGTAGTACCGCACGCATTTTTTATACCGATCCGACGCTGTTTTTTGATTCACATCTTTCGCCTTATGGTCGACGTTCTCCGAAGAACCGTTGATCGCACCTGGAAAATTCCGGTGCCATCGGCTTCAGCTCATCGAAATACACCTAGTAAAGAAGTTTAAAACAGCTGTGAACTGTTGCGGGTGAGTTATATCCAAGTTTAGCTATTACTAAGAAAAATTTTCTGATACGAACGAAGCTATCTCGAGAACCGTTGATCGCACCTGGAAAATTCCGGTGCCATCGGCTTCAGCTCGTCGAAATACACCGAGCAAAGAAGTTTGAAACAGCTGTGAACTGTTGCGGGTGAGTTATATCCAAGTTTAGCTATTACTAAGAAAAATTTTCTGATATGAACGAAGCTATCTCGAGAACCGTTGATCGCACCTGGAAAATTCCGGTGCCATCGGCTTCAGCTCGTCGAAATACACCTAGTAAAGAAGTTTAAAACAGCTGTGAACTGTTGCGGGTGAGTTATATCCAAGATTAGCTATTACTATGAAAAATTTTCTGATATGAACGAAGTTATCTCGAGAACCGTTGATCGCACATCTAAAACGTTTGTTCCATCGGCTTCAGCTCGTCGAAATACCCCCGGAAGGAAATTTTCAAACGGCTGCTTTCAGTTGTCGGGGAAATAATTGCAGTCTTATCCGTTTTAGTGAAAATCGTGCGTTTCAGCAGCTGAAAAACACGTTTTGACGAAAAATTTGTTGAAATCTTGCATTTTGACGCTGTACGACACCGTCGATGGCTGCATGGCATCATTTTGTAGTACCGCACGCATTTTTTATACCGATCCGACGCTGTTTGTTGATTCACATCTTTCGCCCTATGGTCGACGTTCTCCGAAGAACCGTTGATCGCGCCTGAAAAACTCCTGTTTCATCGGCTTCGGTAGGACGAAATACACCTAGTAAGATGTTTAGCAACGGCTGTGAATTGTTGTGGGTGAGTTACAGCCAACTTTATCTTTTACTAAGAATAATTTTGTGATATGAACGAAGCTATCTCGAGAACCGTTGATCGCACCTGGAAAATTCCGGTGCCATCGGCTTCAGCTCGTCAAAATACACCTAGTAAAGAAGTTTAAAACAGCTGTGAACTGTTGCGGGTGAGTTATATCCAAGATTAGCTATTACTATGAAAAATTTTCTGATATGAACGAAGTTATCTCGAGAACCCTTGATCGCACATCTAAAATTTTTGTTCCATCGGCTTCAGCTCGTCGAAATACCCCCGTAAGGAAATTTTCAAACGGCTGCATTCACTTGTCGGGGAAATAATTGCAGTCTTATCCGTTTTAGTGAAAATCGTGCGTTTCAGCAGCTGAAAAACACGTTTTGACGAAAAATTTGTTGAAATCTTGCATTTTGACGCTGTACGACACCGTCGATGGCTGCATGGCATCATTTCGTAGTACCGCACGCATTTTTTATACCGATCCGACGCTGTTTTTTGATTCACATCTTTCGCCTTATGGTCGACGTTCTCCGAAGAACCGTTGATCGCACCTGGAAAATTCCGGTGCCATCGGCTTCAGCTCATCGAAATACACCTAGTAAAGAAGTTTAAAACAGCTGTGAACTGTTGCGGGTGAGTTATATCCAAGTTTAGCTATTACTAAGAAAAATTTTCTGATACGAACGAAGCTATCTCGAGAACCGTTGATCGCACCTGGAAAATTCCGGTGCCATCGGCTTCAGCTCGTCGAAATACACCGAGCAAAGAAGTTTGAAACAGCACTGAACTGTTGCGGGTGAGTTATATCCAAGTTTAGCTATTACTAAAAAAAATTTTCTGATATGAACGAAGCTATCTCGAGAACCGTTGATCGCACCTGGAAAATTCCGGTGCCATCGGCTTCAGCTCGTCGAAATACATTGAGCAAAGACGTTTCAAACAGCTGTGAACCGTTGTGGGTGCGTTATATCCAAGTTTAGCTATTACTAAGAAAAATTTTCTGATATGAACGAAGCTATCTCGAGAACCGTTGATCGCGCCTGAAAAACTCCTGTTTCATCGGCTTCGGTAGGACGAAATACACCTAGTAAGATGTTTAGCAACGGCTGTGAATTGTTGTGGGTGACTTACAGCCAACTTTATCTTTTACTATGAAAAATTTTCTGATATGAACGAAGTTATCTCGAGAGCCGTTGATCGCACCTGGAAAATTCCATTGCCATCGGCTTCAGCTCGTCGAAATACACCTAGTAAAGAAGTTTGAAACAGCTGTGAACTGTTGCGGGTGAGTTATATCCAAGTTTAGCTATTACTAAGAAAAATTTTCTGATATGAACGAAGTTATCTCGAGAGCCGTTGATCGCACCTGGAAAATTCCATTGCCATCGGCTTCAGCTCGTCGAAATACACCTAGTAAAGAAGTTTGAAACAGCTGTGAACTGTTGCGGGTGAGTTATATCCAAGTTTAGCTATTACTAAGAAAAATTTTCTGATATGAACGAAGCTATCTCGAGAACCGTTGATCGCACCTGGAAAATTCCAGTGCCATCGGCTTCAGCTCGTCGAAATACACCCAGTAAAGAAGTTTGAAACAGCTGTGAACTGTTGCGGGTGAGTTATATCCAAGTTTAGCTATTACTAAGAACAATTTACTGATATGAACGAAGCTATCTCGAGAACCGTTGATCGCACCTGGAAAATTCCGGTGCCATCGGCTTCAGCTCATCGAAATACACCTAGTAAAGAAGTTTAAAACAGCTGTGAACTGTTGCGGGTGAGTTATATCCAAGTTTAGCTATTACTAAGAAAAATTTTCTGATACGAACGAAGCTATCTCGAGAACCGTTGATCGCACCTGGAAAATTCCGGTGCCATCGGCTTCAGCTCGTCGAAATACACCGAGCAAAGAAGTTTGAAACAGCTGTGAACTGTTGCGGGTGAGTTATATCCAAGTTTAGCTATTACTTAGAAAAATTTTCTGATATGAACGAAGCTATCTCGAGAACCGTTGATCGCACCTGGAAAATTCCGGTGCCATCGGCTTCAGCTCGTCGAAATACACCTAGTAAAGAAGTTTAAAACAGCTGTGAACTGTTGCGGGTGAGTTATATCCAAGATTAGCTATTACTATGAAAAATTTTCTGATATGAACGAAGTTATCTCGAGAACCGTTGATCGCACATCTAAAACGTTTGTTCCATCGGCTTCAGCTCGTCGAAATACCCCCGGAAGGAAATTTTCAAACGGCTGCTTTCAGTTGTCGGGGAAATAATTGCAGTCTTATCCGTTTTAGTGAAAATCGTGCGTTTCAGCAGCTGAAAAACACGTTTTGACGAAAAATTTGTTGAAATCTTGCATTTTGACGCTGTACGACACCGTCGATGGCTGCATGGCATCATTTTGTAGTACCGCACGCATTTTTTATACCGATCCGACGCTGTTTGTTGATTCACATCTTTCGCCCTATGGTCGACGTTCTCCGAAGAACCGTTGATCGCGCCTGAAAAACTCCTGTTTCATCGGCTCCGGTAGGACGAAATACACCTAGTAAGATGTTTAGCAACGGCTGTGAATTGTTGTGGGTGAGTTACAGCCAACTTTATCTTTTACTAAGAAAAATTTTGTGATATGAACGAAGCTATCTCGAGAACCGTTGATCGCACCTGGAAAATTCCGGTGCCATCGGCTTCAGCTCGTCAAAATACACCTAGTAAAGAAGTTTAAAACAGCTGTGAACTGTTGCGGGTGAGTTATATCCAAGATTAGCTATTACTATGAAAAATTTTCTGATATGAACGAAGTTATCTCGAGAACCCTTGATCGCACATCTAAAATTTTTGTTCCATCGGCTTCAGCTCGTCGAAATACACCTAGTAACGACGTTTGAAACAGCTGTGAACTGTTGCGGGTGTGTTATATCCTAGTTTAGCTATTACTAAGAAAAATTTTTTGATATGAACGAAGCTATCTCGAGAACCGTTGATCGCACCTGGAAAATTCCGGTGCCATCGGCTTCAGCTCGTCGAAATACACCTAGTAAAGAAGTTTAAAACAGCTGTGAACTGTTGCGGGTGAGTTATATCCAAAATTAGCTATTACTATGAAAAATTTTCTGATATGAACGAAACTATCTCGAGAACCGTTGGTCGCACCTGGAAAATTCCGGTGCCATCGGCTTCAGCTCGTCGAAATACACCTAGTACAGAAGTTTGAAACAGCTGTGAACTGTTGCGGGTGAGTTATATCCAAGTTTAGCTATTACTAAGAAAAATTTTGTGATATGAACGAAGCTATCTCGAGAACCGTTGATCGCACCTGGAAAATTCCGGTGCCATCGGCTTCAGCTCGTCGAAATACATTGAGCAAAGACGTTTCAAACAGCTGTGAACCGTTGTGGGTGCGTTATATCCAAGTTTAGCTATTACTAAGAAAAATTTTCTGATATGAACGAAGCTATCTCGAGAACCGTTGATCGCACCTGGAAAATTCCGGTGCCATCGGCTTCAGCTCGTCGAAATACACCGAGCAAAGAAGTTTGAAACAGCTGTGAACTGTTGCGGGTGAGTTATATCCAAGTTTAGCTATTACTAAGAAAAATTTTCTGATATGAACGAAGCTATCTCGAGAACCGGTGATCGCACCTGGAAAATTCCGGTGCCATCGGCTTCAGCTCGTCGAAATACACCTAGTAAAGAAGTTTGAAACAGCTGTGAACTGTTGCGGGTGAGTTATATCCAAGTTTATCTATTACTAAGAACAATTTACTGATATGAACGAAGCTATCTCGAGAACCGTTGATCGCACCTGGAAAATTCCGGTGCCATCGACTTCAGCTCATCGAAATACACCTAGTAAAGAAGTTTAAAACAGCTGTGATCTGTTGCGGGTGAGTTATATCCAAGTTTAGCTATTACTAAGAAAAATTTTCTGATATGCACGAAGCTATCTCGAGAACCGTTGATCGCACCTGGAAAATTCCGGTGCCATCGGCTTCAGCTCGTCGAAATACACCGAGCAAAGAAGTTTGAAACAGCTGTGAACTGTTGCGGGTGAGTTATATCCAAGTTTAGCTATTACTAAGAAAAATTTTCTGATATGAACGAAGCTATCTCGAGAACCGTTGATAGCACCTGGAAAATTCCGGTGCCATCGGCTTCAGCTCGTCGAAATACACCGAGCAAAGAAGTTTGAAACAGCTGTGAACTGTTGCGGGTGAGTTATATCCAAGATTAGCTATTACTATGAAAAATTTTCTGATATGAACGAAGTTATCTCGAGAGCCGTTGATCGCACCTGGAAAATTCCATTGCCATCGGCTTCAGCTCGTCGAAATACACCTAGTAAAGAAGTTTGAAACAGCTGTGAACTGTTGCGGGTGAGTTATATCCAAGTTTAGCTATTACTAAGAAAAATTTTCTGATATGAACGAAGCTATCTCGAGAACCGTTGATCGCACCTGGAAAATTCCGGTGCCATCGGCTTCAGCTCGTCGAAATACACCTAGTAAGGAAGTTTGAAACAGCTGTGAACTGTTGCGGGTGAGTTATATCCAAGTTTAGCTACTACTAAGAACAATTTTGTGATATGAACGAAACTATCTCGAGAACCGTTGATCGCACCTGGAAAATTCCGGTGCCATCGACTTCAGCTCATCGAAATACACCTAGTAAAGAAGTTTAAAACAGCTGTGATCTGTTGCGGGTGAGTTATATCCAAGTTTAGCTATTACTAAGAAAAATTTTCTGATATGCACGAAGCTATCTCGAGAACCGTTGATCGCACCTGGAAAATTCCGGTGCCATCGGCTTCAGCTCGTCGGAATACACCGAGCAAAGAAGTTTGAAACAGCTGTGAACTGTTGCGGGTGAGTTATATCCAAGTTTAGCTATTACTAAGAAAAAGTTTCTGATATGAACGAAGCTATCTCGAGAACCGTTAATCGCACCTGGAAAATTCCGGTGCCATCGGCTTCAGCTCGTCGAAATACACCTAGTAAAGAAGTTTCAAACAGCTGTGAACTGTTGCGGGGGAGTTATATCCAAGTTTAGCTATTACTAAGAAAAATTTTCTGATATGAACGAAGCTATCTCGAGAACCGTTGATCGCGCCTGAAAAACTCCTGTTTCATCGGCTTCGGTAGGACGAAATACACCTAGTAAGATGTTTAGCAACGGCTGTGAATTGTTGTGGGTAGGTTACAGCCAACTTTATCTTTTACTATGAAAAATTTTCTGATATGAACGAAGTTATCTCGAGAGCCGTTGATCGCACCTGGAAAATTCCGGTGCCATCGGCTGCAGCTCGTCGGAATACACCGAGCAAAGACGTTTGAAACAGCTGTGAACTGTTGCGGGTGAGTTATATCCAAGTTTAGCTATTACTAAGAAAAATTTTCTGATATGAACGAAGCTATCTCGAGAACCGTTGATAGCACCTGGAAAATTCCGGTGCCATCGGCTTCAGCTCGTCGAAATACACCGAGCAAAGAAGTTTGAAACAGCTGTGAACTGTTGCGGGTGAGTTATATCCAAGTTTAGCTATTACTAAGAAAAATTTTCTGATATGAACGAAGCTATCTCGAGAACCGGTGATCGCACCTGGAAAATTCCGGTGCCATCGACTTCAGCTCGTCGGCATACACCTAGTAAAGAAGTTTAAAACAGCTGTGAACTGTTGCGGGTGAGTTATATCCAAGATTAGCTATTACTATGAAAAATTTTCTGATATGAACGAAGTTATCTCGAGAACCGTTGATCGCACATCTAAAATTTTTGTTCCATCGGCTTCAGCTCGTCGAAATACCCCCGGAAGGAAATTTTCAAAAGGCTGCTTTCAGTTGTCGGGGAAATAATTGCAGTGTTATCCGTTTTAGTGAAAATCGTGCGTTTCAGCAGCTGAAAAACACGTTTTGACGAAAAATTTGTTGAAATCTTGCATTTTGACGCTGTACGACACCGTCGATGGCTGCATGGCATCATTTTGTAGTACCGCACGCATTTTTTATACCGATCCGACGCTGTTTGTTGATTCACATCTTTCGCCCTATGGTCGACGTTCTCCGAAGAACCGTTGATCGCGCCTGAAAAACTCCTGTTTCATCGGCTTCGGTAGGACGAAATACACCTAGTAAGATGTTTAGCAACGGCTGTGAATTGTTGTGGGTGAGTTACAGCCAACTTTATCTTTTACTAAGAAAAACTTTGTGATATGAACGAAGCTATCTCGAGAACCGTTGATCGCACCTGGAAAATTCCGGTGCCATCGGCTTCAGCTCGTCAAAATACACCTAGTAAAGAAGTTTAAAACAGCTGTGAACTGTTGCGGGTGAGTTATATCCAAGATTAGCTATTACTATGAAAAATTTTCTGATATGAACGAAGTTATCTCGAGAACCCTTGATCGCACATCTAAAACGTTTGTTCCATCGGCTTCAGCTCGTCGAAATACCCCCGGAAGGAAATTTTCAAACGGCTGCTTTCAGTTGTCGGGGAAATAATTGCAGTCTTATCCGTTTTAGTGAAAATCGTGCGTTTCAGCAGCTGAAAAACACGTTTTGACGAAAAATTTGTTGAAATCTTGCATTTTGACGCTGTACGACACCGTCGATGGCTGCATGGCATCATTTTGTAGTACCGCACGCATTTTTTATACCGATCCGACGCTGTTTGTTGATTCACATCTTTCGCCCTATGGTCGACGTTCTCCGAAGAACCGTTGATCGCGCCTGAAAAACTCCTGTTTCATCGGCTTCGGTAGGACGAAATACACCTAGTAAGATGTTTAGCAACGGCTGTGAATTGTTGTGGGTGAGTTACAGCCAACTTTATCTTTTACTAAGAATAATTTTGTGATATGAACGAAGCTATCTCGAGAACCGTTGATCGCACCTGGAAAATTCCGGTGCCATCGGCTTCAGCTCGTCAAAATACACCTAGTAAAGAAGTTTAAAACAGCTGTGAACTGTTGCGGGTGAGTTATATCCAAGATTAGCTATTACTATGAAAAATTTTCTGATATGAACGAAGTTATCTCGAGAACCCTTGATCGCACATCTAAAATTTTTGTTCCATCGGCTTCAGCTCGTCGAAATACCCCCGTAAGGAAATTTTCAAACGGCTGCATTCACTTGTTGGGGAAATAATTGCAGTCTTATCCGTTTTAGTGAAAATCGTGCGTTTCAGCAGCTGAAAAACACGTTTTGACGAAAAATTTGTTGAAATCTTGCATTTTGACGCTGTACGACACCGTCGATGGCTGCATGGCATCATTTCGTAGTACCGCACGCATTTTTTATACCGATCCGACGCTGTTTTTTGATTCACATCTTTCGCCTTATGGTCGACGTTCTCCGAAGAACCGTTGATCGCACCTGGAAAATTCCGGTGCCATCGGCTTCAGCTCATCGAAATACACCTAGTAAAGAAGTTTAAAACAGCTGTGAACTGTTGCGGGTGAGTTATATCCAAGTTTAGCTATTACTAAGAAAAATTTTCTGATACGAACGAAGCTATCTCGAGAACCGTTGATCGCACCTGGAAAATTCCGGTGCCATCGGCTTCAGCTCGTCGAAATACACCGAGCAAAGAAGTTTGAAACAGCTGTGAACTGTTGCGGGTGAGTTATATCCAAGTTTAGCTATTACTTAGAAAAATTTTCTGATATGAACGAAGCTATCTCGAGAACCGTTGATCGCACCTGGAAAATTCCGGTGCCATCGGCTTCAGCTCGTCGAAATACACCTAGTAAAGAAGTTTAAAACAGCTGTGAACTGTTGCGGGTGAGTTATATCCAAGATTAGCTATTACTATGAAAAATTTTCTGATATGAACGAAGTTATCTCGAGAACCGTTGATCGCACATCTAAAACGTTTGTTCCATCGGCTTCAGCTCGTCGAAATACCCCCGGAAGGAAATTTTCAAACGGCTGCTTTCAGTTGTCGGGGAAATAATTGCAGTCTTATCCGTTTTAGTGAAAATCGTGCGTTTCAGCAGCTGAAAAACACGTTTTGACGAAAAATTTGTTGAAATCTTGCATTTTGACGCTGTACGACACCGTCGATGGCTGCATGGCATCATTTTGTAGTACCGCACGCATTTTTTATACCGATCCGACGCTGTTTGTTGATTCACATCTTTCGCCCTATGGTCGACGTTCTCCGAAGAACCGTTGATCGCGCCTGAAAAACTCCTGTTTCATCGGCTTCGGTAGGACGAAATACACCTAGTAAGATGTTTAGCAACGGCTGTGAATTGTTGTGGGTGAGTTACAGCCAACTTTATCTTTTACTAAGAATAATTTTGTGATATGAACGAAGCTATCTCGAGAACCGTTGATCGCACCTGGAAAATTCCGGTGCCATCGGCTTCAGCTCGTCAAAATACACCTAGTAAAGAAGTTTAAAACAGCTGTGAACTGTTGCGGGTGAGTTATATCCAAGATTAGCTATTACTATGAAAAATTTTCTGATATGAACGAAGTTATCTCGAGAACCCTTGATCGCACATCTAAAATTTTTGTTCCATCGGCTTCAGCTCGTCGAAATACACCTAGTAACGACGTTTGAAACAGCTGTGAACTGTTGCGGGTGTGTTATATCCTAGTTTAGCTATTACTAAGAAAAATTTTTTGATATGAACGAAGCTATCTCGAGAACCGTTGATCGCACCTGGAAAATTCCGGTGCCATCGGCTTCAGCTCGTCGAAATACACCTAGTAAAGAAGTTTAAAACAGCTGTGAACTGTTGCGGGTGAGTTATATCCAAAATTAGCTATTACTATGAAAAATTTTCTGATATGAACGAAACTATCTCGAGAACCGTTGGTCGCACCTGGAAAATTCCGGTGCCATCGGCTTCAGCTCGTCGAAATACACCTAGTACAGAAGTTTGAAACAGCTGTGAACTGTTGCGGGTGAGTTATATCCAAGTTTAGCTATTACTAAGAAAAATTTTGTGATATGAACGAAGCTATCTCGAGAACCGTTGATCGCACCTGGAAAATTCCGGTGCCATCGGCTTCAGCTCGTCGAAATACATTGAGCAAAGACGTTTCAAACAGCTGTGAACCGTTGTGGGTGCGTTATATCCAAGTTTAGCTATTACTAAGAAAAATTTTCTGATATGAACGAAGCTATCTCGAGAACCGTTGATCGCACCTGGAAAATTCCGGTGCCATCGGCTTCAGCTCGTCGAAATACACCGAGCAAAGAAGTTTGAAACAGCTGTGAACTGTTGCGGGTGAGTTATATCCAAGTTTAGCTATTACTAAGAAAAATTTTCTGATATGAACGAAGCTATCTCGAGAACCGGTGATCGCACCTGGAAAATTCCGGTGCCATCGGCTTCAGCTCGTCGAAATACACCTAGTAAAGAAGTTTGAAACAGCTGTGAACTGTTGCGGGTGAGTTATATCCAAGTTTAGCTATTACTAAGAACAATTTACTGATATGAACGAAGCTATCTCGAGAACCGTTGATCGCACCTGGAAAATTCCGGTGCCATCGACTTCAGCTCATCGAAATACACCTAGTAAAGAAGTTTAAAACAGCTGTGATCTGTTGCGGGTGAGTTATATCCAAGTTTAGCTATTACTAAGAAAAATTTTCTGATATGCACGAAGCTATCTCGAGAACCGTTGATCGCACCTGGAAAATTCCGGTGCCATCGGCTTCAGCTCGTCGAAATACACCGAGCAAAGAAGTTTGAAACAGCTGTGAACTGTTGCGGGTGAGTTATATCCAAGTTTAGCTATTACTAAGAAAAATTTTCTGATATGAACGAAGCTATCTCGAGAACCGTTGATAGCACCTGGAAAATTCCGGTGCCATCGGCTTCAGCTCGTCGAAATACACCGAGCAAAGAAGTTTGAAACAGCTGTGAACTGTTGCGGGTGAGTTATATCCAAGATTAGCTATTACTATGAAAAATTTTCTGATATGAACGAAGTTATCTCGAGAGCCGTTGATCGCACCTGGAAAATTCCATTGCCATCGGCTTCAGCTCGTCGAAATACACCTAGTAAGGAAGTTTGAAACAGCTGTGAACTGTTGCGGGTGAGTTATATCCAAGTTTAGCTATTACTAAGAAAAATTTTCTGATATGAACGAAGCTATCTCGAGAACCGTTGATCGCACCTGGAAAATTCCGGTGCCATCGGCTTCAGCTCGTCGAAATACACCTAGTAAGGAAGTTTGAAACAGCTGTGAACTGTTGCGGGTGAGTTATATCCAAGTTTAGCTACTACTAAGAACAATTTTGTGATATGAACGAAACTATCTCGAGAACCGTTGATCGCACCTGGAAAATTCCGGTGCCATCGACTTCAGCTCATCGAAATACACCTAGTAAAGAAGTTTAAAACAGCTGTGATCTGTTGCGGGTGAGTTATATCCAAGTTTAGCTATTACTAAGAAAAATTTTCTGATATGCACGAAGCTATCTCGAGAACCGTTGATCGCACCTGGAAAATTCCGGTGCCATCGGCTTCAGCTCGTCGGAATACACCGAGCAAAGAAGTTTGAAACAGCTGTGAACTGTTGCGGGTGAGTTATATCCAAGTTTAGCTATTACTAAGAAAAAGTTTCTGATATGAACGAAGCTATCTCGAGAACCGTTAATCGCACCTGGAAAATTCCGGTGCCATCGGCTTCAGCTCGTCGAAATACACCTAGTAAAGAAGTTTCAAACAGCTGTGAACTGTTGCGGGGGAGTTATATCCAAGTTTAGCTATTACTAAGAAAAATTTTCTGATATGAACGAAGCTATCTCGAGAACCGTTGATCGCGCCTGAAAAACTCCTGTTTCATCGGCTTCGGTAGGACGAAATACACCTAGTAAGATGTTTAGCAACGGCTGTGAATTGTTGTGGGTGAGTTACAGCCAACTTTATCTTTTACTATGAAAAATTTTCTGATATGAACGAAGTTATCTCGAGAGCCGTTGATCGCACCTGGAAAATTCCGGTGCCATCGGCTGCAGCTCGTCGGAATACACCGAGCAAAGAAGTTTGAAACAGCTGTGAACTGTTGCGGGTGAGTTATATCCAAGTTTAGCTATTACTAAGAAAAATTTTCTGATATGAACGAAGCTATCTCGAGAACCGTTGATAGCACCTGGAAAATTCCGGTGCCATCGGCTTCAGCTCGTCGAAATACACCGAGCAAAGAAGTTTGAAACAGCTGTGAACTGTTGCGGGTGAGTTATATCCAAGTTTAGCTATTACTAAGAAAAATTTTCTGATATGAACGAAGCTATCTCGAGAACCGGTGATCGCACCTGGAAAATTCCGGTGCCATCGACTTCAGCTCGTCGGCATACACCTAGTAAAGAAGTTTAAAACAGCTGTGAACTGTTGCGGGTGAGTTATATCCAAGATTAGCTATTACTATGAAAAATTTTCTGATATGAACGACGTTATCTCGAGAACCGTTGATCGCACATCTAAAATTTTTGTTCCATCGGCTTCAGCTCGTCGAAATACCCCCGGAAGGAAATTTTCAAAAGGCTGCTTTCAGTTGTCGGGGAAATAATTGCAGTGTTATCCGTTTTAGTGAAAATCGTGCGTTTCAGCAGCTGAAAAACACGTTTTGACGAAAAATTTGTTGAAATCTTGCATTTTGACGCTGTACGACACCGTCGATGGCTGCATGGCATCATTTTGTAGTACCGCACGCATTTTTTATACCGATCCGACGCTGTTTGTTGATTCACATCTTTCGCCCTATGGTCGACGTTCTCCGAAGAACCGTTGATCGCGCCTGAAAAACTCCTGTTTCATCGGCTTCGGTAGGACGAAATACACCTAGTAAGATGTTTAGCAACGGCTGTGAATTGTTGTGGGTGAGTTACAGCCAACTTTATCTTTTACTAAGAAAAACTTTGTGATATGAACGAAGCTATCTCGAGAACCGTTGATCGCACCTGGAAAATTCCGGTGCCATCGGCTTCAGCTCGTCAAAATACACCTAGTAAAGAAGTTTAAAACAGCTGTGAACTGTTGCGGGTGAGTTATATCCAAGATTAGCTATTACTATGAAAAATTTTCTGATATGAACGAAGTTATCTCGAGAACCCTTGATCGCACATCTAAAACGTTTGTTCCATCGGCTTCAGCTCGTCGAAATACCCCCGGAAGGAAATTTTCAAACGGCTGCTTTCAGTTGTCGGGGAAATAATTGCAGTCTTATCCGTTTTAGTGAAAATCGTGCGTTTCAGCAGCTGAAAAACACGTTTTGACGAAAAATTTGTTGAAATCTTGCATTTTGACGCTGTACGACACCGTCGATGGCTGCATGGCATCATTTTGTAGTACCGCACGCATTTTTTATACCGATCCGACGCTGTTTGTTGATTCACATCTTTCGCCCTATGGTCGACGTTCTCCGAAGAACCGTTGATCGCGCCTGAAAAACTCCTGTTTCATCGGCTTCGGTAGGACGAAATACACCTAGTAAGATGTTTAGCAACGGCTGTGAATTGTTGTGGGTGAGTTACAGCCAACTTTATCTTTTACTAAGAATAATTTTGTGATATGAACGAAGCTATCTCGAGAACCGTTGATCGCACCTGGAAAATTCCGGTGCCATCGGCTTCAGCTCGTCAAAATACACCTAGTAAAGAAGTTTAAAACAGCTGTGAACTGTTGCGGGTGAGTTATATCCAAGATTAGCTATTACTATGAAAAATTTTCTGATATGAACGAAGTTATCTCGAGAACCCTTGATCGCA
Organism: Diachasmimorpha longicaudata; assembly: GCF_034640455.1. Lineage (NCBI taxonomy): Eukaryota > Metazoa > Arthropoda > Insecta > Hymenoptera > Braconidae > Diachasmimorpha > Diachasmimorpha longicaudata. Next base: position 261,491 of record NW_026973899.1, on the reverse strand, counting down.
CATCTAAAATTTTTGTTCCATCGGCTTCAGCTCGTCGAAATACCCCCGTAAGGAAATTTTCAAACGGCTGCATTCACTTGTTGGGGAAATAATTGCAGTCTTATCCGTTTTAGTGAAAATCGTGCGTTTCAGCAGCTGAAAAACACGTTTTGACGAAAAATTTGTTGAAATCTTGCATTTTGACGCTGTACGACACCGTCGATGGCTGCATGGCATCATTTCGTAGTACCGCACGCATTTTTTATACCGATCCGACGCTGTTTTTTGATTCACATCTTTCGCCTTATGGTCGACGTTCTCCGAAGAACCGTTGATCGCACCTGGAAAATTCCGGTGCCATCGGCTTCAGCTCATCGAAATACACCTAGTAAAGAAGTTTAAAACAGCTGTGAACTGTTGCGGGTGAGTTATATCCAAGTTTAGCTATTACTAAGAAAAATTTTCTGATACGAACGAAGCTATCTCGAGAACCGTTGATCGCACCTGGAAAATTCCGGTGCCATCGGCTTCAGCTCGTCGAAATACACCGAGCAAAGAAGTTTGAAACAGCTGTGAACTGTTGCGGGTGAGTTATATCCAAGTTTAGCTATTACTAAGAAAAATTTTCTGATATGAACGAAGCTATCTCGAGAACCGTTGATCGCACCTGGAAAATTCCGGTGCCATCGGCTTCAGCTCGTCGAAATACACCTAGTAAAGAAGTTTAAAACAGCTGTGAACTGTTGCGGGTGAGTTATATCCAAGATTAGCTATTACTATGAAAAATTTTCTGATATGAACGAAGTTATCTCGAGAACCGTTGATCGCACATCTAAAACGTTTGTTCCATCGGCTTCAGCTCGTCGAAATACCCCCGGAAGGAAATTTTCAAACGGCTGCTTTCAGTTGTCGGGGAAATAATTGCAGTCTTATCCGTTTTAGTGAAAATCGTGCGTTTCAGCAGCTGAAAAACACGTTTTGACGAAAAATTTGTTGAAATCTTGCATTTTGACGCTGTACGACACCGTCGATGGCTGCATGGCATCATTTTGTAGTACCGCACGCATTTTTTATACCGATCCGACGCTGTTTGTTGATTCACATCTTTCGCCCTATGGTCGACGTTCTCCGAAGAACCGTTGATCGCGCCTGAAAAACTCCTGTTTCATCGGCTTCGGTAGGACGAAATACACCTAGTAAGATGTTTAGCAACGGCTGTGAATTGTTGTGGGTGAGTTACAGCCAACTTTATCTTTTACTAAGAATAATTTTGTGATATGAACGAAGCTATCTCGAGAACCGTTGATCGCACCTGGAAAATTCCGGTGCCATCGGCTTCAGCTCGTCAAAATACACCTAGTAAAGAAGTTTAAAACAGCTGTGAACTGTTGCGGGTGAGTTATATCCAAGATTAGCTATTACTATGAAAAATTTTCTGATATGAACGAAGTTATCTCGAGAACCCTTGATCGCACATCTAAAATTTTTGTTCCATCGGCTTCAGCTCGTCGAAATACCCCCGTAAGGAAATTTTCAAACGGCTGCATTCACTTGTCGGGGAAATAATTGCAGTCTTATCCGTTTTAGTGAAAATCGTGCGTTTCAGCAGCTGAAAAACACGTTTTGACGAAAAATTTGTTGAAATCTTGCATTTTGACGCTGTACGACACCGTCGATGGCTGCATGGCATCATTTCGTAGTACCGCACGCATTTTTTATACCGATCCGACGCTGTTTTTTGATTCACATCTTTCGCCTTATGGTCGACGTTCTCCGAAGAACCGTTGATCGCACCTGGAAAATTCCGGTGCCATCGGCTTCAGCTCATCGAAATACACCTAGTAAAGAAGTTTAAAACAGCTGTGAACTGTTGCGGGTGAGTTATATCCAAGTTTAGCTATTACTAAGAAAAATTTTCTGATACGAACGAAGCTATCTCGAGAACCGTTGATCGCACCTGGAAAATTCCGGTGCCATCGGCTTCAGCTCGTCGAAATACACCGAGCAAAGAAGTTTGAAACAGCACTGAACTGTTGCGGGTGAGTTATATCCAAGTTTAGCTATTACTAAAAAAAATTTTCTGATATGAACGAAGCTATCTCGAGAACCGTTGATCGCACCTGGAAAATTCCGGTGCCATCGGCTTCAGCTCGTCGAAATACATTGAGCAAAGACGTTTCAAGCAGCTGTGAACCGTTGTGGGTGCGTTATATCCAAGTTTAGCTATTACTAAGAAAAATTTTCTGATATGAACGAAGCTATCTCGAGAACCGTTGATCGCGCCTGAAAAACTCCTGTTTCATCGGCTTCGGTAGGACGAAATACACCTAGTAAGATGTTTAGCAACGGCTGTGAATTGTTGTGGGTGACTTACAGCCAACTTTATCTTTTACTATGAAAAATTTTCTGATATGAACGAAGTTATCTCGAGAGCCGTTGATCGCACCTGGAAAATTCCATTGCCATCGGCTTCAGCTCGTCGAAATACACCTAGTAAAGAAGTTTGAAACAGCTGTGAACTGTTGCGGGTGAGTTATATCCAAGTTTAGCTATTACTAAGAAAAATTTTCTGATATGAACGAAGTTATCTCGAGAGCCGTTGATCGCACCTGGAAAATTCCATTGCCATCGGCTTCAGCTCGTCGAAATACACCTAGTAAAGAAGTTTGAAACAGCTGTGAACTGTTGCGGGTGAGTTATATCCAAGTTTAGCTATTACTAAGAAAAATTTTCTGATATGAACGAAGCTATCTCGAGAACCGTTGATCGCACCTGGAAAATTCCAGTGCCATCGGCTTCAGCTCGTCGAAATACACCCAGTAAAGAAGTTTGAAACAGCTGTGAACTGTTGCGGGTGAGTTATATCCAAGTTTAGCTATTACTAAGAACAATTTACTGATATGAACGAAGCTATCTCGAGAACCGTTGATCGCACCTGGAAAATTCCGGTGCCATCGACTTCAGCTCATCGAAATACACCTAGTAAAGAAGTTTAAAACAGCTGTGATCTGTTGCGGGTGAGTTATATCCTAGTTTAGCTATTACTAAGAAAAATTTTCTGATATGAACGAAGCTATCTCGAGAACCGTTGATAGCACCTGGAAAATTCCGGTGCCATCGGCTTCAGCTCGTCGAAATACACCGAGCAAACAAGTTTGAAACAGCTGTGAACTGTTGCGGGTGAGTTATATCCAAGTTTAGCTATTACTAAGAAAAATTTTCTGATATGAACGAAGCTATCTCGAGAACCGGTGATCGCACCTGGAAAATTCCGGTGCCATCGGCTTCAGCTCGTCGGCATACACCTAGTAAAGAAGTTTAAAACAGCTGTGAACTGTTGCGGGTGAGTTATATCCAAGATTAGCTATTACTATGAATAATTTTCTGATATGAACGAAGTTATCTCGAGAACCGTTGATCGCACATCTAAAACGTTTGTTCCATCGGCTTCAGCTCGTCGAAATACCCCCGGAAGTAAATTTTCAAACGGCTGCATTCCCTTGTCGGGGAAATAATTGCAGTATTATCCGTTTTGGTGAAATTCGTGCGTTTCAGCAGCTGAAAAACACGTTTTGACGAAAAATTTGTTGAAATCTTGCATTTTGACGCTGTACGACACCGTCGATGGCTGCATGGCATCATTTTGTAGTACCGCACGCATTTTTTATACCGATCCGACGCTGTTTGTTGATTCACATCTTTCGCCCTATGGTCGACGTTCTCCGAAGAACCGTTGATCGCGCCTGAAAAACTCCTGTTTCATCGGCTTCGGTAGGACGAAATACACCTAGTAAGATGTTTAGCAACGGCTGTGAATTGTTGTGGGTGACTTACAGCCAACTTTATCTTTTACTATGAAAAATTTTCTGATATGAACGAAGTTATCTCGAGAACCGTTGGTCGCACCTGGAAAATTCCGGTGCCATCGGCTTCAGCTCGTCGAAATACACCTAGTACAGAAGTTTGAAACAGCTGTGAACTGTTGCGGGTGAGTTATATCCAAGTTTAGCTATTACTAAGAAAAATTTTGTGATATGAACGAAGCTATCTCGAGAACCGTTGATCGCACCTGGAAAATTCCGGTGCCATCGGCTTCAGCTCGTCGAAATACATTGAGCAAAGACGTTTCAAACAGCTGTGAACCGTTGTGGGTGCGTTATATCCAAGTTTAGCTATTACTAAGAAAAATTTTCTGATATGAACGAAGCTATCTCGAGAACCGTTGATCGCACCTGGAAAATTCCGGTGCCATCGGCTTCAGCTCGTCGAAATACACCGAGCAAAGAAGTTTGAAACAGCTGTGAACTGTTGCGGGTGAGTTATATCCAAGTTTAGCTATTACTAAGAAAAATTTTCTGATATGAACGAAGCTATCTCGAGAACCGGTGATCGCACCTGGAAAATTCCGGTGCCATCGGCTTCAGCTCGTCGAAATACACCTAGTAAAGAAGTTTGAAACAGCTGTGAACTGTTGCGGGTGAGTTATATCCAAGTTTAGCTATTACTAAGAACAATTTACTGATATGAACGAAGCTATCTCGAAAACCGTTGATCGCACCTGGAAAATTCCGGTGCCATCGACTTCAGCTCATCGAAATACACCTAGTAAAGAAGTTTAAAACAGCTGTGATCTGTTGCGGGTGAGTTATATCCAAGTTTAGCTATTACTAAGAAAAATTTTCTGATATGCACGAAGCTATCTCGAGAACCGTTGATCGCACCTGGAAAATTCCGGTGCCATCGGCTTCAGCTCGTCGAAATACACCGAGCAAAGAAGTTTGAAACAGCTGTGAACTGTTGCGGGTGAGTTATATCCAAGTTTAGCTATTACTAAGAAAAATTTTCTGATATGAACGAAGCTATCTCGAGAACCGTTGATAGCACCTGGAAAATTCCGGTGCCATCGGCTTCAGCTCGTCGAAATACACCGAGCAAAGAAGTTTGAAACAGCTGTGAACTGTTGCGGGTGAGTTATATCCAAGATTAGCTATTACTATGAAAAATTTTCTGATATGAACGAAGTTATCTCGAGAGCCGTTGATCGCACCTGGAAAATTCCATTGCCATCGGCTTCAGCTCGTCGAAATACACCTAGTAAAGAAGTTTGAAACAGCTGTGAACTGTTGCGGGTGAGTTATATCCAAGTTTAGCTATTACTAAGAAAAATTTTCTGATATGAACGAAGCTATCTCGAGAACCGTTGATCGCACCTGGAAAATTCCGGTGCCATCGGCTTCAGCTCGTCGAAATACACCTAGTAAGGAAGTTTGAAACAGCTGTGAACTGTTGCGGGTGAGTTATATCCAAGTTTAGCTACTACTAAGAACAATTTTGTGATATGAACGAAACTATCTCGAGAACCGTTGATCGCACCTGGAAAATTCCGGTGCCATCGACTTCAGCTCATCGAAATACACCTAGTAAAGAAGTTTAAAACAGCTGTGATCTGTTGCGGGTGAGTTATATCCAAGTTTAGCTATTACTAAGAAAAATTTTCTGATATGCACGAAGCTATCTCGAGAACCGTTGATCGCACCTGGAAAATTCCGGTGCCATCGGCTTCAGCTCGTCGGAATACACCGAGCAAAGAAGTTTGAAACAGCTGTGAACTGTTGCGGGTGAGTTATATCCAAGTTTAGCTATTACTAAGAAAAAGTTTCTGATATGAACGAAGCTATCTCGAGAACCGTTAATCGCACCTGGAAAATTCCGGTGCCATCGGCTTCAGCTCGTCGAAATACACCTAGTAAAGAAGTTTCAAACAGCTGTGAACTGTTGCGGGGGAGTTATATCCAAGTTTAGCTATTACTAAGAAAAATTTTCTGATATGAACGAAGCTATCTCGAGAACCGTTGATCGCGCCTGAAAAACTCCTGTTTCATCGGCTTCGGTAGGACGAAATACACCTAGTAAGATGTTTAGCAACGGCTGTGAATTGTTGTGGGTGAGTTACAGCCAACTTTATCTTTTACTATGAAAAATTTTCTGATATGAACGAAGTTATCTCGAGAGCCGTTGATCGCACCTGGAAAATTCCGGTGCCATCGGCTGCAGCTCGTCGGAATACACCGAGCAAAGAAGTTTGAAACAGCTGTGAACTGTTGCGGGTGAGTTATATCCAAGTTTAGCTATTACTAAGAAAAATTTTCTGATATGAACGAAGCTATCTCGAGAACCGTTGATAGCACCTGGAAAATTCCGGTGCCATCGGCTTCAGCTCGTCGAAATACACCGAGCAAAGAAGTTTGAAACAGCTGTGAACTGTTGCGGGTGAGTTATATCCAAGTTTAGCTATTACTAAGAAAAATTTTCTGATATGAACGAAGCTATCTCGAGAACCGGTGATCGCACCTGGAAAATTCCGGTGCCATCGACTTCAGCTCGTCGGCATACACCTAGTAAAGAAGTTTAAAACAGCTGTGAACTGTTGCGGGTGAGTTATATCCAAGATTAGCTATTACTATGAAAAATTTTCTGATATGAACGACGTTATCTCGAGAACCGTTGATCGCACATCTAAAATTTTTGTTCCATCGGCTTCAGCTCGTCGAAATACCCCCGGAAGGAAATTTTCAAACGGCTGCATTCCCTTGTCGGGGAAATAATTGCAGTATTATCCGTTTTGGTGAAATTCGTGCGTTTCAGCAGCTGCAAAACACGTTTTGACGAAAAATTTGTTGAAATCTTGCATTTTGACGCTGTACGACACCGTCGATGGCTGCATGGCATCATTTTGTAGTACCGCACGCATTTTTTATACCGATCCGACGCTGTTTGTTGATTCACATCTTTCGCCCTATGGTCGACGTTCTCCGAAGAACCGTTGATCGCGCCTGAAAAATTCCGGTGCCATCGGCTTCAGCTCGTCGAAATACACCTAGTAAGGAAGTTTGAAACAGCTGTGAACTGTTGCGGGTGAGTTATATCCAAGTTTAGCTATTACTAAGAACAATTTTGTGATATGAACGAAGCTATCTCGAGAACCGTTGATCGCACCTGGAAAATTCCGGTGCCATCGACTTCAGCTCATCGAAATACACCTAGTAAAGAAGTTTAAAACAGCTGTGATCTGTTGCGGGTGAGTTATATCCAAGTTTAGCTATTACTAAGAAAAATTTTCTGATATGCACGAAGCTATCTCGAGAACCGTTGATCGCACCTGGAAAATTCCGGTGCCATCGGCTTCAGCTCGTCGGAATACACCGAGCAAAGAAGTTTGAAACAGCTGTGAACTGTTGCGGGTGAGTTATATCCAAGTTTAGCTATTACTAAGAAAAAGTTTCTGATATGAACGAAGCTATCTCGAGAACCGTTAATCGCACCTGGAAAATTCCGGTGCCATCGGCTTCAGCTCGTCGGAATACACCTAGTAAAGAAGTTTAAAACAGCTGTGAACTGTTGCGGGGGAGTTATATCCAAGTTTAGCTATTACTAAGAAAAATTTTCTGATATGAACGAAGCTATCTCGAGAACCGTTGATCGCGCCTGAAAAACTCCTGTTTCATCGGCTTCGGTAGGACGAAATACACCTAGTAAGATGTTTAGCAACGGCTGTGAATTGTTGTGGGTGAGTTACAGCCAACTTTATCTTTTACTATGAAAAATTTTCTGATATGAACGAAGTTATCTCGAGAGCCGTTGATCGCACCTGGAAAATTCCATTGCCATCGGCTTCAGCTCGTCGAAATACACCTAGTAAAGAAGTTTGAAACAGCTGTGAACTGTTGCGGGTGAGTTATATCCAAGTTTAGCTATTACTAAGAAAAATTTTCTGATATGAACGAAGCTATCTCGAGAACCGTTGATCGCACCTGGAAAATTCCGGTGCCATCGGCTTCAGCTCGTCGAAATACACCTAGTAAAGAAGTTTGAAACAGCTGTGAACTGTTGCGGATGAGTTATATCCAAGTTTAGCTATTACTAAGAACAATTTACTGATATGAACGAAGCTATCTCGAGAACCGTTGATCGCACCTGGAAAATTCCGGTGCCATCGACTTCAGCTCATCGAAATACACCTAGTAAAGAAGTGTAAAACAGCTGTGATCTGTTGCGGGTGAGTTATATCCAAGTTTAGCTATTACTAAGAAAAATTTTCTGATATGCACGAAGCTATCTCGAGAACCGTTGATCGCACCTGGAAAATTCCGGTGCCATCGGCTTCAGCTCGTCGGAATACACCGAGCAAAGAAGTTTGAAACAGCTGTGAACTGTTGCGGGTGAGTTATATCCAAGTTTAGCTATTACTAAGAAAAATTTTCTGATATGAACGAAGCTATCTCGAGAACCGTTGATAGCACCTGGAAAATTCCGGTGCCATCGGCTTCAGCTCGTCGAAATACACCGAGCAAAGAAGTTTGAAACAGCTGTGAACTGTTGCGGGTGAGTTATATCCAAGTTTAGCTATTACTAAGAAAAATTTTCTGATATGAACGAAGCTATCTCGAGAACCGGTGATCGCACCTGGAAAATTCCGGTGCCATCGGCTTCAGCTCGTCGGCATACACCTAGTAAAGAAGTTTAAAACAGCTGTGAACTGTTGCGGGTGAGTTATATCCAAGATTAGCTATTACTATGAAAAATTTTCTGATATGAACGACGTTATCTCGAGAACCGTTGATCGCACATCTAAAATTTTTGTTCCATCGGCTTCAGCTCGTCGAAATACCCCCGGAAGGAAATTTTCAAACGGCTGCATTCCCTTGTCGGGGAAATAATTGCAGTATTATCCGTTTTGGTGAAATTCGTGCGTTTCAGCAGCTGCAAAACACGTTTTGACGAAAAATTTGTTGAAATCTTGCATTTTGACGCTGTACGACACCGTCGATGGCTGCATGGCATCATTTTGTAGTACCGCACGCATTTTTTATACCGATCCGACGCTGTTTGTTGATTCACATCTTTCGCCCTATGGTCGACGTTCTCCGAAGAACCGTTGATCGCGCCTGAAAAATTCCGGTGCCATCGGCTTCAGCTCGTCGAAATACACCTAGTAAACAAGTTTGAAACAGCTGTGAACTGTTGCGGGTGAGTTATATCCAAGTTTAGCTATTACTAAGAAAAAGTTTCTGATATGAACGAAGCTATCTCGAGAACCGTTAATCGCACCTGGAAAATTCCGGTGCCATCGGCTTCAGCTCGTCGAAATACACCTAGTAAAGAAGTTTAAAACAGCTGTGAACTGGTGCGGGGGAGTTATATCCAAGTTTAGCTATTACTAAGAAAAATTTTCTGATATGAACGAAGCTATCTCGAGAACCGTTGATCGCGCCTGAAAAACTCCTGTTTCATCGGCTTCGGTAGGACGAAATACACCTAGTAAGATGTTTAGCAACGGCTGTGAATTGTTGTGGGTGACTTACAGCCAACTTTATCTTTTACTATGAAAAATTTTCTGATATGAACGAAGTTATCTCGAGAGCCGTTGATCGCACCTGGAAAATTCCATTGCCATCGGCTTCAGCTCGTCGAAATACACCTAGTAAAGAAGTTTGAAACAGCTGTGAACTGTTGCGGGTGAGTTATATCCAAGTTTAGCTATTACTAAGAAAAATTTTCTGATATGAACGAAGTTATCTCGAGAGCCGTTGATCGCACCTGGAAAATTCCATTGCCATCGGCTTCAGCTCGTCGAAATACACCTAGTAAAGAAGTTTGAAACAGCTGTGAACTGTTGCGGGTGAGTTATATCCAAGTTTAGCTATTACTAAGAAAAATTTTCTGATATGAACGAAGCTATCTCGAGAACCGTTGATCGCACCTGGAAAATTCCGGTGCCATCGGCTTCAGCTCGTCGAAATACACCTAGTAAAGAAGTTTGAAACAGCTGTGAACTGTTGCGGGTGAGTTATATCCAAGTTTAGCTATTACTAAGAACAATTTACTGATATGAACGAAGCTATCTCGAGAACCGTTGATCGCACCTGGAAAATTCCGGTGCCATCGACTTCAGCTCATCGAAATACACCTAGTAAAGAAGTTTAAAACAGCTGTGATCTGTTGCGGGTGAGTTATATCCTAGTTTAGCTATTACTAAGAAAAATTTTCTGATATGAACGAAGCTATCGCGAGAACCGTTGATAGCACCTGGAAAATTCCGGTGCCATCGGCTTCAGCTCGTCGAAATACACCGAGCAAAGAAGTTTGAAACAGCTGTGAACTGTTGCGGGTGAGTTATATCCAAGTTTAGCTATTACTAAGAAAAATTTTCTGATATTAACGAAGCTATCTCGAGAACCGGTGATCGCACCTGGAAAATTCCGGTGCCATCGGCTTCAGCTCGTCGGCATACACCTAGTAAAGAAGTTTAAAACAGCTGTGAACTGTTGCGGGTGAGTTATATCCAAGATTAGCTATTACTATGAATAATTTTCTGATATGAACGAAGTTATCTCGAGAACCGTTGATCGCACATCTAAAACGTTTGTTCCATCGGCTTCAGCTCGTCGAAATACCCCCGGAAGTAAATTTTCAAACGGCTGCATTCCCTTGTCGGGGAAATAATTGCAGTATTATCCGTTTTGGTGAAATTCGTGCGTTTCAGCAGCTGAAAAACACGTATTGACGAAAAATTTGTTGAAATCTTGCATTTTGACGCTGTACGACACCGTCGATGGCTGCATGGCATCGATTTGTAGTACCGCACGCATTTTTTATACCGATCCGACGCTGTTTGTTGATTCACATCTTTCGCCCTATGGTCGACGTTCTCCGAAGAACCGTTGATCGCGCCTGAAAAACTCCTGTTTCATCGGCTTCGGTAGGACGAAATACACCTAGTAAGATGTTTAGCAACGGCTGTGAATTGTTGTGGGTGAGTTACAGCCAACTTTATCTTTTACTATGAAAAATTTTCTGATATGAACGAAGTTATCTCGAGAACCGTTGATCGCACATCTAAAATTTTTGTTCCATCGGCTTCAGCTCGTCGAAATACACCTAGTAACGACGTTTGAAACAGCTGTGAACTGTTGCGGGTGTGTTATATCCTAGTTTAGCTATTACTAAAAAAAATTTTTTGATATGAACGAAGCTATCTCGAGAACCGTTGATCGCACCTGGAAAATTCCGGTGCCATCGGCTTCAGCTCGTCGAAATACACCTAGTAAAGAAGTTTAAAACAGCTGTGAACTGTTGCGGGTGAGTTATATCCAAAATTAGCTATTACTATGAAAAATTTTCTGATATGAACGAAACTATCTCGAGAACCGTTGGTCGCACCTGGAAAATTCCGGTGCCATCGGCTTCAGCTCGTCGAAATACACCTAGTACAGAAGTTTGAAACAGCTGTGAACTGTTGCGGGTGAGTTATATCCAAGTTTAGCTATTACTAAGAAAAATTTTGTGATATGAACGAAGCTATCTCGAGAACCGTTGATCGCACCTGGAAAATTCCGGTGCCATCGGCTTCAGCTCGTCGAAATACATTGAGCAAAGACGTTTCAAACAGCTGTGAACCGTTGTGGGTGCGTTATATCCAAGTTTAGCTATTACTAAGAAAAATTTTCTGATATGAACGAAGCTATCTCGAGAACCGTTGATCGCACCTGGAAAATTCCGGTGCCATCGGCTTCAGCTCGTCGAAATACACCGAGCAAAGAAGTTTGAAACAGCTGTGAACTGTTGCGGGTGAGTTATATCCAAGTTTAGCTATTACTAAGAAAAATTTTCTGATATGAACGAAGCTATCTCGAGAACCGGTATTCGCACCTGGAAAATTCCGGTGCCATCGGCTTCAGCTCGTCGAAATACACCTAGTAAAGAAGTTTGAAACAGCTGTGAACTGTTGCGGGTGAGTTATATCCAAGTTTAGCTATTACTAAGAACAATTTACTGATATGAACGAAGCTATCTCGAGAACCGTTGATCGCACCTGGAAAATTCCGGTGCCATCGACTTCAGCTCATCGAAATACACCTAGTAAAGAAGTTTAAAACAGCTGTGATCTGTTGCGGGTGAGTTATATCCAAGTTTAGCTATTACTAAGAAAAATTTTCTGATATGCACGAAGCTATCTCGAGAACCGTTGATCGCACCTGGAAAATTCCGGTGCCATCGGCTTCAGCTCGTCGAAATACACCGAGCAAAGAAGTTTGAAACAGCTGTGAACTGTTGCGGGTGAGTTATATCCAAGTTTAGCTATTACTAAGAAAAATTTTCTGATATGAACGAAGCTATCTCGAGAACCGTTGATAGCACCTGGAAAATTCCGGTGCCATCGGCTTCAGCTCGTCGAAATACACCGAGCAAAGAAGTTTGAAACAGCTGTGAACTGTTGCGGGTGAGTTATATCCAAGATTAGCTATTACTATGAAAAATTTTCTGATATGAACGAAGTTATCTCGAGAGCCGTTGATCGCACCTGGAAAATTCCATTGCCATCGGCTTCAGCTCGTCGAAATACACCTAGTAAAGAAGTTTGAAACAGCTGTGAACTGTTGCGGGTGAGTTATATCCAAGTTTAGCTATTACTAAGAAAAATTTTCTGATATGAACGAAGCTATCTCGAGAACCGTTGATCGCACCTGGAAAATTCCGGTGCCATCGGCTTCAGCTCGTCGAAATACACCTAGTAAGGAAGTTTGAAACAGCTGTGAACTGTTGCGGGTGAGTTATATCCAAGTTTAGCTACTACTAAGAACAATTTTGTGATATGAACGAAACTATCTCGAGAACCGTTGATCGCACCTGGAAAATTCCGGTGCCATCGACTTCAGCTCATCGAAATACACCTAGTAAAGAAGTTTAAAACAGCTGTGATCTGTTGCGGGTGAGTTATATCCAAGTTTAGCTATTACTAAGAAAAATTTTCTGATATGCACGAAACTATCTCGAGAACCGTTGATCGCACCTGGAAAATTCCGGTGCCATCGGCTTCAGCTCGTCGGAATACACCGAGCAAAGAAGTTTGAAACAGCTGTGAACTGTTGCGGGTGAGTTATATCCAAGTTTAGCTATTACTAAGAAAAAGTTTCTGATATGAACGAAGCTATCTCGAGAACCGTTAATCGCACCTGGAAAATTCCGGTGCCATCGGCTTCAGCTCGTCGAAATACACCTAGTAAAGAAGTTTCAAACAGCTGTGAACTGTTGCGGGGGAGTTATATCCAAGTTTAGCTATTACTAAGAAAAATTTTCTGATATGAACGAAGCTATCTCGAGAACCGTTGATCGCGCCTGAAAAACTCCTGTTTCATCGGCTTCGGTAGGACGAAATACACCTAGTAAGATGTTTAGCAACGGCTGTGAATTGTTGTGGGTGAGTTACAGCCAACTTTATCTTTTACTATGAAAAATTTTCTGATATGAACGAAGTTATCTCGAGAGCCGTTGATCGCACCTGGAAAATTCCGGTGCCATCGGCTGCAGCTCGTCGGAATACACCGAGCAAAGAAGTTTGAAACAGCTGTGAACTGTTGCGGGGGAGTTATATCCAAGTTTAGCTATTACTAAGAAAAATTTTCTGATATGAACGAAGCTATCTCGAGAACCGTTGATAGCACCTGGAAAATTCCGGTGCCATCGGCTTCAGCTCGTCGAAATACACCGAGCAAAGAAGTTTGAAACAGCTGTGAACTGTTGCGGGTGAGTTATATCCAAGTTTAGCTATTACTAAGAAAAATTTTCTGATATGAACGAAGCTATCTCGAGAACCGGTGATCGCACCTGGAAAATTCCGGTGCCATCGACTTCAGCTCGTCGGCATACACCTAGTAAAGAAGTTTAAAACAGCTGTGAACTGTTGCGGGTGAGTTATATCCAAGATTAGCTATTACTATGAAAAATTTTCTGATATGAACGACGTTATCTCGAGAACCGTTGATCGCACATCTAAAATTTTTGTTCCATCGGCTTCAGCTCGTCGAAATACCCCCGGAAGGAAATTTTCAAAAGGCTGCTTTCAGTTGTCGGGGAAATAATTGCAGTGTTATCCGTTTTAGTGAAAATCGTGCGTTTCAGCAGCTGAAAAACACGTTTTGACGAAAAATTTGTTGAAATCTTGCATTTTGACGCTGTACGACACCGTCGATGGCTGCATGGCATCATTTTGTAGTACCGCACGCATTTTTTATACCGATCCGACGCTGTTTGTTGATTCACATCTTTCGCCCTATGGTCGACGTTCTCCGAAGAACCGTTGATCGCGCCTGAAAAACTCCTGTTTCATCGGCTTCGGTAGGACGAAATACACCTAGTAAGATGTTTAGCAACGGCTGTGAATTGTTGTGGGTGAGTTACAGCCAACTTTATCTTTTACTAAGAAAAACTTTGTGATATGAACGAAGCTATCTCGAGAACCGTTGATCGCACCTGGAAAATTCCGGTGCCATCGGCTTCAGCTCGTCAAAATACACCTAGTAAAGAAGTTTAAAACAGCTGTGAACTGTTGCGGGTGAGTTATATCCAAGATTAGCTATTACTATGAAAAATTTTCTGATATGAACGAAGTTATCTCGAGAACCCTTGATCGCACATCTAAAACGTTTGTTCCATCGGCTTCAGCTCGTCGAAATACCCCCGGAAGGAAATTTTCAAACGGCTGCTTTCAGTTGTCGGGGAAATAATTGCAGTCTTATCCGTTTTAGTGAAAATCGTGCGTTTCAGCAGCTGAAAAACACGTTTTGACGAAAAATTTGTTGAAATCTTGCATTTTGACGCTGTACGACACCGTCGATGGCTGCATGGCATCATTTTGTAGTACCGCACGCATTTTTTATACCGATCCGACGCTGTTTGTTGATTCACATCTTTCGCCCTATGGTCGACGTTCTCCGAAGAACCGTTGATCGCGCCTGAAAAACTCCTGTTTCATCGGCTTCGGTAGGACGAAATACACCTAGTAAGATGTTTAGCAACGGCTGTGAATTGTTGTGGGTGAGTTACAGCCAACTTTATCTTTTACTAAGAATAATTTTGTGATATGAACGAAGCTATCTCGAGAACCGTTGATCGCACCTGGAAAATTCCGGTGCCATCGGCTTCAGCTCGTCAAAATACACCTAGTAAAGAAGTTTAAAACAGCTGTGAACTGTTGCGGGTGAGTTATATCCAAGATTAGCTATTACTATGAAAAATTTTCTGATATGAACGAAGTTATCTCGAGAACCCTTGATCGCACATCTAAAATTTTTGTTCCATCGGCTTCAGCTCGTCGAAATACCCCCGTAAGGAAATTTTCAAACGGCTGCATTCACTTGTTGGGGAAATAATTGCAGTCTTATCCGTTTTAGTGAAAATCGTGCGTTTCAGCAGCTGAAAAACACGTTTTGACGAAAAATTTGTTGAAATCTTGCATTTTGACGCTGTACGACACCGTCGATGGCTGCATGGCATCATTTCGTAGTACCGCACGCATTTTTTATACCGATCCGACGCTGTTTTTTGATTCACATCTTTCGCCTTATGGTCGACGTTCTCCGAAGAACCGTTGATCGCACCTGGAAAATTCCGGTGCCATCGGCTTCAGCTCATCGAAATACACCTAGTAAAGAAGTTTAAAACAGCTGTGAACTGTTGCGGGTGAGTTATATCCAAGTTTAGCTATTACTAAGAAAAATTTTCTGATACGAACGAAGCTATCTCGAGAACCGTTGATCGCACCTGGAAAATTCCGGTGCCATCGGCTTCAGCTCGTCGAAATACACCTAGTAAAGAAGTTTAAAACAGCTGTGAACTGTTGCGGGTGAGTTATATCCAAGATTAGCTATTACTATGAAAAATTTTCTGATATGAACGAAGTTATCTCGAGAACCGTTGATCGCACCTGGAAAATTCCGGTGCCATCGGCTTCAGCTCATCGAAATACACCTAGTAAAGAAGTTTAAAACAGCTGTGAACTGTTGCGGGTGAGTTATATCCAAGTTTAGCTATTACTAAGAAAAATTTTCTGATACGAACGAAGCTATCTCGAGAACCGTTGATCGCACCTGGAAAATTCCGGTGCCATCGGCTTCAGCTCGTCGAAATACACCTAGTAAAGAAGTTTAAAACAGCTGTGAACTGTTGCGGGTGAGTTATATCCAAGATTAGCTATTACTATGAAAAATTTTCTGATATGAACGAAGTTATCTCGAGAACCGTTGATCGCACCTGGAAAATTCCGGTGCCATCGGCTTCAGCTCGTCGAAATACACCGAGCAAAGAAGTTTGAAACAACTGTGAACTGTTGCGGGTGAGTTATATCCAAGTTTAGCTATTACTTAGAAAAATTTTCTGATATGAACGAAGCTATCTCGAGAACCGTTGATCGCACCTGGAAAATTCCGGTGCCATCGGCTTCAGCTCGTCGAAATACACCTAGTAAAGAAGTTTAAAACAGCTGTGAACTGTTGCGGGTGAGTTATATCCAAGTTTAGCTATTACTAAGAAAAATTTTCTGATATGAACGAAGCTATCTCGAGAACCGGTGATCGCACCTGGAAAATTCCGGTGCCATCGACTTCAGCTCGTCGGCATACACCTAGTAAAGAAGTTTAAAACAGCTGTGAACTGTTGCGGGTGAGTTATATCCAAGATTAGCTATTACTATGAAAAATTTTCTGATATGAACGACGTTATCTCGAGAACCGTTGATCGCACATCTAAAATTTTTGTTCCATCGGCTTCAGCTCGTCGAAATACCCCCGGAAGGAAATTTTCAAAAGGCTGCTTTCAGTTGTCGGGGAAATAATTGCAGTGTTATCCGTTTTAGTGAAAATCGTGCGTTTCAGCAGCTGAAAAACACGTTTTGACGAAAAATTTGTTGAAATCTTGCATTTTGACGCTGTACGACACCGTCGATGGCTGCATGGCATCATTTTGTAGTACCGCACGCATTTTTTATACCGATCCGACGCTGTTTGTTGATTCACATCTTTCGCCCTATGGTCGACGTTCTCCGAAGAACCGTTGATCGCGCCTGAAAAACTCCTGTTTCATCGGCTTCGGTAGGACGAAATACACCTAGTAAGATGTTTAGCAACGGCTGTGAATTGTTGTGGGTGAGTTACAGCCAACTTTATCTTTTACTAAGAAAAACTTTGTGATATGAACGAAGCTATCTCGAGAACCGTTGATCGCACCTGGAAAATTCCGGTGCCATCGGCTTCAGCTCGTCAAAATACACCTAGTAAAGAAGTTTAAAACAGCTGTGAACTGTTGCGGGTGAGTTATATCCAAGATTAGCTATTACTATGAAAAATTTTCTGATATGAACGAAGTTATCTCGAGAACCCTTGATCGCACATCTAAAACGTTTGTTCCATCGGCTTCAGCTCGTCGAAATACCCCCGGAAGGGAATTTTCAAACGGCTGCTTTCAGTTGTCGGGGAAATAATTGCAGTCTTATCCGTTTTAGTGAAAATCGTGCGTTTCAGCAGCTGAAAAACACGTTTTGACGAAAAATTTGTTGAAATCTTGCATTTTGACGCTGTACGACACCGTCGATGGCTGCATGGCATCATTTTGTAGTACCGCACGCATTTTTTATACCGATCCGACGCTGTTTGTTGATTCACATCTTTCGCCCTATGGTCGACGTTCTCCGAAGAACCGTTGATCGCGCCTGAAAAACTCCTGTTTCATCGGCTTCGGTAGGACGAAATACACCTAGTAAGATGTTTAGCAACGGCTGTGAATTGTTGTGGGTGAGTTACAGCCAACTTTATCTTTTACTAAGAATAATTTTGTGATATGAACGAAGCTATCTCGAGAACCGTTGATCGCACCTGGAAAATTCCGGTGCCATCGGCTTCAGCTCGTCAAAATACACCTAGTAAAGAAGTTTAAAACAGCTGTGAACTGTTGCGGGTGAGTTATATCCAAGATTAGCTATTACTATGAAAAATTTTCTGATATGAACGAAGTTATCTCGAGAACCCTTGATCGCACATCTAAAATTTTTGTTCCATCGGCTTCAGCTCGTCGAAATACCCCCGTAAGGAAATTTTCAAACGGCTGCATTCACTTGTTGGGGAAATAATTGCAGTCTTATCCGTTTTAGTGAAAATCGTGCGTTTCAGCAGCTGAAAAACACGTTTTGACGAAAAATTTGTTGAAATCTTGCATTTTGACGCTGTACGACACCGTCGATGGCTGCATGGCATCATTTCGTAGTACCGCACGCATTTTTTATACCGATCCGACGCTGTTTTTTGATTCACATCTTTCGCCTTATGGTCGACGTTCTCCGAAGAACCGTTGATCGCACCTGGAAAATTCCGGTGCCATCGGCTTCAGCTCATCGAAATACACCTAGTAAAGAAGTTTAAAACAGCTGTGAACTGTTGCGGGTGAGTTATATCCAAGTTTAGCTATTACTAAGAAAAATTTTCTGATACGAACGAAGCTATCTCGAGAACCGTTGATCGCACCTGGAAAATTCCGGTGCCATCGGCTTCAGCTCGTCGAAATACACCTAGTAAAGAAGTTTAAAACAGCTGTGAACTGTTGCGGGTGAGTTATATCCAAGATTAGCTATTACTATGAAAAATTTTCTGATATGAACGAAGTTATCTCGAGAACCGTTGATCGCACCTGGAAAATTCCGGTGCCATCGGCTTCAGCTCGTCGAAATACACCGAGCAAAGAAGTTTGAAACAACTGTGAACTGTTGCGGGTGAGTTATATCCAAGTTTAGCTATTACTTAGAAAAATTTTCTGATATGAACGAAGCTATCTCGAGAACCGTTGATCGCACCTGGAAAATTCCGGTGCCATCGGCTTCAGCTCGTCGAAATACACCTAGTAAAGAAGTTTAAAACAGCTGTGAACTGTTGCGGGTGAGTTATATCCAAGATTAGCTATTACTATGAAAAATTTTCTGATATGAACGAAGTTATCTCGAGAACCGTTGATCGCACATCTAAAACGTTTGTTCCATCGGCTTCAGCTCGTCGAAATACCCCCGGAAGGAAATTTTCAAACGGCTGCTTTCAGTTGTCGGGGAAATAATTGCAGTCTTATCCGTTTTAGTGAAAATCGTGCGTTTCAGCAGCTGAAAAACACGTTTTGACGAAAAATTTGTTGAAATCTTGCATTTTGACGCTGTACGACACCGTCGATGGCTGCATGGCATCATTTTGTAGTACCGCACGCATTTTTTATACCGATCCGACGCTGTTTGTTGATTCACATCTTTCGCCCTATGGTCGACGTTCTCCGAAGAACCGTTGATCGCGCCTGAAAAACTCCTGTTTCATCGGCTTCGGTAGGACGAAATACACCTAGTAAGATGTTTAGCAACGGCTGTGAATTGTTGTGGGTGAGTTACAGCCAACTTTATCTTTTACTAAGAATAATTTTGTGATATGAACGAAGCTATCTCGAGAACCGTTGATCGCACCTGGAAAATTCCGGTGCCATCGGCTTCAGCTCGTCAAAATACACCTAGTAAAGAAGTTTAAAACAGCTGTGAACTGTTGCGGGTGAGTTATATCCAAGATTAGCTATTACTATGAAAAATTTTCTGATATGAACGAAGTTATCTCGAGAACCCTTGATCGCACATCTAAAATTTTTGTTCCATCGGCTTCAGCTCGTCGAAATACACCTAGTAACGACGTTTGAAACAGCTGTGAACTGTTGCGGGTGTGTTATATCCTAGTTTAGCTATTACTAAGAAAAATTTTTTGATATGAACGAAGCTATCTCGAGAACCGTTGATCGCACCTGGAAAATTCCGGTGCCATCGGCTTCAGCTCGTCGAAATACACCTAGTAAAGAAGTTTAAAACAGCTGTGAACTGTTGCGGGTGAGTTATATCCAAAATTAGCTATTACTATGAAAAATTTTCTGATATGAACGAAACTATCTCGAGAACCGTTGGTCGCACCTGGAAAATTCCGGTGCCATCGGCTTCAGCTCGTCGAAATACACCTAGTACAGAAGTTTGAAACAGCTGTGAACTGTTGCGGGTGAGTTATATCCAAGTTTAGCTATTACTAAGAAAAATTTTGTGATACGAACGAAGCTATCTCGAGAACCGTTGATCGCACCTGGAAAATTCCGGTGCCATCGGCTTCAGCTCGTCGAAATACATTGAGCAAAGACGTTTCAAACAGCTGTGAACCGTTGTGGGTGCGTTATATCCAAGTTTAGCTATTACTAAGAAAAATTTTCTGATATGAACGAAGCTATCTCGAGAACCGTTGATCGCACCTGGAAAATTCCGGTGCCATCGGCTTCAGCTCGTCGAAATACACCGAGCAAAGAAGTTTGAAACAGCTGTGAACTGTTGCGGGTGAGTTATATCCAAGTTTAGCTATTACTAAGAAAAATTTTCTGATATGAACGAAGCTATCTCGAGAACCGGTGATCGCACCTGGAAAATTCCGGTGCCATCGGCTTCAGCTCGTCGAAATACACCTAGTAAGGAAGTTTGAAACAGCTGTGAACTGTTGCGGGTGAGTTATATCCAAGTTTAGCTACTACTAAGAACAATTTTGTGATATGAACGAAACTATCTCGAGAACCGTTGATCGCACCTGGAAAATTCCGGTGTCATCGACTTCAGCTCATCGAAATACACCTAGTAAAGAAGTTTAAAACAGCTGTGATCTGTTGCGGGTGAGTTATATCCAAGTTTAGCTATTACTAAGAAAAATTTTCTGATATGCACGAAGCTATCTCGAGAACCGTTGATCGCACCTGGAAAATTCCGGTGCCATCGGCTTCAGCTCGTCGGAATACACCGAGCAAAGAAGTTTGAAACAGCTGTGAACTGTTGCGGGTGAGTTATATCCAAGTTTAGCTATTACTAAGAAAAAGTTTCTGATATGAACGAAGCTATCTCGAGAACCGTTAATCGCACCTGGAAAATTCCGGTGCCATCGGCTTCAGCTCGTCGAAATACACCTAGTAAAGAAGTTTCAAACAGCTGTGAACTGTTGCGGGGGAGTTATATCCAAGTTTAGCTATTACTAAGAAAAATTTTCTGATATGAACGAAGCTATCTCGAGAACCGTTGATCGCGCCTGAAAAACTCCTGTTTCATCGGCTTCGGTAGGACGAAATACACCTAGTAAGATGTTTAGCAACGGCTGTGAATTGTTGTGGGTGAGTTACAGCCAACTTTATCTTTTACTATGAAAAATTTTCTGATATGAACGAAGTTATCTCGAGAGCCGTTGATCGCACCTGGAAAATTCCGGTGCCATCGGCTGCAGCTCGTCGGAATACACCGAGCAAAGAAGTTTGAAACAGCTGTGAACTGTTGCGGGTGAGTTATATCCAAGTTTAGCTATTACTAAGAAAAATTTTCTGATATGAACGAAGCTATCTCGAGAACCGTTGATAGCACCTGGAAAATTCCGGTGCCATCGGCTTCAGCTCGTCGAAATACACCGAGCAAAGAAGTTTGAAACAGCTGTGAACTGTTGCGGGTGAGTTATATCCAAGTTTAGCTATTACTAAGAAAAATTTTCTGATATGAACGAAGCTATCTCGAGAACCGGTGATCGCACCTGGAAAATTCCGGTGCCATCGACTTCAGCTCGTCGGCATACACCTAGTAAAGAAGTTTAAAACAGCTGTGAACTGTTGCGGGTGAGTTATATCCAAGATTAGCTATTACTATGAAAAATTTTCTGATATGAACGACGTTATCTCGAGAACCGTTGATCGCACATCTAAAATTTTTGTTCCATCGGCTTCAGCTCGTCGAAATACCCCCGGAAGGAAATTTTCAAAAGGCTGCTTTCAGTTGTCGGGGAAATAATTGCAGTGTTATCCGTTTTAGTGAAAATCGTGCGTTTCAGCAGCTGAAAAACACGTTTTGACGAAAAATTTGTTGAAATCTTGCATGTTGACGCTGTACGACACCGTCGATGGCTGCATGGCATCATTTTGTAGTACCGCACGCATTTTTTATACCGATCCGACGCTGTTTGTTGATTCACATCTTTCGCCCTATGGTCGACGTTCTCCGAAGAACCGTTGATCGCGCCTGAAAAACTCCTGTTTCATCGGCTTCGGTAGGACGAAATACACCTAGTAAGATGTTTAGCAACGGCTGTGAATTGTTGTGGGTGAGTTACAGCCAACTTTATCTTTTACTAAGAAAAACTTTGTGATATGAACGAAGCTATCTCGAGAACCGTTGATCGCACCTGGAAAATTCCGGTGCCATCGGCTTCAGCTCGTCAAAATACACCTAGTAAAGAAGTTTAAAACAGCTGTGAACTGTTGCGGGTGAGTTATATCCAAGATTAGCTATTACTATGAAAAATTTTCTGATATGAACGAAGTTATCTCGAGAACCCTTGATCGCACATCTAAAACGTTTGTTCCATCGGCTTCAGCTCGTCGAAATACCCCCGGAAGGAAATTTTCAAACGGCTGCTTTCAGTTGTCGGGGAAATAATTGCAGTCTTATCCGTTTTAGTGAAAATCGTGCGTTTCAGCAGCTGAAAAACACGTTTTGACGAAAAATTTGTTGAAATCTTGCATTTTGACGCTGTACGACACCGTCGATGGCTGCATGGCATCATTTTGTAGTACCGCACGCATTTTTTATACCGATCCGACGCTGTTTGTTGATTCACATCTTTCGCCCTATGGTCGACGTTCTCCGAAGAACCGTTGATCGCGCCTGAAAAACTCCTGTTTCATCGGCTTCGGTAGGACGAAATACACCTAGTAAGATGTTTAGCAACGGCTGTGAATTGTTGTGGGTGAGTTACAGCCAACTTTATCTTTTACTAAGAATAATTTTGTGATATGAACGAAGCTATCTCGAGAACCGTTGATCGCACCTGGAAAATTCCGGTGCCATCGGCTTCAGCTCGTCAAAATACACCTAGTAAAGAAGTTTAAAACAGCTGTGAACTGTTGCGGGTGAGTTATATCCAAGATTAGCTATTACTATGAAAAATTTTCTGATATGAACGAAGTTATCTCGAGAACCCTTGATCGCACATCTAAAATTTTTGTTCCATCGGCTTCAGCTCGTCGAAATACCCCCGTAAGGAAATTTTCAAACGGCTGCATTCACTTGTTGGGGAAATAATTGCAGTCTTATCCGTTTTAGTGAAAATCGTGCGTTTCAGCAGCTGAAAAACACGTTTTGACGAAAAATTTGTTGAAATCTTGCATTTTGACGCTGTACGACACCGTCGATGGCTGCATGGCATCATTTCGTAGTACCGCACGCATTTTTTATACCGATCCGACGCTGTTTTTTGATTCACATCTTTCGCCTTATGGTCGACGTTCTCCGAAGAACCGTTGATCGCACCTGGAAAATTCCGGTGCCATCGGCTTCAGCTCATCGAAATACACCTAGTAAAGAAGTTTAAAACAGCTGTGAACTGTTGCGGGTGAGTTATATCCAAGTTTAGCTATTACTAAGAAAAATTTTCTGATACGAACGAAGCTATCTCGAGAACCGTTGATCGCACCTGGAAAATTCCGGTGCCATCGGCTTCAGCTCGTCGAAATACACCGAGCAAAGAAGTTTGAAACAGCTGTGAACTGTTGCGGGTGAGTTATATCCAAGTTTAGCTATTACTAAGAAAAATTTTCTGATATGAACGAAGCTATCTCGAGAACCGTTGATCGCACCTGGAAAATTCCGGTGCCATCGGCTTCAGCTCGTCGAAATACATTGAGCAAAGACGTTTCAAACAGCTGTGAACCGTTGTGGGTGCGTTATATCCAAGTTTAGCTATTACTAAGAAAAATTTTCTGATATGAACGAAGCTATCTCGAGAACCGTTGATCGCGCCTGAAAAACTCCTGTTTCATCGGCTTCGGTAGGACGAAATACACCTAGTAAGATGTTTAGCAACGGCTGTGAATTGTTGTGGGTGACTTACAGCCAACTTTATCTTTTACTATGAAAAATTTTCTGATATGAACGAAGTTATCTCGAGAGCCGTTGATCGCACCTGGAAAATTCCATTGCCATCGGCTTCAGCTCGTCGAAATACACCTAGTAAAGAAGTTTGAAACAGCTGTGAACTGTTGCGGGTGAGTTATATCCAAGTTTAGCTATTACTAAGAACAATTTACTGATATGAACGAAGCTATCTCGAGAACCGTTGATCGCACCTGGAAAATTCCGGTGCCATCGACTTCAGCTCATCGAAATACACCTAGTAAAGAAGTTTAAAACAGCTGTGATCTGTTGCGGGTGAGTTATATCCTAGTTTAGCTATTACTAAGAAAAATTTTCTGATATGAACGAAGCTATCTCGAGAACCGTTGATAGCACCTGGAAAATTCCGGTGCCATCGGCTTCAGCTCGTCGAAATACACCGAGCAAAGAAGTTTGAAACAGCTGTGAACTGTTGCGGGTGAGTTATATCCAAGTTTAGCTATTACTAAGAAAAATTTTCTGATATGAACGAAGCTATCTCGAGAACCGGTGATCGCACCTGGAAAATTCCGGTGCCATCGGCTTCAGCTCGTCGGCATACACCTAGTAAAGAAGTTTAAAACAGCTGTGAACTGTTGCGGGTGAGTTATATCCAAGATTAGCTATTACTATGAATAATTTTCTGATATGAACGAAGTTATCTCGAGAACCGTTGATCGCACATCTAAAACGTTTGTTCCATCGGCTTCAGCTCGTCGAAATACCCCCGGAAGTAAATTTTCAAACGGCTGCATTCCCTTGTCGGGGAAATAATTGCAGTATTATCCGTTTTGGTGAAATTCGTGCGTTTCAGCAGCTGAAAAACACGTTTTGACGAAAAATTTGTTGAAATCTTGCATTTTGACGCTGTACGACACCGTCGATGGCTGCATGGCATCATTTTGTAGTACCGCACGCATTTTTTATACCGATCCGACGCTGTTTGTTGATTCACATCTTTCGCCCTATGGTCGACGTTCTCCGAAGAACCGTTGATCGCGCCTGAAAAACTCCTGTTTCATCGGCTTCGGTAGGACGAAATACACCTAGTAAGATGTTTAGCAACGGCTGTGAATTGTTGTGGGTGAGTTACAGCCAACTTTATCTTTTACTATGAAAAATTTTCTGATATGAACGAAGTTATCTCGAGAACCGTTGATCGCACATCTAAAATTTTTGTTCCATCGGCTTCAGCTCGTCGAAATACACCTAGTAACGACGTTTGAAACAGCTGTGAACTGTTGCGGGTGTGTTATATCCTAGTTTAGCTATTACTAAGAAAAATTTTTTGATATGAACGAAGCTATCTCGAGAACCGTTGATCGCACCTGGAAAATTCCGGTGCCATCGGCTTCAGCTCGTCGAAATACACCTAGTAAAGAAGTTTAAAACAGCTGTGAACTGTTGCGGGTGAGTTATATCCAAAATTAGCTATTACTATGAAAAATTTTCTGATATGAACGAAACTATCTCGAGAACCGTTGGTCGCACCTGGAAAATTCCGCTGCCATCGGCTTCAGCTCGTCGAAATACACCTAGTACAGAAGTTTGAAACAGCTGTGAACTGTTGCGGGT
This sequence comes from Diachasmimorpha longicaudata, assembly GCF_034640455.1. Lineage (NCBI taxonomy): Eukaryota > Metazoa > Arthropoda > Insecta > Hymenoptera > Braconidae > Diachasmimorpha > Diachasmimorpha longicaudata. The sequence goes on along the minus strand of NW_026973899.1, from coordinate 236,104 downwards.
GAGTTATATCCAAGTTTAGCTATTGCTAAGAAAAATTTTGTGATATGAACGAAGCTATCTCGAGAACCGTTGATCGCACCTGGAAAATTCCGGTGCCATCGGCTTCAGCTCGTCGAAATACATTGAGCAAAGACGTTTCAAACAGCTGTGAACCGTTGTGGGTGCGTTATATCCAAGTTTAGCTATTACTAAGAAAAATTTTCTGATATGAACGAAGCTATCTCGAGAACCGTTGATCGCACCTGGAAAATTCCGGTGCCATCGGCTTCAGCTCGTCGAAATACACCGAGCAAAGAAGTTTGAAACAGCTGTGAACTGTTGCGGGTGAGTTATATCCAAGTTTAGCTATTACTAAGAAAAATTTTCTGATATGAACGAAGCTATCTCGAGAACCGGTGATCGCACCTGGAAAATTCCGGTGCCATCGGCTTCAGCTCGTCGAAATACACCTAGTAAAGAAGTTTGAAACAGCTGTGAACTGTTGCGGGTGAGTTATATCCAAGTTTAGCTATTACTAAGAACAATTTACTGATATGAACGAAGCTATCTCGAGAACCGTTGATCGCACCTGGAAAATTCCGGTGCCATCGACTTCAGCTCATCGAAATACACCTAGTAAAGAAGTTTAAAACAGCTGTGATCTGTTGCGGGTGAGTTATATCCAAGTTTAGCTATTACTAAGAAAAATTTTCTGATATGCACGAAGCTATCTCGAGAACCGTTGATCGCACCTGGAAAATTCCGGTGCCATCGGCTTCAGCTCGTCGAAATACACCGAGCAAAGAAGTTTGAAACAGCTGTGAACTGTTGCGGGTGAGTTATATCCAAGTTTAGCTATTACTAAGAAAAATTTTCTGATATGAACGAAGCTATCTCGAGAACCGTTGATAGCACCTGGAAAATTCCGGTGCCATCGGCTTCAGCTCGTCGAAATACACCGAGCAAAGAAGTTTGAAACAGCTGTGAACTGTTGCGGGTGAGTTATATCCAAGATTAGCTATTACTATGAAAAATTTTCTGATATGAACGAAGTTATCTCGAGAGCCGTTGATCGCACCTGGAAAATTCCATTGCCATCGGCTTCAGCTCGTCGAAATACACCTAGTAAAGAAGTTTGAAACAGCTGTGAACTGTTGCGGGTGAGTTATATCCAAGTTTAGCTATTACTAAGAAAAATTTTCTGATATGAACGAAGCTATCTCGAGAACCGTTGATCGCACCTGGAAAATTCCGGTGCCATCGGCTTCAGCTCGTCGAAATACACCTAGTAAGGAAGTTTGAAACAGCTGTGAACTGTTGCGGGGGAGTTATATCCAAGTTTAGCTATTACTAAGAAAAATTTTCTGATATGAACGAAGCTATCTCGAGAACCGTTGATCGCGCCTGAAAAACTCCTGTTTCATCGGCTTCGGTAGGACGAAATACACCTAGTAAGATGTTTAGCAACGGCTGTGAATTGTTGTGGGTGAGTTACAGCCAACTTTATCTTTTACTATGAAAAATTTTCTGATATGAACGAAGTTATCTCGAGAGCCGTTGATCGCACCTGGAAAATTCCGGTGCCATCGGCTGCAGCTCGTCGGAATACACCGAGCAAAGAAGTTTGAAACAGCTGTGAACTGTTGCGGGTGAGTTATATCCAAGTTTAGCTATTACTAAGAAAAATTTTCTGATATGAACGAAGCTATCTCGAGAACCGTTGATAGCACCTGGAAAATTCCGGTGCCATCGGCTTCAGCTCGTCGAAATACACCGAGCAAAGAAGTTTGAAACAGCTGTGAACTGTTGCGGGTGAGTTATATCCAAGTTTAGCTATTACTAAGAAAAATTTTCTGATATGAACGAAGCTATCTCGAGAACCGGTGATCGCACCTGGAAAATTCCGGTGCCATCGACTTCAGCTCGTCGGCATACACCTAGTAAAGAAGTTTAAAACAGCTGTGAACTGTTGCGGGTGAGTTATATCCAAGATTAGCTATTACTATGAAAAATTTTCTGATATGAACGACGTTATCTCGAGAACCGTTGATCGCACATCTAAAATTTTTGTTCCATCGGCTTCAGCTCGTCGAAATACCCCCGGAAGGAAATTTTCAAAAGGCTGCTTTCAGTTGTCGGGGAAATAATTGCAGTGTTATCCGTTTTAGTGAAAATCGTGCGTTTCAGCAGCTGAAAAACACGTTTTGACGAAAAATTTGTTGAAATCTTGCATTTTGACGCTGTACGACACCGTCGATGGCTGCATGGCATCATTTTGTAGTACCGCACGCATTTTTTATACCGATCCGACGCTGTTTGTTGATTCACATCTTTCGCCCTATGGTCGACGTTCTCCGAAGAACCGTTGATCGCGCCTGAAAAACTCCTGTTTCATCGGCCCTGGTAGGACGAAATACACCTAGTAAGATGTTTAGCAACGGCTGTGAATTGTTGTGGGTGAGTTACAGCCAACTTTATCTTTTACTAAGAAAAACTTTGTGATATGAACGAAGCTATCTCGAGAACCGTTGATCGCACCTGGAAAATTCCGGTGCCATCGGCTTCAGCTCGTCAAAATACACCTAGTAAAGAAGTTTAAAACAGCTGTGAACTGTTGCGGGTGAGTTATATCCAAGATTAGCTATTACTATGAAAAATTTTCTGATATGAACGAAGTTATCTCGAGAACCCTTGATCGCACATCTAAAACGTTTGTTCCATCGGCTTCAGCTCGTCGAAATACCCCCGGAAGGAAATTTTCAAACGGCTGCTTTCAGTTGTCGGGGAAATAATTGCAGTCTTATCCGTTTTAGTGAAAATCGTGCGTTTCAGCAGCTGAAAAACACGTTTTGACGAAAAATTTGTTGAAATCTTGCATTTTGACGCTGTACGACACCGTCGATGGCTGCATGGCATCATTTTGTAGTACCGCACGCATTTTTTATACCGATCCGACGCTGTTTGTTGATTCACATCTTTCGCCCTATGGTCGACGTTCTCCGAAGAACCGTTGATCGCGCCTGAAAAACTCCTGTTTCATCGGCTTCGGTAGGACGAAATACACCTAGTAAGATGTTTAGCAACGGCTGTGAATTGTTGTGGGTGAGTTACAGCCAACTTTATCTTTTACTAAGAATAATTTTGTGATATGAACGAAGCTATCTCGAGAACCGTTGATCGCACCTGGAAAATTCCGGTGCCATCGGCTTCAGCTCGTCAAAATACACCTAGTAAAGAAGTTTAAAACAGCTGTGAACTGTTGCGGGTGAGTTATATCCAAGATTAGCTATTACTATGAAAAATTTTCTGATATGAACGAAGTTATCTCGAGAACCCTTGATCGCACATCTAAAATTTTTGTTCCATCGGCTTCAGCTCGTCGAAATACCCCCGTAAGGAAATTTTCAAACGGCTGCATTCACTTGTCGGGGAAATAATTGCAGTCTTATCCGTTTTAGTGAAAATCGTGCGTTTCAGCAGCTGAAAAACACGTTTTGACGAAAAATTTGTTGAAATCTTGCATTTTGACGCTGTACGACACCGTCGATGGCTGCATGGCATCATTTCGTAGTACCGCACGCATTTTTTATACCGATCCGACGCTGTTTTTTGATTCACATCTTTCGCCTTATGGTCGACGTTCTCCGAAGAACCGTTGATCGCACCTGGAAAATTCCGGTGCCATCGGCTTCAGCTCGTCGAAATACATTGAGCAAAGACGTTTCAAACAGCTGTGAACCGTTGTGGGTGCGTTATATCCAAGTTTAGCTATTACTAAGAAAAATTTTCTGATATGAACGAAGCTATCTCGAGAACCGTTGATCGCGCCTGAAAAACTCCTGTTTCATCGGCTTCGGTAGGACGAAATACACCTAGTAAGATGTTTAGCAACGGCTGTGAATTGTTGTGGGTGACTTACAGCCAACTTTATCTTTTACTATGAAAAATTTTCTGATATGAACGAAGTTATCTCGAGAGCCGTTGATCGCACCTGGAAAATTCCATTGCCATCGGCTTCAGCTCGTCGAAATACACCTAGTAAAGAAGTTTGAAACAGCTGTGAACTGTTGCGGGTGAGTTATATCCAAGTTTAGCTATTACTAAGAAAAATTTTCTGATATGAACGAAGTTATCTCGAGAGCCGTTGATCGCACCTGGAAAATTCCATTGCCATCGGCTTCAGCTCGTCGAAATACACCTAGTAAAGAAGTTTGAAACAGCTGTGAACTGTTGCGGGTGAGTTATATCCAAGTTTAGCTATTACTAAGAAAAATTTTCTGATATGAACGAAGCTATCTCGAGAACCGTTGATCGCACCTGGAAAATTCCAGTGCCATCGGCTTCAGCTCGTCGAAATACACCCAGTAAAGAAGTTTGAAACAGCTGTGAACTGTTGCGGGTGAGTTATATCCAAGTTTAGCTATTACTAAGAACAATTTACTGATATGAACGAAGCTATCTCGAGAACCGTTGATCGCACCTGGAAAATTCCGGTGCCATCGACTTCAGCTCATCGAAATACACCTAGTAAAGAAGTTTAAAACAGCTGTGATCTGTTGCGGGTGAGTTATATCCTAGTTTAGCTATTACTAAGAAAAATTTTCTGATATGAACGAAGCTATCTCGAGAACCGTTGATAGCACCTGGAAAATTCCGGTGCCATCGGCTTCAGCTCGTCGAAATACACCGAGCAAAGAAGTTTGAAACAGCTGTGAACTGTTGCGGGTGAGTTATATCCAAGTTTAGCTATTACTAAGAAAAATTTTCTGATATGAACGAAGCTATCTCGAGAACCGGTGATCGCACCTGGAAAATTCCGGTGCCATCGGCTTCAGCTCGTCGGCATACACCTAGTAAAGAAGTTTAAAACAGCTGTGAACTGTTGCGGGTGAGTTATATCCAAGATTAGCTATTACTATGAATAATTTTCTGATATGAACGAAGTTATCTCGAGAACCGTTGATCGCACATCTAAAACGTTTGTTCCATCGGCTTCAGCTCGTCGAAATACCCCCGGAAGTAAATTTTCAAACGGCTGCATTCCCTTGTCGGGGAAATAATTGCAGTATTATCCGTTTTGGTGAAATTCGTGCGTTTCAGCAGCTGAAAAACACGTTTTGACGAAAAATTTGTTGAAATCTTGCATTTTGACGCTGTACGACACCGTCGATGGCTGCATGGCATCATTTTGTAGTACCGCACGCATTTTTTATACCGATCCGACGCTGTTTGTTGATTCACATCTTTCGCCCTATGGTCGACGTTCTCCGAAGAACCGTTGATCGCGCCTGAAAAACTCCTGTTTCATCGGCTTCGGTAGGACGAAATACACCTAGTAAGATGTTTAGCAACGGCTGTGAATTGTTGTGGGTGAGTTACAGCCAACTTTATCTTTTACTATGAAAAATTTTCTGATATGAACGAAGTTATCTCGAGAACCGTTGATCGCACATCTAAAATTTTTGTTCCATCGGCTTCAGCTCGTCGAAATACACCTAGTAACGACGTTTGAAACAGCTGTGAACTGTTGCGGGTGTGTTATATCCTAGTTTAGCTATTACTAAGAAAAATTTTTTGATATGAACGAAGCTATCTCGAGAACCGTTGATCGCACCTGGAAAATTCCGGTGCCATCGGCTTCAGCTCGTCGAAATACACCTAGTAAAGAAGTTTAAAACAGCTGTGAACTGTTGCGGGTGAGTTATATCCAAAATTAGCTATTACTATGAAAAATTTTCTGATATGAACGAAACTATCTCGAGAACCGTTGGTCGCACCTGGAAAATTCCGGTGCCATCGGCTTCAGCTCGTCGAAATACACCTAGTACAGAAGTTTGAAACAGCTGTGAACTGTTGCGGGTGAGTTATATCCAAGTTTAGCTATTGCTAAGAAAAATTTTGTGATATGAACGAAGCTATCTCGAGAACCGTTGATCGCACCTGGAAAATTCCGGTGCCATCGGCTTCAGCTCGTCGAAATACATTGAGCAAAGACGTTTCAAACAGCTGTGAACCGTTGTGGGTGCGTTATATCCAAGTTTAGCTATTACTAAGAAAAATTTTCTGATATGAACGAAGCTATCTCGAGAACCGTTGATCGCACCTGGAAAATTCCGGTGCCATCGGCTTCAGCTCGTCGAAATACACCGAGCAAAGAAGTTTGAAACAGCTGTGAACTGTTGCGGGTGAGTTATATCCAAGTTTAGCTATTACTAAGAAAAATTTTCTGATATGAACGAAGCTATCTCGAGAACCGGTGATCGCACCTGGAAAATTCCGGTGCCATCGGCTTCAGCTCGTCGAAATACACCTAGTAAAGAAGTTTGAAACAGCTGTGAACTGTTGCGGGTGAGTTATATCCAAGTTTAGCTATTACTAAGAACAATTTACTGATATGAACGAAGCTATCTCGAGAACCGTTGATCGCACCTGGAAAATTCCGGTGCCATCGACTTCAGCTCATCGAAATACACCTAGTAAAGAAGTTTAAAACAGCTGTGATCTGTTGCGGGTGAGTTATATCCAAGTTTAGCTATTACTAAGAAAAATTTTCTGATATGCACGAAGCTATCTCGAGAACCGTTGATCGCACCTGGAAAATTCCGGTGCCATCGGCTTCAGCTCGTCGAAATACACCGAGCAAAGAAGTTTGAAACAGCTGTGAACTGTTGCGGGTGAGTTATATCCAAGTTTAGCTATTACTAAGAAAAATTTTCTGATATGAACGAAGCTATCTCGAGAACCGTTGATAGCACCTGGAAAATTCCGGTGCCATCGGCTTCAGCTCGTCGAAATACACCGAGCAAAGATGTTTGAAACAGCTGTGAACTGTTGCGGGTGAGTTATATCCAAGATTAGCTATTACTATGAAAAATTTTCTGATATGAACGAAGTTATCTCGAGAGCCGTTGATCGCACCTGGAAAATTCCATTGCCATCGGCTTCAGCTCGTCGAAATACACCTAGTAAAGAAGTTTGAAACAGCTGTGAACTGTTGCGGGTGAGTTATATCCAAGTTTAGCTATTACTAAGAAAAATTTTCTGATATGAACGAAGCTATCTCGAGAACCGTTAATCGCACCTGGAAAATTCCGGTGCCATCGGCTTCAGCTCGTCGAAATACACCTAGTAAAGAAGTTTCAAACAGCTGTGAACTGTTGCGGGGGAGTTATATCCAAGTTTAGCTATTACTAAGAAAAATTTTCTGATATGAACGAAGCTATCTCGAGAACCGTTGATCGCGCCTGAAAAACTCCTGTTTCATCGGCTTCGGTAGGACGAAATACACCTAGTAAGATGTTTAGCAACGGCTGTGAATTGTTGTGGGTGAGTTACAGCCAACTTTATCTTTTACTATGAAAAATTTTCTGATATGAACGAAGTTATCTCGAGAGCCGTTGATCGCACCTGGAAAATTCCGGTGCCATCGGCTGCAGCTCGTCGGAATACACCGAGCAAAGAAGTTTGAAACAGCTGTGAACTGTTGCGGGTGAGTTATATCCAAGTTTAGCTATTACTAAGAAAAATTTTCTGATATGAACGAAGCTATCTCGAGAACCGTTGATAGCACCTGGAAAATTCCGGTGCCATCGGCTTCAGCTCGTCGAAATACACCGAGCAAAGAAGTTTGAAACAGCTGTGAACTGTTGCGGGTGAGTTATATCCAAGTTTAGCTATTACTAAGAAAAATTTTCTGATATGAACGAAGCTATCTCGAGAACCGGTGATCGCACCTGGAAAATTCCGGTGCCATCGACTTCAGCTCGTCGGCATACACCTAGTAAAGAAGTTTAAAACAGCTGTGAACTGTTGCGGGTGAGTTATATCCAAGATTAGCTATTACTATGAAAAATTTTCTGATATGAACGACGTTATCTCGAGAACCGTTGATCGCACATCTAAAATTTTTGTTCCATCGGCTTCAGCTCGTCGAAATACCCCCGGAAGGAAATTTTCAAAAGGCTGCTTTCAGTTGTCGGGGAAATAATTGCAGTGTTATCCGTTTTAGTGAAAATCGTGCGTTTCAGCAGCTGAAAAACACGTTTTGACGAAAAATTTGTTGAAATCTTGCATTTTGACGCTGTACGACACCGTCGATGGCTGCATGGCATCATTTTGTAGTACCGCACGCATTTTTTATACCGATCCGACGCTGTTTGTTGATTCACATCTTTCGCCCTATGGTCGACGTTCTCCGAAGAACCGTTGATCGCGCCTGAAAAACTCCTGTTTCATCGGCTTCGGTAGGACGAAATACACCTAGTAAGATGTTTAGCAACGGCTGTGAATTGTTGTGGGTGAGTTACAGCCAACTTTATCTTTTACTAAGAAAAACTTTGTGATATGAACGAAGCTATCTCGAGAACCGTTGATCGCACCTGGAAAATTCCGGTGCCATCGGCTTCAGCTCGTCAAAATACACCTAGTAAAGAAGTTTAAAACAGCTGTGAACTGTTGCGGGTGAGTTATATCCAAGATTAGCTATTACTATGAAAAATTTTCTGATATGAACGAAGTTATCTCGAGAACCCTTGATCGCACATCTAAAACGTTTGTTCCATCGGCTTCAGCTCGTCGAAATACCCCCGGAAGGAAATTTTCAAACGGCTGCTTTCAGTTGTCGGGGAAATAATTGCAGTCTTATCCGTTTTAGTGAAAATCGTGCGTTTCAGCAGCTGAAAAACACGTTTTGACGAAAAATTTGTTGAAATCTTGCATTTTGACGCTGTACGACACCGTCGATGGCTGCATGGCATCATTTTGTAGTACCGCACGCATTTTTTATACCGATCCGACGCTGTTTGTTGATTCACATCTTTCGCCCTATGGTCGACGTTCTCCGAAGAACCGTTGATCGCGCCTGAAAAACTCCTGTTTCATCGGCTTCGGTAGGACGAAATACACCTAGTAAGATGTTTAGCAACGGCTGTGAATTGTTGTGGGTGAGTTACAGCCAACTTTATCTTTTACTAAGAATAATTTTGTGATATGAACGAAGCTATCTCGAGAACCGTTGATCGCACCTGGAAAATTCCGGTGCCATCGGCTTCAGCTCGTCAAAATACACCTAGTAAAGAAGTTTAAAACAGCTGTGAACTGTTGCGGGTGAGTTATATCCAAGATTAGCTATTACTATGAAAAATTTTCTGATATGAACGAAGTTATCTCGAGAACCCTTGATCGCACATCTAAAATTTTTGTTCCATCGGCTTCAGCTCGTCGAAATACCCCCGTAAGGAAATTTTCAAACGGCTGCATTCACTTGTCGGGGAAATAATTGCAGTCTTATCCGTTTTAGTGAAAATCGTGCGTTTCAGCAGCTGAAAAACACGTTTTGACGAAAAATTTGTTGAAATCTTGCATTTTGACGCTGTACGACACCGTCGATGGCTGCATGGCATCATTTCGTAGTACCGCACGCATTTTTTATACCGATCCGACGCTGTTTTTTGATTCACATCTTTCGCCTTATGGTCGACGTTCTCCGAAGAACCGTTGATCGCACCTGGAAAATTCCGGTGCCATCGGCTTCAGCTCATCGAAATACACCTAGTAAAGAAGTTTAAAACAGCTGTGAACTGTTGCGGGTGAGTTATATCCAAGTTTAGCTATTACTAAGAAAAATTTTCTGATACGAACGAAGCTATCTCGAGAACCGTTGATCGCACCTGGAAAATTCCGGTGCCATCGGCTTCAGCTCGTCGAAATACACCGAGCAAAGAAGTTTGAAACAGCTGTGAACTGTTGCGGGTGAGTTATATCCAAGTTTAGCTATTACTAAGAAAAATTTTCTGATATGAACGAAGCTATCTCGAGAACCGTTGATCGCACCTGGAAAATTCCGGTGCCATCGGCTTCAGCTCGTCGAAATACACCTAGTAAAGAAGTTTAAAACAGCTGTGAACTGTTGCGGGTGAGTTATATCCAAGATTAGCTATTACTATGAAAAATTTTCTGATATGAACGAAGTTATCTCGAGAACCGTTGATCGCACATCTAAAACGTTTGTTCCATCGGCTTCAGCTCGTCGAAATACCCCCGGAAGGAAATTTTCAAACGGCTGCTTTCAGTTGTCGGGGAAATAATTGCAGTCTTATCCGTTTTAGTGAAAATCGTGCGTTTCAGCAGCTGAAAAACACGTTTTGACGAAAAATTTGTTGAAATCTTGCATTTTGACGCTGTACGACACCGTCGATGGCTGCATGGCATCATTTTGTAGTACCGCACGCATTTTTTATACCGATCCGACGCTGTTTGTTGATTCACATCTTTCGCCCTATGGTCGACGTTCTCCGAAGAACCGTTGATCGCGCCTGAAAAACTCCTGTTTCATCGGCTTCGGTAGGACGAAATACACCTAGTAAGATGTTTAGCAACGGCTGTGAATTGTTGTGGGTGAGTTACAGCCAACTTTATCTTTTACTAAGAATAATTTTGTGATATGAACGAAGCTATCTCGAGAACCGTTGATCGCACCTGGAAAATTCCGGTGCCATCGGCTTCAGCTCGTCAAAATACACCTAGTAAAGAAGTTTAAAACAGCTGTGAACTGTTGCGGGTGAGTTATATCCAAGATTAGCTATTACTATGAAAAATTTTCTGATATGAACGAAGTTATCTCGAGAACCCTTGATCGCACATCTAAAATTTTTGTTCCATCGGCTTCAGCTCGTCGAAATACCCCCGTAAGGAAATTTTCAAACGGCTGCATTCACTTGTCGGGGAAATAATTGCAGTCTTATCCGTTTTAGTGAAAATCGTGCGTTTCAGCAGCTGAAAAACACGTTTTGACGAAAAATTTGTTGAAATCTTGCATTTTGACGCTGTACGACACCGTCGATGGCTGCATGGCATCATTTCGTAGTACCGCACGCATTTTTTATACCGATCCGACGCTGTTTTTTGATTCACATCTTTCGCCTTATGGTCGACGTTCTCCGAAGAACCGTTGATCGCACCTGGAAAATTCCGGTGCCATCGGCTTCAGCTCATCGAAATACACCTAGTAAAGAAGTTTAAAACAGCTGTGAACTGTTGCGGGTGAGTTATATCCAAGTTTAGCTATTACTAAGAAAAATTTTCTGATACGAACGAAGCTATCTCGAGAACCGTTGATCGCACCTGGAAAATTCCGGTGCCATCGGCTTCAGCTCGTCGAAATACACCGAGCAAAGAAGTTTGAAACAGCACTGAACTGTTGCGGGTGAGTTATATCCAAGTTTAGCTATTACTAAAAAAAATTTTCTGATATGAACGAAGCTATCTCGAGAACCGTTGATCGCACCTGGAAAATTCCGGTGCCATCGGCTTCAGCTCGTCGAAATACATTGAGCAAAGACGTTTCAAACAGCTGTGAACCGTTGTGGGTGCGTTATATCCAAGTTTAGCTATTACTAAGAAAAATTGTAATGGACCCGAGCGGTTGGGTTCGGGTTTCGGGGTTCACACTCGCGGATAGAGGATAGGAGCAGATATCTTCAAATGATTCACTATCTTTATTGGTTATTCCACTAGTTTATTAACAATTAAAGACTCGCTCTGAGACACAGAGTATCAGGCGAGTATAAGTACAGAAGAAGTAACTCCTTATGAATGGTATTCGGATAACTGGCCCAGAGAATACGAGTCCTCGAGTATTTATTGTCTCGTGGATTCGTATTACATCGCACGGTGACGCGCTAGAGGCCAGTTCGAGGCGTAAAGCGCTGACGCTGCGCCCCAGTTATCTACATAAGTTGAATATACGTGGATTGATCCACATATATTCATTACCTTTTATTTTCCTTTCTTCATATGTTTTGCATTCCGAATAATACGTGCCACTTTCGTGTCCTCGTATTCTCCGGATTACGAAACTGAAATGTTATGGCATTTTGGGGCATAACATCCCTCCCCGCCGGGGAAGAAAATTATTACTGATGATAATTTTCTTCTCTAACCCTATCTCATCAATAATTATAAAAACATTCCTTTTTCCTCCGTGGAGGCAAAGAGATGTTCTCTGGAAAAGTAGAAATCCTAAGAATATCCACGATCATCACCTCTGATCACTCCAATACGTGTTTACAAGTAAATCTTTCAACTTCCTTCGCTTCTCTAACACACGCAGGCTAGGGTTTCCGGCACCAGCAGTACAGAGATACTCCTAGTACAAGGGCAAGAACCACCATGACCACTGAGAATATTGATGATGGGTGGAGTAGAAATTCCTGATAGTCGAATTTCTTTTGAAGCTTCCCTAGATCTTCCTTTCCGGTCTCTAGCTGCACATGAAGGTCCTCCAATTCCTTCAGGTTCCCTATGACGTTTGTGAGTCGAATGTCGCTCACGTTATGGTCCTGCTGCTGTAGTTGCGTAATGGTGTCATTACTTAGTGTCAAGTTCAGTCTAGGCTGAATATGATTCTCCCAGGTTGTTTCCTTTGACTTTCGGCCACGGATAGTGAAATCAGGAGCGATAACCTCACAGAAATCTTCTATCCGCATTATTCCAGAACCTTGAAGGGTGTCTCGAATTTCCCCCTCTCCGCAAGCTATGGCAATTGCTTCAGGTTCCGGTGCCACGTAGAACCATGCGTTAGTCTTCCGCATTTTGATAAGCGTGAGACCTTGTAGCCGCAGATGTCTCGGGCTACACGTTTCCGGTATCTTATCTGGGCTCAGGTACATTCGCACCTCACAAGGGCTAGTGACTCTCATTTTTTTGAATCGGCAAAGAGTCGGTGCATAAGTATTGTCCCCGAACTCTCTTGCAGCAACTCAATTGCCCCTCGGTCATTGGCACATACTGATGTGTTGCGCCATGTACGACCAGAAGCGCATTTGATGCCTCCAAGTACGAGTGATACCCGTTCGCTGTCCGCACAGGAATGCTATGCATCAGCATAACGTCGAATGCTTGGAAATCCACCAGGGGTATTCCTATTACCGTGATGATTTTCATGCCAACTGCGGATACACTAACAGTTGATACCTCCTGCAGTTCATGTACCCCTGCTACCTCCAACTCAAAGGGGAAACTTAAACCCTTCGGTAATTTGGCTTTCCTGAGAAGGTCGACCAATCCCTCTTCCGTGAACACTCCTGTGTCAAATATTAGCCCTTTGGAGTCGGTCAGCAGTTTTTTTAATCTCGCAGCATCCCGCATCACCCCAGTGTAGATGACCTCGACCACCAAAAAATGCTCATCTACGAGTTGCCGGTGTGCCATCTGCGTATCCTCATCCCTTATCTGTTTGATAGACCTCAACAAGATGTTTTCGTTCTTCTGAATCATCTGTTCCGTTTGAGCGAGATGAAGAAGCGTAGAGTTAACAATCTGCAACTGCTTCCCAGAACTATCCAGTGTCCCTTGAACTCCAGCCTCCAGACGTGAAATCCTCTCGCGTATTTCCCGTTCATCTTCAGCATCCATAGTCCCGAAAAGTGACTTGGCTACCGTGCCCAGACCATTTATAAGACCTCGACGGCCCTTCCTCCTCTCATTTAACCCAAACAACGCCGTGATGACGCTTCTCGTTTCCTCGAAATCGACAATCCATTGATCCACGAGGTGATGGAAGTTGGAACCCCATGGTCCAGCCCTGAAGCACAGTTGCTTCGTATAATTCAGATGTTCCTGCAGTTGATCAGCTCTCGCCAGCCATGATGCACCATCCGTGCTTGCAGCAACCGTCCAAACGTAGTTGCTCAAATGCAATCTCCCAATTGGCTCAAAATAAATTCCCGGGGTGTGGACGAATCTCTCAATCACATGTCCCTCCCCCCGAACTTCCGCGATGCTCGCCAGCATTAGCCACATGACAATAACAATTAGCGCGTCGCTTGATTTGTCAATCAGGAAGTGCGTTGAACTTTTCAATTTTACCTGACGTGGACGATGTCGCCAACCCGATGGCCGCCATGCTTGATGACGAAGCACCCTTGAATATAAAAGTGACTGCCGCCCCGTTTGGGCCACAGTCTTCCAAAAAGTTAACAGTGAAGAAGTTAACATTCCAAGAACCAACAACATGAACGCCGGAAAGTGTTTTAAGTGCGGTCGATTTGGGCACACTGTCTCCGACTGCTTCCAGCATCTCTCCATCCATGTGGACCGGATAAGATCTTCCCCATCCTGTACTCGGGGTCGGCTGTGCTCGAATCGTTCCTCGAGGAACCATCCATACCTGCGGCACTCCATGGACGACTTCGTATTCGAATATCTGGTGAGTACGAATACCTCCTTCACTTTCTTACTACCCTGTTTCTTACTGCCATTCGAAGTCTCTATTTTCGCTAATTCCTTGCTATTTTTGGAATATTTCAGCGCCATCGATACCCCTATCATCCCGGGTACTTGAACTTGGAATTCAAGGTGAAGATGAGGGACTGGAGGGTTCGTAGTAGGAAAGATCTCAATGCCCTTTGGGATCTCCCCGTACGCTCCGACATCGAGGCTGGCGTAGAGGACGTCTTCAACCTCCGAAGACTCTTCGGAGAAACTCCAGCTCCACAACCGTGCCACGTGCCCCAGTTCCTGGACGATAGCGAAAGGACGTGCGACATCTGTGCCTCCTATCTGTGGGATTATCCAGGCTATTATTATATTAATGATACTGTGATAGAGCGTCCCTCCAACGTATCTGTAACCGCTTTCAACAATAAATGGTTTAATTAAACAAACTATATGTATCTGCAGTTCTAGTCCTTTCCTGAAAATCTCCTTATCACCCGGGCAAGAAAATTCCAGAAATCCACAGGGTAGGTTAATCCGAGGCAGCGGTCCATATAGTCATGCTTCTATAAAGGGTCGAAGCCGATTTACGTGGACTCTCTGCGTTTTTTGTTTGGTTCCCGACCTGATGGTGTAGTTAACCTCACCATTCCTCTCGATAATCTCGTATGGGCCTATCCAGGGCTGAGTTAACTTCTTTGATCTTCCACGTCGTAGGACATCATTTTTCAGTAGTACCTTATCCCCGATTTTCAAATCCATAGGTACAGCGTCCTTGTCGTATTGGACTTTGCTCCTGATTTTCCCTTCATCGAGGGCCTCCCTTGCCTCCTGGTGCGCTGCGCGCAATCGCTCACGAAGCTCCTGGGCAAAATCATCATAGCAATACGTCAAACGGGGTGGCTGTTTGACGGCCGTCGGTAACTCGGCGCGTCTCCCAAAAATCAGCTCAAATGGCGTCATTTTCGTAGCCGTGTGGGGAGTGGTGTTATACGCAAACATTGCGTATGGCAGCCACGTATCCCAATCCGTTTGATCCTCCAGGATGAAGCTCCTCAGGTATTCTGCCAGAGTGCGGTGTGACCTCTCGACAATACCATTAGTCTGCGGATGATACGCCGTGGTTTGGATCTTCTTAATTCTTAGAAGCTTACAAACATTCCTAAATATCTCCCCTACAAAATTTGGTCCTTGATCCGTGAGCAATCTCTGTGGTGTACCATATTCACAGATGATTTTTCCGGCGAACGCACGCCCGATCGTATTGGCCTCTTGGTCCGGGATGGGTATGGCCTTGCTGAATTTAGTTAGCCCATCCTGAAACGTCAAGATATACTTATTCCCAGCATCCGTAATAGGTAATGGACCAACTATGTCCATTGCACATTGTTCGAATGCTGTTTCAGGGCTCTCCCCGATAATCATGGGGACCTTTGTGGCTTTTCCCAACTTGCTGAGTTGGCATTCCTCACAATTCCCCACATGGTTTTGAACATCCGACTTAATCCCCTTCCAGTAATATTTTCGCTTTAATTTGGCGTACATACGTTTTACACCCGGATGACCAGCAAACGGCGTATTATGATACTCTCGTAGTATTTCCGGAATGTCGTCGTCAGCAGGTGTAATGACCCCGCCGTCAGCGTTCGAGTCCATCGCACCTGTGTTCGCTCTTATCTGCGCTCGGGTTACCACGTTTATCCGACTTAACGCGTCAGCGTTGGTATTTAATTTACCAGGCTTGTGTACCACCTCGTATTCATACTCCTCTAATTTAATCCGCCAATGTACGAGTCTTGACCCCGGGTCCTTTACGTTAAATATCCACTTCAAGGGCCTATGGTCGGTCACTATGGTGAACTTACGCCCATATAGATAAGGACGGAAGTGACGAGCTCCCCATACAATAGCCAAGAGCTCCTTCTCTATGGTACTGTAGTTCTGCTCTGCCTTATTTAAGGTCCTGCTGGCATAGGCGATTGGTAAATCCTTGCCAATTTCCCCTTGCGATAACACAGCACCTATGGCCTTGTTTGACGCATCGGTGGTGAGCAGAAACGGATTCCCGAAATCGGGATACTGCAACACCGGAGCTGTTGTCAGAGCCCTTTTTAGGGTGTCAAAGGCGCTCTGCTCTCTCTCCCCCCAAGTCCAAGTTATGTCCTTTTTCAACAATTCAGACAAGGGTTTAGCAATTTTTGAAAAGTCTCTGATGAACTTCCGATAATACCCCGCTAATCCTAGGAAGGACATAATTTCCTTCTCGTGCTGTGGTACCGGAAATTTCACTACTGCCTCTATTTTACTAGGATCCGCTTTGATTCCATCCTTGGTAATGATGTGTCCTAGATACACCACCTCCTTCCTCAAGAAATTGCACTTATCAGGTTGAAGTCTCAGGTTCGCTTCCTTCAAGCACTGCAGTACCTCCCTCAGCCTTTTATTATGCTCCTGTAGATCCGCTCCAAAAATCACGATATCATCCAGATAGACGAAACACCGAATTCCCTGTACTCCAGCCAGGACAGAATTCATGAGCCTTTGGAAAGTTGCAGGCCCGCCCTTAACCCCGAAAGGCAATCTACAGAACTCGTAGTGCCCATACGGTGTGGAAAAGGCAGTTTTACACCTATCCTCTTCCCTTACAGGAATCTGATGAAATCCCGAGGCCAAATCCAGAGTTGAGAAATATTTGGCATTTCCCAATCGATCCAGTATATCGGATATATTGGGCAATGGAAATGAATCACCAACCGTGACTTCATTCAAGCGTCGGAAATCTACCACAACGCGGAATTTGACCTTCCCTGACGCATCCATTTTTTTAGGAACCACAAGCAAAGGCGCATTCCACTGGCTTTTGCTTGGACGCACGATTCCATTCTGCAACATCTCCTTGACCTGGTGATCCACCTCCTCCATCTGTGATTCTGGTAACCGATGAGGCCTGACATTAATAGGCGCTGTCCCCGGTTTCAATGGGATCTCATGCTTCAGATGATCTGTAGCTCCAGGAGGATCTCCTGGTAGCTGTACGATGGAGTTGTACTCCTCCAAGATTTCCAGAAGGGAATATTTCTCCTCCTGATTTAGGTGCTCAATCCTCAGATTCTCCCGCAATAATTTGATGCGGTCTTTCACCTCGCCCCTCTCGGCATCCCTCAGCATCATAATTATTTCCCCTGACGGCAGCGATTCCAGTTTAACCGTCGGTAGATTGATGAACACATCGTTGTCGTTCGTATTCACCACACAAACGAGTACTTGACCCTTTACTGCCTTCGTGAGACACTCCCCCATGAAGACGCCCTTCGCCAGTTGGTTTTTCCGGACGATACCAGTTCCGCTGCTTCGTGTGGGTACTGTTAGTAATACCTCACTTCTAGCCCCGATTTTCGTGGGTGCTTGATCCTGGAACAGCTCGAACGGATGTCCATTGATCACCAACGCCTTCCCATGGACTGTTTCCACCTTCAACGTAGGTGAAGACAGAAAATCTTCGCCTAAAATCCCCCCAAGGCAAGGAAAATTCGCAGGAACGACCTGAAACGTATGTCCCAGACATCTATTACCAATTTCCAACCGAAGAATAACCTCACCCAGGGTGGCGACGTCATGATTTGAAATCCCCCTCAAGATTCGGCTTCTCGGGGAAATCTCAACCCCTTCCGTCAGCTTGTCCACCCTCACTAAGGAAATCTTCGCTCCGGAATCTGCCAAGAACATGGTTGGCAGCTCCAGCTCCAGCGCAGTGAGTAAAATCTGTGATTTTATTTCCCCCTGCAGTGCTGGCTTTATCATCGTTGTTTTGTTTCCCTGGAAACTCCCCCCTTGCCGTGTAGGTTTTACCATCATAACTTGATAGGCTCCGACAGGCATAATTTTCCCCTCATCAGACTTATCAACCCTCCTTTTTGGATCTAGGTTACTGCTGTCGGTACCCGAATTATTATTTCGCTTACCTGCAAAATGAGACTTCACGAGCTCCGCAGGAATTCTCTGCGAGTCAGATATTCCCAATTTCTTCTTTAACTTACGGCAATCAGCGGCCTCATGACCCGCATACCGGCAATGTTTACATACAGCGCCGAATGCGTTGACGCTACGTCGCTCTGACGCAACCGGCAACGATTTGCGTTGACCTGCCTGCGGATTGCGACAATCTTTTGCAATATGACCTGATTGTCCGCAGCTGAAGCAATTCCCAGTGGATTGCCGGGCCATAGAAACTCTATTCCCGCCACTGGAGTTCCTTTGAGGCACCTCAAAATGCTTCCCTTTCTGAGGGCCAGAGATGGTTTTCTCCAAATCTACGGCTCCTGCACAGGACTCGTGGAGTGTCTTGAAATTATGGGCTCGCACCAAAATCTGCAACTGCCCTCGCAATCCCTGTTCGAACATAAGTTTAGCCAGAGACATTAGAATGGTTTTAGCGGCTACCTTTTCTACCTCCGTGAAACCAACGTGTAGACTCAGTAAGCCATTCAATAAATCAAGGGTGGCTTCCTCCGTGCGTGCGACATATTTAGAAACACTTTCATTCTCCTTTTGCTGTATTCTGCTAAATTCTGCTTGAAGTCCGACCAGACTTTTCGCTTTTCCGAAAAGTGATCGCAATTCCTCCTCCAGCTGTTGAAATGAGGTGATCGTTCGATACTTCAATTGTTTCAAAGCAGTACCTTCAAATTTACTTCCCAGAATACCCTTTAGGAGCGAATCCTGATATTCCGGATATATCAATTCCCTAGCGGAAGTTACTGATTTCAGAAACCCATCTAGTTTATCTGAATCTTGCCCAGCAAAACAACGTACCATTTGAAGTGCGCCCTTCAGATCAAGGTATGCACTCCCCGGTGCTCGGTTATTCTGCATGTTTTGGTCTGCCCAGGCCTCCGCCAAAAGATCTCTAACTTCATTTTTCTCCTTTTCCGCTTCCTCTCGACGCTGCCGCTCAGAATCCAGGAGGCGTTGCATTTCCCCCTGTTGTGCTTGCCTCTCTATCTCCATTTCGGCCATTCTTTCGCGCAACTCTGCTACTGAGTCCCGTAGCTCGTCAGTTCGCCGAAGTGGTCGTACCCCCTCGGGAGGTTGGTCCGCCCCATGGCGTTCGCCCCTAGGAACGAAACCCCCCGCCGCTAATGTCCCTGTACGGTAAAACACGTTACTGGGTGTGGAGTACTCGTGTCTGGGCGTCACATCCCTTGCCCCGTCTTCCTGGATCTCATCCAAATCCTCAAACGGATTTCCAGGTACATTCGGAGGATTTTGGAGAGAGGATCGCTGGTTTCCTCCTCCAACCCCTCGTGTGCTATTAGCCAGCTGCTCCCCGGGTAACTCCTCGGGTAGATCGTCCTCTTCCTGATGGACGTCAACCCTGACCTGTTGTGCATTACCACTAGCCAACAAGCTCTGATGCAAAGATCGGCTATATCTCCGTTGCACATTAACATTCCCGTTAATATTCCCATCAGAATTAAACAGATGTCTCCTTACCCCTTGCCCTGAAATGGAGTAAGACTCGAAATCCGATTCCGATCGTCGACTACCATTTGCTCCAGTAGTTGACATAATTGATTATTTATTTCTTGGCCAAAAATGAAATAATCCCACTTGCGTAGCTACTTATCACGATACTAGCCCCTCTTGACAGGGTAGTTTCCACTAGCCTCTGGTACGATAAAGTACTAAGGTAGGCTTTCCTGGTTCACCCCAATGGTAACCACTATGATTCCTGATAACAGGTTCCCAAAAAATCTTCGTCTGATTTACCTTAACGGCAATCTTCTCCGTCCTTCGATGTGAAGGTCTGCTGCAGCTGCTGGCCAGTCTACCCCTAGGTAGTCCAAACTCCAATATTCGATTCTTCTTCTATCACTGTGTGACAAGACAGTGGTTGATCAGGCCTCCGTCTTCCCCAAAAGATACGCTGCCACCAAAAATGTAATGGACCCGAGCGGTTGGGTTCGGGTTTCGGGGTTCACACTCGCGGATAGAGGATAGGAGCAGATATCTTCAATTGATTCACTATCTTTATTGGTTATTCCACTAGTTTATTAACAATTAAAGACTCGCTCTGAGACACAGAGTATCAGGCGAGTATAAGTACAGAAGAAGTAACTCCTTATGAATGGTATTCGGATAACTGGCCCAGAGAATACGAGTCCTCGAGTATTTATTGTCTCGTGGATTCGTATTACATCGCACGGTGACGCGCTAGAGGCCAGTTCGAGGCGTAAAGCGCTGACGCTGCGCCCCAGTTATCTACATAAGTTGAATATACGTGGATTGATCCACATATATTCATTACCTTTTATTTTCCTTTCTTCATATGTTTTGCATTCCGAATAATACGTGCCACTTTCGTGTCCTCGTATTCTCCGGATTACGAAACTGAAATGTTATGGCATTTTGGGGCATAACAAAATTTTGTGATATGAACGAAGCTATCTCGAGAACCGTTGATCGCACCTGGAAAATTCCGGTGCCATCGGCTTCAGCTCGTCGAAATACACCTAGTAAAGAAGTTTAAAACAGCTGTGAACTGTTGCCGGTGAGTTATATCCAAGATTAGCTATTACTATGAAAAATTTTCTGATATGAACGAAGTTATCTCGAGAAACGTTGATCGCACATCTAAAACGTTTGTTCCATCGGCTTCAGCTCGTCGAAATACCTCCGGAAGGAAATTTTCAAACGGCTGCTTTCAGTTGTCGGGGAAATAATTGCAGTGTTATCCGTTTTAGTGAAAATCGTGCGTTTCAGCAGCTGAAAAACACGTTTTGACGAAAAATTTGTTGAAATCTTGCATTTTGACGCTGTACGACACCGTCGATGGCTGCATGGCATCATTTTGTAGTACCGCACGCATTTTTTATACCGATCCGACGCTGTTTGTTGATTCACATCTTTCGCCCTATGGTCGACGTTCTCCGAAGAACCGTTGATCGCGCCTGAAAAACTCCTGTTTCATCGGCTTCGGTAGGACGAAATACACCTAGTAAGATGTTTAGCAACGGCTGTGAATTGTTGTGGGTGAGTTACAGCCAACTTTATCTTTTACTAAGAAAAATTTTCTGATATGAATGAAGTTATCTCGAGAACCGTTGATCGCACCTGGAAAATTTTTGTTCCATCGGCTTCAGCTCGTCGAAATACCCCCGGACGGAAATTTTGAAACGGCCGCATTCAGTTGTCGGGGAAATAATTGCAGTCGTAAAGCTATTTTTATATGCATAGTTTGATGTGAGGAACGGGAAATGATTGAAATTTTCACTCCCCAATTACCGGCTGGCCTGATTTTAAGGTTTGAGAATCTTGACAACGATTTTGCATACCAACAAAAATAGCATCAAGCAAAAATATCACTTATTTTTCTAAATTTCGACTTCTAGAAGGAACAAGTATACTATTCTTTGGATTCTAAGATTTTTTTAAGTGATTATTTTCAAAGTTGGGAAAAATGAAAAATTATTCCAAGTCCCTATTCGTAGTTCTTTTTGATTCGTATTGCTTCGGCGCAAAGTAGGAAGGGACACTCATGGCTTTACAATTTTTGGATAGGGACACTCAATGCGGTAGTAAGAAAACAACCTTGCCATGTTATGGTTTTCGGAAACCTCGCATGGCCTATAAATCTACTCTAGTTACATAATAACAAACACTTAGGCCATTACCCACTGCCAAGGGGGGGTTTGGAAAAATCCATACTGTCGGCCGGTTCAGAAGGCCGAAGGACACTTTGCAACCATGACGGCGCCAGGTCACAAGTGACTGACGCAGGCATGGCTCCCGCGGGGAACCTCGGGGCGGTGGTCCTTGGTGTCAGCCTGACACCCAGTATGTGAAAAGTGGATAAAGGTATTTGGGGTTAAAATAAATAGAATAGAAGAAGAGGAAGAAAAGAGAAGAGAAGAGGTGAAGCTAATTTCCATTCAAATCTCCAGCCGGGACAGGGTTACCCGGAGAAGGTTACCGGGTTCCTGCCCCACGACTCTCGTCTCCGACAACGAGAGCTGGTTGGTCTCATTCAGTCATTCACTCATCGTCGCCGCCGCTTCTCATTCCCGCGTACGCTTCCACGCATTTCAACCACATGCATTCTCTCCAATAATCCGCGAACACGGCGAATGACTCCCTCGACGACACTAGCGCCTGTGCCGCCTGGGGCCATGGGCGATTCCCGATGATATTCGCGATGCACTCCCGCTGTGGTGCATATATCGGACAGTCCATGATAAAATGCTGGACTGTGTCTTCAGCTTGGTCGCACTAGCAGTTGCGTGATTGGGCAAGGCCCCGGTCGTGAAGATAGGACCGGAATTGCCCATGCCCTGTCAGAACCTGCGAGACCCAGTGGTCGCACTCGACCCACTTAGCGTCCAGGCGCGCCGCAGTATCGGGGAAGAACGCAAAGGCGTTCCTCCCGGTTGAAGCCCGCTCGAACCTACTCCGCCAGAGATTACGGATCTCTGTTTTTATTTCCTCAACGGCCTCGATCGTCGGCCGTTGTTACCAACGCGCGGAGTCGCGGGGTCTATATCTACGTCTCCTATTCTGATTGGAATGCCTTTCTTGGCTTGGTAGCGCGCTGCTCTTTCCCTCAATAATATGTCCACAGAAAGGACTCCCGCCGCTGCGCAGAGTGCTTCGTGTGAGGCCGTCCTATACGCGCTAGTCACCGTCAGCAGCGCGCTCCTCTGCGCGGTACGGAGTTTCCTCCAGTCGTATAGGGTGCACCGGTCCACCCACCCGTAGGCTGCATACGACGCGACAGCCTGAAAAACGCCATGGAACACGACCTTAACCGATCGGTACCGGAGTCCCCAATGCTCGTGCATTAGGGCCGATAACCGAGTGAAGAGGACCGTAGCCTTTTCTTGAATGTATTGTGTATGGGTCCGGACCCGCATGTTCCTATTAAAATGTACCCCGAGGTACCTAACGCTCTCCTTGAATTTAATCTTTTCCCCGGCGAGCCTAATCTCGGGTGGGCGGATATCTAACACCGGTTTCACGCGTCGGCGTGTTCTTCGCGCCCGATCCCATCTGTACTCCATCAGCGGCGCTCTCTTCTGCGAATTGCATGACAGGACTATTGCCTCTGCCTTGCTCTTCGAGAGTTCGAGCTTCGCTGATACGCACCACGACGCGATGTGTTCGACGACGGCTCGGCCTATCCTTTCTATTTCCTTACGCGAGTCGGCCGATACGACCGCGATAAGGTCGTCCGCGTCGGCGACTTCGATTGCGCCAAAATTCTGCTCTTGAGGAGGGCATCGAACATCAGATTCCAGCAAGCGAGGCCGAGGACTGATCCTTGCGGACAGCCCCGGGTGGCCGGCTTGGAAACCTCTTGGTCGCTCCAGGCGATCTTGACGGTCCGATTGTCAAAGTAGCTCCGGAGCACTTCGAAGACATTCTTCGGGCAGTCTCGATCCGCCAAAGACTGGAGGACTAGGGGCCACCACACGTTGTCAAAGGCTCCTGAGATATCGAATAGGAGTCCAATGACGTACCTCTTGTCGTTACCGCGCTCGACTAATTCACGCAACTCTACTATCGCGTCTTCCGTGGATCGTCCAGGCAGAAAGCCATATTGACGTCCTGATATTTTGTCCTCGGTAAGGACTGTCGCCGTAAGGATCCCGTGAAGGACCTTTTCGAAAAATTTCCCGACAACCGACAAGAGGCAAATGGGACGGTAGGATTTGGGGTCGGACACATCCTTGTGAACTCCTTTGAGGAGAGTACGTAGTGTGCCGACTTTCCAAACGGTGGGGAAAACGCCGTGCTGAAGGCAGGTGTTGAAGAGTCGCGTGAAGATGTGAGGCATCCTCATGACCGCGACTTTCAGGACCCTAACTTCAACTAAATCGCATCCTGGGGCTTTGTCATTCTTAAGGGTCTTGACGAGACCCTTAAGTTGGTCGTCGGTCAAGTCTCGTGCGTTCTCTGTCTGGACCGTTAGGTTCCTCGCGGTTTCCCGGATGTCTCTCTGTTCCGGTGTGTCTGCGTTGAGGTCGTCGTCGGGTACGTGTGTGTCCAACAGGACCTCAGCAGTCTCACGCATTGTAAGTGTCGTGCCATTCGCGGTTCTAAGTGTGCTGAGGACCGTGCCTACGCGCAATTTATCAGCCGCGTATTTATAATGGAAGCCCCAGGGATTCGCGTTGCTTTCCGTCGTTATGTAACCGCGCCAGCTATTTTCTTTAGTTGTCCTAAGTAGCCTGGTATACGATCGCAGGACTACACGATACCTGCTCTGTTTAATTTCCCGCGCATCAGGGTTAGTCTCCCTTCAGTAGCCGTTTCGGAGACGACTGACCAGTTTGCGTTTGCTGGTCAGCTCCTCGGTCCACCACGGATTCGCGCGACGGTAATGTGTGCGGCGCGGCATCGAATCTTGGCAGGCTTTGGTGAGTACGTCACCCAGTACTTCTGCCATTCTCTCAACATCCGCTGTGGAATCCAGCGGATGGTCCGCGAGTTCCTCACGGGCCTCCTCATCGAGGGTCGCCTCGAACTTTTCCCAGTCGGCCCGACGAACGTTGAACCGCATGGTAGAGCCCTCGCCGACTCCCGAGTTATTGACGCGCTATGAGGAACTCCGGATCGCCAAACGAAAGAAAACCGACGTGTGGTCACCGGTGGACCACTCGTCCTCCAACCTCCATGCACGTATGAATTTATACATGCCAGGAGTGGCCAGTGTGACGTCGATGAACGACGTACCTGCGGCACTCCTGAAGGTTGGGCCCTGCCTAGCATCATTCGTGACGCGGAGACCGAAAGACTCGATGAGCTCACCCAGGAGGACACCACGGTCAGTGGTCCTGGCGCTGCAAAGGGAGTGTTGGGAGTTGGAATCGGCCGCCACCAGAACGCGGCGACCCCTGAGGCAGCTGAGAACCTTTTCAAGCTGCCTCAGGTGGATTTCTATGTCGTCCGAGAGCAGTAAGTGGGCACGATTGGCGAATTTTATTCCAGGAATCGTCCACCTTCCCCCTTTTTCGAGACGTGGCCGAACACGTTTTCCCCATTGTCCTTTGAGGAGGACGTCGCCGCTCTAGGGCCCCCTGGGGTGAGGGTCCCCAAAAGAATGTCTTTGTTCGACCGGAAGTGGGTGGAGGGTGGGGGGGGCAAGGGTCACGCGCTTCAAAAGGGAGTGGGGGGGGAGAAGTGGATGGCGTGGGAAATGTGGGTATATATGGGGAAAATGAAATAAATATGTAATACATAATTTATTGAGTATATAAATCATTTATTCAGAAATTATACTTGTATGAGGGGTGGTACATAATATTAGGGATTTAAAAAATAGTAGTAATCAAAATTATTGTTATTATTATTATTATTAAATTAATGCAAATGGAATATATTTTTTAAAGACCGCTGGTTATAATGCAAACTGCCTTTACCAGACAAGTTCTGAAAAGGCTTACTTAAATTTCTACGATTACAATTGCGTTTTTGAATAATTTTGTTGAACATTTTCATAACAATGCGATCGTTACGTTTTGTGTCTGAAGTAAATAGTTTATGAAAGGACTGTAAAGACCGATCATTGAACAACCAGTGAAGGACAACAATGCAGTACTGCCCACAAACATCAGACGATATATCTTGGAGTCTTTTCTGGCTCCATTCATAAACATTGCAATTTCGCTTAAGGCGCTGAGAGATTCGTGTATCGAAGGGTGGCATTCCGAAGCTGTCGAAATAGATTCCTCGCCTATTTCAACCGAGGTAAACGGCAACCCAGTGGCTTCCTGCATGATTGTGGTTGTCGGTGTTGATGATGATAGCACAGGGTCGGGGCCATGTCCAGGGGATACGGTCGGCAGGGTAGACACCTCCAATGCATGCATCTGTATGCGGTAATACTTCCAGGAGCTCAAACGTATTCATAGAACGACGGGAAGCCGGGAAATTAGCGGGGGTCTCGTTCAGCAGGCTGGATGCAACTAATGCAATCTTATGTTGCGCGTCCATTAATTAGTCTTCCATCTTCATCCACTGTAGTCGACAATAACCTGTCTTGTGGAATCAATTTCTAGCAAATTGTCATATTCGGCGTACAACAAACAATTTACATTCTGCTCTGTTGCTTTATTGAAGCGAACTTCAATGCGAATACTTCCACTTTTCACCAGATTCCAATGGCCAGCGGAACTTGCAGATAAATCAGGGGTCAGATCGAACGCGAACAAGCAAAATCCATCGGAATAGGCCGCACGAGATATGCTATTTCCATGGTCACTGAAATGTGTTCCAGTTCCAGCAAATAGTGTGTTGAATGCTTCCACATCTAGACAGACGCCAGAGGTGAAACTTGGCTGCAGAGGTTTTGTAGGTACTTGACGTCCATCGACATTCAGACATAAAAAGTTTATTCCAAAATTTTGAAAGTTGAAGGGATTCTTCTTCCTCGAGCCGTTGAAACTGGCATTTTCAACAAATCCCAGTATGATTCTTTTAGGCAGCTGTCCCAAAATCGCATTGTCTATTGTCTCTCCCATAATCCCATTATGGAGAACAAAAGATTTGACCTCAACCCGTGTCAAAGGATATTTCGCAGTTATCTTTGCAAGCGTTTTAGCATGAGCTATCAAAATTCCAGGGCTGAGTTTGACACGACGAACAATCAAGGAGGCTTCTACTATACGCAGCTTATAATTCAGGGCACTATCGTCCATAAGGCAAAAGTCGTCCTTTGCACGGATAAGACGAACGCGTAGCTCTACGCCATTCATCAAAAACTTATCTTGATTGAACACGTCACAATGTAAATGTCCCAGTAGATCAAATGCTGTTCCACCTTTAGTAAAGGCCTGACGTGAGACTAGCCCATTGTTGTTTCTCGCATCACCCGCCGCTACAGCAGTAGAATCCATTGCACCATAGCTATCCGTAGCCCAAAGCGACATTCCAAGATGTGAGGACTTTGCATCTGTACCATAGTGTAGTAATGTTTCAATGTATGCTCTATAGGCGTACAGATTATTCGGAGGCGTCACAACTTTTTGGTTGAAATATACATCCACTTGGTTAAACATTGAATGTAAAAAATTATTCACAGGACCAACAGAGTCCTCGAGTACAGCAGAGCCATCGGGTTTCAGGATTCTGGCGCGAACTTTGATCATGGTATGTGCCAAATCAATATATTCTTCTCCATGGCCTGGTACGATGAATTCAATTGGGGCATCGTCCGACAGCGTAGATACAGGATTGTAATAAACAAATTGAGAATTTTCAATACTTGTTTGGGTAGGTGGTATGGTAAATAGGTCCAGCTCCGACTTCACACACTCAGAAGAGTGCGAATGTAGAAACGACATGATAATTAGTTGAAAATATCGTACAAATCACGAGTCTTCCGCTTTGATTTATGTCTCGTTACTTTTTTCACTTTCTTGCTTTTTTTGTTTACAACGGGTCTCTTCTTTTTATTCTTCCGAGTTTTGGATGTCTTGGCAGATCCGCGGCCAGTGAGCTTATGAGAGGCGAGGCGTTTACGCTTCCTCTTATATTCTGAACAACGTATCATGGTCCCAATTTTGTCCTGGGCCCTCCTTTTCAATTTCAATCCAGACTCGGCTAATCGGTCTTCCAGCGCCACCTTTAAAGGCTTGCCATTTGTCACTACATCCCCAACAACGTTAATACCCGCATTGAGAGCTTCTTTACCGACAGCTCTGGCTGCGCTTCCCAGATAGGGCAGAATGCGTCGAAAAAGACCCCCAAGGAAAGCACCAATTCCATGTCCTCTTTGATAAGGACTTCCAACGAATACCCTTCCAAAATCACTATATCGATCCACTGTTCCTCCACCAGCTTGGTTTGCGTAATATGCAATGTAGGGGCTCATTTTTTAGTCAATCAATCCTCTTGAAATGAAGTGTCACGTTCAAAGGCCCATACTCGAATGGAATCATATCACCCTGATAGCATCTTATATCTATTTCAATTGTGCGAAATGAATACCTCATCAAAGGAATATAATGAGGAGTGGAAAACGTAGTACAGTGTATGGACCCATAGGTATACGTAGAAACGCTGAATGGTGCCACTCGTAACAGAGATGACTGCACGTCACCTGTTACGGAGGGTACACAAATATCGCTGTAGATGAACAAATTCGCAGGCAAGCTTCTGGCCAAACTTGCTGGTAAAGATCCTTCACAATAGGGCCTGGCGCTTGTGAGCTTGTGCACACGTCTCTCGAACCCTAACATATCGGCTACTTTATCGGAAAAATCTATTGCATGAACTGTGCTAGTGCAGTTTCTGGTGTTGCAGTGTTTTACAATTTTCACAAAACCTTGTTGAGTCATATATTCAAATCGGATATGAGCAC
Source organism: Diachasmimorpha longicaudata (assembly GCF_034640455.1). Classification (NCBI taxonomy): domain Eukaryota; kingdom Metazoa; phylum Arthropoda; class Insecta; order Hymenoptera; family Braconidae; genus Diachasmimorpha; species Diachasmimorpha longicaudata. The sequence goes on along the minus strand of NW_026973899.1, from coordinate 207,552 downwards.
TCAAAGGCGGAAAAGTATTCATGAACCCCACTAAATCTGTTATATCTTTGAAAACTGCAGTAGGTAGAAAAAATGTTTGTAGTGCGTTTACCTTACTCTTATTGGAGATTGGATTACTAACGAAATTGATTGAAGCATCTTTTCGATCACGTATATGTAAAAAATTGCAAGGAAATTGTATTTCACTCAGACCCACTACCCATTCTCCTTCCAGTTCAACTTGTTTTGGAAGCAAGGTTGTGAATTTCGATGCTGTATCATCAGGATGATAGCTCATGCTGCTGTTGCTGGGAAGCACCATATATAATTCGTTTCTCTTCATTTTTTCCCAATTGCATGCAGTTCTGCCGCAGGTATCCAAGAATCAAACTTATCAGGATATCCTTCCCAATGAACAAGAACCTGCTTATTTTTTCCTTTTCCCTTGGAGCGTATGACACGTTCCACTATGAACTCGTCCTCGTCCGTTGGTTTATTGACAAGCACCAATTCGGTTCGTAGAAAAATCCCTCAATTGGTTCGTCAGCAAAATCCATCAACTCGTATATCGGCAATGATTGCTTAAAAACAGCTTTCGTTATTTTGAATATTTCTTTACTCCAATTAGTTTCATATCCTTTCTCAAAGGTGCCTTTCGTTCGACTGATGCGTACATAGTCGCCGACTTTATATTTAAAGGATTCTTTACGTGGTTTCTCCGTCTTGAATCGACTTTGTATATTACGCCATACGTATGGTGCATTATCCATAGTCACAGCCGCAGGCGCTATCTTTATTGAAGAATGTCGCGCGTTGTTATAAGACTCGACAATTTGTTTCAAAACATCTGTATACTTATATGTTCGACTATGTGTGAAGTAACGCCACATACGTTCCTTCAATGTCCGATTGAAACGCTCTACAACTGCAGCTTTTATGTCGGGATTACGTGCAACACGAAATTTTATTTTCTTATCAGAAAAAAATTTTTGGACACTGTTGGCCATAAATTCTTTTCCCTTGTCCGTTTGTATAGAAACAGGAACGCGCCCTCCATTTGTATCCATTATACGCTTGAAAGCTTCAAGAACCTGTGATGCTGATTTATCTTTCAATGGTTCTACCCAGGCAAACTTACTCAAGACATCAATAACTACAAGCAAATATGAAATCCCATCATTATATGTTTTTAATGATATCAATTCAACTAGGTCTGCCTCCCACACATCATCAATGTTGGTTACTGTATAATGAAGACGTGGAAATTTACGCTTAATGGGTTTATGAAGAGTATAAGTGTTCTGAGCATTAAGCCAATTTTTTATTTCACTTTCAGGTATTTCTTTCTTATGTTTTGACAAAATATTTCGAGCCCCTGTGTATGCCTCCGGCTCTGGAAGGTTAAAATATGTCCTCGAGAGTTTTTCATTGTTCAAAACGGAAGCCATGATGTAACTTCCTCGGTTTTCGCAGTGTAGGGAGAACTAAGCCGGGGTTTTTTCGAGTTTTTACGGGGGCGATGAACAGGAGGAGTGCGTGATCTATAGCTTTTCCTTCTTCTACCTTCGTCTACGGAACTCTCGTCCTCTGAAATTTCAGGTTCTCTTCGATTCCTAATGTCGGGCAATGCTGGTGGAGGCTGATGAAACTTGGGATTACCCAGAAACTCCCGAGGGGTGTTCAGGCTTTGGAGATAAACGGCAAAATGTTCCCATCCTTTAGCTGAATATGTTTTCCGTGCTCTGACAACATCTTGTATGAGATCCACAATATTAACACCAGGAAATGTCTGTCCATCCGAAGTCACGTGTCCTTGTGAATTCCATTTGAGTCTGTTAGCAGTATCAATGGCGTCAATGTATTCTAGTATACCAGAGGCTTTTCGCTGATATACTTTAGGTACAGTAGCAACAATAGCTTTTGGGTCGTATCGTTCAGTGGTTTCAGTTTCGACGTGGGCCTCCGTTTCTAACGCCGGCGTTTTATTTTGTTCGGTATAAAACAAATATCGCCTAAGAACGTCGTTATACAGCTTCCATTTTTCATGATCGTCTCTCGGGCTTTTCGAATTTAAAATTTCCAATAGCTGGGTATCTAATCTACTTGTAACAGTGCCTGGAGTTTCGGCTGATGGCTGAATTTCTTTAGCCAATTCAGTTAAAACATGGTGAGCATCAACATGTGAAGAATTTTTTTTTAGACGTTCCACACTGTCCTCTGGTACAAGAATCGTTTTACGTGCATGTTCCATCCTTATACAATGGCTGAGATAAGTGCGCTTATCAGAGGACCCAATAGCATTGGTAAAATTGAACCACCTTTCTGATTAATGATTTTTTTCTTGCTATTTAAACTTTGTTTTTTATCGGCGAGTTTTCTCAATAGTTTTTTATGTTTGCACAGTTTTGATTTCTCGCAATTTTTCAAAGGAACATTTCCGTGTAACAAATTTAAAGCACACTCGCAAATGTAGCGCATTAAATCTTTATTAGCGTGTTGTATTATTACTCGGCGTAGCCTGGGTGGTGCGTAGATGAGTGCGTGTAATAAGGCTGTATTTTTTTCTCCCAGCGACTTGCGAACAGAGCCGCTTTCAGAACGACTTCTCGTTGCCATCACACATGAACGACTGGTACACTCCGTGATGCCCCTCCTCCTTTTATATTGCGATCCTTCCGCGGAATATAAACATAATGATGGGGATCACTGGGGAATACATTGGTACGAAACCTACAGTTTTCAGGAGTCGATTGTTTCAAATCTAGCAACAAATAGCCATGAGCTGCCGAAGTTGCATCAAAATAGGCTTCTTGCAGGAATTTTGGATCTTCTGGATATATTTGACGAGCCAAATGGGCAATTTGTGCACGATCCCTGGGATTTTTAAATACGACGATGTAATTTGTATTCAATGAAATGTCTCTCTGTCCTTTTCCTTGGTGGAATAAATTTTGAGATAGAAACATTACACTGAGATTTTTATGATGGCTTCCTTTTGTAAATAAATCAACTATTGCACCATTCGAAGATTCCCGCATCAAATCGTCCACGACAACCAATTTTGGCTTATTATCATCAAAATCTCCAGATCATGGTAGGCCTTCACGAAATTCGACAAAATTATTATCATAATCCGAATATCCATTCTGCCACTCAGCGTAATAAAAGATCACTTTTTCAATTTGTGTATCGCACATTTGCTTAATTTCCTTCAAAAACCTTTTAACAAAAAATGTTTTTCCACAACCCGTGGGACCACAAATCATTGCAGTAAAGGGATGTTTCCACCTCGTGTCCATATTGCCTTCTGATTAATCATGCCTAAAATCTCATCATTTTATACAATTTTACGATATCCGAAAATATGGATTTGAAAATGCGAGAGAGGGGCGTGACGTAATGCACCTGTATTGGGGTCAAGTGGGCTTGCCTATGTCTAGGGCAAGGACAATGCGCGTAGACGGGGGCAGGTAAAAAAGGTGAAGAAGTGCAGTAGCCCCCCTGTGGCGCCAACAGTAAAACCCCTGACTTTTCCCAATATAGCCCGAATTTTCTCGCACTAACTGCAGTCGTCCAAGGGACATTCACAATGTCGGACCCAAACGATTTAGCGGGGCCCAGTGACCCGTCCGAAGAAAATACTACATCTCCACAGGGAGATTTTGATTGGATAAATAATTTTGATCTTGAGTTATTCGGTGATTTTGCCATTGAAAATAATTTTGATGGAGATTTATTCGAAAATTTTAATTCTGAGCTCTTTGATATTCAATGTGGTGGTGGTGAAAATGTTATGAGTGACCCTAACCTGAGGCTTTGGCAGCTGTTGAAGAGTTTAATCTAGATTTACTAGATCAACAGAATGGTAAGTATCTAGCGTCATACCTTTTATAATACCGAGAAAAAATTTTAGGCATATTTTTTTATTGAAAAATACTAAACCCAATTTCAGATCAACAAAATGGCCGCGAAGAAGAGATTGAAAATCGATTGCCGGCCTTAAGGATAATACGACGATCACGCCAGAGACTTCCACGTTTCAAACTCGACACACATGTGATGGAGTTTGCAATCAACCCTTTACCTGAAAGTCGTGACCCTGCAGACTGGGTTGAAGAAGCTTTTCGTGATGTCTATAATAAAATTATTGAGGCTGGAGGACGTGGTATGAATCGAATGTGTCTTACATTCAATTTTGCAAATATGCAAAGAGACAATGCCTGGATAAGTCCACGTGCGATCAAAGGATATGAGTTTCAAGATCTATGGAATCTTGTCAGCTCTATCGCGCAGAGCGCAAACGGTTTCGGATGTGCCGATAAGTTTTGGATCAAAATTCACGTGGCTGAAGCCCCGGTAGGTCAAGGTTTCCTTGAAAACGGCATGAAAAGAGGGCTTAGTAGAAAATGTATCCTTCAGATTTCGAATGAAGATGGCTTGTGTCTAGCCCGATCACTTGTTGTGGCCAAAGCACATGCAGAAAAATTAAAAACCAGAGCGGATAAGGGCAAGATCCACGAGGTGTGGCAGGCAATCCGGCAATGCAAGGGAAAAATGCAACGTGAGGAGGCCGAAAGACTAACTCAAAGGGCAGGAGTCATTGCTCCTGACGAAGGCTGTGGTCTACAGGAAGTTGCTCAATATCAGCGATACTTGGCTGAAGAAGGATGCGTTATCAAGGTCTATTTCCCCATGAGAAACGGAAAAGATCGCCCTGTGCTCTACGATGGTACACCTGAATTGATTAGCAGAAAGATGGCCGTCCGATATACCTTAACGATTGTGTATTATCCTGAAGAGAACCACTATGAGCCAATCCAAAATTTACCTTCATTCTTTGGCGTGAAGTATTATTGCGAGCATTGTAACAAACCTTACACTACGCAAGGACATGTTTGTGATAAGACTTGTGATAGGTGTTTGAAGAATCCTCCGTGTGACTCTACGATTGTTGATAAAATAGTGTGTGACGATTGTAGGCGAGAGTTTCACGGGCGATTGTGCTTCGATCAACATAAGAAACCAGGATCTTTCAGCGGAAATAACCCCACCGTCTGTGACTATATAAAATTGTGTGGCCAATGTACCACGAAAATTGATCATCGCAAAACTCAGAATCATGTGTGCCATAAATATTATTGCAACGTATGTCAAAAGGACGAAGATATTTCTCATCTCTGCTATATGCCCACCTTAAAAAGCAAGAAAAAATTGACTTTGAAACGCGTGGCGTTTGTTTTCTACGACTTTGAAACCAGACAGGATGAGCTTCTGCAAGGAACTACAGACGTCAACGTACACATTCCTAATCTTTGCGTTGCCCAAACTGTGTGTGATCGTTGTGCAGATATGACCGACGATGACATTGTGAACGCCAACGATAATCACGGAAATCCGTGTGGCGTGTGTAAACATCGGGAAAATGTTTTCGATGGTGAGGATCCTGTGCGAGGATTTGTTGATTACATCACATCGATGGGTAAGACGTATAAAAAAGTAGTTTGTATTGCACATAACGCGAAAGGCTATGATTCACAATTCGTTTTGAGAGACGTCATGAAACGCATTAACAGTCAAATTAAAGCGATAATTAACGGAACAAACATTATCTTGATGGATTTTGGGGATAATAAATTTATAAACAGTTTAAATTATTTTCACATGGCTCTTGCAAGTTTACCGAAAGCTGTTGGATTGGGGAATATAGCGAAAGGCTATTTTCCACATTTTTTCAATACAAACGACAATCAAAACTACGTAGGGCCTATACCTGATAGAAAATATTATGGTGCTGACACTATGGGAGTACAAGATCGTGAAAAATTCTTATCCTGGTATAATGATCGTGTCGAAGAAAATTATGAATTTGATTTTCGTAAAGAAATTCTTCATTATTGCAGGCTTGATGTTACAATTTTGAGACGAGCCTGTGTTGAATTTCGAAAACTGATTATGAATGCTGGAAATGTCTGTCCTTGTACAGAATGTGTAACGATCGCTTCTACATGCATGCGTATTTTTCAAACAAATTTCTTAAAAGACAAGCAGATAGGTATTATACCTCAGGGAGGATATCGGTTAGGGAAAGTGCAGTCGAAAATCGCAATTGAATGGCTCTTGTGGCGCGAACATTGCGAGAATCATCGAATAATACATGCCGGACGAACTCGTGAGCACAGAACAACATCAGGCCTGCGTCTAGATGGTTTTTGGGAGGATACCGCGAATAATAATAAGAAATATGCATATCAGTTCCACGGATGTTATTGGCACGGATGCCCACGGTGTTTCAAATTCAATAGAGATAAAGAGTTAAGTCACAAGGATACACTAGAGAGTCGATATGAGAGAACAGGGGCTATTGCATGGGAATTGCGACACTCGGGTTATGAAGTCGTTGAGATGTGGGAATGCGATTTTATTCGTCAAAAAAAGACAGATCATTCGCTGGCGAATTTTGTAGAAAACGTTGATCAGCAGATGTTTATAGCCCTGGATCCACGCGATGCATTTTTCGGGGGACGAACAGGAAATACCGTAACACATTATGATGTAAAAGATAATGAAAAAATTCGCTATGTTGACGTTTGTTCGTTATACCCATACGTTTTAAAGACAGGGATTTTCCCGATTGGACATCCCACTGTCCATGTGGGGCGTGATTGTCAGCTTATATGCCCTAATAATAATATTTCGCGGATAGAAGGTCTTGTGAAATGTCGCGTTTTACCCCCTCGTCAATTATTTCACCCTGTTTTACCAGTAAAAGCTCATGGAAAGTTACTGTTCCCTCTCTGTCGATCATGCTGCGATGATCTTGTACAAGACAATTGCCCTCATGATGATCCCGCTGATCGCGAATTTTTGGGAACTTGGGTCGCTCCAGAACTTCGTAAAGCCGTAGAAATGGGGTATAAAATATTAGAAATCAGTGAGCTTTGGGAGTATAAGAGAACTACGCGTTATAATCCTGTGACGCGAACAGGCGGATTATTTGCCGAATACATTAACACTTTTTTGAAAATAAAACAAGAGGCTTCGGATTGGCCTGCTGAGTGTGTAGATGATGAATCAAAGAATAGATATATTGCTGAATATGAGGCGCGAGAAGGTATAAAACTTGACAAAGATAAAATTCAAAAGAATGCCGGATTAAAAGCAGGAGCAAAACTTTGTTTAAACTGTCTATGGGGTAAATTTGGGGAGAGGGAGAATTTGACAAAAAAAGCTATTATTCGAACACATGAGGAATTTGCAAATATAATGTTTAATCCTGAAATTGAATTAGCAGGACTTGTTCCTGTCGCTAACGACACTCTCTTCATGTCCTGGAAACATTTAAACGAAGCCGCGGAAATGTCCACTAAGGCTAATGTCGTTATTGCGGCTTATATAACCGGTCACGCGCGTCTAAAGTTATATTCTTATCTAGAAAAACAACAAGAACGTGTTTTATATTATGATACAGATTCGGTCATTTACATTAGCGATGGATCAAATGAATTACCGCTAGGGAATTTTCTAGGGGATTTGACCGACGAAGTAGAGAGCTACGGAGAAGGAAGTTTCATTACTTCTTTTGTCTCTGGGGGGCCTAAATTTTACACTTATCGCGTAAAAAAACCGGACGGCAGTATCGCGGAAGTTAGTAAAATAAAAGGGGTTAGACTGAATTATGAATCGCGTAAACAAATTCATTACGACTCGATTCGCGCGCTCGTTGTCGATAAAGCAGATCCCTACCAGATCGACTATCATGGTATTCGTCGGACAGTGTATCATGACGTCATCACGAGACCTGAGAGTAAGATCGTACGTGCGACAGGCCCAAAACGGCGGCTTGATGGTTTTGTGACACTGCCCTATGGTTTCAAAAAACCGCGATTGAACCGCTGCTAGTTGGCGCGCACTGTTTTTTAAAAATTAAGTATTTTATGCACTTAGATTGATTGTAGTAGTTTTGTATAATATTGTTATGCACTAAAAACGGTTGGAGACATTCATTATTTAATAATTAATTAAACAATTTAATGAGTATGGGCTATCCCGCCACTCAATTAATATTTTATTGTAGCCTCGAATAGTTATTATCATTGGATAGGGAATCGTTTGTTGATAATTAATATCCAACTTCCATATTTTTAAGTTAATTTGTTCACTAGATATTCATTATTTAAAAAATGGGCCCTACAGTGTTTACATTTGCGCAAGCCTCCTGGTGTCAGGAGGCGGCCCTACGTTTTTACCGACACTGTGGAATTCTGGGAATCTACGTTAGTGGGAGGGGTTACCGATTCTCAGGGGGTGCCGTCGTCAGCTTTGGCTGGCGGGTTTTTAGCCGTTCGTATTTCGAATTGAAATACGAAGTTTCAAAAACCCGCGGCCCGCGAAAATGAAAATTAACTATAAGACAAATGTATGTTATAGAAGGAAACATAAATAAATAAATAAATAAAAACTAGAAAAAAAAAAGCCTCCCGTTAAATTTTTCCCCATCCAATTCCTATTTAATTATAATTTAAAAATAAACGAAGTAAATGTTTAAAAAAAAAAAGACAACAAATGGTTATTCAAAAAAATTTTTTATTAAAAAAAACTTGAAACTAAACTACATTTAATAATAATAAATCTAAATCTAAAATACTTTTTTTCTTAATATTTAAACTTAAAACTAAGGGAAATAAATCGAGGGAAATAAATAAAAATAGAAAAAAGAAAATATTTATTTAAAAAAAAATTTTATTAAAAAATAAAACGTAAAACTAAAATACAATTTTTTTTTTTTTCCTAAGATTATTTTCTAATTTAAAACTAAAGGAAATAAGTTAAGGGATTTAAATCAATAAATAGAAAAGAAAAAAATTTATTAAAAAAAAAAAATTTATTTAAAAAGTTAAAATTATCAAATACAATTTATTTAAAATTAAGATTAAGGGGCAGGGGTGTAGCGCCAGCTACATCATGAACACTGCCAGAGTGAGACGACACCACAATCTCACTCCTGGTGTTATTATTTCTCCCGATGGTCCGATGAAATTCCTCACCGGATTATCCCCACTCCCAGCAAATCACCTGCCGAAATCCGGCATTCCATCGCTCTAGATCAGTAGTAATATTTCGCCTCTGACACGCGACACTCCAAATCTTTAATATTGTAATTAATCATCGTATTAATAAACTATGTATTATGTTTTGGAGTGTCGCGTGTCAGAGGCGAAATATTACTACTGATCTAGAGCGATGGAATGCCGGATTTCGGCAGGTGATTTGCTGGGAGTGGGGATAATCCGGTGAGGAATTTCATCGGACCATCGGGAGAAATAATAACACCAGGAGTGAGATTGTGGTGTCGTCTCACTCTGGCAGTGTTCATGATGTAGCTGGCGCTACAGGGGGGGGGTCTCAGTCCCACTGCTCCAGGGGCAGTCCTCCTCCGTCAGGTCGGGCTGGGTGGGCTCCTCCCCGAAGAGGATCCTCAGGGCCCAGGCATCCCACACGTCGTATAGGGCGAGCACCTGTTCACCCTCGGCCTCGAACTGGCGCGACTCGCGCCTCAGAGCGCGGATCCACCGCGCTCGTGGGGTGTCTGCACCTACGCCTCCCTCCCAGCGAGCTCCGCGCTGAAGCAAAAAAAAAAACACATTAATATTAAATATTTATAGGAAAATGAGGAAGGGAGGGGGTATTTTAGGAGAGGAATGACAGGAAGGGGTTAGAGGGGATAAAGGGAATAGAGGGAATAGAGAGAGAGAGAGACAGAGAGATCCAACCCACCAGGTAGGCCTCGTCCTCGGAATCCGCCAACCATTTGGCGGCCCTGTCATGGAGATCCTGGATGGCGAAAATGTTCTCGCCTTCCAGGGTTTCACCCTCCTCGTCCTCCCACCGCAGCCACTCGTTGGCCTCCCGCAGGTAGGCCCGCTTCCTCCGGATGGCCTGCATCTGTAAAATAAAAAAAAGCACAATGAATTAAAAATTTAGAAAAAAGAGACAAACAGAATGAATTTAAAAAACTAAAACGAAAACAAACGAAAAACAAAACAAAAATCAAAAACTAAAACAAACAAAATGAATTTAAAAACTGAAAACTAAAACAAGCGAAAAATCTAAAAACTAAAACAACAAAAAATAAAACCGAAAAAAATACGTGGATTAAAAAACGCGAAAACGTATACCCCACGAAGGGAAGACGTTAAAATAATATAAAAAACGCTCGAAAAAAAAACACCAAAATGAACCGCGGACGCGAAAAACTAAAAATTGAAAACCGCGAGAAAAACGCCACACCCCAAAAACCGCGAAACACCACGAAAAACATGCAAAAATATAGAAAAAACTTACCTCGAGGGCAAAGTGCTCCTGGCACGCTTCTTGGCAGGTGACTTTCACCATTTTTAAACAAATTTTTAATAAAAACGAAAAACACCAAAAAAACACTAAAACTGGACACTGGAGTCCTCCGGATGACGATGGTGAAAGAGGGCGAGTAGTGCAATCTCACGGTTTATATAACTTTTGCCCCACTATTCGCCCTCAACCCTCTAACCCGTAAGTTAGAGGGAGATGACAAAGGATAAATGTGGGAAAGACGAGGAAAAAGTCAAAATTGTTCTCTAAACCCTCTAAACAACGAGAAGGAAAGAGACAATAAACGAAAGGATTCAGGGGACCGACGAGGAAGAAGAAGCGAGAGAAATTTCCCCTAGCTTCTACGAGCAAAAAAAAAGGGCTGGGGACAGGAGAGGGAATATTGGGTTTAGCCTAGCAATAAAAAAAAGAGTCAAGACTCACCGTTAATGCAATAAAATTTATGACTTTTATTTCAGGTATTCAAAAAAATACAAAAATGCTTAATGAATTTTTAACCCGAACGGTTACTGGGTGATAACGGGGTGAAATCAAGACTCTGGATGGCCAATCCTTCATCATCATCATCCCCGCTTTGATCCAATTGCATCGCAATTTGATCAAGCTCTTTTTGACGCTTCCGTTGGAGTGCATCGCACTTCGTAATCATCCTCGCGATTCCTTTGTTCTAGATTCGCGCCCAACGCGACTAGAACGGCCTCGATTTCCTCGATAGTTTTTCGCGGTTCTGAAACAAAAAACAATACAAGATTAGCTGAAATCAATGTAATCTAAAAATTCCTATGATTGATTGGTTGAATATTTACTTGTGGGGGTTGAGGGCGCGAAATTCAATGGCCCATGCTGAACATCTTCACCCTCGCGTTCCAGGATTAAATTGATAACTGATGGAGTGCTGGGAATGATCTCGATCGATGAATCCAATTCCATCATGGTCTCAGGGATGATATCCTTCGATGCGTGGTCCTTGGATCGATTGTTTTTTGATTCGCGAGCTATAAATTGTCGTTGTTTTTCCTTAGCTAGTTCGCGACGTTTTTCGCGAGCGATAAAGGCGGCCTTCTTTTTTTCCGCGAGTTTTAAACGTTTTTCGCGAGCCTGTATTTTTTTTAGATCCTTTTTCTTATCAATATAGTTCACTTGATTGAATAAATCAAGATCTTTTTCTAACATATTAAGCCATAACTTTTTTTCTTCTGTGCTCACTTGTACGATTTCACTTGTTTTTTTTTATTGACTTTCACGATTTTAGAGTCCCTTTGAGTGCTGCCGGGTGATTTATGACTCAATCGTTTGGTTGAGTTTTTCTTCTTCTTTTCAACCGTTTGAAGGTCAAAGGCAATATTTATGACAGGACCTGTCTTGGAAATCTCATGTCGTTGGAGTTTCACTTATTTCACTATTTTTTCAATTGATTTTTTCTCATCACTGTTATATTTCACTACACGATCACTAATTATCTTAATTCCATTTTTATTCGCGTTGATTCCACAATATTTAAATTTTTTAGGTTTAAAAGTTCCAGGCTGATAACCTGATTGATAACTGGATTTTGGAGATGAGTTCACTTGACTTGATGTCATTTTGACGTAAAAAACACAAATGCAGTAACATAATCTCACTGGGTTCCTTGATGCATCCCTAGTTTAGAGGAGGGGCTAAGTTTTCCACACTTTTTTGAAAATTTGGCCTTGGTGGGGGGTGCTTTGAATAGCTGATGAGGAAGGATGCCCGAGTTGTCCTTTTTTTCGCCCCCCCCCCCACTTGTTTTGCATTTGTTGACTATTGAAAGGAAAGGTCAATGATTGGTCCATTTCCTTTCTTGTAGACCAATGTCTCCTCCCCCGCAGGGAGATAATATCCTTCCTCACACACCCTAAAAAAGTGGTACCAATAGAGTTTTTCCCCCACTCCTTCTTTGCATAATCTTGTGTGTTCTATGCAGTCGAAAAACCCATTTGACTTCGACATTTTATATAATAAAACATCACTATTATGCACAATTGCTTTAGTAACCACAGCCAAAGTTTTTGCATTTTTCGCATATTTCCTTTCATTTAATAAATTCGCGATTGCAATGCTTCTCAGTGATGGAGGATTATATCTCATTTGAAAATTTGATTCGATTTTTCTAATAGATTCTGCAGGTTCTTCATTGTAACATACTTTAAATGTCGTACACATGTCTATGCTCTCATCTTGAGAGTGTAATTTATCCCTGCGATATCTGATATGGATTTTATTCCATGTCTCACCAAGGAATTTGTATTTACATACGCAAGAAGGATCAACAAGGAAATCTTCCACTTCGCATTCCAATCCTGACCCTATCGCGATTTTCCGCGCTTTTGCTGGAATACACATGTCATCACTATCTTCACTGTCTAGGTAATCATCATCAGTATATTTATCAACACATACGCGTACTCTTTTCTGGCGAAATTTAGGCTTTTGTCGTCCCTCATACGATTTGCGATCCGCGAGATATTTTTTAAGGGACTCTAAAGCGTAAGTTTCAAAGTTTTTAGACATTTTTACTATTGCAATGCCCTTTAACGAATGACAACAAACGCGTCACTCGATTTAACAAAAAAAAATCGGTATAGGAAGGTTCCATGGTAAGAGTGGGGGTACCGCGCAACATACAAAAACCGCGAAAGTGGGGCGCATGTGTGACGCCGCCGCCGCAGAACTCCCTGCGGTGGGGGATAATGTTTGACGGTTATAGGTCAATCATGTGCTTAGTGGGGATTCTGTCCCCTCCACTCTCATACGTAGCGCTATAAAACGCGGGTGCTCGCGGTGGATTTTATTCAGTCGTCCCGATTTCATCCATTCATTTTTTCCACATGGAAAGTACCCAACAAAAGGGATTCAGTGATGCTGAACAGCATGTGGTATTGTCTCAAGTTATATCTTTGAATAGATCAGAGACAAAACAAATTCGTGTCGGCTTAAAAGTTACGTGTTTCGGTCAATTCGTCCCGGTTGTACAATTTATGGGCGTACGCCCGAAACGCGCCATATTGTCAATGACCCGAGAAGAATGGACCCTTTTTTTCAACGATTTGGATGCTGTAACCGATTACTTTGACCCTGAGAAGTTTCACCCAAAGATCAACCACAATGTACCTGCAAAGGAATTTGGGGCCATAAACGTGAAATTCCACCGCAGTTTTGAAAATCCCTGCGTGACCTTTGTTCGCAATGATGATGCAAATCAGACTCCCATAATGATGATGGGGCAGAGCATCATTACATTGAAAAACAAGGCTGCATGGATTAAGGGGTTACATGGGTTTCACGGTTTCAAAAAATCGATTTTTTTTTTTTCGTCTTATTAAATTCTATAACATCTCTAGAATATTGTCCTAAATTTTCAAGTTGATCCGAGTTATAGTTTCGGGAATACAGCCCTGAAAAGACGGACGCTCCAGGTCATGTATAGGCTGAGCGCGCAGTATGTATAACGCTGCAGCGGCTCGCCTATCGTTAGCCGTAATTATTGTCCTTTTCTTTCACTGTGTAAGGTAAACAAGTGGGAAATACTTCATTTGGTGATTTCTCGTTAAACTACGTAGTTTATTTTGAGGTTATAAGTGTTTGCTGTGAATTTTTTCGATAAAAAATGCCGTTTAAAGTGTCTAGAGCCAAGATAACGGACGGTGTTCGTAGAAAAGATCGACCTAAGAAAAGGACACAATCGTTTAATCCGAAAAATCCTGAGACAGATGATAATTCTTTCACGAGTTCGTCGGCAAAGAAATTAAAAGGCGAGGATAAACAGCACGTGCCAGAGGAAGCCACACTACAATATTCGATCATTGACTTTGCTCTGGTTTTTTCTACACTTTCGTCTTTTGTACGGTGTTCAAACATTATTAAAAGTGCAGGTGAAGAACAAGTTTGTAATGGAAAAATAGATTTTAAACAATGCTCCAAATTCGGTCTGGGATTTAAACTTGTGGTACAATGTGAACGATGTAAACCAAAATATATTTTATCATGTCAACAAATTGGCAGAATGTATGAACTAAATCGGCGGTTTATTTTTGTTATGCGAGCATTGGGTTTGGGTCTTGCTGGATGCAAGAAGTTTTGCGGTTTGATGGATATAAGCAGCTCCTTTTTGAATCAATCAACATACGACTTTTATATTAATAAAATACATGAATGTATTACCATAGTTGCTGAGAAATTGTTCTCCTCTGCTGCTACAGAGGAAAAGCAAATGACAAGTTTAGCAAACAACATTGAAGATACGACAGATGTGACTGTCTCGGGTGATGGGACGTGGAAAAAGCGTGGTTTTGCATCACTTTATGGTGTGAGTTCTCTAAACGGATATCACACAGGAAAAGTCTTGGATGTTATTGTTAAAAGTTCATACTGTAAATTATGTGAGTCTTGGAAAAAAAAATTAGATACGGCAGAATTTGAAGAGTGGAAAGAAGAACACATCAAAACTGATCAATGTACCGCCAATCACACTGGAGGATCTGGAAACATGGAAGTATCTTCAATTATTGAAATGTTTAAACGTTCTATTGTAAAACATGGCGTGAGGTACGTAAATTATATAGGAGATGGAGATTCTAAAACATACTCTGGTATTCTCAAAGCCCAACCTTATGGTGAAGATTTTGTTGTCAATAAGAAAGAATGTATTGGCCACGTACAGAAGAGGATGGGCACCCGGTTGCGTGATTTAGTGAAGAAAACCGTTGAGGAAAAGATGGTCAAAGGCAAAAAAAATCAAAAAAAAATTCTTTCCGGTAAAGGTAAATTGACTAGTAAATTGATAGACAAATTAACTGTATATTATGGCTTAGCGATAAGAAGAAACAGTGATTCAGCTGATAAAATGAGGAATGCAATATGGGCTACTTATTACCACTACAGCTCTACAGACAAAAATCCTCAGCATCAAAATTGCCCTGAAGCTCCAGCCACGTGGTGCACCTGGCAGCAAGCATCAGCATCAAATAATCTCTCATCATTCAAACACAATTATACTCCATTACCAGATGATGTTTTGATTGCAATGAAACCAATTTATGAAGACCTGAGTAAGGATGAGCTTTTGGAGCGGTGTGTTGGTGGATTTACGCAAAATACCAATGAAAGTTTCAATCAGTTGATTTGGAAAATTACTCCCAAAATACTTCCAGCTGGGTCAATAATCGTTCAAATTGCTGCATTAATCGCTGCTTGTACTTTCAATGAAGGAATATCAGCATTATTATTAACTATGCACAGTATGGACCTAAAACTTGGTCCAAATTCCCACAATTATGCCCGAAAGATAGATGAAAACCGGGTGATCGCAGCCGAAAAAAAATCTACTAGCGAGACTCGTGAAGCCAGGGTTCGTCATCGACAGGAGCAAAAGGATGCCCTGGACATTGCAGCTGCAGCAGGTTCTCTACTTTATGGCCCAGGAATCGACGATTCAATGTAAGTTGAAAAAAAAAAATTTTTTCCCCACTTTTATTGTCTCTAAAACTTTAAACGCGTTTTTCTCAAAACTATGTTTTCAAAGTCGGTTGTCAAGATTTCTCGCGAACTACTCAACCGATCTTAATGAAATTTTACACAAGTCTTCGAGATATTATTTACAAGGTCTTGAACGAAGGATTTTTTTTTTTTTTAATTACAACTATTTAAAAATTGACAAATTTCGAGAAATTTTCATCAAAATTTGCATTTTTTTATAAAAATGTCTGCCAAAAATCGAATTTTCATTTTTTTTTTTCCTTCGTCCAATACCAAGTTTATTGTCTTTACTAAAACAGGAATTTTTTCCTTTCATTTCAGATAATCCTGAAAGAAGTTCTGCTGACAACGCGGAGGCACCTTTTTTCCGAGGGACTGCCGGAAATGGCGTCGTAATGGCCGCCATCTTGACATTTTTTTTTGAAAATTTCACAAAATGTTTATTAAATATGTATCTTTTAAATAATAAAAAGTTTCATGTAAATATTTCATTTTTTACATGCAAAAAAAATTATTGAAAAAAGGCCGTTTTTTGCCCGACGAAACCCATGTAACCCCTTAATCAGTGGCTGGATTTCTTGGAGACATTGCCTCTCAAGGAATATAAGGAATCGCTTGTACAATCAATTAGAGGCATTGCTATGAATTATATGGAATACAATAGAATGCCTGCCACGGAGGATCTTTATCATCGCATACGCGTAAATTTCGAGGAAATTTATCTCATGGCTCGCAATGATCTCCGACGTACAATACCCCACGAAACTCTCGGATATTTGTACCAATTATTTGGAGAATTATTCCATAATTGTTTTAATTACTTAGATAAATTCGCGGGACGGGCTTACAGAATGCCCTCATATTGAAAAAAACCATACACATATGATTTGTAAAATCTATCCTACGATTTTTATGAAATATAAAAAAGATAAAATTTAAACCCTATGTTGAATTATTTATGAGAAAACCCTCAACATCTTTTCAGGTATAAAAAAAGACGGAAGGCAAAAAACATTTTTGATCTTTAAATAAAAAACCTTTTGAAAGGAAACAACATGCAATAAAAGAAAGAGAGAGAGAGAAAAACTTAGTCAAAAAAAAAGGAGACATCGTTGAGAATTTTTCCAACGGTCTGCCATAGAAAGGGAAAATTTATTGCCCTAAAAACCTGTAAAAAAAAAGCATCCATTTACGGCGCCATTCATGCCAGGGCACTGCGCAATCCTCCATCTAAAAAAAAATAATGGGCCAGTTTCCCTTAACACGTGAACGACATTCCATTGCATAACAATGGGATGGTTTTAAGTGTTTTGGGACCTGCTCGCATTCCTTCGCCACTCGCCCACCACCCACTTCCTGTCGAACAATGACATTTTTTGGGGACCCTCACCCCAGGGGGCCCTAGGGCGGCGACGTCCTCCTCAAAGGACAATGGGGAAAACGTGTTCGGACACGTCTGGGAAAAGGGGGAAGGGGGACGATTCCTGGAATAAAATTCGCCAACCGTGTTCACTTACTACTTCCGAGTACTGAAAATAACTGGAGACGACGAAGAAGGATCCACCGGGGACGCGGGCTTCAGCACAGATGCAATGTGCTGTACTAAGTAGGGACACGTAAGCAATCTCCACGATGGAGTTGCACGCAACGACTGCCGCCCACGGTCGCTCCGTTGAGCTCGCGGCAATACGCATTCCGAGTCCTAGGCCGCGGATGGCCCAGGTGTTCGCCTCACGAATGGCATACGGCTCATGGAGCAACAACATGTCCAGACGCTCTTTGCGAATTAGCTGGAAGACCTCCCCGGTTACTGCAATTGAGCGGGACATGTTCAATTGCAGTATTCTAACGTCGCGTTGCGCGCCCGGTCCCTCGATCGCAGGGGTCCGGGGAGGATGACCTATTGGAACAGGGACCGGTGAGCCTCCGTTCACGACGCGATGACTATCGATCCTATTTAAACTAACGTGGCACTCGCGAACCCTACCTAATAATTGAGTGGACTCACCGGTCGAAGTTCTTGAAGATCCAGGCGTTGGCTGGCTCGGCTGCGCAGTCAATCCCCCGTTGTCTGCGACGTCCTCGACGTCCTCGTGGACAGCACGAAGGCTGGAACCTTTCCCTCGTCGGGAGGGCAGTACCCCGGCGCACGGCGGGCGACTACGAACCCTTGAGGGCACCACCCTCCTTGGGTCCCTCGATGTAGTCGCTGTAGCTGGTCCTCTGGCATGCTGGGAAGCGATGCGCAGACTTCGCCGCACGACGGACGCATCATTGTGCCCCCCGGAGATCCGATTGGGGGCAGTTTAGCCTCCGGAATAGATTTGCAAAGATGCTCTGCCATGGTTGAAGTTTGACGAGACGGTCGCCGGCCGTGCCGAAAGGCAGGAGCTGAAAAGCTGAAAAGTAAAAACAAAAAGTAAAAATAAGAGGATTAAGGATTAGAGGGGGCGGTTCCCCGCGGCACCGAGCTGGGTAGCTCGGGACGCTGGGCGCCGTCCCTGGGAGGGGGCCTTCCGGTTCCCGCCGAGCTGGGGAGCTCGGATCGGGGCCCGGTGGAGGCGCTGAAGGAGTGCTCCGCCTCGACTCCGCCTCGTCCCTTTCCCGAGGGATACCCGCCCCCTCCCCCTGAGACCCAGCCCCACGTGCGGCGTCGCGTTTTCGCCGGCCTCCACCGTTGCGGGAGGTTCCGACTACTAACACGTGGCTGGAACAAGTTGCGAGAACCGCAATGTCCATGCCCTTCGCACTGCGAAGCAGCCAGTCCCCCCTCCCCCACACCGCCCCGCGAACCGTCCCTTTCCCGAGGGATACCCACCCACTCCCCCTGACCCGACCCCCACGTGTGGCGTCCCGTTTTCGCCGACCTCCACCGTTGCGGGAGGTTCCGACTACTAACGCGTGGCTGGAACTACTTGCGAGAACCGCAGCGTCCATGCCCTTCGCACTGCGAAGCAGCCAGTCCCCCCGAACCCCCACCCGCGCGTGGAATTACCCGTCCACCAACCGATTCCGCCCTCCACCACGTGGAACCACCCCTCCGCCAGCCGATTTCGCCCTCCCTCGCGTCTCCCGAAGTCCGGCCCACCCCACCGCGACCCTCCCCCTCGAAACCCCCCAATAGGTAGGTCTCGCGGCCCTCCACCCGCCGATCTCGACCTCCACCACGTGGACCCACCCCTCCACCACGTGGAACCACCCCTCCACCGGCCGATTTCGCCCTCCCTCGCCTCCCAATTCGCGACCCCCCCCCCGAAACCCCCCCTGGGCACAGGGGTTCAACCTGCACCCGCAACCCCCCCTTGGTATAATTATTGAGACCCCCCAAAAGGGGGATCCCAATCCTTACACCAAGTTCGACTCAGGGACCGCGGGGTCGTCACACCCCGTGTGTAAGGGCGGTTTTACCCGCCATTACACCCCCTGCCGGAAGTAGGTAGGGACATTCAATGCCGCTATAAGGAAACAACCCTGCCGGGTTATGGTTTCCGGAAAACGCGAACCCGCCGCCAAGTTTCTCCGATCTTGGAAAAATCCAGATCTGCCAGCAAGCTGGAGGACATTTCGCTACAATGACAGCACTTTTCTTATTGAAAAGGACTGGAATTGCACCCACGGGGAACCACGGGGAGGTAGTCCCTGGCCGAAGCCCAGATTTGTAGGACCTCACGCATTACTGCCCCTCAATGGTCCGTTTCCCAAATTCGCAACGGATGCCATTACAATCAAAAGAACATCTGATGGAATTTAGGACTCAGCGAGGTACCGATTTCCATGGTTCGGTTTCCATGTTTATATTTGGTAATATTATCGAATTATTATCGAAACAACTAGGAACACACACCACGCACTTGGCATTATCCTTACTTCAAGTACCCCTGTACAACCTCAACTGGTGGTCCGGCTAGTAGAGATAGAACCATCTCGAGGTTTTGGTCCCCAGTGAAGTGCACCCGAAGCACAATCGTATTTCAAATGCGTTCGAGCGTGTCGGGAGGCTCCCAGTTGGACTCAGGGTAAGCGGGTTCGTCATGTCCGTGGTCCAGGGGGGGTTGCCCCCCCCTTTCCCCCCTTCGGGGAGTAGGTAGGGACAGCGAGAATCGTCGTTAATCCATTCATGCGCGTCACTAATTAGATGACGAGGCATTTGGCTATTTATATGTTTATTTCCTATGAACCCCATAGGTAGGGTTACAATACTCAGAACAGACACACATCCCATATAAATATTATCTATACATAGTATCTATTCTCGAGTATAGTGTTTATATTCATACACAAAAGAGTTCAGATTGACTGAGTTTGAATTAAAGAAAAATATTTTATAAGTAATATAATATTATAAGATTATTCATTCTCCCCGCGTTCGGAAACCCTGGTATCAACTCTGTCTCACGTTGGAAAACAAAACATCATCCACATTCCTCTCTACCACCTCAGTACTCCCTGGAAAAAGAAAAAGTAAACGAGCACAACGAAACAATAGACTCTTGCTTGCCGTGTTGACACTAGGGTCAATTGTCACTTGCAAAGCTATTTCGACTTGGATGATTGAGGCCCATTCGGAAGCACATCGTACGTACCTCCGTACTATCTATACCGTTCACACGGCCAGATCGCCACTATCCCTACCATGGTACGTACCCGCTCGTCGCGCGCTCCTCTCGAGGCAGGGATCCCCATCACCCCCCCCCCCCGCTGTACGTCCCGGCTTGCAGGCTCTTCGCGATCGCCTGGCTCTCACCTACTTCGGACATCGGCTTCGCGAATTCGACATCGTGTGGGAGAACGCCATGGTGTCGACGTCCGGACGGACCTTCTATCGTCGCCGGCTCATCAAGATCAGCTGGCCGATCCTGCGGGCCCTTGTGTCTCGGGAGCTTGAAGCGGTGATTCTTCACGAGCTCATACATGTTCACCTGTACCTCGAACATGGTGACGGGTCCCATGGATCACGCTTCCGCGCCCACGCGCGTAGGATAAATCGACTCGGTGGCTACAGCATCGACGTCCATCATGATGCTGCCCATCAGGTAGTTCGACGGTTCAGCTGGCGTTGCACTGGCTGCGGTCTGGTCATTCATACTGCTCGTGAAGTGGTTCCAAGCCCACGCCCATGGCTCGGTCGTCATCGCCGTTGCCGCCAGCGCCAGTGGGTACGCCTGCCGTGCACGCCATAGACCCAGGTCTCGTGAGTACCTATCCCGCACACCCATTCCCGAGTATGCCCTCACCATAGCTCTCCTTCCTCCCCCTCACTCCCACTGGCCCCGTTCCTGCGCGCTGCACCCAGTCGTAGCTTCGTCTCCTTTCCACTCCCTTCCCTCCCATGGTGTTCGAAGGGGGGCTCCGTCGCTCCCCATGTGCTCACTTCCACGTCCGGGAATTTCCCACGTGAACACCGGTAACTGCCAGGCGGTGCCCTGGCAGGCTAACGGAAGGAGCTTCCATCCTTCGCTGGCACTGTCACTACGACACCCCGACTCGGTCCTGCCGCGGCGAACTCACCACCATACCAATGACCGCATGATTTTGCCACTTCACCCAGGTATACCCCAGGGTATGCCTTTCAAAATGTTCCCATGAGCCACCCCCCTCCAAAGTCATTATTTAGGTCGATATGCGGCCCGGGAGGTTGTCGGTCCGTTAGCGCCACGAGTGACTCCTGCATTTTAACCCATGAGAGGCGTTGCAGTTCCTTACTTCGGGAAACCATGCCACTTCCACTTCACGTCCTCCTTCTCCGGCGACGTCTCGCTGCACTCCCTCGACCCGGGAGAAGTGGGCGGTCCGTCTCATCGGTCCGTATTCAAGTTCGCGGCCACCACTCCAGTTACTCCACTGCGTTCTGCCCCTACCTCGTGGGCTCACTCAGTGCGCTTCCTCACCCCCAAGACGCCTTCCTCTAGGACGCCAGGGCCATGCACCATGCCTCGCTGTGGTCGTCATACAGTTGAACCGATTGAAGTTCATATGAGACCCTTGTATCACCCTCGTCGTGACACCTCTCAACGATTTCCGGCTGATTCCCAGGCTGCACAGTGTCCTGTCGGACTCCCTATACCATACTCCCCTCCAAGTGATGGTCACGCTTGATACCGCTATTGCATTAACAGGTATCCCAAAACGCCTAGCCACGGCACTCATAAGGTCGCCGTTCAATGCGTATTTGCGACACTTGGCTCTGTGGAGTTCTACCAGGGGTGGTCCCCCTGAAACAATCTGCACATCCAGGATGGTCCCCTTCCCACCTTTCACCGAGATGATATCCGGCTTCCGGACACCTTGACTCGTTGCAAAGCACCTCTCGTGTTCCACCGTGTATCCATGGCCAGACAGAAGATGTGCCACTTTCTTCGCTACGGCGTCGTGCCTGAGCACTCTACCCCCATGCGTCCTAACACACCGCTACACGATGTGCGCTGTGGTCTCCTCCTCGCCACAAGCTGCCCTGCATAGTACGGGATGGACATTCCTCCTACTCCCCCTGGTGGTTCTCATCCTTGACGGCAGTGCATTGATCCGGGTTCTGACGTTCTGGACGAACTCTCTGGCTGGAATCACCACGAAGGGATCATTGACCCAGCTTGTTGACAGCGACGAAGACCTGGCCTCCCGCAACTCCCGCCCATCAACCGACCTGTACAGCTTGCCTGCCCAGTCGTCTTCCCTAACTTTTGCGTGATAACACCACTTCATTCGTGCCCGGCACCATTCGTGCTCAGGTACCATTCTTGCCGTTGAAAATTCCGAGCGGCGCAGACCCTCCAGGCGACTTCTGACCAACTCGGGTATCCTGGACTCGAACGACGCAACTCCCAATCCACCCTCCGCGACCCTGGCATGGATATACGCTATTGGGACATCCTTCGGGAGGAAAAGCCACCTACGTACGTATTGCCTCACCGTTTTGTCCAATTGTCGTAGCATGCCATGGGTAGTGTCACCAAACACCAGTCGATGGCTGAACCTTGGCAGCAGAAGGATCTTCAGGATCGTAAGTCTTTGCTGGGGTTTCAGGGGGGCTGCGGTTATTTTCCTGAGGAGGTCTTCGAACGCAACGGCTGGCGCCGTCGGCCCGCGGTCCCCAAAATTCACCCCAAGGTGCTTCCAGGTGTCATGGAGCCCCACCTGCGCTATACGCCTTCCTGAGACCAAGAATACTTCCTCGGTCGAGGTCTTCATTTTCTTGTCCTTCCCTGAAGCCACGAGCGACAGGGCGCGGCACTTGCCTGGTGACGGTTGGAGTCCATGGTCTGCCAGGCACTTCGTTGCACAGTTGAGCATCCGTTGGAGACCCTCTCTGGACCCTGCCAGCAGTACTAGGTCATCAGCGAAGGCAAGGGCATTCACCACCTCACCGCTCAGTCCATAGCCACACTCCCCTGGCAGTCCCCTCAGCACAGCATCCATGACCAGGTTGAAAATGAATGAAGACAGCGGGTCGCCTTGCCGAACTCCCTGGCCCAGGTATATCGGCTGCGTTCTTTGCCCATCCACCTCTATTACCGTACTGGACGTTCTGTATAGAGTCATCACATACTGTACGAAGCTACGTGGCAATCCCTTCTCAGTCATGACCCTTTCAATGGCTTCATGCGAAACCGTATCGAACGCTTTCTTCACATCAAGGGCCGCCAGGTGGAGATCCCTCAATCCGGCACGCGCATCCGATATGATCGTCGATAGCACAAATACGTTCTCCGCGAGACCGTCCGCCTTTATAAAGGCTCTCTGCCTTTCATCAAGTAGGAGGAGGCCAAGCAGTCTGGTGGAGAGAACTTTATGATAGTGTCTAAGTACTACCGACGCTATCGAAATGGGCCTGAACATGGCAGGATCCATCGTTCCCGATTCCTTGGGGATAAGGATGGTCCTTGTATTTCTCCACACCTGCGGAACAGTTCCTGTGTACTGGAAAATGTGAAAGATGATGGATTTCACATGATCCGGTACGCTGTTCAGCCACTCAGCAGAGCCAAGGCCATCGGGCCTTGCAGCCGCTTTTCTGTCCGGTCCGCTCCTTGCGACCTCCTCGACAGATATTGGGTCACTAACTTCTCCATACACCCTCTCCGGAGTGCTGGTTGCGATTCCCATTGTCGGGCTGGTTTTCTCAAATATCGGCCGCCAGAATTGCTCCTGCGTTTCCAGACTTGGATGCGGTCCATTCGATGCATCCCCATCCAGGATCTTCCACACAGCTTTGGACATATTGCGTCTCCAGAGTCGCTGAATCTCCTTGTAATCCCGTTGCCTCTGCTTCCTCCGTGAGAGTCCTGCGCCAGCCCCCGCTGGGCAGCTTTCACCGCGGCTATGGGCCCGATTGACACGTAGGCTCGGAAAGGCTGTCCATAGCCAGTCTTCCAGCTCCTGTGACGGATCCTCGCCCCTCAGTGACCTGTCAATTGCCCGCCTCAGATGGCAGACACTACTCCCATCCCTTGGTGGACCTTCAGATTCCTGGCTCCTCAGATCGCGGAGGTCCTGTCGCAGGGTGTTCCGAAGGGTTTCCGGATTGTGCCCAGGTTGTGGAGTAGCACGCTGCCACACATTACCTCCTTCCAAGCGCTGGCCGCCCTCGTACTGCTCCTCTGCCGTTGGTAGGAGGGTACCACCCGGATGTCGAACATCGTGCATCTCTGGATTTCCCCAGGGCAGCTGGCCATTATTGCTGCTCAATTGCTGCAACTTGTTATCCTCGACCATACGTTTGTACTCCGGTTTCTGTCTCTGCTTCTTAATGGCTTCCTGGTTCCTCCCTGTGCCTGCCATCTCCACGAGATAAAGGTTCATGAATTTGACATCGTGGGGGGCTTTCGCTTCGGCGGCCGCCATCATCCGTATGTGCTCTTTATTCCACCTGGCCTTCACTCTTTCCGTCACCACGAGCTGGTTATTCTCTACGGGATGCTGGCTCGCTCTATGGACACCTAAGGCTCGGGAATTTCTAAACTGGCGGTCGCAGTATGGGCATGGGATTGAATTTGGACCAGAAGCTCGCCGAGCTGTTAACTGAGGTGACGCCACCCGTGACGGGTGTCCTTGCATCGGTTCCCTCTGAGAGGAATTCGGAGAACGAATATGTAAGTATCTTAAATTATTCTCACCGACAGGCGATATTGAGACATCGCCATCAATAACTTCTGTGTCTAAAGAGTTGTCGGTGAGTGGTGCCTCCAAGGAGGCACAAGTTTCGCGTCTTAATTGGGTATCGCCGTGATGTAACCGGCGGCCAGTGTTAGACGCCTCATCGGGCCCCGGCAGGACGCTACGCCTTGTCAGCATTTGTGGGCTTCTATGACTCAGCATTCTGATGTATAGTTGGTGCTCCGCACCTTGTCCAGTAACTTGGCTTTCAAAATTGGGCATACTTTTGTGTCAAGGGCTGAGTGCGACACCTCCCTTCGCTTCTCCTTCGTGCAATTTGGACACCGCAATTCGCCCTTAGAGTTGCAGTCCCTGGACTCATGCTCCCCTGAGCATTTCCTACATACAGGCGAGCGGGAAGGGCAGTTCGCTGCCTTGTGTCCAAAGCCGAGGCACTTGTGACACTGCAACACTCTGACATGATCTTCTACGTGGCAAGAAGAAAAGCCGATAAACAGCCGTTTCTTCTGGTGCAGTCGACTCCTTCCATCTGGGTTGGTTTCGATCACAAAGCTCGTGACGTGGCTGTTGGTTTTAGGCTTGTACCTGAAAACAGTCCTGATTTTAACGGAATCCTCTCCCGCGACGTTACCCTCATTAATGAGTATAGGTAACTCCGCCTCAGAAGTGTCCTTGGGGACTCCAAAAACAATCAGCCTAGGCTGCAGTTTCTGAGGCACCCTCAGCTCCAGCCCTTTCTCCTGGAGCGCCTTGGAAGCCTGAAGCTTCTCGAGGTTAACCGAGCGGGCCACAATCCTAACTCCTTTGTCCCTTGACGTGGTGGTGATCCTGGATACCTTCAGGTCGTAGTCCGAGGGTTTGAGGCATCCTTTCACAGTACGCTCCACCTCCGCTGCGGACTTGTACCTGGGGTTTGCCTCCCGAGAGGGCTGGATGAAGAATGTTGTATCGGTACTCGCACTTATGATATTCTCCGCTATTTCCTTTGTAGCCGTCTTCTGCCTACTCGAGTTCCGTCTCCCATACCCTTCACCTGCTACTGCAGCTGAATAGGAGATACTCCCAACAGCTTGCTCACTCAGCTTCTTCTCGATTGATTGCACGCTCGTCTTCACTTCCTCCCGATTCTTTCCAATTCCTGCGGACACCTTGTCCAGTCTCTCGAGTACTGGTTTCAGCTGCTCATTGATGAGCTCCACAATGGCTTCTTTGGTCACTGATGGCTGTTTTGATACCGCTTTAAGAGGATCCTTGAGAAGTTTCTCCAAATTATCATGGTTGCTCCTCACCATGGTCTCGCAGTACTGAGCTTCACGCCCTCGTGTTATCTCAAAGAACTCATCAAAACGCTTCGTAACAGCATCCTCCAGTTCCAGGATTGTCTGGATCCGTGTTGCCAACTCCGTGTACGCTTTTGAGACCTTGTAATAGGCTGATGAGAGTCCTCTCGTTGCAGAATTCACAGCATCACCCCTTGCTTTAGTCTCGGACGATGGTTTGGAGATCTCAAGATTGTAGAGATGTCCACTCACATCCACATCTAGGGCCTTTAAGTCATCCAGGGTCAATGGGAGGACTAACTCCTCTTCCTGGGCAAGGTTAGGCGAAGAGCGCGCCCTCTTCCCACGACCCGCCGCAGCGTCGTGAAACAGACGTGTGCGGGTTGGGTTTGGTGTGCCCTCGTTGCCCGACATTACACCGGTAATAATCCCACAGTCGGTAACTCGCCCCTCGGTCGGTATCACTCGTTACCCTAGGAGTAAGTGCGACAGGCCTTGCCAAGTCGCCGCCGCAGCGCTCGCGACGGGAACAGCTGATGTCCCAGTAATGGCCGCCGTATCGAATGCCAATGTGGAAAAATACAGTATTTGTCACACGAATTCACCGGCACGAAGTGGTTCAATCCTTAGCAGCTAATTGACAGAATGCACCTAGCACACACCCGAACTCACTGCAACACAACTTAGCACTCTCACTCGACTATTTACCACTTATTTCACCGTTCAAAGGCGGAGCAAAATAAAACACTTCTCACCCAGTTAAGAGAGTCATAGTTACTCCCGCCGTTTACCCGCGCTTTATTGAATTTCTTCACGTTGACATTCAGAGCACTGGGCAGAAATCACATTGCGTCATCACCCGCTAGGGCCATCGCAATGCTTTGTTTTAATTAGACAGTCGGATTCTCCTAGTCCGTGCCAGTTCTGAGCTGAGCGGTGAATGGCGGCCGAAGAGAACGACTACGACACGGTGAAGTATCACAGAAGCCTCGCAGCAAGCAAGATCCGTGGGAGGCCAAGGCACGGGACCGAGCTCGGATTCTGAAACATTACTGATCCATTCACCTCGGCCAGGCCCGGCACGTTAGCCAAACCCACTTCCCGACCAAGCCCGACACGCCCCGCTCCTCAGAGCCAATCCTTATTCCGAAGTTACGGATCCAATTTGCCGACTTCCCTTACCTACATTAATCTCTCGACTAGAGGCTCTTTACCTTGGAGACCTGCGGCGGATATGGGTATGAACCGGCGCGACACCTCCACGTGGCCCTCTCCTGGATTTTCAAGGTCCGAGGGGAAGATCTAGACACCGCCGCAA